>NW_026000068.1:8658534-8743794 GCF_001458135.2 Marmota marmota marmota
GGGGGGAGTGAGTCTGAGGGGCAGGAAGAGTGGGGAGAAGAGGCAGAGGTCACCAGACATGTGCCTCCCTCCAGGCAGGTACACCGACATCCCATCCCCTTCCTGACCCCGGCCTTCCTCCTCTCGCATTCCCTAAGTCCATTCTCGGAGTGGTCCTCTCTCCTCCTTGCCGACACGGCCAGAGCTGACCTACGGCTGTCCAATCCCTTCCCCAAGCCTGGATCTCCCCAGCTCCGTCAGCTCCATGATCTAAAAACCAACCCACTCTGTCTTACCAAAGCCAAACAGAAACTCGGCATTCATTCCTGAAAATTCAGCATAATTCTTAAAGGAAAGTAATGAACCTAGGAAATGGCAAAATCTGGACGCGTTTCAATCACACTCTTCCTACTTAGATGGATGTGGTCTAGGGAGTGATTTGTGTTTTCTGTGTTCCTTTCGGGCAGGTTCATGAGTTGGCTTCTTGGTTTCCCAGCGTAGCTAAAGGTCTGTCAATTTTATTTATTTTTTTCAAAGAATCAACTTTTTGTTTTGTCAATTTTTAAAATTGTTCCTTCTGTTTCAATTTCATTGATTTCAGCTCTAATTTTAATTATTTCTTGCCTTCTACTGCTTTTGCTGTTGATTTGTTCTTCGTAAAGGGCTTTGAGTTTTGTAATGTGAGGTCATTTATTTGTTGACTTTTTTTCTTTTAAGGAATGAATTCCATGCAATGAACTTTCCTCTTAGTATTGCCTTCATAGTGTTCCAGAGGTTTCCATATGTTGTGTCTATGTTCTCATTTACCTCTAAGAATTTTTTAATCTCCTCCTTGATGTCTTCTGCAACCCATTGTTCATTCAGTAGCATATTGTCTCCAGGTGTTGGAGTAATTTTTATTTTTTATGTTGTCATTGATTTCCAATTTCATTCCATTATGATCTGATAAAATGCAGGGTAGTATCTCTACTTTTTTGTATTTGCTAAGAGTTGCTTTATGGCATAGTATATGGTTTATTTTAGAGAAGGATTCATGTGCTGCTAAGAAGAAAGTGTATCCGCTTGATGCAGGTTGAAATATTCTATATATGTTAGTTAAGTCTAAGTTATTGATTGTGTTACTGAGTTCTATAGTTTCTTTATTCAACTTTTGTTTGGAAGATCTGCACTGCAGTTGTGGCTATTACTGACTCTTGTCTGCAAAATGTCCCTCCCACTCTAACACCTCCAAATCCTCCACTGTGTCCCATTCCTGCCTGGAGCCCGTACTGGGGGGCCTGAGGTGGTCTTTGAAGCCAGCTTGGAAACTGAGAAGCTATGCACTGCCTTAAACCAAAGTGGGAAGAAGACTAAGCCCTACTCACTCTGTCTCTTCCAATTTGTGCTTAATTACCATGGAAGAAATCATGTTTACACACACAGGTCACTTACCCATTTAAGATGGGCTTTGTTGCAAATTGTACTTAATTACTGAATGTTCAGTATTCATTGTTACTCAGACATTGTTACTATCCAATCCATAGTAACACTGTCACATGCTTGAAGTTTGTGGATCCCAGAGGAGCTCCTCTAATCTGTGATTCAAATGTTTTTAGCTAATTCTAGTCCTTTACCTAATGGAAAGTAGCTGAGTAATTCCTCAATTTTCCCCTCTGAAGAGTCTTAGAAATGATACTTCTTCATTCCTCAAACATCCTTGCCAATCCCCGTCACCAACTTTCTCTTTCATCTTCTACTTCTTCTCCCCCAGCCTAGGCCAATAGCAGGAATCAGTAGGAAGGAACCTGATTTCAGCATTATTTTGGGGAAATAAGTGAGCTGTCACAGAAGGTGACACTTAATGATGGGTAATATCAGGCTCTCTGCACAGTGGGATCACTTCTTGGGTCTCCTCATTGTTTGCCATTCTTTAGTTCAGTAGAAAAAAGCAAGGCCAAAGATTTGACCTTCAAGGGCACCAATTATCTTCTCTACTATATTACATCTGAGGCAGCCTCTTCACCAAAGCCCAGAGGTATCTGCATGCCACGCCTGTGTTAGGGGATGGGAAGGGGACTAGATACTAGATGGAGATGCTTCTAAAACATCCTGTCTCAAAGACTCAAAAGCAACTCAAAACACATACTGCCTTGCTTCCATAAACCAAGAGCACAGTTCAAACTCATCCAGGCATAAGGCACAAGGTAGAAGCAAAAAGGAGAGGGGGTGAAGGGGAGAGGGAGGGGGAGGAGGAGGAAGAGGAGGAGGAGGAGGAGGAGAAAGAGGAGGAAGGGGGGGAGGAGGAGGAGGAGGAGGATAGTCGGCCATATTTTCAGGTTCCAGATCTATGAATTCAGTAACTAAGAATTAAAAATGTCTTTAAAAATTGCATCTGTACTGAATATGCAAGGCTTTCTTTTTCTTGTCATTACTTGCAAAGCAATAGAGTAGAACAACTATTTACATATCATATTAGATATCAGAAGTAATCTAAAGAGGGTCTGAAGTGTAGAAGAGGATGTGCATGGGTTATATGAGAATACTAAGCTGCTTTATGCAAAGGACTTGAGTGAGCATCCATGGGTTTTGGTTTTTGAGCAGGGAGGTCCTGGAACCAGTTCCCTGTAGATATTGGGGACAACTGTTTTTCAGAAGTGATAGGAAGATTCAATTCATGGAAAGTAGCTCATGGAAACGTAATGCTAATACCACAGCACTTTGGGGAAACGGTTGGAGGCAGGTTGTATCTCGAAGTATCAATATGCATATATCCTTTCTTCCTCCCTCCCTTCCTTCCTTTCTTTCCACTGACACATCTTAACCCCTGACACATCTCCAGCCCTTTTTAGGTTTTATTTGGAGATAGGGCCTTGCTAAATTGCTGAGGCTGTCATTGAACCCCTCATCCTTCCACCTCAGCCTCCTGAGCCACTGGGATTACAGGCCTGTGACACGGCCCAGCTAGTTTCTTCTCCTTTGCTCATTCACTGGGACATGAAGGGCATTCTTTCCATACTCAACCACCTTTAAGCAGAGTCACTCAAAGAAGCCATGAAACAAAGTGTGAGGAGGAATATCTGAGTGTGGAGTGAAAAATGAGGGGTTCTGGTTCCAGAGATGAGCTAAGACTGGAGCTGAGGGAAGGACACTAGCCCGGAGGGCTAACCATGATGGTCACCTGTATGATTCCTGGGCTGGACAGCAACTTGGATGCCTCATATCTTCACCCACGGGGGGGCTGAAGCATTCCCCACACCCTTCCCAGCCTGAGGCTGCTGTTGGTGGCCACTCACATTTAATGTTTTCGATGAGCTCATTAAGCCCATACTCTTAATTAAATTGGTCTTTCAACATAAGGGGCTTCATTAAGTGGAAATATAAAGTTAGAATCCTCCTTAAACTGAAGAGGCTTGTGATATCTTCATCCATGGATGTGTTTTGAAAGCTTATACTAAAACAAGGGAGTAGTTGTCTTGAAATTCCCATTATATATACACAACAATTTAAACTTTGTTCTAACTGTAGGTATTGATACCAGTAGTGGTAATGCTGGCTGAAATTGGCTACTCAATTAGAATTAATTATTCATTACATGCAGTAAGATAAGGAGGGAATTTGGATCAGAATATTCCTGGAGAAAAATTTTTTTATCTTTTTACTGATCAAAGAAATGAAATATCTCAGAGAAAAATACATGTTTTAAGCTTTCACCATTAAAAACAATTCAAAATTGGAAGAAGACAATTTTTCAGAAAATGAGCAGGCTGTTTCTATCTACAATGGGTTTTACAGACTAAAATCAGTAGTTACAGACTAGAATCAGTAGTTATCAACTGAGATATTTTTGAAATCCTTAGTAGGCCTTAAGATAAGAGCTAGTGTATCTTGGTGTCCCTGGAGATGGGACTCCAATGTACATCAAAGTTAAGAACCATGTTCTTCAAAAAGTACATCAAAGTACTATTTGCAAAATAAAAAAAAACAACCTTTGGTTTGCAAAATAAAAACAAAAAGGCACTGGATTCTATTTTTTAGAGGTGTGGTGGTAGTGTGTTTGAAGTAAGGAAGGAAGAAGGTGAAGGTAGATAGGTCTCAATTGCTAAAGAAGCTGTGCTAGATGTTATAGCTGCAATCTGATTTAAAATGATAAGGAAAATCTACATATGACAAGAAAATCTTGGTTTGTGAGGCCATAACGTTAAGACTTCAACTGACTACACATTGGAATGACACTTCAAAAGTACCTCCTGCACATGGACAGCCCTTCACTGGGGCTTGAAGCAGCAGATGAGGAAGACACAGCGGACACTCCCAGGAGCTTCATAGTGCAGCACAGAAACCATACCACCTGCTGAACCATCTTCACATTCACACAATGCCAGGCAGAGTGAGGGGTCTCCCAAGAAGCATAAAACGTAAAACTAGAGACAGATACTCTTATTCCTGCAGTGGTACTAGCCTGTCTGAATAGATGACCCCACTAATCCTGAATTGTGTGGACTTCCATGAGCATCTGCACAGCATGAGTTTACACAGGGCAACAATCAGAGTTTTCAGGCTTGGGAAAGGTGGGTCCTGAGTTTGTTGTGGAAGATGGGAGAGGAGAGGACGGGAGGGGGGAGGAGGGGAAGCAGCAGTTGAGGTGAGGAAACAGCTGAGTTGGTGGAGCTGCAGTGTAACAGGATGGGCAGAGAAGCAGGGAGAGGCTGCTGGAAGGCAGCTCTGAGCTTAGGAATGTGAGAATCGGGAATGCATCGAGTCAGTGGAAGCAACATCATTTAAGGCCTGAGAAATTAAGGTGATGTATTGATCCCCAAAGCTGGCAGCTGAACTTTGCAGTAGAGAAGGGAAGACAGGGAGGGAGAAGAAGAGAGAGAGGAAGAGAGGGAAGTGGCCTGTGGCTCAGATAACGGGTGACTGAACTGGAGGGTGATGAGTGGAGAAAGATCTGGAAACTGTAGGTGCTCAGCTTCCAAGTCCCACGGTAGGTTAGATACCGACCATGCTCTTGAAATGTCTGAACTCAGTGGAAAAGTGAGTTTAACTGAAGATACAACTAGGCTGAGCAAAAAGCCCAGAGAGAGTTATAATATGCATTAATTAGCTCAACCCTACCACCTCAGCCACCCCCTAGAAGAAATAGGCTGTTCTCTCTGGGAAGAAATAAATTATTTAATTTAGTCTATTATATCCTTTTAATACAAAATGCCTGGCATCTAAGAACGGGACAGGGGTAGAAATAGGAAAGACAGTAGAATGAATCGAACATAACTTTCCTATGTTCATATATGATTGCACGACCAATGAAACTCCACATCATGTACAACCACAAGAATGGGATACTAATTAGAATAAATTATGCTCCATGTATAACATGTCAAAATACACTCTACTGTCATGCATATCTAAGAAAAATAAATAAAAAAAGAAAAAAAAAAACAAAGACATGCAAAGATGCAAGAAAATGTGACCACAAGAAGAAAGATAGTTTTATAAGCAAATCCACAGCAATCCAGGGGTTAGAATACATAGAGAGGAATTTATCTGTGTTATTTAGTAGAAAAAAAATGAACAATATGGGTGAAAAAATGTACAAATTCAGCAGAAAAATGAAAACCATAACAATTCTAGAATTAGAGAATACAATATCAGAAATGAAGGATTTATATGTCAACCTTGGCAGAAGACAAGACAGCACTTGAAAGAACCAGTGACTTTGAAGACAGACTTCTGAAAATTGTCAAAGCTAAGACACAAAGTGGAAAAGAAGAATGCAAAACCTGGAACCGAGGCACCCAGACCTCCAGGACAGTATCATGCAGTGAAATGCACTTGTAACTGGAGTCGCAAAAAGAGGAAAGTGAGCGGAGTCGGAGAAATATTAGAGTGCACCACAACCCCGTAGCTTAAAAGCAGGTAGCATAAAAACAGAGGCAGGGGAATGACAGCAGAGGGTCTGTCCTCACCAGAAGCAAAGGAAAACCCAGGACAATGCAAGGGAGATTTTAAAGATCTGGAAGAAGAAGAAAAAAAAAATGCCATCTCAGAATGTTATAGAGCAGAAATACCCTGAATGCCTGATGGCAAAATGAAGATATTTTCAGACAACAAACAAAAAGCGGAGGGAACTCAGCCTTAAGATCTGTGCTATATGAAATTGCAGAAGGACATTCTTCTGGCAGAAGAGAAATTACACAAAATTTACATGAATTACACTCAGCTGGCAGGAAAAAAATGAAGAGCACTAGAAATAAAACAGGTGAGTTCTTGGCTGCAGTGTATAGATGGAGAGGAGAGGAAACTCCCGACTGAGCCCTGAGGTGAAGTGGAGGGGAAGAGCCAAGGGTGCAGGGAAGAGAGGGGCAGGAAGAAAACCAGGGAAGCCATGTCTTAGAAACCAAGATCAACAAGTATGTTAAATGTGGCAAGAAGCTTAGAGCAAGATTGGAAGAAAGACATCACATGCTTATGGTGCTATGGATCACCAAGGCTCTCAGAAAAACTGTTCTGTTGAAATAAAAACCAGGCAGCAAGGTTCATTTTGTGTCAGGGGAACAGGAGTAGCCTTTAACTGAAGGCCTTCATGAAGGTCAGGGAGGTAGGACACCAGGTGTGCACTGGACTTGACCTACTGGGGACCGGAACTGGAAGGGGAAAGCACAGAAATGATAAGGAACACAAGAAACACCCTGAGGAAACATCGGTATAACACCAGGGGGGACTCAATGCATGGGGATAATGAAGATGAAGGAATAAATCAGTTTCCAAGCACTGGTCACTGGGAAGATGGCGGAAAGCAGGGAACCAGGGCTTGGGTTAGGGTTTGACAAGTAAAGTTGATGATGACTTGAAAGTCAGAACTATGAGGTTTCTAACATTTCCAGAGAAAGAAGGTCACTCTTAAAATGAACCAGACTCATACACACGCTGCAGGTATTAGTCTGTGAACTTAATATTCAATTAAAAATTTAATACATCCACTTTCCATTTCATGGCCATAACTTTCCTTTCTGACAAGTAAATTAAACTGTTCAGGCCTCAAGGTGAGGGCCAGGGGGATTTTTATCTTCTGGTCTATCTTGAACATTGAATAACCTCCGCGATGATGTTGCAATATAACAGGTTCTTAATTAAAAAGCAGTACATTGCACATTAACATCTGTCTGATCAGCCCAGCCTGTACTCCCCAAGTTCAGTTGCCTGTACCAAATGACCAGGGTGATACAATCTGGAACTCAAAGGACATTATGTATGAAACAAGCCACTTGTTTTTAAGATTACTCTATTCTACAAAGTCATTCATTTTTCCTGACATTGCTTAAAGATGAAATACACAAAATTGAATAGAAAATTTTATTTTACATCTTAAAAATACCAGGCTATTCTGATAGGCAGTAAATTTTCATGAACTTTCTAGGGAATAAGAAAAAAAATCTCTGAATTTCAACTAAGTTTCTACAAAAAATTTTTAGGACATTCTGAGGAGGGGCTAGATTCTTTGCCTCTCCTCTTTTCTCCCTACATGTTCCTTTGACTCCTGTCTGCAGATGAACACACTGGGCTCTGGAGCAGGGTCTGCTGCTATAGTCTGAGCCGTTTCACAAACCAGTGTCCTGGTTGGGCCTCCCTACCCAGGGGCTGCAGGGCTGCACTGCCAACCTCTTAGCTCCTCCCTGGCTCAAGGTCTCCTGCCCTCCCTCCTGCTCAGGCTGCTTGACTCTCCAAGGTCTCCACTCTTCTTATTGCCCTGTGTCCCCTCTGGGCAGAACCACTGGCCAGGCAGATTTAGGGGACTAGCCAACACCTTTCTTATTTTTTTTAAAAATTGCTCTCTTTAGTTATACATGCCAGTAGAATATATTTTGACATATTATACATGCATGGCGTATGATTTCCCATTCTTTTGACTGTACATGATGTGGAGTTACACTGGTCGTGTATTCATACGTGAACACAGGAAAGTTATGTCCAATTCATTCTACACCTTTCTTTGAAATGCCACGTTATTGCAGCATAATAAACACAACCAAATTTTAAGTCAGAATGATTAAAAGAGTATTGTCTTTAAAATTAAACTCTTTCCTAATCCATTATTTTTTCCTGTTTGAGAGTAAAACTTGCAATTTCTTGCCACATGATTAAGAATTTTCTTCTTTCCTTCTTTCCTTATTTTATTTCCTTCACAAGGGGGAGAATTTACACTTCAAAAGGCATACAATTTAAAAACATTATCCTGCTTAAATCCTCTTTTCTATTTTTAGATTCTCAAGATCTTGTTGGGGTATTTGAGGAGGACCCTTTCTTTTTCTCCTCTTCCACTTCTCTAAACCTTTTCCTCTGAAATTGTTTGCCAGGCAGAAAATGAATACCTAAATAGTCAAAAATGAAGCTAAATGGATCTCTTTCTATCTGCCTCTGCCTCTGTCTCTCTTGTATTTGTGTCTGTCTCTGTCTCTCTCTTGAAGGCTTTGAGTTGAGGTCCTGAATTTGAATCAACTGGAAATTTCTCAATTTTGCCTTTCCCCTCACAGAGTATTTCCAAGGGATGAATCATTAAAGCCTTGTTTAATAAAATAATTATTGGCTCTTTGATTTATTTACAACTCCCCTTCCAAGGAATTCTTATCTGCCAGACCCAGCCGCCAAAATTCCCCAATAGGTGTCTAAAGTTAATTAGCAAAGGACCCATGGCTTCACAGAAAAGGGAGGGAGCACGGGTCAGATCAGATTCTGGGGTCAGGGGAAGAGCACTCCAGCACAGACACCTCATCAGAAGATGGGAAGTTTCTGCCAAAGTACAGCACTTTCCGTCTGTTCAAATGTGGCTTGTGAAAATCAAGTTATTAAGGAGAGCCAGCAGAGTGCTCTGATAAATCACCTTGTCTAGGAAATCAGGCTTCTTCTTAAAATACTAATTGAAATTGCATATGTTTTAATTAAAACAACATCTGCCCTGGGCTCAAGAGCATGTTTTGAAAAGCAGAGAAGGTATGTTTCTAAAAATGTCCTCATATCTACTTAATAAAGTGAAGCTTACATATCCTCAGGACTAAAAATAGCACCCTCCCTCCCTGGGTTGCATGGAGGTTTCCAGAGCCTCAGGTCTTCCCCAGGCACAAATTCACCAGGGTCAAAAGCACAGGGAAAGAGGGTGCCTATGGTGACATGAGATGTGTGACCCACAAGGGTTCTGTTTCTCAATGGGATGCCCATACCCCAGGGGATTTTGCCACACAAAACCTACTGGCACGAGATGGGAACATAATAAAGCACATGGCATCTATTTTAACTGGTAGGAAGCCCTGAGATTTCAGAGCCCTCTGCTCTCCATTTCTGCCAGGAGATGCTGTGCAGGCAACATGGTATTCCACAGGCAGACAGATGATACCTGGGACTTATTTCAATCCTGGGCTGCAGAAGCCAGGCAGACTTTGAGGAATTATTTCTTGAGAAGCATTTGCAGGTATCTGTTGGTTCCCCAGAGAACATGCTCTTGTGCATGATTAAGGGTTTGAGCAAAGAATATATTTCAAAGTTTGAATAAAAATAAGCCTTTTCCAGGTCTAGAATTGCATAAAATACCTCTTAAAAATTCAGCTGTGGGATCTCCAAATGAAAGGCAATGTGTACAAAGCTATGCAGCATTCAGGATAGCACTGATATGATGAAGATTCTCCCCCCATCTCCCCACCATCCTCGTTCTCCAAAGGAAAACATGTTTCTCAACAAGTAAAGATCTGTCTGGGGAAGGGGTCGTTGTCATTCCTGGACAACATTTCCACTTTCTTCATTCAGTCTGTACTTTCAGTTAAAGACAGAACTGAATATCACCAGCATTATTCATCCTGAAGCAGTCTTTTGAGTGGCCAGATAAACAGCTTTTATCTGAATATTTAAAACAGATTGGGTCAAGAAAGAATGTTAGGAAGATCTCCACTTCTTCTCTAATTCCCTGAACCCCCAAAAAGGATGAAAGGGTGATCTGAAAGCTTGTGGAGGGAGAAGAGCAATGGGTTGACTGCTTAAAAAGTAACTAACTCCACACAAGAAACTACCTTTATTTTTTTTGTGACTCAATAGTGTGGGCAAGTGAGCGTTGGAGACTGCCGACCTCACATGGAGACTTTGGTTCCTTTCTCTACCCTCCCTGCAGGGGGCATATTGCAGAGAGCTGCAACCTGACCCCAGACAAAGTCAGCATCTGGTTGTGTCCCACTGAGGCTGGAGTACAACTCCAACAGGGAGGAGAAGATTGCCTGGACAGAAGTTCAGCTCACTGACACCGTGAAAAGATGGTTAACCAATGTGAAGGATGGCTCATAGATATGAACATGCAGGGGGATGTCAGAGAACCTCTCTCAGAGGTCATCACAAATGTAGAGAACCAACCATACAAATGGTGGTAGAGGGAGGGAGAGTCCTGCAAACCCAGAAGGATGAGGCAAAAGGACCAGGGCAACAGGGCGTGGCTGCACCTTGAGCAGGCTCCTCTCTTAGGCCTAGGGAGGCACACAGGCAGCTGGAGAGATGCTCATAGCATCCCAGTCCTGACCAACGTGCCACAAAGTGTGGCAAGCAGCCACTACCCAGAGAAGTCAAGGGAGGGTGCTCTGTGGCTCTGGGAATGTCACTGCAGCAGCGTGTCCAGCATAGAGCTTTGGCAGTGACTGAGTCACATACAGAGAGCTTTACTATTTCCCCCAGTCTCAGACCTCTTCTAAGCAGCAGCAGAATGAGTTCTTAGAGTCTTGGGTTTGAGGGAGCATATGAGCTTCTTTACTCTGCTGCTAGACACTGTGGAAAGAGGCTGAAACACATCCACATAACCCCTGCCCTTCTCTCCCGACTTGGGAGTCCCAAACATCCGCTAGATCTGCTCTTCATAATAGTGACCCATGTTACTCATCTGCCAGCTGACACATTCAGCAATTGTGTTCTGAGTGCCTGTTATGTGCCAGACATTATGGGATATCAGTTACATTCAGCCTGAATCCTAGCTCTAACCTTAACCTGACCCTCCCTGCTTATTATTTTAGTGGGGAGGATGTGACACACACGTGGGAAAAAAAGAGGCAACAAGAAGATAGAATCACACAACAGAAACCTAAGATAAACGAAATAGCTTCGTGTTGTGACCCACTAATGCTGGGTCCCAGGAGTAGTTTCAGTAAGGGTTCAGTAAGGGCCACCAGAAGCTGGGCTTTCAGGGACAGGTAGGAGGTCAGCAGATGTAAGTTCATATGGGCTGTCAGGCTTTCGTTTTTTTTTTTTTTTTCTTTGTTGGTGGAGGGTGGGGATTGGGCCTGCAGGTTTGATCAGGAACTGTCCAAGTGCTGAAACAGGTGGCACTTGCTAAACTTGTTGAAGTGACACAGTATTGTACAGCCTTTTTGCCTTCTCACCAAAGCTAGTTATTGCCATTCTTTTTAAAAGTCTTCCCTATTCAGAAGGATAATTAACATTTTTGAAGTTTGCAAAGAAATGTGCAGATGTACATTAACCTCAGCTACTGTGCTACATCGTTCGGAGCACATAGGTCTGTCTACAGCTTACTTACCACTTATCACAGAGACATACACAGAACCATGGGAACAGCCCCAGGAGGAAGATAATGGAGAGGTAGAGCACGTCACATTCCTGTTGGTGCTGCCGTAGGCTTCTCATTAGACCTAACAGGGCAGAGTGATTATCATTCAATAGCTTCTTAGGAGCTATTCAGATAGTGGAGCCCAAGGAAGATGTTCTGTGACCACAATGCGACAGCCAGCCCACCCCAACCCCTTACTTACAAAATAATCTATGGACAGTTGTAAACCCCAGAAACAATGATGGAAAAACTGGATTCCTTCTGAAATTCTGAGTGTCTCCATGCATCTCGTATTTTAAGAAGGAAATAACCTGTTTTAATTTTTATTAACATAAAACCCCTTTTCCCTAGTTATTCTTTTAGTTAATTTGCTTTATTATTATTTGGCTGACTTGGAGTTTGTTTGAAGATGATGGTTAGAAAATAAAAATCTAGTTCCCTCTTTCATTTGGCAAATATTTATTAAGTCCCCACATGGAACCACACTGTTCTAGGCACATGGGACCCATCAGTAAATAAACAAGGCAGTGCTTCTGGCCCTCAATGGGTTCACACTGAAGTGAGAAAAGAAGGATGAAAAATTGGTTACGTACAACATTCCTCGACTTACAATGGGGTTATACCCACAATAAACTATAGTAAGTTGAAAATACTGTCAGTCAAAGGTATTTAATGCACCTAACCTACTGAACATCACAGCTCACCAGTACAGCACACTATAGATACAGACTGCTTCTACCTGCTGCGGTCCTTTAGCTGACCCGGAGCTTGTCATTATATCAAAATGGAGGATCCGATTTCATATCACTAGCCTGGGAAAAGATCAAGATTCAAATTGTAAGAACAGGTTCTACTGAGTGAGTATTGCTTTCACACAACTGTAAAGGTAAGTGGAAGCACCTTAAGTTGGGGCGTCTATCAGAAGGTGATCAGTGTTGTGCTGTGGAGAAGACTTACGCGGGGAAGGAGACAGGGTGGGATGCTTCTTATGGTGGGCAGTGAGGCGTCTCTTGGGAATGTAGTGTTTGGGTAAGAAATGGAGTGAGTTGAGGGAAGAGGACTCCTGGAAGATGGAGCAGCAGGTTCAACGGCCCCACGGGAGGGTCTTGGCTCCTCTGATAAAGGAAAATCAGAGGCTGATGTCCACAGCAAAGGCACTGATGTGGAGAGGTCACATGTGGTGTCTTGGGAGGTGACAGGGAGCTGGGTCTGATAGAGTCACATCTGCCTTACAAAGACCTAGTTTTGGATGGTGATGAGGAAGATTTGGGGTGAAGAAATTGCCTGATGATTCAGGTTTTAACAGCACCACTGTGCTGCTGTACAAATGACCACACAGGAATAATGGGGCTGCAAGGGACTTGGTAGGAGGCCAAGGTAAAAACCTGGGAGAGACAATGGGAGATCTGGACCAGGGAGAAAGCCATGAAGACGCTAACAAGTGTTAGATTCTGGGAAAATCCAAGAGGATGACCAGATTTGTTGATGGATTTGATATGAAAGTGGGGTGGATATGAGTTGAAGAAGACCCCAAGGTGTCTTTTCCTGGGCACATCAAGGGCAACAGGCCCTTTGCTATAATGGGGATATTGGGGAAGGATCAGGTCTGTGGACATGTTATACTGGAGATGCTTATTAGACATCCAGTGAGTGAACAAGTGGGCAGAATGCTGGCCATGAGACCTCAGACAGAACTGGGAGTCATCAGCATACAGATGAGCTTTAAAGAAATGAAATCAGACGAGGTCACCAAATCTTTCAGTGAGAGCCGATGGGAGAAGAACCTCACATTCACTCTTCCTTTTCTTGTTGGTCTATGTTCAAAGTAACTGCAGGTTTCAATGCATAAAGTTATTCATATCATTTCCCTACAAAAACACCTACTATAATGCAATATTTAAAGTAGAAGAGTTAGCAAAAGTCACATTTTCTTTCTTCTAAGGCAATCTAATGTTTTTTTTTTTTTTAAATTCAGCTCTTCTCATTCAAGAAAAAAGTTATTGATTCTGTAAAGCCCATGACTTAGATATTTTCACTTCTGCTTCTAAATGACTGGCTCCATTTCCTGTCTGGTGACATTTGATAGTAAAAGCTTAATTTAACATGAGCAATATGGAGCTCCAAATGTTCCTGCCTCAGAGAGAGAACTAGATAACTGGCTTTTGAGAAAGAAGAGATGCCTACGGGCTAGAAACCCAATCAATAGTTCACTATTTTGTTATATTTTAATCCACCAAAAGAAATAAAACACACAAGCACACAATAGCCAGTAGTTAGCACCCAGGCAGTAGACTGATTAGCTATTGATTTTTCCTCCACGTTACAGAGGAGAGAGGATTTTATTGGAAGCCCTAGTGCTATCTGTCCAAGGAAAACAAAAGTGTATATGGAGAGGGTACTTTGACCTTTTGAGCTAATGACCTAGTTTAAATATACAAAATATACTTAAATCACAAAAAAATTAGATTAAACTCAAACTAACTATAAATATCAAATTTCAAGTTGATTTCCTGCCTTTTTTTTTTTTTTTTTGGTACCAGCATTGAGCCCAGGGGCACTTAATCACTGAGACACATCCCCAGCCAGTTTTTACTTTTTATTTTGAGACAGGGTCTTGCTAAGTTGCTTAGGCCTTGCTAAATTGCTGAGGCCATCTTTGAACTTGTGTTCCTCTGGCCTCAGCTTCCCAAGCCACTGGGATTATAGGTGTGCACCACCATGCCTGTTTTTTCCCCTACTTTTTAACATATTGCAAGCATGATGAATTGAATTTACTAGATACAGATTTGAAGTCTGGTTTCACTTTGAATAAATGGCTAAAAAACTGCAAATGCTTTGGTTTTCACTGAAGGATCTGATGGGTATTATGAAATGGCAGAAAAAGTGTCTGGTTCCCAGATGAAGGGTTTAGTCTGTCACGCCTGGTCTTCCAGCTGCTCAGGAATGGAGTCTTGTCCCTTGGTACACTCATATCTTATTTCTCCCAGTTCCCTAGAGGCCACCAGTAAGCTGCATTTTGGCCATAATAGGTGGCCCAGTCTCCAGATGCTGTCCACTGACACCTGTTACCTGCTCTGTCTGCCAGACTGTGTTCTCTAAACTGACCAACAACCCTACAGGAATCATCTCAATACCAGATGCCTATCCATCAGGACAATAGTCCATGGGGACCACAGCGGTTTCCCACCAAATTTCTGTGAGGTCATCCTTCCCCAAGCATCATCCTTACCCAGCTTGGCCTCTTCACCTACAAAGAGAGAGGCACTAGGAGATCTCTCTGACTTGGGCTCCCACCACCTGCCCTACAGACACATTAGGTTCCCTGAAGGCCTTTCCCCCACTGGCTTGCTCCCAGCTCTCACTCCAGGGAGCTGACTTCAGAGGCTGCCCCTTCACCTTGGATTCTCTTCCCCCTAAATATCTGCATGGCTATCTGTTTCCCTTAAGTATTGGCTCAAGAGTTACCCCTGACCACTCCTACCTTGACCTCTCATTTAAAATTCCAACAATAAACTGGATATCCACAGGCAGAAGAATGAAACTGCACCCTTACATCACATCATCTACAAAAAATGAACTAAAAATGGATTAAATATCTACACAGGAGACTTGAAACAATAGAACTCACAGAAGAAAATGGGAAAATCTACACAATATCAGTCCAGGCAATGATTTTCTTCTGTATTTGACTCCAAAAGCTTAGGTAATGAAACAAAAATAGACACATGAGATTACGCCAAACTGAGCAAAGGAAAGGAAAGAAATCATATGACCTGGCTCCAAGCACCTGAAAGGTTCAGAGCAGGGCAACCCACAGACAGAAAGCAGCTTGGTGGCTGCCCCAGGCGGGGAGGAGGAGGAGGGACAGGGCTGTTTAATAGACATGGATGGCCCTTCGTGGTGGTGACAACGTTCTGGGTCTTGACAGAGGTCCTGGTTACATAACACTGGGAATTACCAAATGGCACCAAAACTATACACTTTAGAAAGATTAACTGTATGTTATGTGAATTAAAAAAGAACTCGCAACCTTACCAATCACAGCCTTATTTTCTCTGCTCCATTTCTCCCCGTGAAGCCTTCCTAAGACACTGTGTGCTTCATTTGTTGATTGGACCCCTCCTCCCTCCTGAATGCAAACTCCACAAGGTCAATACTTTCTTTTAGTCTCACTCATTGATATAAATCTCCAGCCCTAGAATTGGCAGGGAGTGAAGTAGATTATAAACACATGTTTGTTGAATAAATATGTGAGTGTATTGCCTCTTCAATGAATCAACAATCAAAGGTCCTCAGTATCTCATGGGGTGGTGATGTAGAAAAAGAAATAGGATTAAGGATTCAGTATGGTCTCATCCAAAATAAATTGAAAATAGAGAGGGGGAGCAAAGGGATGTGTACCCCATCAGGATTCCTCAGCTCACAAGTGGGAGGCAAACACAGTCTTCTGAGGGACTCAGGATGACAGGATGAAGTGCTCAGCATGTGGTCACTTTTAATTTGCAAGGATGAAAAAGGTCAACAAAACTACCTTTCCCTCTAAATTGTAAATGATTCGTCAGTTCACTAGATTTGAAGCAGGAGACCTGGAAAACATGAGGCTGCTAATAAATGCACGGCATCTGCTCACACGTGTTACTACATGTCGGTCTGGCCACACACATCCCATAAGAAAGCATTTTCACTGAGAAACTGGGACTCTGTGAGTCAGAGAACATACCGATGAGTTCCTTATTTCTGACGTCCAAGGCCATGTTCCGGAGCGCCGTGGCCACCGCACACACCACACGGTCGTTGTCTATTCGGAGCAGCTCGACAAGAATGGGCAGGCCTTTCTCTTTTCGGACAGCGGCTCGGATATATACTGACCACTGCCAAAAGAGGGAAGGCAAAGGACATTAGGAACAGAGCTGGAAAAGCCTATAAGCAAATATTTTGGGTGGGTTTCAGACGGTTGTTTACAGGAGCCAAAGGATGCATTATTAAGACCTAGTTGTAGAATAGGTTGAATGAGTTAGACATGCATTTAAATGATTTAACTTTTTTTTTTTTTTGCCTTCAACATAAAATAAAGGTTTCAGGGTTAATCCATGAACCACACTTCGCTTCTCTTGTGACGGTATTTCTAGCAGTTGAGTTTGAAAGCCATTGGTGGGATGTGTTTAATGCTTTAAGATGTGGAGAGCTGGGACAGGCAGGGCTGGCCATTCTCAATAAGATTTTTAAAAAAAGAACCACCAAAAAATAGAGAGTGGGATGAATTGAACATGGTGAATTTGCAAAAGAGCTCTCAATTTGGAGGGGGTGTGGCTGAGAGATGAGTTGCCAAACACACAAAGGAGTAAGACCTTTGCTGAACAGTAAAGAGAAAAGGCAGGGGTGGGGTGGGGGGTGGTGAACATGTCATTGACAACCAAGAGTGAAAATTGGAAACTTATTTTTTTAAAAAGATCAAAATGCATTATGTTCAGGGTCATAATTCAATGTCTTATTTATAAAGTAAGACATAAAAATATGTTTGGGTGGGGGTCGGCGTTCATAGGCCTTAATGGAATAGAGTTAATGCTTCAAATTGAAATGTATGGGCAGTATCAGAGAAGTAAAGCATTCAGATTTAGATTCAAGATTTAGATTCAAAAGCTTTGCATACATGTGCATACATGCTTTACATTCTTCTGTAGTGTCCCAGAGAAGAGGGTGCAATAAATAATTGACACGTAAGGGTTGGATCTGTTGCAATTTCATTTCTGAGCTGAGAAAACTGCATTCACGGAATGAGGTTTTGGATTCTGAGGGAGTCCTCCTGGGGACCAGTCCTCCCCACCCCTCCCCCACGGGCCCTCTCCACCCTCCTTCCCCCATAAAGGGCAGGCACCCCAGAGCTGGCTCTCACCTGTGGCAGGCAGGGAGCCCCCTCTGGCAGTGAACGTAGGGCATACGCCATGCCTGCCACATCCTCAGCCCAGCCCTGCATGAAATATGAGATTAAAAAAACAAACAACTTCATCCTGTCCTACGTTAGAAGTCACATTCACATAGTTTCTTATCACCATCATCCAATAATGAACGCTTTTCTCCTGCCCCCTTCTGTCCTTGAGCTCAGGAAGCCTGAGGGGTGGAAAGCAGATAAAACCCACTGAGACATCTCTTGGTTGCAGGAAACTACTTTATAGCCCCACTCTCAGAGAGCAAAGAGATAGACGGCCAGGAATCTGAGATGCTGAAGAGCATAGAGGTTTGAAGCTGCTTGTTAGGATTTAGACGTCTGGCCTGACATCCTTCCTGGGGAGGAGGATCCTTCCCCCGGTACCAAGGCCCATGCATTGGCGCATTGGACCCACATGCTGGAAAATGACTCCTTTGGACACATGTGTTTCCCTACCACTAAAGTCCTGGGCCTCTAGCACCCAGCCCAGAACAGGCCACAAGCCTGAGCTTAGGCAGCCCACTCCTGGTTGGGCTCAAACCTAAAACCATGGAGGGAAGCTAGAAAAAGGAAGGAACAGAATGTCAGTCGGAGTGTAGCGTCAACATGAACATACTGCAAGGTGAACAGCAACAGTAAGCCCTAACACTGGGGAGAATTCTTGACCTTCTGGGGGACTGCAGGGATACTCCTGGTGACTTAGGCAGGCTGAAGCAGGAGCCCTAGCAGGCCCTCCTCCCCAGTACCACTTCTTTCCAGGCCCCATGCCTCCTGTTTATGCATTTGCCATCTCCAGGCCTCAGGGAGGTCAGCATTAACATTTATAGAAGAAGAGATTTATATACAAAGATGTTAAATAACAGCCACAGGAGTCACCCGTGAAGCTGAGCCTGGCTCCTGTTTCTCCAGATCTGCTGACATTGTTCCCCTTGCCATCATTTCCTTCCTTCTTGCCTAAGTCTTGATGCTAGGTCTTTCAGACACTGCCCTTTCCTCATCTATCCTCCCACATAGGCAGGGCGACTAGCCATATCTGAAATGAGCCAAGAAGGAACAGTCACGGCTTTGACCTTTTTGGAAATCTCCCCAGAGGTTGGATGGAAAGATGATTTGGTGTTTGGAAAGTAATGAGAGTCCTTCAGCTCTGATAGGAACAGATCTGAGAGTAACAGCAATGGACGAATGGCCATGTAGTGCCCCAGTGGGTATGAGTCGGCCATTTTTGATATGAGTAAATGGTCAACAGTAATATGTTCTTCCTATGTGAGTAGGATAACCAGACAATGGATCTGACACTCAAATTATTAATAAATTTTATTTTGCAAATTTAAGTCGTCTTGGTATTTGTATATGTATGGATGATTTCTAGTATCACCACAGTAGATGGTAACTCAGAATAAATTACTTAAATTGCATTCAAAAGATGTTGCAAGTTTGTAAGGCTCTTTTACACATTCAAAGATATGTGCTTGCAATGCTCTGTAAAGCATCAGCCTACCAGTTCTGACGTAGGTCATGTGCAATCCACGTGTTAGTCGGTGAGAAGTTAAAAGAGGGGATGACCTGCTATAGATACAGCTGTTTAGAAAATGCCATGCTATAGATACAGCTGTTTAGGAAATGGAGAATGCTTCACAGGTGCAAGCAGCATAGAAATGCCAGGCTAACAAGGGTTCTTCCTAAACAGAGGTACACTGCCTCAGGAGCAGAGCAGACCCTGCAGTGGCTAGAAGAGTGTATGGGTTGCCAAGAGTTTTAATCAAAACTACAGTAGAAGTAGTAACACTGTCATAAAAGTGAAGACACAGAGAGAAGGGTACATAACTCACGGCAGTTAAGATAGAAATCTTAGGAATGAACTCTGCCACTGTGCTGCAGACTGAGGGCAGCAGGCGCTGAGCAGATGGTACAGAGGAAAGACGTGCTGTGGCCGCGTCTTGCTCCTTGCTCATGCCTCTTCCTTGGGAGAAGCGTGAGCTGCAGAATGGGCCAGCACAAGTGCTTAGTGTGTGGGGCTGAAGGGCAAAGGTCCAAGTAGAAGATGGGGCACTTTTGAAAGGTGATTAAAACAGGTGGAGACAATTTGCCCTCTCCTTGCAGTTCACACAGAGCCTCTAGGTTGGGAGAAGGAACACAGAGTTTGGGGAGAGAACAAGAGCTGCAACATCATTGGTGGGGGTTGCCACCTGAACTCTGACATGTCCCCAGACCACACCTGCTGCTGCTGAACCCCCCTTTGAGGACGATAGTGCAGACTCAGGAGAACTGTGCTGCTGCTTCTTGGACCATAGCAGTGGCTGGAGGAGGTCAAGCAAAGTCTCTGCTCTCATTCCAGAGTGGGGGCCACAGGGTAGGGATGGCGACAGGGCTTGTGGGTCTGGAGAATGCTCCTGTGGTGCAAGTGTGGCAAAGGATAGCCCCTGAGGGTTTCTGTGGCTTAAATGGACAAGGTGTATCGGTCAATGGAGAATGGGCTAGGCACAAGAGCTGTAAAGAGGTCACTTGGTCAAGAAGGAGGCCGCACATAGGAATGTGGGCATGGAGAGGACACAGCTGCACATCAGGGGAGCTGAGCAGCAAGGAGGAGGGTATGGGCCAGAGATGGCCCAGTCGCCAATCAGCACATCTGTGTGGGTCCTGGACAAGAGACAGCACAGGACAAAGGTGCTTCCAGACTGAGAAATGGGACCAATTCAGGATCCAGTTCCCATTTCCTCTGCAGGATGTGCCTCTAAGACCCCCAAATTCAGCTTCAACTGCTGAGGGTAACGATAGGAGGAGGGCTGACCGTGGGAAGGTAGCCACGCTTTAACCCTGAAGGGACCACAAAACAGCTGGTTTGGTTGAGTTCACCTAGAAAACTCTGTTTGATTTTTCTTTCCATTCTCCACCCCACACCCCCTAGGGTTTTTTTTTTTTTTTTTCCATCAGTTAAAACAAGGGCTCAGAGGTGAACCTAAAGTGAATTGTGTAAAACAAAGTTTACTCGCACATGAAACTGTGCTGAATAAATTCCTCACTGCATGTACTGGGAGGGTTTGGTGATAATGTGAAGTCAATGTTTTTAACCCTTTAAGCCCAGGCTGCTTCTCTGGAATGTGGATTTTGAGGAGCTTGATTTTGAAAAATTGCATCCTGTCTCTAAACACAACTGATAGCTATAATTTTTCTAAAAATCTCTCTCCTGCTTAAGATGAGGCAATTCTGTTTAAGCTGATTATGTCCCTAAAAGGAGATTAACATTGTAATTTAGCTTTCCCCTCTTTAAATCCCAACAATTTACTAAGTAACTAAAGATAACGCTCTCCTTTAAGTACAAAATAGTCTGTTCTGAGGGTGAACCCATTATATTGCTAAAATTCTGAATTTGTTGATTAATTTTCTATTCTTCAAGAGTACTCTGGCTTTAGAAGTATCTGAAATTAAACTCTTTCCTGTTAAATAAGCATTTTCCCACTGACTTTATATTAAAGTAGTCATTTCCCCACTTTTTCTTCTTCCCTCCATCCATCCCTCTGTCTCCTTCCCTCTCTTTCTTTATCTCTGTCCTTCCTTTTCCCCCCTCCTTACTTTCTTTTTTTATGGTAACGGGGTTGAACCTAGGACCTCATACTTGTCAAGCACACCCTCAATCACTGAGCTACATCCCCATCCTTGTTTTTGAAACCTATTTTACTCTGGGATAGTCTTGCTAAGTAGCCCAGGCTGGTCTTCAACTTTTGATCCTCCTGCCTCAGCCTCCTGAGTGGCTGGGATTACAGGTGTGCACACTATGCCCAGTGCCCCACTTTTTCTTCTGACATGGTAAAGAAAGGTCACGTTCGAGAACGTAACTCCTCCAAATATAATTTAATCTTTCAGAAGCACTTGAGCATCTTGTGGTATCTCAGGGTCATATGTATTCAAAGTCCCATTCTATACAATGAGAAATACATACAATGAGTTTGGTATAGATGACTGTGGATTATGAAATATGCTTCTGAATTGATTTACAATACTGCGTTATTCATCATGGTACCTTGCTCTCATGATAAGAGGGCAGAAAGCATTTCCCCAAAATTATTTATTCAGCCTTATTTCACTGGAAGTTTACTATGAAAGCAATGTACTAAATATTCAGAAACCATGTTTTTTTTTCCCCTGCATGATTCACATTGTTTTGTTTTATTATTATAATCTGAATTACCAAGGTCTTGAGGTTGAAAAAGAACTGTGTTTGGTGGCTGCTCTAGGACTTGAGAAGAAACTGGGCCCTTCTCACGATGGATTTCTCTACAGTGAATGTGGGATGTGGGTGTCGGCTCTTTAAATTCAGTGCTATCCTTTAGGATTATATAGCTTTCTTTTCAAAATTCTAAAATCTATTTTTTAAAGTGGTATCTCTAATGGGGAGGACTAATGAAGGATTTCCTTATGTTTGCAATGCAATAAATCAATTCAATACATCAAATCTTGGTTAAGTCAACGGTAGTTACAGTATGTTTAAAGTGTTTTTTGTTTGTCTGACTATATTATTTAAATGTAAATCAGATTAGTGCAAATACTGAATTTTATTGCATGTATTCATGCTGAAATTATAAATTTCCAGCCAATAGGGTTTCCTGGGGGTGGGGGGAAAGCATTTTGATGTGCTTTCACAGTAAGAACAGATAAAGAAGGTCAAGCTGGAGCAAGAGAGACCCAGAGGAAGCATTTGCTAAACAAATAAGAACAAGTATACCTGTTTCCCCGGCTCTCCAGCTATCTTAAGAATCAGTAATTTTCAATTAAAAAAACTTTTCTTTAAAAATGAACCTTTCTGGAGCTGGGACTTTAGCTCAGTGGTAGAGTGCTTGCCTGCATGTGTGAGGTACTAGGTTCGGTCCTCAGCACTACATAAAAATAAATAAATAAAGATATTGTATCCATCTACAACTGAAAAAAATTTTTTTTAAATGAACCTGTCTGAACACAGGAAGATTTTATTTATTTTTTTATTGCAAATGTTATCAAAGATCATCATTATGTGTGACTGGCATTTAGAAATGCCTTTTGGTGATTAAGAGTGGCTCTGGTAGAGGGGAGGCCTGGCAGGCTTCAAGATGATTAGATCTTATTCTGAGTCTCCTGTGTTTCCTTCATGATGGCACTGTATGAGCACACCACTGAGAAGGGGTGACTGACAGGACGGAATTCAGATGAAGGTGCTGACATTCCTGCCCTTTCCGCAGTAGAGATGCACATATGCAGAGCGGAAGGGGTAGGCTATCGGTCACTGTGTTCACAGACAGGGCAGATACAGCCATATTTTTTATTCAATATCTGATAAAAATAATTCAGGTGTTTCTTCTTCTCACTTATTAGATAGCAGTTTGGAAAACTTTTCCTTTAACATATCTATTTTTTTTTGTCTTTTTAAGTACAGCACCTCATGGGTAGAGGGGGTGAACTTCATATTTTTCTTTTAAATCCAGAAAACATTCTACTTTGGAGATAGCAAACCACTTCTTCCATTAGGTGATGGGGAGGGGAAGTCTGAAACTTGACTTTAGGTCACGGTCTGGAGGGACCACATTGGTGAGGCCATGTGGTCTTGCATGTGCAGAGCAGAGTTGTTGTAGAAGCTCAGGTAGTCAGGTGACTCAAGGGCAACTCTTTTTTATTAAGATAGTAAGTGCTTCATTTTGTAACATGAATTGGATATATTAGCAAATCCTTGTCCCACTAGAAGAGAGAACTTTATTTTTATTGAATCTGGATTTAGATCACCTACCTGCAAATTCTTGTTCAATGTTGGTGGAGCAGGATCTTGGGGACCTGCTTTCTGGTGACCAGGAGTGGAGCCCAGATATAAGAAAGGACCTACAGGTGTGACCTGGCTTTGATAACAGAACATTTCCTGTGATGGACTTGAGTCTTTTGTGTTGTTTCTCGCTTCGTGTTGGTGGACAGTGGTGATGTGGGCAGTTCTGTGAGCCACATGTTGAAGATGACAGAGCCGCTCTCAGTTTGGGTGAATTAATTCCTGGAGGGGCTTCCTGCCTCTAACCCCTGCCCTTACTCTGACACCATAAGAGAAAGGGTCTTCCTGGTTTTGAAAAATGTGATCATGATGCACCTTGCTATGGTTTCTTCATGTTCATGGAGTTTAGGATTTTTTGAACTGATTGGATCTGCAAGTTTACAATTTTTTTTTTCATTAAATTTGGTAAATTTTCAAATTTTTATTCCTTCAATTTTTTGGCCCTCTTGCTCCTTTCTCTCCTCTCATTTGGTGACTCCAAATACTAATTGATGTTCATTAACAACCTGTATGTTTTCTTTTTTCTTTCAGTTTTTTATTTGAGATAGTTTCTATTCCCATTTTCCAGGTCACTAATTTTTTCTTCTACAGTGGTGGGCCTCTCCTTCCTGCTTCAGGCTGAACATCACCTCTGTTCAAGCCCTGTCTCTGGGAGACTTCCAATAGAGCAGAGTCCTCAGATACCCTGGTGCTGATTCTGGCCCAGTCCAAACCCATGAGGCATGATGCTTCGTGCCCCGTTTTCTTCACAATCTTTCAAAATTCTTTTCAAAACAGTCTTTCTTTGCATTTAAACCTCTGGCTTTTCCTCACACTGTTAACTGGGACAGAGGCAATTTACTTTGTCTTAGATGTCAACTCATGACTTTAACTTCTCTTTGTTGAACTCCCCTAATCTTGCCTGGTTCTCTTCCCTGTGCCCACTGAGCACTAAGCTATGCTAATCAGTGTCCTTCCTCAGGCCATTGTCCCTGTCTGTAAGAATAAGTCTCGAATTTCCTGGTTCCCTGACATTTTTTACTCAATTGGTCCATGTGGTCACAGATTCTATTTCCTTCTTCACTAAGTCTCTGTTGCTATCATGTAAGCTCATGAAATACTGACGTATTATTATCCAAGTATTCTTTTCTCCTATCTTTTTTTTAAAACCAGTGGGAGCATATTCACATTTTAGGGGGGAAATTGAAAATACAAAGATTCCTAACATGCTTGACTTCATAGCCAGTACAGATTTTATTTTTGTAGTTTAATCCCTGAGTTTCCATAAAGTTCAATTACAATAGAAATATCCACAAATAGAGTGAAGAAGCATTCATTCACATTTTGGAAATCTTCGGGCTACTATATCCAATTGTTTTAATATTCTGCAACAAACAAAACCATTGTACTGTAAATGAGAAAAAGGTAACTGATGTCCATGTCGGCTATGAAAAACATGTATCACTTTGCTTCTGCATAATGCCATTATTTTTTTCTGATGCCCATAAACCAAGTAATGAGTGTTTTAAACTTTAAAAAGTGTTTAGGGCCATTATGAAGATCTAGTTTGCTAGTCAATTTGTCACAGAAAAAAAAATAAAGAGTGTGCAAGCTCTTCCCATAAAGGAAAGTTATTGTTTCAGACAATGAGGTCTATAAAAAGCTGTCTCCATGCAAAATTCTGGTGTTTTACCTTCACATTTCTGTGTTTGTTGGGCCATAAAAAGTTAAGGACACTAAAGAAATACCACTAAATTTTGACAATTGCTATAAAAACACATTCTTAGACTCTAGATTTCAGACAGCAATACAATCTGTGTGGAAGTCAATTGTGCATCCTGTCAATATTTTAATTATTCAAGAACTGTCTTTTGAAATAGACTTTTGAAAATAAGGGTTTCCCTGCTTGGTTTCTGCCCATTTAATTCACAATTTTCTTGAAGTAATTTGTTAGTGTTTGGTTCAATGAAATTTTTCCCAATCTTGTCCAAGAATTGTCCACCTCCCTTCCCACATTGTAAATTAATAAATTATGTAATAGATGTTGATAATATGATTGAATTATATATGTACCTGTGTATTTGTATTTTAATAAAAAGTCCCTACATAAGTATATATTTATTTACAACTGCACAGAATGTTCCTTAGTAGCAACTGACCCTGCTTGAGGACTAACTCATTTGTCTAGAATTATTCGGGAAGCAGAGCTTAGAATAAGACTGGCATTCTAAAATTCTTTCTGTCTTCTAAAATTTACTAGTGGCAATTTAACATGTTCTTGACGACAGAGGTCAGCACTATGACCACCAGTTATTAGAACAACCTCTGGGAGTTTTTCTTTCTTGCATCTGTATGTTTACTTTTCCTAACTCTTCTTTCTTCTCTCTTTGCCATCAGGGTATCTGCCCTGACTTTTTACTGTGTATCTAAATTTTCTAGTTCATGTCTACAGTGCGGACTGGGAAATCCAGTGGTATAGTTGTTAAACTGTCTAAAATACAGAACGACTTCTGTGATCTCGACTTCAGTTTCCCCTTCTTAATAGTATTTACTCTATAAAAATTTACCAAATAAATGTTCCCTGGATGTGTGTGGTCAGTAGTCACACTGGGGCAACTGTGCTACACTAATATATAGGCTTATATTCTGGAAACAGCAAGATGCTCTTTCCAGAATACACCGAGAATGATTGTCACACATCTTTCATAATTGGTATTATATAATCCAAAATAGGAGATAATTGGAGAACATAGAAATAGCGAACATTTTTCAAACCTGCCATTTTCTTACTCTTCACACCTAACTACCCACATCTGTCAGCAGTTCTCATGCTGGCCTGGTTGCCCCTGAGACACGAGCCTGGTGACTTGCACAGATACTTCCACACTGCAGGAACTGCAGAGCAGGGCCACACTTCTAAACCTGCAGCTTGCTAGCACAGCTGAGCCCAGATTCTGCAAAAACAACTCTATCAACTTTATTCTGCATAAAAAACATATTTGTTTTTTTTTAATTGGTTGTTCAAAACATTACAAAGCTCTTGACATATCATATTTCATAATTTGATTCAAGTGGGTTTTGAACTCCCAATTTTTCCCCAAATACAGATTGTAGAATCACGTCGGTTACACATCTACATTTTTACATAATGCCCTATTAGTAACTGTTGTATTCTGCTACCTTTCCTATCCTCTACTATCTCCCCTCCCCTCCCCTCCCATCTTCTCTCTCTACCCCATCCACTGTAATTCATTTCTCTCCTTGTTTATTTTCCCATTCCCCTCACAACCTCTTATATGTAATTTTGTATAACAATGAGGATCTCCCTCCATTACCATGCAATTTCCCTTTTCTCTCCCTTTCCCTCCCACCTCATGTATCTGTTTAATGTTAATCTTTTCTTTCTGCTCTTCCTCCCTGCTTTGTTTTTAGTTGCTCTCATTATATCAAAGAAGACATTTGGTATTTGTTTTTTAGGGATTGGCTAGCTTCACTAAGCATAATCTGCTCTAGTGCCATCCATTTCCCTGCAAATTCCATGATTTTGTCATTTAAAAAGCATATTTGTATCTGAATCAAAAGACCAAGTAATTGGTCATAAATGTGACCATCTGAAGATGGCCTGGTCCATAATATGCTACTAAATTCTTACTGATAGATAGATGCTTATGAATAGACAAAATCTACAAGAAAGACGTGTGGACAGGTACTGCTTGGGTTAAACACTGAGAATAATTGTTACACATCTTTCATAATTGACATTATATAATCTAAAATTGGGACATCTTTACTCAGCCAAGCAGTGGGGTACAGAGACAAGTGGAAGTTGGTGTTGGCCCTTCAGGGGCTCACAGACCAGATTTTCTTCTAGAGACAGTCTTAGCAGCTCAGCAAGGGATAGATGATCCATGATGCTGTTCTTGACCTTCGCTGGTTAGATGCTACATGGCTCTTGGTATACAGCATGTCTTTTTACTCTTGCTGATTCTAAGATTTTCCTTTTATTACCAGTTCTGAGCAACTGAATTATAATGTACTTTGGTATATTTTCTCATGTTTCTTGTTCTTTGGGTTCCTTGAGCTACTTGAATCTGCAAATTTCTGGTTTTCATAAGATGTGGAAGAATTTCAACCATTATTTCCTTAAATATTTTCTTTTCTGTTCTCTTCCTTCCCTTGTGGGAGAGTTCACTGCATTTCTCAAGATTACTTGATTCTCAAGATGCACTCTGCATTCTTCTTTTCTTTTGGATAATCTCCCTTATTGTCTTCAAGTTCACACACTTTTTTTTCCTTTTACAATAATCTGCTATTAATTCCATTTAAATGTAATGAAATGCCATAGTTTCAGACATGCTATTTTCAACTCTAGAAGTTTGATTTGGGTCTTTTACATATTCCTGCCAGATCCTCTTAACGTTTTGAACATAAAGAATCTGAGTTTAAAAGTCAAAGTCTTATATTCAAAATCTTCAAGTACCCAAAGACATTTCATGATTTTTAAATTATCATGATACGGAACTACATCTTTTTCAGGGAACATGATAGTTGGTTAAAAACAGAACTTAGATAGCACATTAGATTTGTCACCATCCGGATATCCAGGTCTTTGTACCTCAGGTTAGTCTCAGCTCACAGTCCCTTCCTTTCCATGCCTGTTGAGATAGTGCCATAAGGCAGGGGTGCTGGTGGGGACTCTTGGTCAGAAAATGTGACAATTCTTGGGCCATGCCATCTTGTTCCCATCTTTGCATCCAGGTGGTGATGGATCTGCATGGTAGAGAGTTCAGCATGGTCTTCTCTGTTTGAAGATGACACATGTGAGACCCATGAGGGGTGTAACCTGCTCAGGATCACCACCCTCTGAAAAGGCAGGTCCTGCGTTTGAACTGTGGTTTGAATAAAAAATTACGGACCATGTTAAGCTTACAGGGACATGAGATGTGAGGGCCACTTCAAAGAAGCGATTTCCATGAATGACCTTCCTAGTCCTATAAGGCCACACTCTGGCCTTCTGCCTGGTGGGACTCTGCTTTTGAAACTTGTCTGCACCTATCTCTGGTTGAAAGTAGGAGACATCTTCCAGCCTGGCCTGACCTGAATTCTGTAGGTAGAAACACTAGGGATGTTTTACAGGCAGGGAGGGAAAGGGACGATCATGTTCATTCCTCAGGCTCTCAAGGAAGCTTGAGCCTGTCCACACAGCAGCAAGCAGCTCCCCAGGCACACTCAGGGACCCGGCCCAGGAGCTGTGATGTCATCACAGCTGGAAGGAAGAGCTGGGGGTTGTGGCTGGGACTAGAGTAATGGAAATGAGGATGAGAGAGAGAGGAAGAGAGAGAGAGAGAGAGAGAGAGAGAGAGAGAGAGAGAGAGAGAGAGAGAAACAAGAAGGCTGACACTGGACCTTATGAGCACAAGGGAATGTGCAGTCACATGATGATCTGAGGCCAGGAAGAGTGACATCTATGCCTCTGAGCTTCTGAAAATTCTGTAGCTATGCGTCAATGTTAACATCACTTTGAAGAGAATGAATGTCAAAGAAAAGAGTGATTTATGAACCTCCCAAATCCTGACTTTGATATTAAATGGATGGAACATGATGGCAAAATCAAAACTTTTTTTTGGATGTTTTTTCTCTTGGCGTTTCCCCACACATTCTATCTTCATTTCTCTAAGAGTGGTCACACACTTTTATATTTTAATGCAACAAGGCAAATTGGTGCTTGTAACTATGATGACCATAGTCAAGAATTATTTTCCCTGGTGAATCTTTTCCTACCAAAAATCAGGATCTTGAGAATTTTCTGTGAAAATCAAGCAGGAATAGTGTCAGTTCATAAGGACTTGGAGAAAGGACCCTCTTAATTTCATCAAAATCATACATTTGTTTAAATGTTTTTGCCAAACGGAATTAACAATACTGTTCTCCTCTGTTAGCTCATGATTTAAAAATGCAAGGGGTCTTCTTTGGGGGCTGGGACCCAGTACAACATCTAGAATACTCATATGGGTGTTTGCAGATTAGCTCCCTTAACAGCCAATGATGGTGCTTTGAAAACATCCACATGTCACAATTGTCCCTGAAAGTCAAGCAGCTCAGCTGTCCCCATAGAATCACAAGAATTTCACAGCCTTTTCAATGATCATATTATTCACCAGTGGTCTTCAAAGACCTCTGAAACCTTAAGAAGAATTTCATTTTTTTAAAGTTTTTTTTTTCAACTTTCTAAGCCCAACAACTCAATATAATTGGTTTTTCTCCTAAACATCTTTGTTAGAATTGCACCTCTTGGAACTACACTTGCATTATTTTCTCAAGACTTGCTGCAACTCCAGAGTCTTTTGTATTGTAACGAACTAGCCATACCTTCCAGCTCCCTGCGGCCAAGTTCTGCAGGGCACCTGCCGCCCCTTCCAGCGTG
Source organism: Marmota marmota marmota (assembly GCF_001458135.2). Lineage (NCBI taxonomy): Eukaryota > Metazoa > Chordata > Mammalia > Rodentia > Sciuridae > Marmota > Marmota marmota. The sequence goes on from NW_026000068.1 coordinate 8,688,191, forward strand.
TCTGGGTTTGAGCACTCAGAGAGCAGTGTGAGGTAGGGTTTGACTATGGAGGGGTGCCACAGCATCTGGATCCCTTTGGGTGGTTCTGCACAGTCTGGAAGAGGTCCTACTCCATCCCACTGGTGGAAGAAAAACGAGAGAGTAAATGTCTTTAACAACTTCCTCATATTTCCATCCTCAAAACCACAAACAAAAACAAAAGCAGGTGTTATAGAATCCAGTGAATACTGGCGACAGGGAGGGTCAACTGTTCAGGGATTAGGAGAGCCATTCCTGCCACAGAGAGCTTACGATGGAGTTTGTGGGGGGTTGGGACATGTATAGAGGTGACTGCAACTGGTAGCCGCCCAGGATTAGCTCTCTCAGAACTATTCTGACACAACTTACACCGGAAAGAACAAGCAGAGATGGGGTGGTTTTGGATGGGTGGAAGAAGGCTAAAGATCAAGGTAGCACATATTATATTTACATATATCAGCTGTTGCATAGGAAGTTCTCAACAATGGAAAGCCTGCACTAATGCAAAATTATAATAACTTATGCCTAACTCATGCATAAAAACTGTGGTCAATTCTTATATAATTTGTAAATACATATTTGCTTGATTTGTGGTACCATATTGCATCTAACAAACAAATGACAGAATGGATGAAAGAGAGAAAATTGCTATGGTTTATTAGATGCACTGACATGAGCTATAGGGAAATCTGGATCTTACAGCAATCCTGATAGTTAAATTTGCTTTGAATTAAACATAATGAATAATGGGAGAGCGTATAATTAAAAATTAATTACACATAATTTTAAAATTATGGCTTATATGCACAAAGAAATACCAGTCCACCACTAGAAATGAGAGTTATAAAGATTATAGCAACTTGGACAAATGATAACAATAAAAGTTAAATGAACAAATAAGATTCAAAGCACAATGGGAGATGGTGCTTTTCCCTAAGCAACATGCATCATAAAAACATGCAACAATTATAAAAGATGCTTTGATAAAATATTTGTCTTTAATTTTTGTCTACACTTCAAATCTTCTATCTTCACTATGACTTTTAAAAATATTAAAAATTGAAATAATGATTCTGACCTTTGATTACATGAAATTTTCGACTTTTGTGAAAAACAAAGGCAATGATTATAAAGAGGACAGAAGTGAAATATGCATATATTTGGGGAAAATATTTTCATACTTCTGAGAAAAACCACAGTAAAACCACGCTATTCCTTTATAATTTTAGAGTGGGGTACCAATCTGTTTAGCCCATTTGTATCCATTAATGTATTTAAAATCAATATAACATAAATGACACACACTAAGCTTCCTCACAGGCATTTTATGTACATCCATCTGTATGTGGGTGTGTATATGTAAATAAATGTGAAAACAAAACTCTATTCCAGAATCTGAGTTAAGTTCCTTAGTCTTGAAATTTTTACTGGAAGAAAATAGACATTTGCCTCATATCCTTGCAACATGAAAATGGAAATGTTGATAGAGATACTATAAAGTTATTTAACTGTCATAAGTAATTTCCAGAATTTTATTACTTATTTTCCAAGAGACAAATTCAAAATTCATGACCTTTTCCTCTCCATTATCATACAGCTTAGCTTAAGTCAGAGCTAAATGATGTCAATTGATGGATGTTGGACATCCCACTAAAGGTCATTTTCAATGAGTTTGTCACTCAGTTTCAACTTTATAAAAAGGAGGCTCAGCACATAAAGCATCTTGGTTTTTTAATCAAAATCATTCAGAGATGACTTTGCATGAAGCCTTTAGATGACTATTCATGAAGCCTGCACACCTCTTCCAAGTATTAACAAAAACACTGAAAGTGAACCGCCCTTGTCATACTGCTCCTGGTTCCTTATTTGAGACCCGCTCTTTGCATTGGACAGAAAGGACACTAGGGAAAGACACAAGTCATTTTGCAAGTGTGTCAACTTGGATGATGAAGCAGCAGTAACACTGGCTTCTCAAAGGAAGCCAGTTAGAGCAGCGAGTCTAGCTACTAATGTAACAAGAAACAGAAAAATATTTCCTTGGCTATTTTGTTTTTTCTATTTTCTACTTTATCATCCCCTTAAACATTTTAAATTAACATTATCATTTAAAGACCTAATAAGATCTAGAAAAATAAGAATACGAAATGTCAACTCAACAAGGATGAGATTTCCCTCTTCCAGAAGAGCTGACAGGCGAGCAGGGAGCGTAGGGAAGTAGCGTCTTCAGGCTCATCACAAATGTGACAGCTGAAGTGTAGAAGAGGGAAGTGTAAAAAGAGGGAAAGCAGCTGCATTATCTTTTGCTGGCTCTTCTCTTGTTCCACTTTTCCAACTTCTCCACGATAAAGCAGGATTAATAGTTATAGCTCTAGACAATTTTCTTCTGCTCTGACATGTCATCTATGTAGCTCTTAAATACCTTTTATTACAATCATTTCTTAATGGCTACAGAGAAACTCTGAAGGAAATAAAAGCACAATGGATGTGAATATAGATAATCTTTGATAGCAACTAGAGATAGAGTTCAAAGGGGATTCTTTGCTATTTCGGAACATTGATGGCCCCCTGGCAGGATAACACCAAAGAAAAAGAACTATTTCAAAGCCAGTTGATGTAACTGACCTTTATTCAAACTTTCATTGAGTTAATAGGGGCAAATGTATCAGTATCCATTAAAGAAGAGCTTTTCATTAATGAAAATGACTGGACTTTTTTCAAGGGTTATGTTAACATATTTGACATTATTTTGTCTAGCTAACCAACATCAACCAGGCAACAAAGCAGTGGTGTAGCTAGGGTCACACTTTGAAGTAGGTAAAAACAGATGAAAACTTTTTATTTCTCTTGGTGAGGATCCTTGAGAAATTGTGGGACATGCAACTCTTACCAAAATAGAAATACACCATTTATAAATTTAGATATACAATGCTTCTGTCCTAATGTTTCTACTGGTTCATTGAGTAAAGGCAAGTGGTGACTAAATCTTTATCATGTTCAAAAGGCTGACCAAACGAATAGCTATTTCGTCCCACAGAACACAGAACTGAATTTGTAAACCTTGTGCCAACTGTGTTTGATATTCACTCTATCTTGAGGACATATAACTGAAAATTCTTGGAATATTAAAGAAGAACAAAATTATGGCATTTGCCTATAAATGGATGGAGCTGGAGAATATCATGCTGAGCAAAATAAGCCAATCCTAAAAAAAAAAAAACAAAAAAAAAACTAAGGCTGAATTTTTTTCTCTGATATGTAGATGTTAATTCACAATAAGGAGGGGGTGGGGCTAGGGAAGAAGAGAGTTACTTTGGATTAGATAGAGGGGAGTGAAGGGAGAGAAAGGTATGGGGGTAAGAAGGATAGTAGAAAGAATCTGATAATTAGTGAAAATATCCCTTCCTGGCATGGTTTTACTCCCAGGCTTAACAATTAGATAAGTGTTCTGCAATTTTGTGCAACATATCTATTCATTACTTTTTAATAAATAAAAGGAACAAATGTAGCCATTCTTGATTTTTTCCATGTATCACTTTAAGATTCAAATTACACTTCGTAATTCATACACAGTTAAACAGGAAAAAGACTAGAGAATATGTTTCTAGTGTTAAATCTCCTTTAATTAATTGTCTTGTTTGTGGCAATGTAGGATTTTATGCATATATTCAGAGTTCATCAAGCTAAGGATCAAGTAGGTTATAATCAATCTGTGAGATTTTCTCATGGAAACACACACAGCAAGTGCTAAGAACAGTGCTTGTGGGAGAGCCTGCCAGCTACTTCTCAAACTCTCTGCCATGAAGTACTGGTGGGGACAGGCTGGCAGCAGAACAACGGAGGTGCTTAGAGGATGTGGAAAACAGATCATGGAACAAACCATGAGGCTGTTTTTTCTCATCCCAAATAGTGACTCCCTCTAAAACATACCAGCAGATTCTGTACTGGCTTTGAATGTACAACTCTGCTAATACAATAAATTTTTAAAAACTAGTACATGGTTTATTATCCAATTTCAAAATTGTATAGAATTAAAAAAACATGTATTTGCCTATCCAGAAGGTAATGCTTCAAATCTTTTTGGAAAGGAAGAGAATTTCAAGCTTCTAGAGTTAGCAATTTAGACACAAGGCTTTTTGACAGGACTGTGGTCAGGGCAGAGGATGTAGGATGGCGTCCTTAACCTGAGAGGGAATGTGATGTGTGGGATGTGCAGGTGGCTGCAAGGGTCCTGGGTGCTGTGCAGCTAGACAGCAGCAAGGACTTCTAGTGCTCAGGAGCACAGCAGATAATTGTGGTAACTGAGGCTGACAATGGCTTAAGGGCACATTTCAACACAGCCAGCAGAGAGGATTTGGAATGTTCTGTTTAAGGTGATGGATGTACCAATTCTGCTGATCTGATCATTATGTGTTGAATACATGCATTGAAATATCATACCATAACTCATAAATACATTCAATTTTTATGTGCCAATTAAAATTCAAAAACATTTAAAAACACTTTTGGTTTCCTTGTAGAGCCTAAGTTCTATTTGAATAATTTCTATCTTAGTTGGTTTGAGGATGGATTAGTAGAAGCCATTTGCTCTTTATATGAAGACAATGATAAAACTTAGGGAAAGAAAATTTGAAAGTTAAAAAAAAATCATAAAATAAAATAAAATTCCCAAACCAATCACCGAATGAATAAACAAAAAGGTCAAGATGTCAATATACTTTACAGAGACTCTATGACAGGAAGGGTTCTTTAAGGCACAGAGACTCACAGGACAACTATCATTATCACATTCATAAAAGCCCCTATTGAATAAGGAGAATTAAAAGACAGCTTCTCTTCCCTTTGAACTAGCTTACAAGGGCCCCAGTCTCTGGGGCAGCTGGTAATCTCTGCAGAGATATCTGGTTATCATAACAGGGGCAGGGTGGGGGTTGGTGGTGCTAATGTCCCCTGCACCCTGTGCTGAGTACTGAGGAGATACAATCAGGAAGCATTCGCTAAACGGGGAGGGGGATTTCAAGGAGAAGTCCACGTCTTCCCAATGTGCCTTGTTTCAGTCTCAGCCAGTCAAGCCTTCCCCAAAGAGGCTTTCCTGCTGAGCTGTATCTTGGGACGTAAATAGCAAAGGCTGGCATCGCCAGCAGAGCCCATCTCTATTATCTAGACTTCTCTACCAGCCAGGGAACATCAAAGCTCTTGCATATATGCAGCATAGTTTTTCAAAATGGGATTTCAGTGAAACAAACAGACCAAAGATGCTGCAGGAATAAGGGAAAGAGTCTGCATCAACAGACTCTTTAAGATCCCATTCTTCCTTCCCAGGGGAAGGAAACCAAAGCACAGTGAAATACTGGAAGAGAAGATGGCTCTGTGTAGGTAAACTGTCTGGGGATGTTCTCTCAAGCAGGATTTGGTTTAATCAGGCTGCAGTCAGCACTCAGCACTTTGGAAAATACTTAGGACCCAATCCCACATCTACCCATTGTCTGCTGCCACTGTTGCTTGGCTCGTCTGAACAGCAGAGATACTAGCTGATTTGCTTTCACGGTATTTTATAACCACTGCAGCCTTTTGGAGGTGAGAATAGAAAGGGCAGGTGAGGATCGGTGGCACCAATTTATCTGTAAAAAGCCATAAGACACATAATTCTTTGTGTTGACTCCTGGAGTTTCAAAGGCCAGGGGAGTTCCAGTGCTGCCTCAAGGCTGAGGCTGAGGGGAAGCAGAACTGGTGGCCAGTTAGCCGTGTCTGTGTGGCACTGCCATGTCAGGCTTTCCCCTGTACAAGACAGGAGGGCTCTGGCACTTGAGGAATTAGAAACCTCTGTCAAGAAGAGGCAAGGTAGGGTGCTTTCTGAAAAAGGCTCAGGACAAGAGACCTTCCAGGCTACCTGCCGATTCACCTTCCTGCATGTGCATGGGGCCGGGAGGGGGCACACATCCTTTGGGAAGAGGGAGGGAGGTTGGAAGAATGAGGCTGGCTAATGTGTGTGCCCTCAGAGCCCTGCTACCATAGCTGCTCAGCATCACGGGACTTACCTGACCCTTCTCCAAGTCACTGCTGGAAACACCCGGAACAGCAGGACGCTCCCCTGCCATTCTCTCTGCTTCCAAGTTCCCCTCCAAATCCAGGGAACCTGAGATGTGATGCTCCCTGTGATCTACTTGCTAAAGGGGCTTTGTGATCTACATGTCAACATCCCTCAAGATCACCATGGAATCTTGGTTGTTTGGTGATTTATCCCTCAAAAGAGAGTTAGGGCTGGGGATGCGGCTCAGTGGTAGAGCACTTGCCTAGCATGCATGAGGTTCTATATTTAATCTCTAACACACACACACACACACACACACACACACACACACACACACAGCAGTCTAGTACCCTGGACTTAACGACCAAGGCAATGTTCCCTCTCAAAGGGCAGCTGGTAATCTCTGCAGAGATATCTGGTTATCATAACAGGGGCAGGGTGGGGGTTGGTGGTGCTAATGCCATCTGGTAGGACCCAGGGATACTGATAAACACCCCACAATGCACAGCACAGACCCACAGCAGAGAATCACTCAGCTGCAAATGTCTCTAGCAGCAGAGCTGAGGAACTCTGGTGCAGTGATCCAAGACAGAGTATTGGTGGCATGGAGTACTGAGTGGCAAAATGTAATTAAGATAACTTGATGAGACAGCTGAAACAGAGCTTTAAGTCTGGAAATTCACAGAAAATAAATAAGCATCACTTTCAGATGCTTTTGGAGGTGAGGAAAAGGCAGAAGAAAAATCTCATTCATAGATACAGGAGAGTTTCTGCATGAAAACGTGCAGCTGATCTTTGCAGGAGCAAGTGGTTCACTGCTTCTAAGACATGATATTCCATGTCTTGAATCAACAAGCTCCTGGCATATGGTGGGGTTTTCACAGAGCAAGACTAGACTGGAAGCAGCCAAGAGGAGTGCGTGGCAGCTGAAAGAAGCAGATGGCTGGAGAGGAAATGGTATTGAACACAAAAGAAAAATCATGGTTACTAATAAGAAAAGGAAAACCGCTGGAGAGAAGAAAAACAACTTGTGATGCTAGGAAATGAAAAGCTGAGAGTTTCAACAGTGTCATGACAGGCAGTTCCATGAAGTGATAATAAGGAAATCAACTCCACATACCTAAATTGTCACTGGCAACGTGATAGATAAATTTTTGTTCATGTATCAAAAGCCTTTAAACACTCATTTGGTCTAGATATTTCATTTTGAAAATGTATCTTTAACACAGTTAAGGAGATAGGTGAGGTTTAACTACATGGGTGTTTATTACAGTTTACACTAGTGGAAAATTAGAAGTAACTTCATTTTCTAAAAAGAGGGACTGGCTCACCACATCACGGTATGCCCGGCAGTGGAATTCTCTCTAGCTCTTCAGCATTGCAGCGTAAAGAGAAACTTGCTGGCAGAGAGAAAGGTCATTCTGTCCAGTGACAAACTGCCACAGCACAGTCTACTATCCCCAACCTGCTCTCCCCTGCAGAGCTGTCAAGGTGGCAGGAGAGAAACCCCCTGGTACAGGTGAGAAGGGGCTGTGCAGTTTCCAGAGAATGTGCAAACAGTAAAATACATATAAGTTATTATTAGTAGTATATGCAAAAAATGTGGAATGAGTTCAGTGATAAGACACTTCTCTCATAGGAACAGGGAGCTCCTACAAACTCCCTTAATTATGTCACCACACCTCATTTTTCTGTATTAACAAAATGCCCAAGGATCACTCACAAAGGGTCCTGGTGACTAAATTCCTGCCTCCCTGGCAGCTCGGGTATTACTGTGAATCTTGCAGGGCACCTGGGTACCAGTAACAGTGATCTGTGCAATGTTGGGGTAGGGCAGGGCTCTCCTGTCTTTCCCCATCTAGCCCTGCACTGTAGCTATCAAGAGCCACCTTGGGTCAGAGTGGAGAGCAGCATCCTAAAGACAGGAACACCATAAGCTATAGGGCACCTGCCTCTGATGGCTGTAGATCAGAGTTCTGCACTGGTGGGAAATACACCTATCTATTGTGTATTTGCCTCCAGCCAATGGAGTAAAGTTATTTTTTGAAGGGCTAAACAAAGTTATGAATAAATGTGGTTGAAAAAGATTCAAAAGGGTATATGACCAGTTACAAACTATAATTGTGAGTTTCTATACAAGGAGGATAATGGAAATATGTACAGTATTTTATTCTTGTGCTTAATACTGTTTTACTTACATATTATTTACATGATATGTGTGTGTGTGTGTGTGTGTGTGTGTATATATATATATATATATATATATATATATATATATATATATACATATATATAGTGAATCATATATATGGAGCAGGTANAAGAGACTATATATATATAGTGAATCCTTGAAATCTGCAGGGGATTGGTTCTAGGACCCTCAGAAGATACCAAAATCCACATATGTTCAAGTCTATTATTAAAAATGGCATAATATTTGCATATAAGCTATGCACAACTCCTATTATCATTATTATTATTATGCTCAACTCTAGGTTACTTATGATATCTAATACAATGTACGTGCTATGTAAATAATTGTACCATATTGATTAGGTAATAATGACAAGAAAAATATGTACTTGTTCAATACAGATGCAATTCTTTTTCCAAATACATTCTCTCTGCAGTTGGTTGAATCTATGGATGCAGATCCTTGGCTTGTTATTATTAGTAGTATATGCAAAAAATGGCTATGGAGGGCCAACTGTATTCACACTTAAAATTAACATCTGTTTTGTTTGAAATAAGGAGAAACCATCACTGAAAGTTTATATCTCTAGTGTGGGTATTTGAATTAGTAACAGATTTTGCATTTGTGCCTTGAGACCCTGCCTGCTTGGAGCAAAGTCTCCCCAGAAATGAAACAGAAGAGTCCTGAAATAAACTCACAGCAAGAGTCACAGGGCACAGGGACCATGGTCTGAGCACCATTCCACATATGTGGTGCCAGGTGCTGGGTGGATAGAAGTCACAGTCAGAAATAAGACCCCACACAATCCTTCCCCTCTGACATTCCCTCTCTGTGGGGGCCACCTGCTGTACCCACCTCATCATGACATGGACTAGGAGAGGAGTTTCACAGAATGGTGAAGAGGTAGATTAGGGAGGGGCGGAGTTTTCTCTTTCGATCAGTCTTGAAAGGGGAAGGTGATGTTTGGTCATGAAGAATCATTCTCCACGTGGTGGAAGAAGGGGGAGGAATGGGGCGGAGGAACAGTAGGAGTGAGAACTTGGGCCTCAGAAGGGATATGAAAGTGTTATGGGAGGGCCTTGGAGGGTCTATCAGTATGTCTTCCCTCATAGGGAAATGAAGAGGACACTAACCATTTTACACAGAAACCCATTCCTGTTGCTTCTGTTTATAAACCGTCATACTAAGTATTCCAAGTGAAACTTCCCATAACCTATGCACTTGGCATCCATAATTTAAGAAAGAGTTTTTAAAAAGAGAAAAATATTCTCTCTTGACTAGAATGTACTGGGAAGCAAAGATTATCATGAGAGAAGATCTATCATATAAAAATACTGGATCAGAATCATGTTTGTATTCTGTTAATTTATGTCCTCACCCATGAGAATAGATATATTTTTTTTTAACTCACTTGAATTTAAAAATTTTCAGTGACAAAGAGAACACAGCGGTTTTGAGGTTGAGGGATCTGCTTGTTTTGCTTGTTCTTTCTCAGCAGGTTTCTCTGGTCAGAGTCAGCATTATACTGAGTGGATCTTGAAGACCCAGGTCTGCTCTGGGCAGCAGCAGCAGGACAGGGTCCGGTTACCTTTCAGCCCTGCTGGAATAGTGCCCCAGACACCATCACAACATCCTTAACCATATCCCAAATTGGAGGGGAAAGAAAGAGAGGGGGGAAGAGAGAGAGAGAGAGGGAGAGGGAGGGAGAAGAAGAAGGGAGGAGGAGGAGAGAATGAAGAGGAGGAGAAAGAGGAAGAGGAGATGGAGAAGGAGAAGAGAAGGAGGAGAAATGGAGAAGGGGGGAGAAGATGAAGCAGACAGAAAAAGAAGAAGAAGAGGAGGAGGAGGAGGAGGAAGAGGAGGAAGAAGGAGGAGGAGAAAGAAGAAGAAGAGGGGGAGGAGGAGAGAATTAAGAGGAGGAGAAGGAGGAGGAGGAGATGGAGAAGGAGGAGGGGGAAGGGGGAGAGGAGGAGGAGGAAGAGGAGAAGTAGTAGTAGTAGTAATGGGGGCAGGGAGAGACTGCCTACACAAAGCCATTCTGGAGGGAAGGGAGGGTCCTGCCACATGAGGTGGCCTCTTTGGCTAAGACATGCAACATGCTCTGGGGGAGGTTTTGCTTTATAAATGCCAGAGAAACTAGAAACTTCCTAAAATTCAGCAACAGAGTCAGATGTAAACGTGTTTGAAAGCCTTTTAGACCAGAATGTGATGCACACAGGTGTCTGTTTGGTTCTAGAATATTTCCATAACAACCATTTCTTCTAATTTGGACACAAAAGCAAAACACCTGTACCATCTGTTTTCTTGCATTATCATTACCAAGGATTTAAAACAAAATATCTCTGAGATTTTTTTATAACTAAATCTGACCTGCAGAATGGTATACTATTTTTCTACAGTTCAGAATACCAAATGCCAAGTGTAAGAATCATCACAAATGTCTGGAACCGAGCAAGCTCCAGGGTCAGAATTAAACCGATTATGATTTCATAACTTTGATTTCTATTACAATATTTGACTACTTTATGCAGGGAGGTCTGTGTCATGGATAACATAGTCTCTTCTGCCTTTCTTTGAGGTATCTTAAATTTAAAAGGAAAATACAATACAACATTCTTATAAGCATATTGACTTAGTTACCTACTGCCTTTTGAGTGTTAATTTTAAATGGCTATTTGAAAAGATTATAATATAATGTACATCATAGGAAATCTGTAAATAAATAAATACAGTAAGAATCTCTTATCCTCTCTTTGATATTATTGTTCTTTTTCTAGAAACATATTTTATACATGCATATATTTATATTTGCACATGACATATTTACAAACTTGGCTAGATTTTATCTATAGCTATATTATCCATATCTCCATATATTATATCCATATCTCCATATATTGGACTGGGCATCCAGTCCAGTCCAGAGGCCCTGGCCACTTGTCAGTGGTCTGCTAGATTTGTTGGTACTCTCTTGTTCTTCGCCTTCATTTACACTTATAATCCATCTTCACTCCCCTCCTCATCTCCATGATTTTGGCTTTGCCTCCTTTCTATAAGTCTTTAAATACAAGACAGTTTTTAGTTTGGACTGTTTTAAAATATATTGAACTTGACAAAACACACTAAATATTTATTCAAACAGGCATAATTGTTTTATGTTTACATCCTCATTAAGCTTGATATTGAATTTTCTAGCACTTCAAAATAGTTTTGCATTAATTTATAGCACATGAAAAAAAAGCCTTTAAAAAAAAACCCTATATTTGGATGAAATCATAACTTCAATGTTCTTCGTAAACAACAATGTTCCACTGCATTTTAGCTTATGGCAGTTTCAACAAAACTGTTTAAAAGAAGTATTTTTTTCTTTAAAGAATGTTGCAAGAAAAAATGGGACAAATGAACCTTGTAAAATTTCATTTAAGTTTTTTGGCAAAATTCAAATTCTATTAATTACTTCATCATATCAATGTGGAGAAGAACACATCAATATCATAAGAAATTCTTCCAAGTACATCATTCTAAAGCCTGGAAAATTGTTCACCTCAAGGTTTCTTGGTGGGGCCAAGACCTGGGCAGGAGGGGCTCATTAGGGGGTGAGACCACCAATGTTCTTCCCCAATGACTACTCATTTCTTGGGGCCCAACTAACTCCTAACCCCCTCCAACACTTGGAAGATTTAAATCCATGGAAAACATGTTGGCAGACTTGGGAGAAGGTGGGTGTTAGGGTAAGAATCTTCCTAAATGAAACCCTGGTGTCAGTCACAGGGGCATGACAGGGCTGCCACACACAGTTCAAATGTCACAGACAAAATCCTGAATGGCAGTAAATTCAGTATCAGCTGAAAGTTTCTTTGGCCAAGGCCATTGGCCAACTTTCAAACTTTCAGCTGAACTGCAAATCACTAGAGAACTGGAACCTAATGCAATTTCTCAAATTTGCCTTCTTGGGGACCTTTCAAGATGAATCCTTCCATCTGGGGTGAGACTGGAGCTTGTTCTCACTGTTAAGTCAGGAAGTTCCACATTCCTGCTGAGCTGCTTTCCTCCAGTGAAGTTTACTAGGTGGCTCACACTTCCAGGAGAAAGTAGGGGCGAGAGGACCAAATCCCAAGGAAACCACCACATAAGGCAATGGTGAAGGGAACCTAATCCACCATTGCTAGCTCACATTTGAGTTGATGGGAAGGGAGTGTTCAGGACTACAATGGTCTGGCTTCTGTCTATATAGGTGCAAAACCCAAGGGCAAGGCAGCACCTAGCTAGGTGCTCTCATTGGGAGGGTTTGGTAAACACTTGCCAGGGGCCCCTGCACCCCTGGTGGGAGGTTGAAGAGGTTAAGAATCAGGGCTCAATCCTTACCCACAGATTCCTTCCTTTCAGGGAGAGGATGAGAGATACAGCTTGACTCAGGACAGGGGAAAAAGTGGGGCTGGGCTTAGTTCTCAGAGGGCTAATGAACTGGTGCTATCAAAGAGAGGGTGAGCATGGATCTCCCAACGTACAGGCATGTGTAAGAGGAATGCATAAATCCAGGAGTGGTCCAAAGTACCCAGAGCTGCAAACCACTAGAGAACTGGAACCTCAAACAAATGCTAACCCTGATGCATTCAAGGAGAATCCGGGAATTAGACTTAAGAATGCATTCTCATTGATTCTTACTCAAAATATCTTCTTTAGCCTTAACTTTACTGGAGGCAAAATTATTTCTCAAATAGTTTAGAAATTCTGCACTGTGATCTCGACAAATACATTTGCATATTTATCTCGCATTCAAAGACCGTCAATGGAGGGCATTGTGAATTCCAACCTATTTCCAGACCAGTCAGGTTCCGATTAGTATAACCCTCAGAAGCTGGATATATGACCACAGTGTCCAGGGCAATCTGGACTTGTGACCTCAGCGTCCAGGGAAGGACATGGATGTGAGACCCCAGTGTGGGGAGAAATAGGGAAATCCTCAGTGGCAGGGTTTTGGCCAGCAGCAGAATGAACAGCTCCTTCCCACTACTCCCTTTCCTGGGGTGAGGGCGGCTGGGGGTAAGGGCTTCACCTCCCAGGGCCCCTGGGGATGTGGTGGAGGCTGTTCTGATGCCCTGGAATGAGGAGGGGTAGCTGCCTACTGGCCTTTACTTGACTGCAGGGGACCCTCTTATAGTTGCACAAGGTGAAAAGCATTCTGTTTGAAGAGGTCTCCCTCTCCAGCTGCAAAGGGCTTTGAATAGTCCCCTACAGCCAAACTTCTGAAGCCATTCTGTTGGATGGGCTCTGAATTCTGACTCGCACTAGCAAATTCAAGACTGCAAAACCAAACATTCTCCAAACGTGCAATAAAGCACTCATTGGATTTTGTGCTTCCCTTCACACAGCACGTCTATTCCAGGCATCTCTGCCACCCAGACGGTAGCCAGCCTGGCCCCACGAGGACCTCAGTGCATGTGGGAATCAACATACAGAAGGCTCAGCCCCAGGGTCTACCTCCACTCTAGGAGCTGTCACACCTTGCCTGGCCTTTTTTCTTATTCTGAAATTTCCCATCTTGGCTCAGCTGCAAGACACGGGGGGAGTTATTTAACTTTCACCGTCTCAGCTGTGAAATTCCCACAGGAAAACTGTGTGGGCGCTTCAGTGATTTTACTGCACAGTGGAAATGCAAACCGGTATCTGGACATACAGAAAAGGAATTCATGTTGCAAGGAGGGAGGGAATGAGTGCATGCAGCTGTGCGTGTCCAGCATCACCTGGTCCTGGGATTTCTTTTTCTTCTTTTTCTTGCCCCAGCACCCAGAGCTCTCCGCATCCTTGCCGTTGGCCTCGCCGCAGAGCAGCCCGTCCAGCTCATCCGTGCCCATGTGCTGTCCCTGAGACGTTTCTGCTGCCAGTCGGTACGAGAGGTTCCTTAAGATGCACACACAGTTTTCAACGGTCTGGGAAAACAGAGAAGAAAGAAAGAGAGAAGGGAAAACAGAAGAGGAATGAACAAGAACTAACCAGAACTCTGCTCTCCACCCTGGACAGGCAATGAGTCCCAGGCACACACTTTTCTCCTGCTCCCAGGGCTCCCCTGACCCCGGTGGAAAGAATTCAGAGAAGCCTGGAAAGGTCATGATACCCTCTCTCCTCATACAGAAGCTATGCATCAACAACAGAACCTGTTACTGTTGATTGACAGTTCACTGGAGACAGAGGAGGAATTTATAACCAAGAGCTGTCCCCAATGCCTCCACTCCCAGACTGGTCCTGCCTGGGACTCAGAATCCCAGTCATGAAGAGCACAGACCCTGGACTGTGGTCAGCCCTGGTGGGTGACCCTAACCTGCACCATCTACACTTCTGGGTGTAAGAGGAGCAACAGACACAAACCAGGGCTGTCCCATGCACATCAGGGGCTATGGCCACTGGGAGGCATATGTGTTCTCATTCTACTGATTCTTTCGAGAGGACCAACACTCCTATTTCCTAGCAAAGGGGTTCAACAGCAGTTAAGGGCACATGTGGAGCTGGACACCTGTAGAGCTCCAGATCTCCACTATTAGCTGTTTAACTTTGGGTGATATAATCACGGTATCCTGGACTCATTGTCACCCTCCATACAATGACCACAATAGGACCTCATCGGTAGATTGTTGTGTGGGTCAGGGGAGCTGATGCATGTGTGTGCAATGGTCAGAATAACGCCCCCAAGTGTCCACATCCTAACTGCTGGACCTGTGAATGTGTTAGGTTCTATGGAGGGTGATTAAGGCTTAGGTGGAATTAAGGTTGCTGTTTGGCTGACAGATGGGCAGTTTATCTGGATTTTCCAGGTGGCCCATTTATCATGAGGTCCTGTAAGAGGCAGGCAGAAGAGTCAGGGCAAGATGGTTGTGATGCTGAGAGGTAGGAAAGGCCACCAATGGCTTTGAGTATGGAGGAAGGGGCCACAAGCCAAGGGATGTGGGCAGCTTCTGAGCTGGGGTGTAGAAGGAAGCAGATTCTCCCCTGGAGACCCCAGGAGAAGCCAGCCCCCATGGCACTTTCTGTTTAGCCCAGTGAGACCCATTCTGGACTCATACTCTAGAACTGGAAGATAATAAATATGTGGGGTTTTACCCAGCCACCAAGTTTGTGGCCATTTGTTACAGAACAGAACAATAGGAAATTGATGCAGTGGGGAAGCACTGAGAATGCCGGGGGGCACCGGGAATCATTCTAGTGATGCTGGGAGAAGGCCTGGCTTCAAAAGCCTAAGGCATGGGACCCAGAGGGAGTCAGCATGGTTTGGGTTTTAGTGTGGGCTCTGCCATTTAATGAGCTCTGTGACCTTAGGCAAGATGCTTAAACTCTCTGTGCATCACAGGGCTAAAGGTAAGGGTTAAACGAGGTCACAGACACAGGTCTCAGAAGAGTGACTGATGATGATGCATTTGCTGTTATCAGAGGCAAAATGTAGGATTCAAGAAATATAGTTCTAATAACCTCTAATTGTTGATAGGAGGGGTTGGCTGGTAAACCAGAGCTTGCAGGCCAAGCCAACGGAGCTTGTACGTAACCTATCAGGAGAATTCAACATGCCCTGGTTTTTTTATGATGTATGGTTGCTGTCATGTTCCAATAGCAGAACTGAATAGTTGGGACAGAGACCAGGGGGCTCACAGAGCCAAACACGTTTATGCTCTAACTCTTTGCAGAAAGTTTGCTGGTTGAGACAGAGCTGACCATTTTGACCTTTGTCCTGGACTTGAGGAACCAGAGGAGAGGAAAAAAAATACTCCGATTTTTAAAAGGGCATAACATCAGGAGGCAATTAATCTGAGCTAAGTTTTGCTTGAAAAAATCACAACACCTGGGCTTCCATTTCCCACACATCTATTATGTGTCTGTCACCACTGGACATAGGTACCAGGATTCCATTCTATGGAGGCTGGAAAGCACAAGCCAGGCTGTGGGTGACCAGGGCAGATGCTGCCTCTGATCTGCAGTCCAGGCTCAGGGCTGGAGCTGGGATCCCAGTCCTGCCTGATTTCCTCTGTAGGCTGGAATCTGGTGAGATGCATCTGTGCCCTTTGCTGGATCATGGGCATGTGAAAGTCAACCAGGAAAACCAGCTCTCAGGACATATATCTGGGGCCTTTGCCATTCTAGACCTTTCTTGTCGAATTTTCAAGGTTTCACAGCAGCTAATCCCACAGGCTTTGCGTCAACTTGATTTTCTATTTCAAACCTCCTCTCAGCATCAAAAAAGGAACCCAGCATGAAAGCAGGTAAGCACAGGACGATGCATGAAAGACAGAGAAGTCTCTCATTGAAAGGAAAATGTTATGGCATAAGTCAGAACGATTTTCAAATCAGCTCAAACTGATTTTTTCTTACATCAAAGACTTGGGAGAATAAACTTCTCTCTCCTCCTGCTGTTCATCTTCCCCAGGGGCTGCACCATTCCTCTGTTTAACAGAAGACTACTGGGGACTAAATCTGCTGTCTTGAGAAGTGTTTTATAATCTACCTGCTGTGGGGAGATGATTCAGGGAGAAGCTGGAGGGACAGAGGGAAAGAGGTGGGGGTGGGAGGCGAGAGGGGCCAGGAATTGAACTCCTGGCTCTCATTAAGATCCCCAGAGTGAGGCAGTCCGGTGTGGTTTAGGTAGGTTACCAACTCAAGAGCTTTTCTCTGAAAAGATGGGGGAGGGGGTGAAGGAAGAATAGAAGAAGGCATGTGGCAGCTGGTGGCTTTGCTTGTGACATGCATTGCTGTCCACAGCACTTTTAGCAGTTTCTTTTGGCCACCAGGGTCATCTTGACTCCTTATTTTCTATTAGAAAGGGCTAATATGGAAGTCGTCTGTAGAGTGCTCTACCATATGCTACCCATTCAACAAACTGTCCCCATTATAACAACAGAGCTGGGAGCTTGCATAGAATCCAGGCTCTGTATTCATTAACTTCTCTGGCCTTAAAGGGAACGTGTGCTCGTTTTTACCCCCTTGAACTTGTCATTGTGAAAGCGCAGAGTGGCCGAGCAGAGCACTGAGTGGAAAATTGTGGTACGATAATAACGTGTTAAAACTCCATCTTAGCATGCAGCCTGCGAAGCACTGCTGAGTGATTTATCACATCTGAGCCTTGCAACAGCCTTGGCACGCAGCTATGATTATCCTCCCTGTCACAAAGCTGAGGTCACTTGGGCATGGTCCTCCAGCTGGCTGGAGCTGGAGATGGTACTATCCACTGGCGCCTCCTGGATGGCCCTCAGTGCTCTTCCTACACATCAGGGATTTCAGGGTCTTCTGACTCCAGACTTGAAGACTCCAGATTATTTCAACTTTCCTTTTGGGGGAAATGTGGATATCCAATAGATGACCTCCAAGGTCTCCCAGGAGTATTAGAAGCGTGACGTCTGAGGCATCAGATGAGAAATAGTTGTGCCTTGGAGCACACTGGCTCTCAAGCCACACTGCTGAGACTGCCTGAGCTCAGAGATGGTGCAGGGGAACGTGGCTGAGGCACAAGGCCACTGACTTTCACTTTAGCTTCACCTGCAGTCCAGACGTCATTTAAGTTCCTTCTTGTGCATCGTGGTAAGAGGCTTCGTCTCCCCTTGCCTCAGTCTTTCACAACGGCAAACATCAAGATGCTTAGCATGGCTGCTTCAGGAAATTACCTTCAGCAGCTCTTTTAAAAATCAGAAGTCTATTATGCTAACAGGCCTGTGTAAATTCTCAGGGCATCTCAACTGGTCACTTTTCCAGGGATTTAATTTTCCTGTCAATGATGCTAAAAGGTCTAAAATGGCCATTAAGGGTGTTTACAAAAGAGGAACACTTAAGCCTCTGTTACATTATGTTCTGTCTTATAAATTAATAGCTCATGGCCAATGAGTGGATGCAGGCCTGGGGGTGGCAAGGATGAGATGACAAGCAGCACTCGTGACTCAAAGAGCTGGAGTCCCAGGAGACACCCAGGGCCCCAATCTTTGAGGAGCAAGCCTGAGCCACTGGTAATTCTCTAAACTTCTTGTGACTGTAATGAGTGGTCAAGGCTGAGAAGTTTAATGTGAACTTACTCTCAAAGCTGATTAACAACTAAGGGAATAGAGTCACTCCTATTTATTTTTTGTTTGATTTTACAATTATATTATCAAAGCAGACTGCAACTGTCCCATTCAAAGCTCCACCTACTAAGGCAGGCTCTTCATCCAAGATGCACATTAGATTCATTTTTAAAGGTATCAGCACTTGCAACCAGAGCTAGGCAGTCAGGTTAGGAACAACAATGGGGTCTGGGGGACATATTCATTAGTGCCCCAAAGGCAACTCTGATGAAGAGTCTGGGTTGGGGACCATGGGATCAGATAGGGGTTTGCAACCAGGGTGGATTTGGCTCTGCATAGAAGGCATGGCCACGTGCAGGGACCCGTTGGTTTGTTAGTACTGAGGTGGGTGGGTTGGGAGATGCTACTGGCATCCAGTGGGTAATAGCAGGAATGCTGCCTGATCCTGGTTACAGCCCCTTACAATGAGGAGACAGAAGGCCCCAATTGTTAATAGGAACAGCTCCTCAGAGCCCTCATTAAGGTATCACACTTATCCATGCACTAATTTGAAGTATAGGTAGAAGCTGTGTTTATATGAAGATTACTTTGTGAATTTATATTAGTGTGAATTGAAACTCATCTAGTTAAGAGAAAACAAAATAACTCAGACACTGGAAAGGTTCCCCCATTTCCATCTTGGCTTGTGAACTACAGCAGTGAGTACATATTAATAACTTAAGATACTGGCAGCTTCATTCAGCTTTTTGACATTCTCTCCGATTTTGAAGGCATTTTAAAATGACATTTAGTACAATTAGCAGTTATTAAAAAGATAATATGAGAATACAAGATTATTCCAATCTTGGGGAGTTTAATGTTAACCTGGATTGTCACGCATTGCTGATCTAAGGTTGGAATGCTAGTTCTAAGACCACGAGGAGAGGCCTGCCTGCCTGGACAGAGTTGGAGTCACACAGAGAAGCTGAGAGAGCTCAGGATGCATGTGTGAAATGCCACCACAGCTCTCTGTGTTGTCCTCCATCGCGGGGCCCCGCGGCATCTGTGTGCTCTGAGATGCTCAGTCCATGCAGACACTACAAACCTTGCTATCGATCTCGCTGCTCCCCAGTGCAGACTGGACCACGTAAAGCAAGGCATCTGTGAGCCCGTCACACTCCCGCATCCTCCGGCGGGCCTCCTCTCCGGCTGAACTTACATTCCTGCAAAGCAGAGGGAAGTGTCAGTCATCAGTGACCTTCACTGTGGTCACTGAGAGAGCATCCTTCCAGGCCACCACCCCCAGTTTTAAAGAAAACTTTTTTTTTCTTGGTTAATCAAGAATATAGCTTTAAGCCTGGGGTTGTGGCTCATGGTAGAGCTCTTGCCTAGTCGTGTGAGGCACTGGGTTCGATTCTCAGCACTGCATGAAAATATAAACAGATAAAATAAGGTTATTTTCAAAAAAGAATATAGCTTTAATGAGTGGGATTGGCTTCAACAACAGTTCCTGGAATTGAGTAAAACAAAGATCCCTTACTGCAACTTGGAAAACAGAGCATGCAGACTTCCTAGCATGATTGATCTGCCAGTCTTGTGACTGCTGAGAATGGGGGACTTTCAGAAGTCCCAGGGGTCATGTCATTTATAATCAACAAGGGAATCAGAAGTCTTTTGATTCAAAGGATTCTTCTTCTTTGAGAAGTCTGAAGCAATTTCAAAGACAGAGCTTCTGACTTATTGAAATATCTTAGAGATCTAAATTGGCCTGCCTCAAAAATTACCTACCCTGGCCCAGCCAGAAGTAGACTTCTAGGAATTTACTCTAAGGACACAGAGTTTCTGGACAATTTAGTCTTTGGGATGTCCATGACAGTTCTTAGGGGAAGAAGTTACTCCAAATGCATTCCTGTCCTTCAGGGCCTGAGCTAAAGTCCAGAGAAGGAGCCTGTTGGGCCGGAACCCAGCTAGGAAGCACACAGACCATGGTTAGAATTCGGCTCCAGGGGAAAATTTCTGTAGGGACTCTGGACCACTCAGAAGGGATGCTGGGGAGATGAGCTAATGGAGGGCACAAAGGGATTGGAAGAATTTAGAGAGAAGGACAGAGAACTAACTAGGTAGGGCAATGGTTCTCAAACTTTGGGAACCTCAGAACAACCTGGAGGGCAGATAAAATATAGGGTGCTGGATTCCACCTGGGTCTGGCTTAGAAAGCCTGGGTTGGAGTCAGATAAGGTGCATCTCCATGGTGATTCAGAAGCTGAGAGCGAGGCCCTAGTCCTGTGGGGCGAGTTTGGCTGGAGGAAGGTGGTCCTCTTTGCTGCCTGCTAGGAGGCCATGGGGAGGATTCCCAAAACCTCTGAACTTGGACAGTCTGGAGGAGTGGAAATGGTAGGACTCTCCACACCAGCATGGTCATCAACACAGGCACTTCCTCATTTTGTTTTTAAAAAATCTTTTGCGGTTGCACCTATTCTACTTGGCAGGTGAGGAAGCTGAGCCTTAAAGAGGTTGTCCAAGGTCCTGCAGCTACTTATGGAGACACTGAAATGAAATATGAGGAAAGGAGAAGCCAACAGCTTCAGCCTTAATGGAGAGTATGGATGGACTAGATTTTGTTTGTTCATAGTTTTTTTGTTTTTCTTTTTTTTTTTTTTTTAGGATAAAAAGAAAATGAAATAGGCCTAATGCTAAAATGCTAGTGAATATAATGCTTTCTTTGATGTCTAAAAAGTATCACAGGACATATTAAAAAGGGTTTATCAGCATTTTAGTGTATCCCTAGAAAATGTTATTTAATTTAAATTAGGATTTTTGGCATTTGCTGATCTTATAATATGAACACAAATTTCAGTTTCTTAGGTAATACAACTAATCAAATATTGACAGCGTTTTAATGCAAAATTTTATAAATTGCACCTTGTGTCGACCAACATGTTTCTGGCAATGTCCCTAGTGGGGGTGAGGAGGGAGGAGGAACTCACTTACTGCTATGGGAAATGTGGCAGGAGGCACAATAGTATTATTTTAAACTAGAAGAATGGCCCTTGTAAAAGTCAAGTTTAGACCATTCATCCTTGAAATGATTTTCTCCAGGTTGAGCTTTGAAGATATTAGAATAAGTTTGTCAGAATTCCCTATCAGACTTCCATGGCAATGAGTGACCTTGGGTTTGGGAGGGTGGTTTTTCCAAATGAAGAAACTGTGGAATTCAGACCTGAAAGCACCTCAGCTCATGTACACCCCAGTCTGAAGTATCCTGAATATACCTCCCGGAGGGATGAGATATCTTTCCTTTGAACATCGTCATGATGGGGTGGCAGCCTCCTGACCCACAAATAAACTTAATCATGATCAGCACTAATTTCACTGATAATCAAAAAATGTGCAGGAAATAACAGGAATGAACAGTTCATCAACATTAGATTCTGTCAACATTAATTCCAGCATATTCTAGTTTCTATTTGATTCTAGTCCAGTCTGCTCCCAAATTTAAAATGTTTTTAATTAAAATGTACATGATATTGAGACACAAGAAAGATTAATATAGTCTCACTAGACAAGGTAAAAGGACCAAGACACCCACACCCACCCACCCATATGCCTATTGTCTGCAAGTGACAGGAGACAACATATATTATCAAATGGATACAAGTTTGTGCTTGTCTCTTCTGTGGGTAATGGTTCCATACAAGCCTTTGGACATAAGTTTCTACTTTTATTCAACTATTACAGAATTGGTAAAAATCACATTAGGTGAAACTTTGGGCTTTTCTTGCAGGCAATGAGGTTTTCCTTTTTTTCCCTTTTCATCCTAAACACAAGATCTACTACTCTTTCAACTACAACAGTCAGTTTTGCTGTTCATTACCAGGTAACTGAAGAAGAATGATGTTATTTCCACCCATTGTAAGGAACCAGTGCAGAAAAAAGGTCACAGCCTCAGTAATTCCAATACAAAATCCATGATGGAGGTTTAAAACGATAAGGAAGTAGGAAGGGAACCAAATAGATTTGGTCCCTTAAATCCCATCTTTTGGTTTTCTCTCTGGCTTGATCTCCCACATGTTGGCCATCTGCACCAGAAGCACTTTTTATGGGAAATGGAAGGCCCATTCAGTTGAACGTGTGCTGTAAGCTCCACAGCATAGTCTGTGGAGTACTGGGTATTCCATCTGATTTAAATAGTGCAGAGAATGATGGTGGCTCAGAGGCACAAGGCGTCCAGCAGCACCGGATACCTGTGCCACTTGCAGCAGGTGCACCTTTCCTGGTCTGGCCACTCAGTTGGATGTATGCTGTGAGCTCTCTTGCAGAGCTATGAGAGCACAGTCTTTGAGCTCCCCAAGGAAATCACTGTGACCACTGGTGTTTATCATCCAGGATTATTTTCTACTCCTAATAAATGACCTGGGCAGGTATGATTTTGTTTTTTAACCATCCTGTTTCCTCAGGAAACTTGCATTTATCCTTAGAAAATGTATCATTGTCTCTTTTTATGATGGTACCTACAGATCTAGCTTAGTCATCAAATGACTTCTCGTGTCCCATGTATAAACAGATCATAATTCACATTTTTTAGACTTTTTGCACCTAAATGGACACTCAGGTTATGTCTAACTTTTTTCCTATACTTAACAATGTTGAGCTAAAGTTCATAGTTATGGGTTTTGTCAGATGGATGCTGTGGACCTGTTCTAGGAAGAAAGAATTTACAGAAATAAATCCATTCAAGTTAACAAAAGTAGATATATGCTTTTTCTATACCCAATGCTATCTTGTGATAAAAAGACAATATGATACCTAGTCTTTGACCTTTAGAAGGTCACAGACTAGCCAGGTAAACAGATGTGTGTGTGTGTGTGTGTGTGTGTATGTGTATAATGTGACTAAATATTTTGTAAGCAGCAACCAGCAATATGAAGGAATGGGAACCAATCTCCTTTGAACATGACTCTTCGATGTTCAAAACAAAATGAACATAGGCTGAAATGGATGGATGGGTTATCACTTACCTCATTCAATAGAATCTTTCCTTAAATTGTAATTCTATAAAATTGGACATTGGTAATTTTCCTTAACATTTATAGCAGAAAATTATGAGTTTGTGATTAAGAAATAAGGACACAGAAGGCATTAAATGTGTTTCCAGCAAGGAAGCATCTCATGTGAATTCAGTGGAAATTATTTTTGAGAGTGGGATAAAATCACAGACACGGGCTCAGGAGCAGTCCAGGTAAACTGTGTGTGCACACCAATCAGCACATCTGCTCAGAGGTGGGGTCGGCAGACCATTAAAGCCTTTGACAGAGGAGAGGACCAGGCAGGAAGAGGTAGAATTCTGCATCTAATGCCAGTTCTGCACAAGACCTCTCCATTTTACTGGTATCCTGAGCCAGCCTACTGTGTCGTAACATCATGGCTAGCTCCTGGTTCACTGGAGTAATCTTGTCAGTGCCCTTCACCAAGCCCTGTTACCTGTGTCCCTCCTAACATCTCTAGGTACTAGATGGCATAGGTAGGCAGCTGTGAGTGCTGAGAAAGGATCACCAGAGGCTCTGCTGCCCCATGGGGCTCCGCAGCAATAGGCAAGTGAAGGTTTATGATGCTATAACGATACACAAAGGCAGACAGAAGCAAGTCTCCCGACCTGCTTGGTGAATCCAAGTCATTCAAATGGCATTTCCAAGGCCACCTTTCTCTGACATCTTATGCAGAGGGCAGAGCTGAGAATGACAAAGGGTAAGTCCTTGGCCTTGAAGCTCAGTGGAGTTTGCTGGGCTAGATTTCCAGGCTGCTTTGGGCCATGACTCCACTTTTCTTTCTACTTCCTCCCTTTTTGACCTCAAATGTCTCTAACTATTGTCCCAACTCTGTCCCATCCACCCTGGGTTGGAAATAGATGACTGCTCCTTCATTTTTACAGGTCTCACATAGATGGGGACTGCTTCCTGGGAGCTTTGCTTAGTGGATTGCTTGTCCACACCTGATTTAGATGAATCAGATTTGGAGTTTGGAGGTGAAGAGATTCAGGACTTTGAATCAAATGCTGTAAAGGGATAAATTTTTAGAGAGCTTGGGATGAGATAAAAGTATGTGGGATGAATGTATCTTTGAGGGCCAGAGAGGTGGTCAAATACTGGCCTCTCAAATTTGTCTATGCCTTAATCTTTGGAATCTGTGACTAGGTGGCCTAACATGGAAAAAGGGACTCCACAGATGGAATTAAGGTTTTGGACCTTAAACAGGGAGGTTGTCCTAGGTGTATCCTTGGGCTCTAATCACATGAACCTTAAAGGCAGAAGGCATTCTCTGCTTTTTTTGGCTGGAGTCACAGGGACCCCAAGTATGAGAATTCGATTCCATATTCTGGTTCTGACATAGAGAAGGCTTCATGCAAGGAAGGGAGAGAAGCAGGTTGGAGGTAAGGCCAGTGGAGTGGACAGCCAGCAAGGAAACAGAGACCTCCGTCCTGTGGCTACAAGGAATTGGATTCTGCCAACACTGGAAGTAACCGGCCATCAGAAGCAGATTCTTCTCTGGAACCATTGGCAGGGAACTCATCCTTATCAACACCTTGATATCAACTGGGGAAGCAGGTTAGTGCCTAGATTCCTGACCCACAGGCACTACGGGATGAGTGCAAGTTAAGAAGGTATTTCTAGATGGTCAAAGAGTTGTACCCAAATGCCACACAGGTAAGAATCAAAATTCTTCCTAGGGGCATGTGTGTGCAGGGGTAGGCAGTGGCATAAGTCATCTGCCCTCCATGATGCCAGGCCAGGCTACACCTGGATGTATCCCAGAGCATGTGGAGGAGGCTCTCTGCATAAGACACACTGAACAATGTGGAATGTACTGCCTGAGGCCAAATTACACCACTTTATTTTTTTCCCCCTCCTTGATCTCATTACCCCAAAGGATGCCACCAAATTTGTGGGCATCAGCCTGTCCCAGAATGCCCTTCTGTTTGCTTGATATCTTTTATTTCTGTCAGAAGAGGCCCCTGAAAACCTGTGTCCACAGCTTCCATGAACAAGAAGTTTAGCCTGCGTCTGTGTCTTCACAGAAACGAGCCTGCCATGCCAGGGGAGAGAAATGGCAGCGCCCTAGCCCTGCTCCAGTGGTGTCGGCAGGGCGGCCTCATTATTTTCAGTGAGTGACCAGAACACCGTGGAATGCCCACCGCAAGTGCCAGGGGCTATTAACCATTTTAGGATCAGCTGCACCTCTGCAGACTTTCACTGGGAGCTGAATGTCCCTGAACAGTCTTGACCTCTCTCTGCACATTCGTGTACACAGCTGGCACCTCATCACAGTCAAGTCAGAACAATTTCCAGGGAAAGAAGTTCCCTAAATTTTTTTAAAAATGATTAGCACAGTCTTGCTGTTTGGATTACAATGCACCTTGCTGTCTTTTCCCAAGAAAGGCAATTTCTTTATAAATAAGAATGATAATGTCTCGGTAATTACTGTTGAGCTTCAGGGACAGAACGCTTCAGTGGCCAAAGCCCAGCTACCGACTGGGGCTGGTGGCGAACCCCACTGCCATTCTGCACTCAGAGCCGTAGTTGCTGTATTCGCCCCACACTCCTCAAGTCCCCTCATAAATGTAAACCATCAGAAAGAGACAGGTGAGCTCCTCCTTCACTGACTATTAAACACTGCCCTCTTAAAAACTGCCTGGGTCCATGCCTTCTGGAGTCAGCCATGAATGAGGGAACATTGTTCCACAGAAGCCCAGAGCGGAACCAGAGATACCTGACTTAAAAGACACCCTCTCCCTGTCAAGTGCTACCTAGGGTTTAGCTACATGATTCCAATTAAAATTGATGGTCACCACAGAGTGAACTGCTCTATGAAATGTCTGCGAGAAGTTTCCCGTTGGGCTAAATTACAAGAAAATCAGAGAGGGGATAAAAGAGCAAGTGCTCTGTGGCTAAAACCATTAGTTGCAAACCTAATTGTGCATGTGGTCCTTTGTGCTCCACAAACACGCACGTGCTGGCCATCGCGGTTGTTTCCTCACTTGGGATGGGAGCTGTGCTCATTAGGCTTTGTTTAGTTTTTCGACCAGTTCTGAAGCTGGAAGTGGTACCCTGTAGTTCAACTCCTGGGTGAATGCCCACCTACCCTGTTCTCCACTAATGCCCCCAAAGTTCTCCTCTTGCCTATTTGTGCGTGGGCTCAGAATCTCAGAATCCCATTCCATGTTGGAAGGCCCTCGCCCTCTTCCTTGGATCCAGCATACCATCTTCCTGTCAAGACCACCTACCACCGTCACTGCCGCAAGTTGCTCAACATTTTACCTGAAATGGCCCAGTCACAAATGCAACAATAGCAAAAAGAAAATGTCCTGGGCCAGAAGCAAATAAAATTAAAAAATGGATAAAGCAAGTGTTTTCTTTCTTCTCTGCTAATCCAGATTAACACACACACACACACACACACACACACACATACATACATATATACATTCATTCATTCATTCATTCACTGGGTACATAATATATGCTAAGAAATATTGCAAAATAGAATGCAATATTCACTTCACCAAGCAGGTGGTTTCCAGGAAAAAAAAAAAAAAAGCATTGTATCCTCAGCAAATCATGAGCAATAACAATGTGACCCAATTCTTTCCATTTCAAGTTCTCCATTTTCTAAGAAGTGGAAGAACACAACTGACTAATAAGGGATTATCGGTAATTGGCTACCTCCCTTTTAAAGTCAGATTGTGGGTTTGAAGACATTCAAGATTTGGCATTATGTTCTGGATTGTTAATAGCAAGTATTAAAACAAACTTTCTAACTTTCATTTCGATTCCTCAACTAATTCCTCATAGGCAATCATGTAATCTTTCAATTTATTTACTTGTAGGAAAATTTAACAACGCGTACTTCAAAGGCTGATTAAAGCTGAGAATCCATGTGATTTTTAAAGCTCACTTCTCTAGCTGGTAAGCTTTCCTTGAGGCCTCTTCTTGTTTTTACGATTGCTCTGGTCACTCACTGATAGCTTATAAAGCACCACAACCACCATGAGAGAACTGAAGGTATATTCAGAGGCAAAGATGTGCCAGTGGTCTGCGCCTCCTCCTCTTCTTCCATGCCCAACCCTCCCAAGGACCACTATAGTCTGGGAATTCAAGGTTGAACTGCTGTCCTCAGCAGCTCCCTAAACTGTTCAGTGCCTTGCCTAGCCCGGTGCGGTGGAAGAATTGGCAGCAGCTACACATGATAGGGAATGGGGAAGAGAAGGCCCCAGCTACTCAGGGGCTCCAGGAGAGTGGCTACGGGTGTCCATCTCTCTCTGCAGCTTTGGTCTTTGTGATGGACTGAATGTTTCTGTCCTCTGTAACAAATTCTCATGTTGAAATCCTCTCAAAGTGATGGTATTAGGAGAAGGAGGAGCCTTTGGGAGTTGATTAGGTCATAAGAGTGGGGCCTTCATACTAATGAAAGAAAACTAGAAGTAAAGAGCAGAAAAGTCAGTAGAGGGAAGGGAATAGGAGAAAAGAGAGAAGGAGGGAAAGCGGAAGTACTGGGGATGAATTAGAGCAAATTATATTCCATGCTTTTATAATTATGTCAAAAGCAATCCTCTTGTTAAGTATAACTAGAAAGAACCAACGGAAAAAACCAATCAATTAAGAAAAAAGTGAGGCCTTCGTGAACGGTATTAGTGCCCTTAAGAAAGAAATCTCAGGTGCATGCCTATCATTCCAGTGACTCAGGAGGCTGAGGCAGGAGGACTGCAATTTTGAGACCAGCCTCAGAACTTAGCAAGACCCTGTCTCAAAATGGAAAATAAAAATGGCTGGGGATGTAGCTTAGTGACAAAGTGTCCCTGGGTTCAATCCTCAGTACCAAAAGAAAAATTAAAAAGAGAGAGAGAGAGAGAGAGAGAGAGAGAGAGAGAGAGAGAGAGATCGATCCCAGGGGAAGGCAACTCTCTGCAACCTGGTGAAGGACTCTCATAAGAACACAGTTACACTGCCTCTCTGATCTCAGCGTGGTGAGAGAAAACCCTGTGTTTTAGAAGCCTCTCGTCTACCATACTGTAATGGCTGCCCAACCGACTAAGTCAATCTTCCTATATCTATTCCCTAGGGGGAAACACTGCTTAAAATGCTAATAAAAGCAGTCCTTGGATCAAAACAGCTTAAGTCCTGTGTCCAAATTGAGAGAAAGTGATTAAAAATAAAACCTTTAGTCTCTAAGAAAATTACCCATCTCTGCGACTTGCTACCTCATGAACTCAGAAGTTGTGAAAACTCACTGGGTGGTCTTTTACTTGATCTACAGAACATGCAATGCTAGAAAACGCTGACTTCAGTAGCTTGGCCAGAGATGATGGTGTGGTTCTAGCTAGGTGAATATGACACTAGAAGCAAATGGAAGTTGGGCTAGTTGATTAGTTAAAAAATGATATGTTAGATTAGATTAGTTAAAAAGCCATGGCTAACGTCTGTAGTCCACTTTTCGAGAAGAAAAAATATCTAGTGTGGAGATGGTAGGGGATGGAAGAAAGGAAGAAAAATGATAAGATTACATTTCTACTTTATGCAAGAGAAAAATACACAAAAAACTCAGTAAAAATAAGACTACTTGGCCTTTTTTTCCCATAAAGGGAAAAGAATATATATTTAATCTTGGTTATTGAGATATATATGTTTAAATTTTGGAAAGAAATTTCTGAAAGCCTTATTAAAAGAAATCAGGAGCTGGCTTCTGTAAAGAGGAGCACCAATAAGGACTTTCAAGTCTATGGACTGAGTTGCTACTTAGGAATACTGTTGGAAAGGAAACTCCGCAGCACAGAGTTCCTCCATCTAAAAATCAAGGCTGCTACAACACCTGCACAGTTTGTCTGCACATTTGTTCTTCATTGTGGTGGGGAGAACTCTAAAGCTGTCCCTCCAAAATTCCAGCCACCTGGTGGAGTCAAATATGAACCTAGGAACTGCTGGGAAGGAGATTTACAGATGGAATTAATCTTAAGGTAGGGAAATAATCTTGGATTATCCCACTAGTCTTAATGTAATCACTCAATCTTTATAAGAAAAAGTGGACGGCAGAATATTCAGACTGAGAGATGAGGAGCAATGAAAGGAAGGACTGCCACTCAGACTTTGCAGACGAAGGAAGGGGGTCATGACCAGGGAACATAGTGGCCTCTGGAACCTAGAACAACTCCCTCCAACAGCCCCCAAGAAAATGGGGCCTGACTCTACAACTGTATGGCACTCAATTTGGCCAATAACCTGAATGAGACTGAAAGTAGGATTTTCCCAAACAGAACTTGATGACCAACATCTTGATTTCAGCACAGAATCCAGCCAAGCCCCCATGGACATCTGGTGTGCAGAACTCTGAGGTAATGAACTTGCATTGTTCTAAGTCATTAATATTGTAGTCATTTATCACAGCAGCAATGGACAACTGCTGCATCCATGTAAGAACAACAACAAACCACCAAATATTTGTGTATCTGTTGTCTTGGTTTTAACATTTCTGCTAAAGTATTCCAAAAATTTCATATAAACTTTGTGTCTTCATATGAGGGCATTTCAGATGCTCCATGTAACAAGATGGATGCAGACATTGTAAAGCCTCCTGTTGCAGGATGGTAATCTAACAAGCTCCTCCCCCAACCCTAGGTTACACCCCAGAGTGACTCTTCCTGGCTTACTGCCACCAGATGGCTTGCACTCAGAACTAGTGCAGGGTAATGGCACCACTGGGTGTACAATTTCCTTTTACTGCTCTAGAAGCCTAGGGAGCAATGCTTCAAAAACCCAAGAATTATAAAGCTGCATAAAAAGGTCAAACTGCAAAGACACTGAGGAGCCACAGAGCACCATTAAAAACAGGTCACAAGGTGGCCATGAAGAGTCGCGTCGCACTCCCTGTCCTCTCAGCAAGAAATACGTGCTGCAGTTGAAGGGCTTTTAATCTGTTATCCCACCAGCCACTCTTTTTTTTGGTTTTGAGAAAGTGTTAAGATTTTATTGAAAAGCTGCATCCTTAAGCAGCTTGGTGGCCATCCTGAAGACAACGGAAAAACAAAAGGGAGGACTTTTGCCCTCCACCATCTGCCCAGGCCACATTCGTCCTTCAGGTCTACTGCTCTAGGTAAATGGCAACGATTCTGAGAACTTCAGCACAAGGTACATAGAATGACTTCATGGGAAACCATCAAGCCACCCAAGGAAATGGGGCCCTGACTCTACAACTATATGGCACTCAATTTGGCCTGGAAGAATCTGGAAAGCAAAAGCTAGGCAACCAGGATTTTTTTCTAATGTTCATTTTATTCCCCTTATGACCAATCTGTTATATGTACATGGAAAGGTCTTAGAGATGTGTTGAACAAAACAGTTAAAAACAAAACAATTTATGAGGAGATAGAGTAGATTTAATTTTTGTATAAGAAGGAATGCAGGGAGAGGATTCTTATATATCATGCAAACATACTAGCTATTAGAATCTTAGACCTAGTGATCAAATGATTTCACTTAATCCAGTAATTTGCTAAAATTCTCCAAGAAACACACTGCACTATTTCAGTTTTAATTACAAATACTTATTCTGAAATATTTATATATAATTCTAAAAATAAAATATATAGTGCTAGGTTATTCCAATGGAAGAAATTTAGAATTGCTGCAGTCTTAGAACAATGGTTCTGCACACGGACATGTCTCAAGGACAGTGTGGCCATAGTTTACACTCCCCATCTGCACTGATCACTTACTGTGTGGCAAGATTAAGCCACAACTGTAACCCATCCTCCATCTGATATGGATCATGGGGGGAGTCAGTATCAGTCAATGCTAAGTTCTGAATGCTCTGTCTCCCAAAATACATGTGTTGAAAATTAACCCCTAAGGTCATGGTATTAAGAGATGAGAGCTTTAGAGAGGTGATCAGGTTGAGGGAGCCCTCATTAATGCAGTTGATCAGTGCCCTTGTAAAAGAGGCTGAAGGAGTTTGTTTGCCCCTTCTATTATGTGAGAATACATAAAGGCCCCATTTTGGGGGGGTGGGGTGGGGAAGTTACCAAGGATTGAAATTATGGGCACTGGACCACTGAGCCACATCCCCAGCACTATTTTGAATTTTATTTAGAGACAGGGTCTCACTGAGTTGCTTAGCTCCTTGTTGTTGCTGAGGCTGACTTTGAACTTATGATCCTCCTGCCTCAGCCTCCTGAGCCACTGACATGTGGCTTTGCATTCAGGTAGGCATGTGTCACTGCATCCAGCTAAAGGCCCCATTTTTTAATCAAGGAGTGAGCACTCACCAGGCACTGAATCTGCCAGCACCTTGACCTTGGACTTCTCTGTCTCTAGAACTGAGCAAAATTTCTCTTGCTTATATATTACCCAGACTAACATATTTTGTTATAGCACTCGGCATGAAGCCAGTCAGCCTTTTTGTTAGTTTTCTTTTAAATTCTGAGTTTCCCTTGCCTTGGAGACTTTGAGTTAAAGTGGTGATGAACAGGGAAAGATCAAGAAGAGTGAAATTAACCAGTGCAAATTATATTCATGACTACAGTGATCAAGCGATGCCCAAAAGGAGTAAATGAAAAAAATTAATGGGGGGGGGGGAAGACAGGTAAAGTGAAATGGGGATGAAGTGGAGCGGTGCCAACTGGAGGTTGACTTGGGGTTTCCTTAATGGTCACGCGGTCCTGTACCAAAACCCTACTTCACTCGCTAGGAAGGCCTGGGTGTGGCACACCCTCGACTCCTCCCTTTCCCACACACTCGCATCCAGTCAGTCAGTAAATCCAGTTGGCTCCAACTCCAAAGCATTTCCAGAGTCCCCCAGGACACTGCCTTGTCCTTGAACCACAATCTTCTGTCCTTTGTCCTCCGGCCTCTTCCCTCAATCCCCAGGAGGCTCAACACAGTGGCTATAGTGATTCTCAAAAACGTTCACTGGCGCTTGAGTCCTCCCCATGATGTTCCATTTCACTCAGAGCCTCACCAAGACTCATCGGCTCACTCAAGGCTCCCTCTCACAACCCCACCTCACCACTGCTTCCTCCGTGCAGATGCATAAGAATGGAGAACGGGCCTTTCTTCTTCACCAGGTCATCAGCATCTAGCTCAGTCCCTGGTGTGGAGCCTGATAAAAGCTGTTGAACTGCCAAGACTGTATCCATGATCAAACCTCAGGAATCCTGAACTTACTCTAGATTTGTCAGGAGGGATGAAGGACAGAGAAGCTGTGAGGGATTGATCCATCCACTGTTCCATTTCTACTTACTGACTCACAGGCATTGTCTCAATTTTATTGATGAAATGTTGCTCTAAAGTCAGAAACTTCATAAACTTTGGTATAAAAAATACACAACTCTTTTTTTCTCCATTCCAACTTAGCCAAGCAGTTGCGTCATGGTCTAAAGGAAGTTATGATTTGGAAAAGACTATAAATAGCATACAGGCCCCAAGATGTTCAGGACTTGCCTTGTATTTCCTTGCTTGATGTCTTTCCACGTGCAAGAACAAGATTAATCCTGATAAACTTAACAGGGCAGCTCTCCAAGCCTTGGTTTACTATTCCACATAGTTGTAGATAAACACTTGAGAAATACATCAGGAAAAGACAACCGAGCATCGGGTCTGGGATGCCCTCTGACTTTGGCACAGGAGGAAGAATGCTTTTGAAAAGGGAAGCAGTGGTGGTGACGAGTCAGGCATGTTAAAGACAGACCCTTAGCAAACACAATGATGATGTTTGCTAGCAAGGAAGTCCTTATCTACGTATGGAAAGCTTTATTGGGAACGGTCCCAATATCCAGGACGACCTATGGAACATACCACCAAAGTTAGCTGTCTATCCAGATATGAAACAGAAGCTATTTAATAACCAAAAGAACCATCTATTGCCACAATAATCAAATTTCTTCTAATCTTGCAGCTTAAAACAACACAAATTCATCAGATTACACGTTATGTTTTAGATGTGAGGTGTCCCCCCAAAACTCATGTGTGAGACAATGCAAGAAAGTTCAGAGGAGAAACGATTGGGTTGTGAGAGCCTTAACACAATCAGTGCATTAATTCCCTTATGGGATTGACTGAGTGGTAACTGAAGGCAGGCAGGGTATGGCTGGAGGAGGTGGGCACTCGGGGCGAGCCTTTGGGGGTATATGTTTTGTACCCAGCAAGTGGAGTCTCTCTCTCTCTGCTTCCTGAAAGTCATGTGAGTTGCTTCCCTCCACTATACTCTTCCACCATGATGTTGTGCCTCACCTAGAGCCCCAAGGAACAGAGCTGGCTATCAATGGACTGAGACCTTTGAAACTGTGAGCCCCAAAATAAACTCTTCCTTCTCTACAATTGTTGTGGTTGGGTTTTTAGTCACAGTAGCAAAGAGCTGACTAAAAGAAGCCCATCATGGGTCTGTATCCAGGGCTAATGTCAAGGTGTCAGTAGGACAGATACTTTCCCACCTCTAGGGGATAATGCATTTCCTTGAGTATTCAGTATATTGAGAAAATTCAGTTCTTGGTGGTCATAGGACTGAAATCCCCAATTCTTTCCTGGCTGTCAGCTGAGGACTTACCCAATTTCTATGGGCTGCCTATATTCCTTGGCTTGCATCTGGCTTCCTTCACCTTCAAAGCTAGCCATGGTATGCCCAATCTTTAATTCTTAAGATTTCTCTGACTCCAACCAGAGAAAGTTCTCTGCCTCTGGGGTCTCATGCACATGCTTAGATTGGACCCATGCCAAATTTTTGTGACAGTCTCCCATCTCAAGGTCCCTTATTCTTACTCACATCTTCAAAATTGCTTTTGTCAGGCAAGGCAACATATTTGCAGGTTGCTAGGATTCATGCAAAAAGTCTTTGGTGGGGTGGTTCCCTGCTGACACAGGCTCCACTATGCCAGTGGTGGAATGCCCTCCATTCTTCAAGGTCACATGTTTAACCGGGTCAGTGCAAGTCCTGACATAGCAGGGGAACCCGGGAGGTTCAATGGCAGAGCAAGCCTCTCACTGCCTCCTTGCTCCTCGAGACTACCTGCATCCTGATGTTATTAGTGAGGCTTGAGAACGTGGAGGTTGGTGTGAGTCTCACAACATTCTAAACCTTTATTCTAATAATTGTTTGCAAACGACACACTGAAGTTGTTTTCATTCATTATATGGGCTAATAAATTAAAGTTCCAGCTTTCTTGTGAATCTACTAATGATTCCCAAGAACTAAGTATGGAGGGACACCTGTGTCTATGTTTGCCAGCACTTCAAAATTCCTCTGATGACACACTCATCTGGAGAAGGACAGGAGGACAGCCCATTCATTCCCAACTTCAGAAGAATTACTGATGCTCCTAGGGGTAAACAATGGGAAAACAAGATGGAAACAGAGACCCTGTCCAAAGTTCATTCAGTGTATAGGATAATCTGCCTTTACCTAGTGCTGGGGAGAATATTTACATAGAGTTAAGTTGATGCATATTGGATTTACCAAATACAAACAAACAAAACCCCCAAAACAAAAAGCCCCAAACCACAAACACGTACATTTTCTGGAATGTATACATAAAAAGTTAACTGGTTTACTTCTGGGTTAAGAAAGTTTGGGAATGAAGGCAGGCTTATTTGATTCCTTTCATATTGTTTGGTTGCTTTAAAAGTACATACATGCAAGACAATTATTTCTTCATTTTTTGAAGTGTTGGTGGATATAAAAGTAGAAAAGGTCAGAGTAATTAACAATAATTGCATGTTAATATGATTAACTGTACCTCGTTCCTGAGTGCTCAGAGTTCCCTCTTGAGAGTTTTTGGTGAATAAAAGGGCTAAAGCTAGAAGGTAGGGGCTCTAATCTTTGGAAGTCAACTTCAGTAAAAATATCCTTTAGGGAAGCTTAATTATCCTAAGAGCAGATGAAGATCTAATAAAGACTGACTTGAACGGCTTGCGTTTGACTATGCAAAAACACAGGGCGAAGGAAGAATGGGTAGCCACGAAAGATGACAACGTGAAGGACACCTTTGACTGTGGTCAAGAGAAACCCAATAGGTGCCCGAGGCCAGCTGTGCCTGCACTCCAGAGCCCAGACTGGCAGCAGGCCATCCTCCACGGTGCCTGTCTTCATCCACAGCCAGTGTTGGTCTGTGAAAGAATATGCATGGCAGCTTGTGATTTCTTTGCCTGTGAAATAGATGATAACTTGATAAAATGAAAAGGAGAAAGAAGGACTAAGTGATGCCAATATTAATGGACTTTAGCTACAGAAGGGAGATAAAGAGGGAAGCCAGCAGGAGCACATTCTCCTGGTGCCTGCTCCTTCTTTACCTCTGTTCCACAGGGAAATTAGAAACGGACCAAGATAACATTCCTATCTCAAGCATGTTATAGGAATTTCAAGCAAAAAAGTCTGCAGTTGAAGGCAGTCGGCATTCTGGAAGACCCAGGAAGAGGGTATGGAGAGCACGAGGAGCACAACAGGATACATCCTTGTCAGGTCCTCATCTTCTCCCATGTGAGCTTACGCCTATCAATGTCATCATTTGTTTATAAATAATGGAGATATTTTCTACTCCCTAAGGCATTCCTGGGGCAGCAGAGAACTCTGGTGTGGCGTTCTGACTCTTTTTATCTGCCTGGCTTTGCACAATACATTGAGACTCTCTGATCCTCAGTTTCTGGATCTGTTAAGTGGGCTGTTTCGATGGGGCTGGAGAGGAAGTCT
Source organism: Marmota marmota marmota (assembly GCF_001458135.2). Taxonomy (NCBI): domain Eukaryota; kingdom Metazoa; phylum Chordata; class Mammalia; order Rodentia; family Sciuridae; genus Marmota; species Marmota marmota. The sequence continues at coordinate 8,724,162 of NW_026000068.1, forward strand.
GAACTAACAGACCTCTAATCCTCCTCCCTCCTCTTTCCCCCTGACTTCTGCTCATTCCAGGACACTTGTTGTCACTCGTTATTATCACTCAGGCTCAATTATTGACTTGGCAGCCCAATAATCAAACCCCTTTTTTCTGCCAAGTTCAGGACTCACTGAAAAATATGACACAGAAAACAGATGGAAACTCAACTGTCTGTTTACAGCTCAGAATGCTAAGAGGGCACTAAAAAAATTTCATCAATTATTTTAATGTACATAAAATTGGGGTAAAACGACACAAAACTATCTTTTTAACCATTTTATATAGTTCAGTAGTGTTACGTGTGACCATGTGGTTGCAATAAATGATATTTGAAGGAAATAACTTTTCATCAAAATTGATGCAAAAAACATCCATAATGAACATATCACCATTTTAAGTTAAGATGGGCTCCAACCTGACATAGCTCATTCCGCCTCGCTTTAGCCTCAACCCAGCCCTGCGTAACAGGCCCATTCCCTTTTACAGACAGAGACACTGAGACACAGAGCTGCTGCCTCAGTGACCTCAGGTTACCCAGCCGAGGTCTGCAGGCAGATGGGGAATGGATGTGGCTCCTCTATAGTTGGATTTCATCTCATATCAACATCACGTGCATCTCAAAGATATTGTCCCTGACTGATGCTCTTTCTGTAGCTTCTTGGACACAGTCCAGGATCAGCAAAGGGGCCCAGTGCTGTCCTAGGTCCCTCCTGCCCCATGCCACCCACCTCCTCCTCCTCCCCCACTTCCTCCTCCCCCCTGTGAGCACTGCCACATTTCTAGAGCACAAGAGGCACTTCCTGCCAGCAGAGCTTCCATGGTTCCACAGAAACTTGACCCTCCTCCCTGACCCACCAAACCTCAACTCCCACTAACCTGCTCTCAGGCCCCTCCTTGTCCACCTCTCCCTGGCGAGCCACACAGAGCCACTTGCTGGCCCCCAAACGTGCACACAGGCAGTGTGCCCCTCCTGCCCCTGGATCCTTCAGCCTGACGTGCTCTCCTCCGCCCCTCAACCTGCCCACCCTCCCTCAGCAGGAATATCACCTGTGGGGTCCTCTTAGAGTCCTGCAGGAGAACATACTGGGGTCCTCCCAGTTCTCCATGGTGTTTTTTTAACGGCACTAGGTGCACTCATTATGCACCACGGGTCAGGTTTCCCTCAATTCTTTTAGGTCATAAATACCATGTCTTATCTTTGTTTCTACCAAACTTAGCAAAATCCTGGGCACATACTAGAAATTCAATATATGCTTGTGCGGAGGAAGAGTGATCACCCATTTTATCCAAGCTGTAGAGTAGCACTTGGCCAAGAAGAAGAACATGAGATGGTTATAGCTGTTGTACTTATTGCCTGGGGGTCGGGGGTGGCTGACCACAGTGATGAGCAAGGACAGGCTGACACCCAGGGAAACACTAGGAGGAAAGCTTTCTGTCCAGACTCAGAAGCCCAGGTGGGACGCCTGGTGCATGGTTTTCCACCAAAAGTGCCAGGGTAAATGGCCAACCAGGTAAGGTTTTTTCTTATTTAAAGTTGGAGGAAAACATATCATATGTAAGGCTGTCCTGAGGATTAAGGAATGATCGAAATTGTTAAGAGGGTTTTTACCCCTATAAAGCACTCTAGTGATATTATTTATGGATTTTCAAACAGTACTATTAAGATGACAGTCCAACAGCTTCCTCCAAATGAGGCAGATGAGGAATCCAGGATCCTAAGAACCAGGAGCAACTGAGCAAACTGCAGAGACAAAATGTACTGGTTGAGTACCAGCCAGTGACAGCTGTCCAAGAGAAAATTCAGTCTTCTCTTTGACAAAAATAATTGAGAAGCTGTTTTCACTTGGCAGAAACATCACATATTACCCACACTGGAAAACGAGTAGGCGTGTGGCTCTAACCAAGGGATAAGTCTCACATGGAAAGGGGTGGCCATGCCGTGGCTTCATCTCTGCCATTGATTCCCATGGGAACCAGCAGAGTGGAAAGGTCCCTTGCCTTGGTGACAATGAGCACTGGATGGGTCTCAGACAGCTCAGCAGCGAGGGAAGGGTCATTCCCTCATTCATCACTCGCTCATTTATTTAGCAGCTACTTACCAGGGGTCTACAAGGTGCCAGACATTGTTCCAGTGAAAAGGATTCTACGGTAGTAAAGATGTGAGTCTCTCATGCTTGAGAAGGCAGCTGGTGGAGCACCCGGGTTCCAACACTAGCCCACAGGCAAGGACGACATTCCAAATCATGACAAGGCCTGAGCAGAAGCCCAGGGTGCCTTGGAAATGCCTCAAGGCAGCTCTGATTTACATGGGGGCAAACTGGCAAGGAAAGTATCTCTGAAGAGGGATCATTTAAGCTGATATAAAGGTAAAGAGGTGGGAATAAAGTTCTTGGCCTGGTGGGAGTCATGTGTGGGCATTCTGAGCTGAAATGATCTCACTGATGGAGATTCCTCAGGAAACTTGGAATGGAACCGCCATTTGACCCAGTTATCCCACTCCTCGGTTTATAACCAAAGGACACAGTCACATCAATGTTTATAGCAGCTCGACTCACAATAGCTAAACTACAGAACCAACTTAGGTATCTTTCAACAGATGAATGGATAAAGAAAATGTGGTATATATACACAATGGAATATTACTCAACCTTAAAGAATAATAAAATGATGGCATTTTCTGGTAAATGGATGGAGCTAGTGAATTATCATGCTAGGCAAAATAAGCCAGTCCCCCCAAAACCAAAGGCTGAATGTTTTCTCTGATATGTGGATGTTAATTTACAATAAGTGTTGGAGCTAGGGAAAAACAGAGGTACTTTGGATTAGATAGAGGGGAGAGAAGGAAAGGGAGGGGCCATGGGGTTAGGAAGAATAGTAGAATGAATTGGACGTTATTACCCTATGTACTATCATTACACAACTGGTGTGAGTCCGCAATCATGTACAACAAGAAAAATGAGAAGTTATACTCCATTTATGTATGATGTGTCAAAGTGCATTCTATGTTATGTATAACTAATAGGAACAAATTTTAAAAATAGCGAAAAAAAAAATCTTACTGCATAGAGCAGAGGTGATGGGCCACTATTGCAAACATGGATTCAGGATGAGTGACATCAAGGCCATTGTCCCAATAATCTACTAAACAGGGCAAAACCCTTCTCTGGTATGAAGATAAATGAAAAGGAAGATAATGAATGAAAAAGAAGAGTCTGAACTCAGAGACATAATGGAGGTGGCCACACCAGAGAGTATACAGAAGAGCTGTGGAAAATAGTTTGGTGGTTACTTGAGATGCTATTCATAGAGTTACATATGATCCAGCAACTCTGCTCCTCATTAACTACCCAGACGAATTGAAGACAAATACCTGTATGCATGTTAATAATACACTATTCACAGTGGCCAAAGAGTGGACACAGGCCAATGTCCATCAATGAATAAGCAGATACATAAAATGTGGTACATCCAAACAATGGCCTATTATTCAGCCATAAAAAAGAGTGAGGTACTGAAGCATACTACAATATGGGTGAATCTTGAATACATTGTTATACCTGAAAAAAGCCAGTCAAAGGCCTTAGATGTTGTGATTCTATTCATATGAAATATGCAGAACATGTAGTTTCATAGAGATAGTGCATGCATTGGTAATTGCCAGGGTCTAGGGGAAAGGATATGGCGGTAACTACTTAGTGGCTCTGGGGGTTTCTTTGGGGTGATGAATATCTTTTGGAATCAGATAAAGGTGGTTTGTACTACCTTTTAATGTGCTACATTTCTTTGATTTGTTCACTTAAAAATGGTTAGTTTTATGTTGTGTGAATTTCATCTAAATTTTTTATTTTTAATATAAAAAAATAATATGAAGGGGAGAAATTGCTAAGGGGAGGGGTTTGTGACAGAACCCAAACAGGCGTCCACTAGGCAGAGAGTCCCCTTGTTGCTGTTAGTCAGATTTGCCCACAGGCCAGGATAATCTGATCTCCATGGTTCATTGTGCTCCTTGGCCTTTGACTTCTCCATAAAGTCTTCATAGCTCAGTAAGTTTCTAAAGAGAGAGAGGAAGCCTGAGAGGTGAGACTTAAGGGACCCTTTTCTCCAACAGCATCCCTGTCCACAGCGGCCATCTGGACACTCTGGCACCGTTATTCGCAGTTTTCGTATCTTTGGGACCCGCGTGGGAGGATCTCAGCCTGCAGAGCATCCTGGCTGGTGCTTGAGAGGAAACAAGAGGATAATCTGTCTCAATAATCTCCCCTCAAATAGGAATAAGCCCTGGAAAGTCCTAATAAACTCCGGCATCGGTTCTTTGTAAGCCTATTACCGCAGGTCCGGCCGAGGACATTCCGCTCCATCTGATTTAGGAAGTGCCAGCCTCTTAATCTATTTCAGCTGCTTAGGAGTGACAGGGGTCAAGGACAAATGACATTTAATCATGTTTGCTAGCCAGGATGACAGTGCTGCCTGGAGAGGAGAAATAAGTAAAGTTCCTTTCTCTTCTAGAAAGAAGCTTATCAGCACTGCTTTCATACACGTTGAGGGGAAAGACTGCCCTTCAGGCCCAGCCAGATTCTGAGCAAAGGACTAAGTCCGTCTCCTCCAGAAAGCGTGAACACTCACTTAATGTGACAGGCCACACACCACGCCTCCTGGCAGGCCTTCAAAGGACATGCTTTTTGTTCTGATTTGAAATAATTATGTTTTGCAGTAAGCTTCATTTGCTCCCACTGCCTGACCCAAACCTGTGCACAAAAGAGAGCATTAAATTCCAGACCTGGTGACAACACTCATTTGGCAGAATCCTTGTTTGTTTATATAAATTAGCCTGCAATTAACAATTACATTGTAGGTCCCAATTAAGGTCAGGCTAAATGCAGCCCCAGGAAGAACAATGCTCTGGACATGAAAGTCCAGATAGGACTATTATGGAGAATTATAGGGGATGATTAATCAGCTTGCCTGTTCCTGGGGATGGCCATTCTCACATAAAAATCTTTGTGCAAACACAGCTACTTTCTGGTAACAAGTTACCTTAAGAGAAAAGTAATTAGTTGTAGGGATTTATTAACTCCCATCAGTGCATCCATAGCACATCTTCCTTGCCTGGTTTAGAGCCTGTTAATGGGGAATAATGATGTGTCTGTACCTCTATGGAACAATAATGCAGGATGTGGGGTTAATCTGAACTCCTGGCACATCTGTCCTTTCACTTAGCAGACTGAACAACTGAAAAATGAATTTATGACACAGAGAAACACAGTGTCCTGACAGCCCAGGGTTGAGGGCTGTCAACTTGTTTGCACACATTATTACTAAATGTTGCTTCTTTGCTTAAAGCTTTCCCAGGCAAGAACATGCAGACTGAGCATGCAACCTGGGCAGGGCTGTCCTCCCCGTGGCTCTTCTACTGCAGGAAAACTTTTAAATTGGTATTTCCAGAGACTCCAGTCGGTTCAGAACAAGAACTCTAGTTAAGAATGGAGGAATAAGGATCCCTACGTTCAGGAGCTTCCTGTTTGCAGAATGAGCAGCTTTGTATGAGATGATGATGAGTCATCACAGAAACGCATCCTGGGCTCATCATGCCGGGCAGGAACCCAGTGCAGGAGCCCAGCTCACCCCAAGGCACCTCTGCTTCCTGTGAAATCCCCGCCCACCATCAGCAGTCATGTTCCGAGACCCCACACCTTTCTTCTCCACCTCAGAGCTGCAAAGGCTGATGGAGAGAAACCCAGAACCCGAGGGACCTAGGGAACCAGACTTGCTAATCAGCCTTTGCCCTGCAGCAATCCATCAAAGGCCCAGTGTAACTCCTGTGGACTGCACTAAGCCCACACCAGGAAGTCATTAACCCTGAAAGGGGGCCCATGAAGACAGAATGGCACCTGGAGACTTTCTACTCTTTTATTCCAAATATTCTGCATCAACTATGGAACGATGAAAATTTACTGCAACATCTTCTTGGTTAATTAAGGGTCCACCAGACTCAAGAAAAAGACCATGAAGGGGCAAAGGATGATCCTGTTTCTAGAATGAGCAGCTTTGTACGAGATGATCAAGAGATGCACGCAGCATGAACTTGAGCATCAGGCTCTTCACTCTGCATCTACCAGACGCTAGGCGGGAACCTCTGAACCGTTGCTTGCTAAATGCCTTCTGTGGCTCCCACTGCTCAGGTTTCTTTTCCTCCAAGAGGACTCACACCTGCAAGCTGAGGACTTCCACCTGAGTTTGATGGAGGGTACTCCACCTGCAGTCTGCTATCTGTTCACCACAATCACCTCATTGATTGTTTTGTCCCAAATCTGGTAAATGACTTTGTTATTTTGTTTATTTATTTTAATTGGTGCATTAAAATTAGACATTATAATAATGAATTCATTGCATCGCATTTGTACATGAACATAACATAATCTGATCTATCTCATTCCCCAGTACCTTTGCTTTCTGGCTTTATTTTAAAATAATGCCACTCTGATCAGGGAAAAGAGAAATGGCATGAAAATAGATAGGTTAAAAGATTGCAGAGGCTTAGTATGTATGCTATTAGTGAAACTGGCAAGACATTCTTCTTTAATTTATGGTTAATAGACTAATTTCTTTGCTTCTCCTCCATGGAAGCTACTCTTTATGCAGTGAAATATGAATTGGGGGACAGCAGGAAGAAAAATTATATTTCTAATAAGAAGAAGTTATATAGAATTTTAGGAATGAATTGGCTTTATATTTATCAGGGGTCTAACATCCTGTAAACCAATGTTTTATAGGAAAAAATGTTAAACATTAAGGTATACCAATTGAGAATTAGCTAAACTTTTCATTGAAACTTTTTTTAAAGGAAGTCATTTGTTCATACTAATGGAAAGATCTAAATATTCATATTCTGATAGGAAAAGTGAGAATTCACAGAAAAAAGATAAAATTTAATATTTGTTCATTTCTTTAAAAAAGCCCATATTTACAAATTATAGAATAAATAATATAAAACAAATTTTAGTTAGAGCCTGTAAGTTTTCATAATTAAGTAGATTAAATTTGCAGAAATAAGTTATAGAAATTTTAAGATGGACTAGCTTGATGGATGTTTTATATTCATCATTTATATTTAAGGTAAATTCATTATATTCATTTTTCTAGCTTGGAGGAAAAAACATAACATTTAGGAAGAAATGATCCCTATTACTCTTCCAGGAAATGTAAATGCCAGAAAGAACTTTGCACAAATCTAGTAGTCTTTTTAGGGGGGACAGGAAGATCTTTTGAAGACTTGAAAAAAAAGAAAAGAAAACCTTTCATACTTTTTGTAATGGAAAGGATAAGGAGATATAAAATCCTGAAGATGGAAAGCTCCGGAGCTCTAAGACATAAATTTTAAACTAGTTAATGGCAAAAAACCAAAACAAAACAAAGCTTTTTTATGTATAAAAAATGTGTCAGTAAGAAGAAGTTGAGAAGCCATGGAAATTAAACAATATTATTATCTCCTGAGGCACTAATTTGGGAAAACACTCCAACTTGCCCCCTCTAGGGCAGCCAGGTGTGGACCTACACATCAGACTGTCTTATTTTAATGATGTTCTTCAGGGCTTCCAACAACAAATTTCACGGATTCATCCTCTCTCCATTATCTGCAGTACCTACCACAGGGCCTGGCACAGGGTAGGGGTCTGAAAGAATATACCCCAAGAGAACCAAATGTTGGTTCATACAACTCGTGTTTATATTATATCCAGTAGCTTCCTGATGATAACGTAGCATTTTATAAGCTTAGTGTGTTCAGAAGGGAAGTGCTTTCAAAAGGTTATCTGATGTGTCACCCAATGAAAACACACCACTCAGATCACTGTTGCAGGAGTGCCACTGACTGACGGGCCCTGGCTGCTGCACCCTGAAGTCCATTTCCTTGCCTTCTTTTATGCTAGGGCTTCCTCTCCCCTGGGTGCTCCCAGCCACGGAGGAGATCAGCAGCAGTGAACTTGTTCCTAGGAGATATGGTTCAAGGGTGGCTGGGCTCAAGAACTCTCCGATAGTCTTGATGAATTCTGCTTAAGTCTGAGACATTCCACTGCCTGCTCACCTGCCCTTCCTTCCTTTCCTTCCTTATGTTATGGTTGGAATAGGAGTGTTTCCTGTGTTAATGAAGGAAAGTTCAGGGGTGAAATGGTTAGACTATGCAAGCTGTCATCCAGTGAGTGGACGAGTTCATTTGATAGGTTGATAATCTACAAGGACTCACTGGGGGTAACTGAAGGCAGGGAGGGCATGACTCAAGGAGGTGGCTCACTGGGGACATGCCTTTGGGGGTTACATCTTGTCCCCCAGCTCCTCCTCCTCTCTCTCTGCTTACTGGACACCATGAGCTAAGCAGCTTTCCTCTGCTATGTCCTTCTGCCATGATGCCCCCCTTACCTAAGGCCCACAGCAATGGAGCTGACCGATCAAGGGGTGAACCTCTGAAACTGTGAGTTCAAAATAAATTTTTCCTCTTCAAAGTTGTTCTTCGTCAGTGTTTTGGTCACAGTGATGAACACCTAACCAACACACCTTCCTTTCCTTCCTTCCCCCTCCCTTCCTTTCTTTCTTCCTTGTCTCTTTAACTTGGGGTCAGACCTGAGCCATGGTTTGAAGGTTCTTCTAGTTCCTTTGGTTCCCTCCCATTTTCCTCTCAGGTGTTTTCCCTAAGAAAAATTTCTTTCATCGACTGCCAATTCCAACTTGGTGTTTAGACCCAGCACCTGGACTGAGCGTCACCTCTGCCCTCACGGTAAACAAACACATATGCCCGTCCTTGGGGGCATCGCCTGGTCTCTGTCTTGTGGAACACAGAAAAGTGGCAGGGACCTAAAGGCGTCATCATGCAATCTGGGTATTATTTGCATACTTCTTTCACGTGCAAGCTGTATGTCTCGGGGAAGTTACGCTTATTCTATGAGCATCAGCTTCTGGATCTGCAAACAGGATCAGAATTCCTGCCTCAGGATTATTGGGACAGCTGCATTAGGCAGTGTGCATGTTATAGAAACATCAGAATGGGCTTCTAGAAGGGGCTTTGTCAGAAATGAATTTCCTCCTGATGGTCTTGTGGTTTCAAGGTCCAGTATTACACCAGTCAGGCCACAGCTGGGCCCCAGAGCCATGGCACTCCCTGGGGAGAACCCACTTGGGGACACTGATTATCAATGGGGATGCCCACTTGGGTATGTCTCTTCTAGATCCTTACTCAGAGAATGTCTGGGGTCAGCTAGCACATACCCCAACTGTATTGCAGTTTCTTTGTCACCTTATGAAGGACTGCAGGCCAAACCTTTCTTCACAGCCAGGAAACTGAGGCCAAGATAAAGCTGCCACGTTTCCTTCAGGACACTGGACAAGATGCTGCAAAACTGGGGTGCAAATGCAGACCACCTGATTCTTAATCGGAGGTCATTTTATTTACTCTTCAATTCAACAATTAGAATTAAGGATGAATATAATATGTACAGAGATTTTCTGAAACTCATATTTTTATCACTAAATCAAACTATTGATTTCATCAAAATTAACTATCCCCCCCCTAAAAAAAAGAAAGAAAAAAGCCCATTAATTGGTTTTTATAGTCTTCTATATAAGGACTTTTCTGAAAGTCCCTCATGTGGGTACTTTTGTGACAGTGTTAGCTTATGTAGGGAACATTTTCTATAGACTACTTTTATGATCACTTCCATCTGGAAATAGAGACTAATAACATTAGCTTTTTTAAAGTTAGAGAATAAGTATGATTTTTATTTATATTGCCCATGAATCAAATATGCTTCATACTGGTAAACGTGACCTTGCCATAAGAATGTTTCATTTATTAAAAATTATTTCCCAGAGTGAAAAGGAACAGGGAGACCCACTATGAGAGCTGCAGGCTGAATTTTATCTCCCTAAAATTCATACTCGAGGTCCTCACCTGAAGTCCTTCAAAATGTGACTGTATTTGAAGACTGGGTCTTTAAAGAAGAAACAATTTATGAAGTCTTTAGCAATGGTCTTAATTCAACTTGACTGGAATCCTTATAAGAAGAGAAAATTCGGACACACACTCAGAAAGAAAGCCAAGGGAAGACACAGGGAGAAGCTAGAAAGCTACAGGTAAGGACAAGGACCTCAGAAAACCAACCCTGATGATCGTGACTCAGACTCCTGGCCTCTACATCCTTGCAGACATCTCTGTTACTCAAGCCACCCTGTCCTCGGGACTCTGTCATGTCAACTGAGCAACCTGATGCAAGTAGAGACCCTGTCCTTGGGACTCTGTCATGTCAACTGAGCAACCTGATGCAAGTAGAGACCACCACCTCCTATTGGCTGGGCTTGGGGTCAGTGAGCTAGTCATGCTGGGGAGGTGGAAGCCCTGTCCCCAGTGGGGCTGCTCTGGTGGGTGCCAACCAGTGGGATGAGTTCTTAAGACCCCTGCTCATGCCCCCAGTGAATTCTGTTCCCTCCACAGTAGAAGACCTTCACTGTTGAGTCTTAACTCAAGAAAACAAGATATTCTGATCATATTGAACATGGAGAATGCCCATAAAGAACTTCTTCTGCTTTACAGAGAGGGTGGGAGTTGGGGAGGGATGGGGCAAGGGGTGAGTGTCTCCTCTGTTCTCGAACCACAGAGACCAAGTCCTTTCCCTTCCAGAGACCCTGGACAGAGAGTGCTCCAGGCAGAGCTGCCCACCCTTGCCCTGGTGGAGACTGGGGTAAGCCAGTCCACAGCTCATCACACACTACTTTAAAAGCACTTTTAAGACTCTTTTTGAACAGATGAAAAACACTGGCAATAACCTGACCTTAACACAAAAATAGTACCATTTCCCCTTCTTAGTCACGGCTAATGCAAGTGTAAACCAGATAAAATAAATGTCCTTGGAGCATTCCAGCTACAGCGTGATTATCATTAGCATTACTTTATGATGGGGTTTTCTCAAGGTCACTCTAGAATTAGTGGCACTGTGGGACTGAGCACTCATCCATTATATGGGTTAAAATGACTAATTGAGGGTCTGAGTTTAATTATACTCATAAGCACAGGCACAGTGCAGCTCCTTTGATGGCTTAATAACATTCTTGTGTACACAAAGATAGATGGAAAAAATTAGGGTTGTATATTGTTGTCCTTTAGGACAAGATGCTGAAGTGGGAATAGAATAATAAAAATAAATAAACGACTCAGGGGCACCAGGAAATGAGCTGGGGAAGCTAGCAAACCCAGCCTTGTGCACATGCTCAGGCTGGAGATAAAGTCCCAAGTACCCATGACTAAATACAGTGCAGCTATACAGTAACGTAGATCCGAGTCTCTTATTGAGCTGCCTCTTAGATTAACAGGAAAAAGAGGATGCTAGCAAGGCTTTACCTGCAGCTCACTCTGAAATGATGATAATGGCCACGACAGGGATCTTTAAGGTATTGATTTGTGATATTTTCAGTGGGAAATGCAGCCACGTTTCACAGTAAGTCCAGAAAGCATTCATTCTGTACACAGCTGCTGGAGTTACTTCCAGAAATGACACTTATATCATGTCATGCTACCTGTATAAGGACGCAGAATAACTTCTGGCTGTTAGATAAATCCAAGCCACCTTGAGAAGCTGGCTCGAAGTCCAGAGAATAAGAGCAGTGAGAGCAGAAGTTGGATACAGTGTGGGAAGACCCTTATTGAATGGAGGTTGGATGGAACCTTCTTCAGCTGAGGTGAACATATCTGGGCTTGAATAACTCAGTCCTGCTCACACATGCTGCTTTGTTTTGTATCTGAGCCATGGATGGGAAGGGCCTGTGTACAGAAACACAGGTCCTTTCTGGGTTGTTTGTCCCCATGTGTGGGCACTATTTGGGGACAGGCCGTGTCTCTTCTCTGAGTTACTTACTCATTTTTCTCCCTGTGCTGTGTCCACAGGTGACTACCTGGTTTTGTAGGTGTCTCTCCATTTCTTACTGGGGTAATGTGTTCCTTTCCTGGGGATGCCAGTATGAAGCATCACAAAATCCATGGCTGAAAGCAACAGAAATGTATTCCCTTAGAGTTCTGGAGTCTAGAACTCCAGAATCAAGATGTTGGTGGGGTCATGTTGCCTCTGAAGGCCTGATGGGAGGATCCCATCCCTCTTCCTAGTTTATGGAAGCCTTCAGCAATCCTTGGCCTCCTTTGCTTGCCACTCCATCCCACCAGCCTCTGCCTGTCTTCACTTCTACCTTCCTCCTGTACATCTCACTGTGAGGCTCTTCTCTTCTTACAAGGACAAGTACAACCTGATATGAACTATGTCTCCAAAGGCCCTATTTCCAAATAAGGTCACAAGCTGAGGTTACGGGTGGACATGAATTTTGGTGGGACATTTTCAGCTCACCACGCGGAGCTCAGCTGACATGAACTTGTCCAGAGGCAGAGCCCATCTGACCTCACTCATCAGTGTTCAGACGGGGTGGTCAATACGTGTTTTCAGTTGAAGGTGGTGACGGTGCCGGCCAAAGGTTAACAGATATATCTGATTACACTGTGTGCAACAAAATAGTCCCGAGTACAAAACTAAATCCATTTTAAGATCTGCACAGCCTGACAGGCTATCTGAAGTCCTTTCACCAGAAGAATTCTTAATCATAAAATGAAGAAGAAAAGATTAGCAATAACCTTCATATACATGTCTTCAGTCTTTTTATCTATTTGCTACATTTATTTTGAACCATATTTTTATTTTTATTTTGGTGGTGGTGGTGGGTACTAGAGGCAGTCAACCACTGAGACACATCCCCAGGCCTATTTTGTATTTTATTTAGAGACAGGGTCTCACTGAGTTGCTTAGCGCCTCACTGTTATGAAGCTGGTTTTGAACTTGCAATTCTCCTGCCTCAGCCTCACGAGCTGCTGGGATTACAGGCACGCACCACTACACCAGGCTGAACCGTATTTTTAAATATCAGACATTAAAGCTTGAACCAGGCAGAACTGGAGCAAAAGACTCAATGAGAGAAGGGGAAGAAATGAGGAAGGCGAGCATGAGTTGGGGCACAGCAGGGGATGAAACCCTTCCCGTCCTGCTCCTGATCTCACAAGGCTAACACCCATTCCCTCCCACAAGCCGGCCACCATCACTCCCATCAACCCGCTTCTCCAACAAAATGTAAGAGATAATTTTTTTCATTTCCCTGTCCTTTTTCCTCAGTGACAGATAGATATTTCAGGAACAAATAGGTAGATCTGCTTGAGAAAAAATCCATTTCCCACTCCAAAATGAATTTTATATGGAAAAGGACTAAGGGCATCCACTGTTCATTTTATATTTGCTCTGTGCTTAAGTTTTTGCTGTGTCAACATGCAGGACTTTTCCAAGAAGGTGTTCCCTGCCTCTTAGGGAAGGCGGGGGCAAGTGGTTCCTCTCTCTAGAAGGTACCCTGAAGCTGGCTCCTTCCCCAGGCAGGGTCTGGAGCCACTGCCACGGATGCTGGACCACGCCCACTGCCCAAGAGCAGCACAAGACAGTGGACACAGTCTCCCGAGATTGGAGCTCGTAAAGGCAGGATGACATCAGCCTCTGAGCTCCATATGACAGAGGCACAGACTTATCTCTCTCTCTCTCAGATTTCCCTTTGCTGAGCATTTTTTTTTTTTTGGACATTTAGGAGCAGTGAAATTTGCATTCATAAAACTGTATTTTCTTTCTGAAAAACAATAAAAAATGTGATCTCTTTATAGCAGCTGCTTAAATCTTTAACCCTGGCTTCTCACCCAAGATGACATAACACATATGAATTGTTTAGGAACAAAAATCAAGAGTAATGATTTCTAATGGTGAAGTGATAGATCTTCTCTATCCTATGCTCCTACTGGACTGGTAAGCTACACTGGCTTAGGAAATACTATACTGGGAAGAGTTCTATTTTCTTTTATATTTTCTTTTCTCTATCTATTCCTGAATCTATAGTTAACAGAAACAAGCCCCAAATATCAACTTATCTTAAATTTATCCAATGATGGAGGAGTCTGAGTAATGTAAAAATCATGTCAATGTCATTGTCTAGGATATTCCTTAAAAACAGCCTTCTCTCAAAGAAAAGAAAAGGCAACTATAACTGTCTAAATGAAGATTCAAGATTGGGCTAAGAGACTAACTCTGTCCAAGCCACTTGCCACTCAATATTTAAATTCTGTCTTATTCTGTTTTCTGTTATTACAGAAAAGAATTGATTCTGGGTACTTTATTTAAAAAGGAAGTGGGGTTTTTTTTAAGTCAGAGTTTTGGAGACTGCCAGTCCAGGACAGGCCAGCCCATCTGTTCAGCTGTGGTCAGGGCCTCCTGGCAGTGATACTACAAAGGCAGGAATGTGTATGGGAGAGATCATGTGGCAAAACGAGAAGCCACAGAGATTTGTGGACCAGGATCAGTCTTTTAACAACAATCTTCTCAAAGGAACTAACCAGGTCCCCCCACCACATCAATCCCTTCCCACCAGACCCCGTCTCTGAACGGCCCCCTCATCTCTCCTCCTCACCACACTGAGGACCAAGCACAGCAGCTCTGGGGGACAAGTCAATCCAGACCACAGCAAGGCCTTAGTGGAGGGAAATGGAAAGGAAGGAACTGGAGAGAGGAAGAAAGCAATTGGCCTTTTAAGGCAAGAGGGATGCTGGCCAAGTAGAGGCCACCCAGTAGGTGGCTTGACTATATTTGGGTCAAAACTTTCAGGTCCTTGGAAGGCAGAGATTCTATAAATAATAATAATCGTTGAAGGTTGACTTAAGAGTCTAGTCTCTATGGACAATGCACCTCGGAATTCCTGGACTTCTCCCGGGCTGTGCCAGACCATGTCAGCTGCTCTTCCTGGCCATGATGCTTTCCCTTAAACCCACTGAGGCAGTCTTCTCCATGCCTGGCCCAATATCACCTGATCCTCGAGGTCATTTTTGCCTACACCTGGCTGAGTTCGTGACTCCAGTGGCAGTTTTCCTCCTGTGTTACCCTAACTGTGGCGTCAGCCTGAGAGTAGGATACCACCTTAGGGCTGACTGTATGGATGGCCCTTTCTTCCACTAGGCACGAGTTTCTAAAGTGCAGGAGCACTTTAGACCACTTGTTGACCACTTGTCTCCTGCCTGGTTCCCCAAGGCACACACTAAGTTTTCAGCAAATGCTTACAAGATAAAACTACTGTAAGCAAAAGCAGCCTAGGAAGGATTTTTTTTTTTTTAAATGTGAATAAAGATCTAGGAGTTTCTAGAAAAAGCAAGAATGTAAATAAACCCATACTAAAACCTAAAATCTTCTATCATGATGTAGGCATTTGCACCCATTTGGGTATGTTGTCAACATTATTTCTCAATAAATGGAAAAACAAATTCCTTGAAACTTTACATCCACTCACACTTTGATAACTTTATTTTGGCCTCCTCCAGGGCTGCTTTCTTCCTCTCCCAGTCAAACCTGATCATCAATGTGAGATGATTCATAAACACATTCAAACAAGAGAGGAGCCCAGGCATGGTGATGCACACCTGTGATCCCAGTGGCTCGGGAGGCTGAGGCAGGAGGATCCAGGTTCAAAGCCAGCCTCAGCAACTGAGAGAGCCCCTATGCAACTCATCAAGACTCTGTCTCTAATAAAATATCAAAATAGGTCTGTGGATGTAGTTCAGTGGGTAAGCACCCTGGGTTCAATCCCCTGTACCCAAACACACAACAAGGACAAAAAACAAAGACAAATAAGACAGGCGAAATCATACTGCTTTTTGTAGGAGGATGGAAGTTTAATGGATTAAGGGAGAAGTTATCACTGATTTTGATGAGTTTTGGTTTGTCACTCGCCTGATAAACCCAGAGACATGGGACATCACAAGCCCTGGTTGCATCTTGGCTAAGGAAACCTTGCTTTGGCTACAACAAACTCTTTTCAAACCAAATGCTCTCTTCTCGTGCTTCCTGTGTTACTACCACTTCTAGCCAGCAGCAAAAGCCAAAGCTCTGAGTGAGCAGAGAAGGATGGAGAGTCTCCTGAGTCTGACCTACCTTTGTTCTCACCTCACCCTCAGCCAAGGGCTTACAAAGGGGGCCCTTGTCATGCACCAGTCTAGCTTCTTCAGCTACTTTTTCATGACAGTGCTACACGTGTATGCTCTTAATGGCAGCACCCCAAGCCTTGAGTCAGTCATCAAGAAGATATAATCATGCTCCTATAGTACTCAAATTTCAACTTATAGAGCTAACTAGCTCTTTACTCTTCTGCCATTGAGTCTGAGACACATAGACGTCGTTAGGAACCATGACAGGCTTGGTAAGTCAGGGGCAACAGGGAGGGAAAAACTAATCATAATAAGTGGAAATAACTGATCTAGAAAGATCAGGCTGAAAGGTGGGGATGCCTGCAGCTTGAGCTTTGGAAGAGTTACATTTCTCCTGCTGAGGCAAGAGGTTTCTGAAGGGTAACAATTAAAGAAGTCATAAAATTAATGCCACAATGGAGGTATTTTGGAAAACTGTAAATTTGGCTTACATTAGAGACTACCCATGTCAAAAATTCATGAATTTGGGACCTGAAAGAAAAGCAAAATTGTCAGAGGGTCCCCACTTCTGTGAATGCATGGAGATACGCATGGATCCTGTCTCTTTATCTCACATTCTGCATACACATTCACACAGAGGCCCCTCTCAAGACTAGGCTGAGAGTGTTATTATGAATATTCATGACATGACGATTATTAATGTCACTGAGGTGATTTCATTCCTGCTCGGCAGAGACAAGTTTTTATACCTAGAAACCAAATAAGTGTTAAGAGAAATGGCAGCTTTGCACCAGCCCAGCGAAAGCAACTCTGAACATTTTAGTCTTGAAATATAGATTATTTGACTAGGTGCTTTTAATCACCCCCTCCTTGCCCCCATCCCATGATTAACCTCATCCTGGGGAGATTTCCAGCTTTGACACAAAATGCAACATCCTTGGGAGCTCAGGTTCCAGAGTTTGTAACTGTATCTTGATTATTACTTTCTTTCGTAGGAGTCAAAATTAAACAAGGCATAAAGAGGCTCTAAGAAGTCTCAGTAGATTTCTGGGGGATGATTTTGTAAAAATGCTTTGGGAGAGAATTACCACATATTTACAACTTCTATTATTTACAAAAGCATTTAACACAACAGGCCTTATGAAACAGCTCTTTCTAAGAACCACAGACTTGCACAGTCACACAGAGAATTGAAAAACAAAAACAAAACCAGCTACTGGTGATAGTTAAGTAGACCCTTGCACATCTGTTGTCGACTCCCCAAGCAACTGGCCTGTCTGGTTATTCTTTAAGCATGATATTACATCAAACGACCCAAAACTATTGTTTTCAGTTAAATGAGTCAGACCCAGGTGTAGGTGCAGGGCAGTGGAAGATGCCTACACCAGTTCAGTGCAGGATTAAAAACTTTTGGTTAGCTTCTTATACTGCACTGCCCCATCAACACTCATCTTTGCAGAACAATCTGGCCCTTAGGAAGGCAGCAGCGAAAGCTACAAGGAAGAGTGCCTGACCCAGGACGACCCAGGGAAGATGGCAGGAGCAGGCCCTTGTGCCGCGGGACTGACCTTAGGCACCCAGTGGCATTGCGCAGCACCTGTGATGAATGCAGCTGTATTTTCCGATCATCCTGAAGAGGTGAATTTTCCCAGCCTGAGTGGGGGATAATCACCGCGTTGGTCAATACTGCCAGGGCATCCTGGATGATTGGCATTTTGAGTGCATCACACGACGAGAGGTTCCACAGGACTCCTGCAAGAGACACACAAGGAGAGAGTTGGTGGCTAACAGTCGTTCTCATCTCACAGTGTTTTTCTCTCTGGAGTGAAAGGCACCGGCAGGAAGGAGTGAGGCAGCGTGTGGGGGTGTGTCTTAGAGCCTGATCCTAATTCTAGGGCACCCATTGGAACCTTCTAAAAGCGTGCTGTGAAAGACAGGTGAGCAGAACCGGGACATGACTGTCTGTCTCATCATGAAGAACAACTAACTCCAGAGGGCTGGTTGAACTGAGGCTCTTACCCTGCTTCAGTGAACTTCTAATATGATGGACCCAAGCTTCCAACTTGAATGCTAGACCAAAGATGTGTGGAAGTTATTCAGAACAGTCTGCTAGGTCTTTGTTTTACCCAGCACCTCAGCCTGCCTGTGTGGCTGACCTCAGTCACCCAGCTTCTACACACCAGCAGATGCCATTAAAGGGACACCTGAGACTCCAGCAGGAGACTGATGGCAATTAGCACGTGAAGCAGTTTGAACATGGTGTCACTGTGACAGCTTTGTCAGTTTTTCTCTGGAAGCAAGCTCATGAAGGACCTCTAGAATGTTCTTTCTTAAATGGTGACACAGGGAGCATGGAGGGCCTGCCTGCCGTGGGCAGAGAGGAGCAGTAATTAAGGTGGGCAGGGAAAAGAAAAATTGCAGACATGTGGAACGTTTTAGGTTTTTAGATACATGTTTTCTAAAATGAGACTAATTCTGGAACTGGCCCATGGGCATTGCAGGTTATAACATCATTTGAAAATGCTTTTAAAATAATGGTTCTATTTTTTGCTCAGAATAGTTCACATAAAGCAAAAAGAAACAGTACACTACTCTGTTCCCCTACTGATGAAAGCCTTTTGCTCCTGCAGCCTAAACAGGCATCAGCACTGCAGAGATGGGGATCAAACACTGTAGTTGTCTTTAGAAAAATGACTTCTGGGGCTAGAGTCTGCAGTGTGCGCTGGGATAGAGACGCAGGGTTACAGCGCTGCAGTTTCTGCCAGCCGCGCAAGCACCGTACTCAGGGCTGAATTCTGGGTTCCAGACGGGGTAAGGAAGCGGTCCTGCTCGGTTCTACACACCGGTCAGTCCACAGAGGAGGCCAGCAGCCACCATCTTGGTAAACTGACGTCACGTCCCCTGTTTTCGACTGACCGCAACTCATTCAGCCATAGATCAGGTAATTCCAGGCTACAATTCGCCTGTGGCTTGCAAACAGATTGCTAGGGTTCTGCGCCTGGGTGCTTCTAAGAACCTGAGCCTATCGGAGCGAACGCCGAGCGCGGGGCGCCCGAGTTCCGGCTCCCAGAACCGCCCCGCGGAGGCTGCTTCATGAACCCTGCCCCTATCAGAGCATACAACAAGCACTAAGCAGCCGAACTCCGGCTCCCGGAACTGAGCCCGCGGGGACTGCTTCTTGGAGCTTACAGGAGTTCGGAGAGGCCGAGCTTACACCGAGCTCGGAGAGGCCGAGTTCCGGCTCCCGGAACTTCCCTGGGCCGGGGCTGGGAGCCCGCGGAAACTGCTTCTCGGTAGGGGTCCTGCCGAGGGCCGGACAGGACTCACCCGTTGCTTTGGTTGCCCGGCAAAGGGAACGAAAGGCTGACATTCGCATACGATATCAACATGGCAGAGATCTGATGTCAGCAGAAAGCGGCGGAGGAGAGAACTCCATCAATACCAGCGGTGACATAAGCAGTTGGTCTCCTGGTAGGGGGGGTGAGGCACAGTCACCTGAGCCTCCTCAATTTGTCGTTGAGCCAGAGGGGAGAAGCCGGGCCGCCGCCAGCGCCCGGAGCAGGCCCAGCGGCTCGCCAGCGTGGTGACCG
>NW_026000068.1:8746702-8789062 GCF_001458135.2 Marmota marmota marmota
AAATAAAACACATGTGATCACAAAAAAAAAAAAAAAGAAAAATGACTTCTGGCTTTAACAAACTCTCAGTCTATTTTAACCAGATGAGATTTTGTTTTACCCACCATCTGATGAATAGAATATATAGAATGAACTTCGTTCTGAATTTTTTATTAGTTCTTTACACATGTGGAACCAACCAGTAATACAAATGTGACTGTTAATCATTAATTAAGCAACTATCACAGTGACTATAAAGTTCTATAAAAACATGACTGCAGAGACAAACCCCTTTAACTGTCTTTAGAAGGAACATTTACTGGGAACTTTATTTAAGTGAATACAACAGAGATGAAATGGTTTTGGTGCCTGTGGTCCATGAATCAGTCCCATAAGGCCCGGGGTTACCTGGAGGGCAAATCTGGACTGCCTGTTGGGGTAAATAAAGTATTTTTGTAACACAGCTGTGTCTGTTAATTTGTGTATCTTCTGTTTGCTTTTGTCCTCAGAGTGAGAGTTCATTATTTGTGACAGAGACTGTATGGTCCACAAAGCCCAGTAAATACACTACCCGGCCCTTCACAGAACAGCTGTCCAACCCTCCTCAACCCTCCGCAGGCTCTGTGAGCATGCTTGAACTGCCATCAGTGTCCTTCCGTGAGTGGACAAAGGTGCTCAAGGGTGTAGAGAAGGTGCCCAAAATACTTCATGATTTGGACTACTTTGAAATACCAGGAATATTAGTAGATGCATTTGTCGTTTTGAAAATAGAGCATGAAGCTATTCATTTATCTACTAAATGTTTTACAAACTTTTATCATCAAAATAATAAAAATGATTCTATTCATTCATTTGCAGTCTTGAAAAATATTTTTAGGGTACAAATAATTGATTTTTTTTTTCTGTTTTTTTAAAAGCACATTACAGAGTAGCTAAAAGCACATTAAAGAGAAGTAAATTAGTAGCTACTATTGTGTTTGAAGGTATCTTTTAAGAATGTCATGTTAAAGCATTTGTGCACGTTCCTTCAATGCAAGGACATGGAAACATAACTTGAAATATTCTCATTCTTAAATCCTGATTCAGAAATACTAAGACATGAAAATTGAGGTTTAGGAATAAATGCTTTAAAATATGGGTGATACGTTCTTTCATAAAATACAATTCCTCCAAAAACTAAATATAAAGGAAAAAAATTGCATTTTAACATGAATGTGTTTAAACCAATCCAAATCAATTCTTATTTTATTTATAGCTTTTAAAAATAAGTACATTATAAAGACACATCAAAATGAGATTCACTGTGGTATATTCATATATGCACATAGGCTAGTTTGGTCAATTTGATTCCTTTGTTCCTCCCACTTCCTGACCCTTCTCCCCCCTCCTCAATCCCCTTCCCTACTCCACTGACCTCTCTCCTGTTTTCATGAGATTCCCTCCTTTCCCCACCTTATTTTGGTCTAGATTTCAGGAGCACTAAAATCAGCATGTCATAGCGATCCTGCCACACGAATGTTTGTAGCAGCGCAGTTCACAATAGGCAAGTTATGGAACCAGCCCAGATGCCCGTCAACAGATGAATGGATACAGAAGATGTGGTACATATAAATGAGGGAGTTACTCAGCCATTAAGAAGAATGAAAAGGCATTTCCCAGTAAATGGATGGAACTAGAGAACATCCATCATGTTACATGAAACAAACTTTATGCAGAAAATCAAGGATTAAATATTTTCTTTCAAAGTAATTTTATGATAATTATTTTTAGTTTTCTAATGAAAAATAAGAAGGAGGGAAAATAAAAGAAAGATTAAAGAAAAATTAAAAACTCAATTTCATATTTGACAAGAAGAGGATAAAAAAGACACAATTTGAGGTGTCTTTATCTCCTTTAGGTTTCTCATTAATTGCAGTATAATTCAGACTTAGTTCACAATCATTCCAGGCTGGATTCATCTGTGAGTCATGTTCCAATGAACTGAGTACTTGACCATATCTCTGAACCTTAATGCATGTCTGCAGTCAACCACAGGTGCTTGCTGAGCTTATTACAACAGCAGAGTCTCCATCAGGGAGAAATTTCTCACCTTCATATGAAGAGTGGGCTAAGTAGATATAATATTGCCAAATTCCTTTTGGTGGAATTCAACAGGCACCATTTGAAATTTTGATATCAATCTTAAGAGTAGAAGCAGTAGTCTCTGTGGACAATTAAGATAAAGGTGGATAATGTCACTGGGAGCATGAGGGAGCTCCACATCAATCCTGTAAATACACACACACACACACACAAAGCTGAAGGGAGAGGGACTAATAGAAGACATTGGATATAATTAGTCATCCTCTCTGAACAAATGGAAAATGGTGTTTTGCTCAGATTTGTATTCACCCCTCCCGGATTTCTTCCATAGTGGTTTAGGATATATCTACAAATTTCCTGACATTCCCTTCAAATGATGGAGCCCAATGCTTCTGAGAGGACTGAATTTAGTTACTCATTACTGACCAACAGAAAATGGTGGAAATACTTGGGATTATTTTAAAAGGTACTGTGGATTCCTCCAAGTTCTGTCTCAGAAATTGCCTGTTTTTAGGAGAAGCCAGGTGCATCCACAGGAGCCTCAGCAGCCCTATGGAGAGGCCATTGTGGTGACGTCAGCAGCCACACAAGGGCATGATTTTGAAGTGGGCCCTCTAGCCCCTTCTGAACCTTCAGACAAATGACTTCAACCTCATGAGACCCTGAGCCAGAACTACCCAAACTGGCTGCCCCTGGACTCCTGTTCTGTTCACCTCCCTCTCTTCCTTTTCCATTCCCTCTGTCTGTGGGTTCATCCCCCCGCCTTTTAGCTTTGAGCATCTTTTTCAAGTTTCAACTCCTCTCTCCTATTCCTAAGTTCCATTGTGAGAACATAAAAGATACAGGAAGAAGGATCCTGCTGAAGTTTGTAACTAAATTTTAAATGCATTTTAATTTAAATGATAAATATCTAGCTTTTTAAACCCGTACCATTCATCATGTGCAGGACTTATTAAAAGGCTAAGCAGTTCTTTTAGTTTGGAATGTCTGCCTTAGTTTCCTATTAGTGCTTTGACAAATTAACACATGGTGGCTGAAAGGACACAGCTATTTATTTCCAGCCTGGAGTCTTGCATGGGCTAGCAGGGTGCACCTCTGGAGGGGCCCGCCTAACCACTCTGCTGGAGGCTGCCTGCTGCCTTGGCTCGAGGTCTGGCATCCGTCTGACCTGGCTTCCATCATCACATCCCCTTCTCTGACTCGGAACTCCTGCCTCCCTCTCATGAGCCCTCTTATGCTGCTAGTGAGCCTACCTGGATAACCCAGGATAGTCTCAAGACCCCTAATTGAATCAAGTTCTGCAAAGAGCCCTAATTCAATCACACCATGTAAAGCAGCATCTGCAGGGTCTGGAAATTAGTATGTGGACATCTTTGGAGAGCCACCAGTCAGGCTAACATAAGTCTCCCTAAAACTGTTGGTATATTTAGAATGAAATTAAACTTCTTGTGGTAGCTTTTCCCTACGTCTCTAAGTTCATGGTGAACCAGATTCTTTGTTCATTTATTTACCTCTCCATACATATCCAGCACCTGCCATGTGCCAGGTTCTATTAGACACAGAGTGGAGCATCAGTGAACAAAACCCAACTCCCTGGCCTGGGAGCGGGTATGGCAGCAGCTCTCGTCATTATGCTTTAGTCAGAGTGGCCTTTGGTCCTCTCCTCCAGCACACATGCTCACTTGTACTACAAGACCCCCAACCTGCTGCTGCTGCATTCTGGATCAGTGGGAGCTACATTTCTGGCTAAAAATAGAATTTCTGTAGATTCAAGGGATAGAATTCCACTTAAGTATATCTTCATACAGACACTTGGTAGCCAGAACTACCAAAACTGGCTGCTCCTGTCTGGCTTAGTGTCTGGTTTTGATTTTCAGCAGAGCCCTTGTGTCCAGCTCACATTTTTCATTACTTACTGATTTTCTGCTATCAGTTGCTACTCTTTCCCACAGCAAGGTCCTCATCACTAGATGGGAGCAGATGCTGACTGAGTGTACATAACACGGAGAACACACTCAGTGTTCACATAGTAGCTCCAGCATAAGGACCATGCCCTGACATCCAGGAGCTTACCAGATAGGAACCACGTAAAATAGCAATTAATAATGGTGTGCTATGACCTTTAAAAGATGTCATGGACTCCAGGCAGGTTTCATGGTACTAAAAAAATGACATAATGACTTGAGAGAATAAAACAGAAAATGTGAGATGTCATTTTACAAATAATAAATCCCCAAAGAGAATTCAAAAATGCACGTAAGTGGAATTATATACTGTGAATCTATAGAAATTCTATTTTTAGCCTGCAGAGAAAACTTTATATCTCCAAAAATTACTCATCCATTTAGCATTGGAAGGCTTATCTCCAGTGCTTCATTTGGGTAATTTCATTACATGAACTCCCTGATAATTCTAAATTAGGCAAAGTAATACTACCCTTTCAACTCATGGGAAAACTGTGAAATAGACTGAATTGAGTAGTCTTCATTCACAACAAGTGTCTCCACTTATTTTTATCTGAAGATAAAATTAAAATGTAGTAGTTTGGTTGATGGTCACCCACAAATTTTAATTTACCTGAAGAAGATATGCTAATTTCTTCTAGATTATAATCTGTAATAAAATTGTTTTATAGCATCTCTCTGCTCATTCCTCACTCTTGACAGTTTCTCTCTATGTAAAAGATTACTGTTCCAAATATAATTCTGACAGTAAGTTTAGTTAAGAAGACATTTAAATAACTAATTATGTATAATAAATATACCTAACAGATAGTTTATTTTTATTTCAGGCAGAGGATGGCTCTTTTTCCTTGAGATCATCCATATTCATGAGCAGTAATTGGTTTATTAAAATTTCTTTAATAAAATCTTAATTACTTTCATTTGATCCTTTATTTTGTCTCAGTAGAGGGTGACTATGGTTTCTTTTTCCTAAAGGAGATGATGACTATCTTAATAAAAAAATTAACAAAAAATACTTTAAAAATAGCAAGTCTTAAATTATGAGAAAAATCAAATATTGCCTCGTGGTCATGCAAGATTTTATTATGGTCCCCTATTTGTTTTCTGCTATTTCTTTTCATTTGACATACCTAAAACACAATCCCCAGACCCACGAGGCTCAACCCCAAATCCAGAGATAGTTGGGCTTAATTTATTTTTATTTTTTTTAAGTTGTTGATGGACCTTTATTTTATTTGTTTATTTATATGCAGTGCTGAGAATCAAACTCAGTGCCTCACACGTGCTAGGTAAGTGCTCTACCACTGAGCCACAACCCCTGCCCTTAATTCATTTTTAAAATGTTATAAAAGTTTATTCTAAATTAATCAGTTAATGAAAAATTAATGTATTTTTTAAGCAAACTTACCATTTATCATATTTTGAGAAAGATGGTTTGTGACCCTGGGAAAGGAGAAAGGAAGAGATAAATGGGGGCCGAAAATCTCATCACATAAAAAAAGTCAGTTAGGGGCTGGGGTCGTGGCTCAGTGGTAGAGCACTTGCCTAGCATGTGTGAGGCACTGAGTTTGATTTGCAGCACTGCATATAAATAAATAAAATAAAAATCTATCAACAACTAAAAAAATATTTTTAAAATGTCAGTCAGGCCTAGTTAGGGTGGTGGGAAGGGGTTATAGGGGAACCCATCCTTAATTTTTACCATTCCCCCCTCATTT
Source organism: Marmota marmota marmota (assembly GCF_001458135.2). NCBI lineage: Eukaryota > Metazoa > Chordata > Mammalia > Rodentia > Sciuridae > Marmota > Marmota marmota. The sequence goes on from NW_026000068.1 coordinate 8,752,446, forward strand.
GTATATTTAGCTCGTAAGTGGGTAGAGGGCTGTGGATCAAAACCTAGGGGCCCTGAACTCATGCTGCCTTGGGGTGCACAAACTTCCATGAGTATTTGGGTGCAGACTATCACACTCTCAGGTCCCTGAGAAGCAGAGACCCTCAGGGTAGGGCTGTGAGTTGAGATTGTCTTGAGAGTCCTTCTGATGGAAAAGAGTCACACACATAACACTGTTGGAAGTTTTGTTTTAAATAGAAACATTTATCTTGAGTGTGTTAAAGCCTATACCAAAATGTTGTTTTAATCTCAGGGATTCCTTAGGGCAATACTCCTCAAGCTTTCTTTTAGGAGTCCCAGGGGTTGGTTAACCAGAAAAAAATGTCCTCTGTTTTCCTCCTTAATATTCCCGTGGAGGAAGCTGTTGGCCTCTGCAGTGGGGATCAGGATGGCTAAAGCCTCTTCAAATTTCAACTCAGACATGATGAGCTGAGGGTCTAGAGAGACAGGGAGGAGATGAAAGGAGGATTGGGCTGGTAGTGGAGGGAAGGACTGGGAAGACCTAGATTGTCAGCATCCACGACTAATCCACATCCTACTATTGACACACAGGCTTCTGGTTCACAGGCAGAATTGATTTTAAATAGTAACATGCACACCAATCCTAAGATTTCAGTAGTATTATTCTTACTTATTTAAAAAATATATATAGAATGTGGTTAACTGCAGAAGGCTGAGAGTGAACTGCTCATCTTTACATCTGAAAGCAATTCAGACCTTTGCTGTTTCACAGCAGGCAAAATCTGGTTTAAGCTGAATAAATCTACCTGGTTCCCATGAGATATTTTAATTGCCAAGGTTCTAAAGCAAGTTTGAGAAAAGATACAGCCATCGATATTGAAGCTGTTGTCTTGTTCCAAAGCCAAAATGAATCTCAGCAACACTTTTAGATTCAAATTTCTGCACCAACAGCATTTTTAAAAAGTTTACACCAAGTTTGTGTAATTATTAATATAAGCAAGAGGCCCATCCTTACCTAAAGTTTTGATTAGTAGTTTTAAAAATTATCTTCAATGTGGTTTTAACAGCTCGAATTAAATTTAAAAGGAAGTAATTTTACAGAGAGAAGACTTTAAGCAACTTTTTTTTCCCTAAAGAAATATTCAAATATTTAAAACTCACCTACATCTAGGATCTCTCTAGTTTAAGTTGGCATAAGCACATCCTAGTTTCTTTAGAATTCTTCCATTACATTTTTATAATAAAGGGGTAACAGACTAGATTCCACTCATGGAAAACAATGCTTACCTTCAACTTGGGACAAAGCAATGCAGATACTGAGAAGGAGAAAGCTCTTCCCATGGTAGGTTTTAATTTATTTGTTTTTGTTTTAAGTAGTTGTATTTGAAAATAATTTGGGTGCTATTATCTGACAGTGGCCATCTGTGAAAGTCATAGGTTCACCTCTGATCACAGCATTTTTTATAAATGAACCACAAGATTCGGTATTTCTCAATTCCCAAGAGTTCAGTGGTTAGGATGTAAAATTAAGTTTGTTTAAACTGTAGTCTCCCCCAATGACCTTGGGTCTGTCACGACTCAGAAAAAAATGTCACCAAAGCCCCCAGACTGCTTTGTAACCCCAGGAAAGCAGTCCTGGCACTCTCTTCCTAAAAGTTACAGCTGTCCAAGATTACGTACATCCTTTTAACTGGCAATCACTGAATTCATATATGTGTTGATTCAAGTGTTTTTAAGATGTATATACAAATATACACACACATATTCCTTGGTTGTATTTCTTGGTAGTTTTGTGCTCTAGAATTATATAAGTTAAATAAAGTAACTTAAGTTTGTCTCTTTCATAAATGGCATGATTGAGGGAGAGAGGGAAAAACAGAAACAGAGAGAGAGGAAAAGAGAGGGGAGACAGATTCAAAGACAAACAACCCCACTCTCAGATGATTTTAAAAATTAGTGCAGGAGGTGAACTTGCCATGATCTCTGGCCCTGTGCTAATGATTTGGGGGCCGACATAGTTTTCCACGTTGAACAAAGCTAAGTCCAATTAAAGGTAACCTGCTCAAGCACGGACGTTTGGAACATGAAGGAAACAGCTGGTCACTCCAAAGCAGGAGTTTGCTCATCAGGACACATTTCAAGACCCTCTCCCCTCTCTGTGGCACCACTCGGCATACTGTGGCTCCCCAGCTTGGACACCACTTACGGCCATCCAGCCAGGAGCCAGATACTGGGCACTTACCACCCTTTGACTCTGGTTCTTTCTGAGAGAGCAGTGGTCTTTCTGGCAGTAAGTCTAATAAACGGTTCTGTTGGTCAGGAGAATTTTTTTCCTGCTGGCCTTTAGAACAGATGATAAGCCACATAAAGTACTTCATCTTTGGTAAATATACAGCCCTGGAGAATTCCTGAAAGTGCAGGGGCTCCATTAACCATAAATTTGAGGCCTTCTTTGGGTGTGAGATAATGTGTGTTAAGCTGTGTGCAGTTGGAGTAAGTGCTGTCACTCAGAGGTCACACAGCAACCCCTGTTCCCAACCTCCGAAGGGCCCAGGTTGACATACCAGGCTCTCTAGGACTAGAGTGAGGAAGAAAATGGGAAATGATATAGCCTCATTCAAAAAATGAAATGTCCGCCGCCTTGAGAATTTTCTATGTTATGTATAGCACATCCACCTCATTGGTCCTGTTGATGCCAATATAAGAACTTCACCTGAATTCATTAGAGCTTTCTTAGCTACAAGTCTGTACTCTGGTTTAGATGTGGTTTGTTTCCCAAAGGTTCAAGGTGTTGATGGCTTAGTCCTCAGTGTGGGGTGGGACCTTTCAAGGGAGAGGCCTAGTAGATTCTGCAAGAAAATCCACTGCCCAAATCAGCAACCCTTAGGGCCCGGGAGACTTGATCACACCTCTCTTGTTTTCTCCTCCTGTGACCTCTTGCTCCCAATGCATTTCTACCATGAGCCATTCATGGTGAGATGCTCCCCAGAGGCCCAACAAATGGGGACACCTAATTTTGATCTATTGGCTTCCAGAACTGTGAGCTAACTTAGCCTTTTTTCTTTATGAAGTTACTGAGCTTTGTGCTTTGATATGGTAATGAAAAATGAACCAATCTACCCTTGGAAAGAGGACACTGGAAACACTCTTCTCCACTGGGATCATTTTTAAGAGTATTTTGGTTCCTCTGGCTCTTGAAGAATTGCAGTCTTAATGGAGGTGTGGAGGCAGAACAAAAAGAGCAACAGCTAGGAATCAAAGACAGATTTGCATTTCAGCTCTCACATAGTCCAGATTAAAGAAAGTTTAGTTATCACTAGGTTTTCAAGATGTGCTCATCGAATGGGAGAATAATCAAATGAATGAAGAATGGGAGAATAATCAAATGAATGAATCTCAGATTATCAAAGAGGACAGTTGAATCAGGTGTCCTAGAGAAGATCACATTGAAATAATATTTAAAATCTCCCCCAATACTTCACATTTTTGAGTTCATATTAGGCACTAGGGTCTTTGCTAAGTACCTTGCACATGTTGACTCATGCAAACTTTCAACCATCTCCCTTTGACAGATGAGGAAACTAAGACACAGAGAAACTGTCACTTGTTGAAAGTCATTCAACTTGTAGGTGAAAATGAAGGTCAGATGAGAGTTTGACTATGATGCATATGAACAATCAGACAAATGTCAGGCACATACATTTGCTACTTGACATTGGAGAGAGGTGATGTGGTTTGCCATCCTTTGAAGCAGAATACATGAACACAAGAGAATGTTCTGCTTTTCATCTTTTGCCAGTTTCTTTTTAGCCTCAGGTCATGTAGCTGGAGAAACTCAAGAAGTCATTTGAGTCTACAGAATGAAGAACATTCAGTTTTGAAACTACTTTTACAAATATTTTTTCTTGCAAACATCCAATTCTGCTTACCTCTACTGAAAGAAAAGACAAAAACCAAACCAAACCAAAACAAAACAAAACAAAACAAAAAAACAGCTACAATCTTCCATGGAAAAAACTGAACAGACACCAGGTTGAGATGAGGAGTAACTTTAAATCTAAATCCTCCCTTCATCTACTTCAAAACTAGGTCTCATTTTCAGTAAAATCAAAACTGTCTGACACTGGCTCTGTCACAATACCCAGTGATAATAATAAGGCCTTGTTCACTGAGTCATGACCGTGTCACTCAGACTACTTTATAAATCTTGACCCCAACCCTAGGGGAGAGCTATTGCTGGAAGTTTTGTTTGTAGATTCACAATTAGAGATTGAAGAGTTTACAAAAGTCCCTCAAGGACAGGTAACAAGCAAGAGAGGTGGAGCTGGGACATAAACACATTTCAAACAACACTGCCACTTGGAGACACTCTATTCAGAGGTCATTTCATGGAAACTGTATGATGATAGAAGCTGAGATCACCAAGATTCAGCTACAGTCTCTACTTATCATCCTCAACTTCGTATTTCTGAGTTTCCTCATCATAACTCCAATCATGACCACTTGTCATTGCAAATTTTCCTCCAAACATATTATCTTCCCTCTCAGATTCTGCAAGAAAATCCACTGTCCAAATCAGAAATCTGGGGACACTTCTGATTCCTCATGCCATTTTTTAAGGTTTTGATTGTTTAGCAGGTATTCTGTGATTACCTGCCAAAGCAAGGTATTGCTAGTCACCCTGGGGAATATGTAGTAAATGAAGCAGAACCCACCTGGGGAGATAAAGAGTAAGCACACATGCTCAGTGAAAAATGAAATTTAGCATATAGGGCTGTATATGATAAAATCCATTAACTGTCAGAGATGGCATGCCATGGAAATACAGGTATTGAAGATCTCCATGGGAGGATATCAAAGAAAGTCCCACGGACTGGGTGAGACCTGGGCTGCCCTTTAGGGATAAGTGGAGTTAGACAGGGAAAGAGGGAGGGGGAGATTCAGGTGTAAAGAGAGCAAAGACTTACAGCTATGAAGGGGTAACAGATATTAGTCTCAATGTCTACAGCCGAACTCTAGAGTAGGTGCCAACTAAAATGTTGAGTTAAAAACACCACAGCTCTCAATAATCAAATGGATACCTATTACTTGTACATGGTCTTCCTCCCTTTCATGGTGAAATTCAGAAAGACACCTGCCCAGTCTCCAGCTCTATCTATGTGACATGGGAGTGGAGGTTGGGAGGTTCGAGTGTTGCTTTTCAAAGAGTAGCTGATCTCATCCTGGTTACTCTAACAGACCTCAGCACACTAGCTCCTCCCATTGCACCTTCCTCTGTTGGGCACAGGACAAAAGTGGGATTTGAGTAAAGGAATGTGATGGGGGAGCTTCATGGGTGAGATCTTTGGACTTTCACACCACTCTGACCAAATAACTTCATGCATTCATTTATTTGTTCATTTATTTCATTATCAGCCCACTCAGTAAATAATATTCTTGTCTAACAGAACTCCATGAAGGCTCACAGGGACCAAGCTGCCCCAGTCAGCTTCACAAACATTTAGCAAGGTGGGTGCAGTCCCTCTGAAGAGCTACAGAGCAAAGGGGACAGGGCGAAAGTGGTCTAGAGCCTTGAGGAACTATGGTGGGTCAAGAGACTAGGCCACAAGAACAAATGCATGCCCATGTAGTTAAGACGGGAGAAGGGCTTAAGAGGAGTGACAGGAGGTTGGTGGCAGAGGCATGAGCAGAGTGATGCCACTTTGGAAACTGGCCTCAGGCTCTATCAAGACCTGGGAGTTAAAAGGGCTTGCTAAGATCCATCAGTGTTCATAGAAGCATAATTCACAACAGCTCAGTTGGCTAGCCTAGGTGCCCTTCGACAGATGAATGGATAAAGAAACTGTGGATTATATGCACAATAGAATATTACTCAGCCACAGACAAGAATAACTTTATGACATTTGCCAGTAAATGGATGGAGCTGCAGACTATCATGCCAAGTGAAATAAGCCAGTCCCCCCAAACCAAAGGTTGGATGTATTTGTTGATATGTGGAAGGTAGACCACAATAAGGAGGGTAGGGAGAAGAGAAGTTCAGTGTATCAGACAAAGAGGAATAAAGGGAAGAGAGGAGCGATAGGAAAAGACAGGGGATGAATCTGACCCAATTTTCCTATGTACATATAGGAAAATACTTAAATGAATCCCACCATCGGGTACATCCCCAAGAATGGGGTCCTAAGTAGAATAAGATATATTCCACACTTGCATCATTTTATCAAAACCAGTTCTATTGTCATGTATAACTAAAAAGAACAAAAAAAATTAAAAAAGAGAAAATCTATTTTCATAAACCAATTTCTTGATTAAAAAAAAAAAAATCTAGCAAGCAGACAGAACATTCTACTTCAAAAACCACAGGAGGGTCTGCAGTTGCAGAGTGTCTCAGCCGGTGGGAAGCATGCTCCACTGCAGCCTCTGCTATGGCTAGATTCTCAGCAAACCCTGGATAGTTGAGGTTATGACTCCAAGAAGACAACAAGGAGTAGGTATTCAGCCTGTCGCATCCAACGGAAATCCTTAGGCTTCTCATTCTCTGTATCTAGATAGGAAAACTGACGTTCGGTGATGGCAGTCAAGGCACTGGATTTTCAGGTCCCCAACAAGTCCCATCTTCAGCATCATGGCGTTTAACGCTGTCTACAGTCAGGACTCCCATTCTTCTTCTGAAAGCTCTCCACTGCGTGCTCCTGTGGGCCCCCAGACTGGTGCACTCTGCTTGCAGTGGATTCTAGCCAACGGAGGGATCTAGAGAGGTCAGTGGGCCCAGAGAGACCGAGCGCAGGGGTGCTGCAGGCCCAGCTCACTCAGGGCCCTGGGCCTCAGGGTCTCCATGGCTACAGCTCCCTTCCTGGGCTCCCTGTCTCCAGGCTCTGCCCGCTCTGGAGTCACTCACCAGCCTGGATCTGTCTGCTAGCCCTGCCCGCACCTTGGAGAAGAGTCCTTCCCTTGGATCTCCTGAGAATCCCAGGGGTGTGCTTTTAGGTCCTGCTTAAACTGGTGAGAGCCCAGGAGCCGGGCATGTCCCTCACAGGGCCTTAGAAGTTTCCCTTTTATTCACAAGGGTGGACAAAAGTCATAAATGGGTTTTTTCGTTTTAATTTTTATCCTTTGTTGTGCATCACTCCCACTAAAAGCGAGATAAATTCTCCACTGGTTATCTAGCTCTGAGATTTTTTTTTTTTTTTAACAAAATTCCCATAACATACAATTAGCCATGCTACAGTGCACAATGTGGTGGCATTTGGTTCATTCACAGTGATGTGCAACCTCACATCCACCTAGTTCTAAAGCATCGTTCCATCCTCTCAGAAGGAGGCTTGTTTTGTAAAGATACATTCTAGAAGCACTTGACAGAGAATGGAGTGAAATGGGGTAAGAAGGGAGCAGAGCAGTAGAGAGGCCACTTCAGGATCCCAAGGGAGAAATGCTCGGGTCAGTGGAGATGGACATGGTCAAGTCCAAGACAGAAACTGGATGTTTAGCTGGTAGCTGGACCGGATGTGGGCCGAGGAGGGAGATGGAGCCATTCTGGCCTTGGGCACAGAGGTGAGAAGATGGGGGAGGGGAGGGCAGTCTCCAGGAAAATGTGAGATCCAGCGTGGGATGTGTTGAATCTGAGAGGCTGACTGATGTCCAGTGGTGACACCAAGAGGCAGGTGGGCTCCCAGGCTGGAGCACCCTGCTGAACTCAGAACCATAGAGTCCTCACCACCTAGGGGGTATTTAAAGCTGCAGCACTGGATGAAGTCACAGAAATAAAGTTCAGATGAGGAGCTGGCAGCCCAGGGCTGCTCCTAAGCATGCCTACCTTTAAGAGTCTGATGGTGAAGGCAGTTTGGCAAAAAAGAAGAAAATCACTATAAAACTTTTTTGTTTCACAAACTGTTCACCTTGGGATCCTCTGCACATCTTGGAATCTCAGCTGACACCTCCTCTGTTCCTTGCTGAGAATGTCTTTTTTTAGCATCACAGGTAATGGGGAAGGTATAACTTCTCCCTTTATTATGCACATGCACAAGAAGCTGAGCTGCAGTTTTCATCACAAGGCATCTGTTTTACACCTCTCAGTGGGTGGACTGAGGATAAATGGAATGGAGTCAGCCAGCTGATCTTCATGGCAGGTACTCAGTGAAGATAAGCAGAAGAACTGGCGGGGCAGGGGCAGAATCACTTATTTTAGGCATTTCCCCAATCAAAGCAGTAGCAACATAACCAGAGCTTGGTAAAGCATGCATAATGGTGACAGCTCTATTATAATGGGGATGTAAAGCATAATAAGATTTTCAGAAAACAATTTAGGCAAAGTGACAATCTTGCTTAGTGGAATGCTGTGTGACATTCAGCATTACTCCTTCAGGTAAAAATCACAAAACTGATAAAAATGACTTTGAGAGATATTGTGGAATATGCTGAACACATGTAATGCATTTATCTGTTGACTAACCCTTAGGTGATTATAAAAAAAGCATTGTTTTCTGAGAATTGAAAGCAACTTTTACTGATTATGCTAAAATTTTAGAATGTCTATGTTTTTTTAATTTCAAGCCAAATTTCAGTGTGCTGCTGCTGCTGCTGTTGCTTTTTTAAACTAGTAATTTCTCTGTATGGGTAAATAAAGTAGAAAATAAATTACACTTTACATTATAATTAATCTTTACCAAATTTTAAGTTCATGAAAAGTGCATGGTTTTGGTACATTAAGTTTTCTCACGTTCTAACAGGACTATTTTTCTCTGGTAACTTTAACATCTCCAGTCTGATGAAAAGGGAAAAAAGACAAAGTACAAAATAAATATCCCCACAGATAATCAGATTTGGGGGAACATGTTCCCGTACACTTCTATGCTTATCATACACCCACTTTCTAACTTTACAGAAAGATAATACACACAGGTATTTAACTTGCCTTTTGCATTCAACATAGGAACATATTTTGATATCAACAAATATCTAAGCCACATTTTCATTTTTAATGACTGGTAATGGTCTTTTCGGTGAACCATTTTTATCCAATTGTGTACTGACAGCCATTTAGGATTTTTCTAATTTCTTTTTTCTGATATTGGCTCTTTACTACATACTAGAGAGTGCTATAAATATTTTTTCGTACTTACACTCATCTGCTTTGAAAGCTGTTCTTAATAGCTCCTCAAAATAAATTTATTAAACTTGACTCACTGGGTAAAGAGTATGAACATTTAAAATATTGAGGTATGTTGCTAAAATGCTCTCCAAGGAGATGCTACCATGACAGTCTCACCCAATGGTGCACATTTTACTGTCTCTGCTAACACTGGGGGCCAGCAACCATTTTCAGGTTTGGACATCTAATAGCAAAAGTAGCATCTCCTTCTCATTGGTATTCCCTTTAATTATATTTCTTGATATGAGCATTTTACCTGTTTGCAAGTTATTTCCTGAAATGGCAGTTCATATATTTGAATATTTTATTTTCCAATTGGATGTTGCATTGACACAGACACATAATTAAAGTTCATAAAAGTTGTCGAGTTGTGGGGCACCCAAAGAATTCAGAGAGTATCAGAACTAGTATCCGTGCCCACGATTATTATTGTTCCTTTTTCTAATCTTTAATTTTTGGGACTCTGAGTCCATTGATATCCAGACTTCATTTTTCACAGTATCTTTTATTTCATTTGTTTTCTACAAATGATCCCACTTTTAGAAATCTGGGGACATTTGACTTTACCTCATCTCCTGGCATGATTCTTCTTTCTATCTTGTGTTTTGGTAAGAGGAAATTTAAACAATTACAAACACCATGTTGCAAAAGCCTCTGGAAACAGGTAGCCCCTGGATAGAGGGGTACTGTTGATGATGGACATTAACATGTACACATTGTTTCAAGGCAGACTCCTTTCCCTGTTGCCAGAGCCTAAGGGAACAAAGCCCTAAGCCATTCATTTCTAAATGTGTTTATCTGATTGTGTCTGTCGGTTGAGGATGGCAGTAGTGATATAGTTTAAAGTAGGATGAGTTCCTTCAAAGACAGAGGTCTTATTGATCTGCTAGTTATTTCTATTTCTTTCTCCAAACCAGTCTACTCTGTGGAGATCGATTTCCTTAACCCAGCTCCCCATAATGGGAACCCAATCCAGCATGACCCTAATTGGACTCTGCTATCATGTTTCCAAGTCATTATTTCTAGCTTAAGGCATCACAATAACCTACCTGTTCTCCCACCTCTGGTTACCTCAAGACAGGCTGTTCATTCCAACCCACCAGGTCACTGCTGTCAGACTGATGCTCCTCCCTGCAGGAAGGATCATGTCACTGTCCTCCTCAACAACCATCTATTTGTGTCCCTCATCCACAGATTGAAACACAAATGATGTAAGAGCATCTAAAAGACCTGGTTTGTAAGATTTGTTGATGTGCTTTTCATATAAATGCTTATGTAAAAGTCTAAGAACAGTAAGGAGAATGGCATTAGAATATAATCTGTCTGTGGAGCTGAGCTAATGAGATCCAGGTACACAATCTTTTGATTAAAAATGTGGTGAAGAGATAGAGCATATAGACCCTGCAAAGAAAGATGGTATCCACCCTTTTGCTCAAGCCCTTTGGCTTTCTGTAGGGGACTCTATAAGTTAAAGTTTCATCTCTGAGAAGACAGTGAGGGAGATTCTCTGTGCTTCATACTTAAGGCAGGTTTGTTTCCAGATGTAGATAGGACACTGAGGTTCAGTGATGAAACTGAAGGATTTGGTTTTCAGTTAACTATGAACTCTGTATCTACCACAAGGCAACGCCTAACGCTGACCAAAGGGATCCATGGTTCTTAAAAATGTCAAAAAAAAAAAAAAAAAGACAACTTGAAATACTCAAGATCCAAGGCATTACTTATTTAAGACTTTAGAGTTTTTGAACATAGAAAGTTAACCAAAATATATGTATAAAATACAGGCACTACTGAAAAATATTTTATGGAAGTGAGATTTTGAGAGGCATCAAATTTTGGTCTTGTTCAGAATTCTTAGATATAAAATATACCATCATTAAACGGCATGGAATAAACATTAGATGAAAAAGTTTACATCATCCATTTAAATTCTGAAAAATATATGGTAGAAATCACCACTGTGATCCACGATGTTGAATTATTCTTTATGGAAACAACTAGAAATGATGTCAATTATTTCTTCAGGAGAATTATGTTTGTGATGATAAAAATCATACCATGGGAGGAAAAAAAAGTTCTCCTTCAATTTAGGAAAACAGGTAGGTCTCAACTCCTTCTAAAACTGTCAAGCAGTTCACACGAGACAGACAAATGCAAACTGACACTTGCTGATGCCCCGTGGTGACTGGCATGGCGGTGGCACAGCTGGTGCTGATGAAGGCAAAGCAGCAGAGGTAGAAGACGGGAGCCCGCCAAGGAGTCAAGACAGGTTTGCGCTGTTTCAGACAGAGATAGGATCTGAGTCCCATTTCACTTCCCATAATGGCATCAAGCCATTTCCTGTGGAAGAGCTAAATGCTGTCACCCTTCACATCTCACAGAGCACCCAATGTCCTGCCGTAAAGTCAAGACAGAGGAGCAATCAGTGAACAGGACAAGTCAGCCCTGGTCTGAGCCTTTCCTCCGGAAGCTAAAAGCAGAAGATCACAGTGGCTGTGTGCTGAGGACCCCTTTGAGACCCAGATAGGCAGGTCCATAAGGGGGACTGACCCAAGAGTGATTTGTGGAGCTCTTACGATAGGCTGAGCTGGACATGGAGGATACAAACACGGTATGAAACTGCCCCTGCCCAAGGAGCTTGTGGATTAATGTTGTGGAACACGGGAGATGGTATCAGGTATCTACCACACAGGCTAAGTGGAAAATCTGTCACATCACCCCTGGGGCAGGAGCATGACTTAATGATGCCTCATAAGGAAGACGGGACAGGATTAGACGGGACAGAGCACCCCTGGCAGCTTGACAAATTTCAGCAAGGTGAGAGCAAGGGGAGGAGGAAAAGCCCAGAATATTTTACATGAGAGAAGTCTGTAGAGCCCCACAGAGCTTCCCTCTATAAATGTGTCTATAAATTTGAAATTTATAGTACATAAATTTTTATTGTTGAAATTAATTAGACCAAGAGGGATCACAACATTTAATCATTTCAAGCTGAAAAAGAGTGCAACAACTGGTATCTATTTATTGTACAAGGAAGACAAACACGATATATTCTTGACCTTATATTTAAATCTAGCTGTTAGAAAGACATGTCTTACTGATGTTCTGGAGACTATAGAACTACAATCACTCATCGCTGGAAAATTCTTATTTAAAATCACCCCATAAGATGACAGTTCATATACTTTACACCATTAATTTTGGGGATGGTGTGTGCAAAAGTAAGCAGATGATTTTTTATAGTTTGATTAAAAATTTTCAATTTTAGGTTGTTACATTCTTCTGAATGGAAATACTTTAACATAAACTGTGTGGACATTCATTTTTAAAGATAAAGCAAAGCATTTTATTATTATATTTTCTAAAAACAAGGCTATACTTTAAAATATGAGCTATGCCTTTAAATATGCATATCTACCAAGAGGTAATTCTGATATCTATCATGTATCCAATTTTCAATTCTTTTCACAAAAGATGTTTTCTCATAGAAAATGTTGTTTTACAAAATATTCTGCCCTCCATTCCTCAAAGTTAGTAACTCTGAGGTCTAAGAACATATTAAAAGCTTAAATTATACCCAGAATCAGTGACCCTGGATATTACCTAATTTAAAAAATATGTGTAATTGGTTTGGAGAAAGCATGACTTTGTGTTTTAAAATGATGAATAAACAAGGAGGAACTGTTAGTTAGGGATAGATGGCAGTAACCTTTTAGTGACTCCTTATCCCAAAAGAGGGGGCAATAACAATGACGTATTTTCCCTTTGCCTCAATAATGAACAAGGGCTCTGCTCTTTGAGGAAATAGAGCATTGACCTTCAGTAAGGAAAGGCTCAGTCCAGGACACTAAGTCTGAAATTAGCAAGGAAAGTAGGGTAATGTCACCTTATAATGCAATACATTTATTTTGGAAGTCGAATTCTGGGTTAATACTTATATTATTAAAACAAACAAACAAACACCACATACTTATATTTGGTTTTAAATTTTATACACTGTATGTAAGGACTGTGTGCCTTTCTCATCGAAGAATCTTACCTGCTGTAGAAGGCACTTAGGTGCCTGAAAGGACATGGGCTAATGTCCCTGGTCCCTCCAGCAGGCTGCAGCACGTGGCCTGTGGGATGGGCTGGTAACTCTGGGCTCTTGTCCACCTCTGCCCAAAGGCAAGCTGAGCAACACACATAGTTCTGCCCATCACAGAACATCACACACTTCCATCTCCTAACACTGGAAGTGTGACATGGCTCCTTAGAGAAACAAGCCAAGACACACGCACTTGTAATGACAAATGGGCGGCCATCATAACCGTTTCACATGCAGCAGGGATACTGGCTCTCGACTGAGCTGATGCCTCTGTCTGTTGATGAGATTAGACAGGACAGAGCACCCTTGGCAGCTCAACAACATGAGGCAGAGTCTACTGCAAGATGAACATTCCTAATCTGAGACTCCAAAATCCAAAATGTTCTAAAATCTGAACCTTTTATGGGCACTGATAAGATGTCACAAGTGGAAAATTTCACATCTGATCTCATGTGATGGGTTGAGGTAAAAAATGTGAACTCACCATCAATGTTTATGGCAGCTCAATTCACAATAGCTAAATTATGGAACCAACTTAGGTGCCCTTCAATAGGTAAATGGATAAAGAAAATGTAGTTATATACACAATGGAATGTTACTCAGCCATAAAGAAGAATGAAATTGTGGCATTTTCTGGTAAATGGATAGAACTTGAAACTGTCATGCTAAGTGAAATAAGCCAATCCCAAAAAACCAAGGCTGAATGTTCTATCTGATATGTGGATGCTAACACACAATAAGGATGGTGTGGAGAGGAAGAATAGAAGTTCATTGGATCAGACAAAGGGGAATGGAGAGAAGGGAGAAGGGATGGGCATTAGGAAAGACAGAGGAATGAATTGGACATAATTTTCTTATGTTCATATATGAGCATACAACCATTGTAACTCCACATCATGTACAACCACAAAAACGGGAAGTTTCACTCCATGTGTACATATGACAATACATTCTATTGTCATGTATAACTAAAAAGAGCAAACAAAAAAATGTGTGACTCACAAAATTCAGCATTCCCAAGGGGCAAAAACCCTCCTGCCTACTTTAGGTGTGATACACAAAATTCATTTCATGTACAAAAGTATTAAATATATTTATAAGATTACCTTCAGACTGTGTAAATATGGACATGAAAAATGAATTAATTTTATGTTTAGATCTGAGTCCCATTTCCAAGATGTCTCATTATGTATATGCAAATATTCTAAAATCTTAAAATATCTGACACCTGAAACACTTTTGATCTCGAGCTTTCAGATGGGCAGCACTGAATCTGTAGTGTGCGGATGCAGGAAGCTCTGGGCGAGAACCCAGTGTGGGGACTGGGTCCTAGCTGAGTGGGTTGGGCAGGCTGGCTGGGCCTCACTGATGGGGCAGCAAAGCTGCAAGAAGAGAGCTGACAGAAAGGAAAAGCAGCCTCCAAGGGCCAGGAGCAGGGTGTAGCAACAGGGAGGTGGACTCACGGACTGACCTCTGTCCCAGCTCAGCCACCAGAAACACGTCTGCATCTCAGGGGAGAAGGCAAGGGTGCAGAGGCTGCTCTGGAATACCCAGTGCTCAACACCTCTTCAGGTGCTCCTGCACAAACCCTGAGGCAAAGGGCAGCAGGCCATTCTTCCTCTTTGGGTCACATACGGCCTCCTCTCTGCTGTAGCTCCTGGGGAGGGGGAGCTCATGGCACCTGTGGGGGTGCTTTGCCTGGGGGGCAGCAGGTGAGACTGAGACAACTAGCAGAGCAGAACTTTCCATGCTCTGGGAGAGGTGGGTGACAATAGCCAGCAGGGAAGACCTGCAGCTCTGCACAGGCTTCCACCAGACCCAGTGTATAAAACAGGTACACGAAAGGAGCTGCGGACAAGAACACTTCCAATACGATCCTCACCTATGGAGAAAACAGCTGGAATGGCTGTATGAGGGATGCAAATGGAGGTGTGTGTGTGTGTGTGTGTGTGTGTGTGTGTGTGTGTGTGCGTGCGCGCACACCTGTATACACATGCTGTGCACATGCACCTGGCTGTGTGTGTGCATGCTTCCACATGCATGTCTATGTGTGCATACCTACACTGTGCAAGCAGCCTTATATGTGTGCTTGCTCTCCTGCATGTGCACACATGTGTGTACATTCCTCTGTGTGTGTATGTGTGTATGTGCACACGCCTGTGTGTGCAAGCCCAAAATTTTTATTTTTTGCAGGAGAAGTTGGATGGGAGATAGTTGCTGCTATAAGTAGATTTCCCTTAACTTCAACCTCTATCCCTATTCCTAGGTCGTTTTGTTCTTCCAAAACCCAAATATGCCTTTACATTCTTACCGTAAGTGATTGCCCTCAACTTCCTGTCCTCAACTCTTACTGTTGGTGGTCTCCTCCAAGGATTCAGTAATATTATCTTTGCATAAAACAGACAGAAAAAGTAACGAGGGACAGTTTAAGAGGAGAAACAATGCCAACGGTAGTCTTGGGCTGAAGTGCTTGTAAATTTCATATGTCAGACAGACTTTCGGTGGCCTAATGATTTTTTAACGAGTAATTTGCATAGTTATAGCTGTTTCCATAGCAACTCAGAAAGTGTTGCATTACACCGCAGCCCTAATGGAAGCATTAGCAAAGGTACCTAGAGATGGTGGGGAGGCTCCCTGGAGATAAGGGACTTTTAATAAGACCCTAGTATTTGGAGTCTGATCAGTCAACTACAGAGAGGTATTCCTCTCCATTCACTGACTGTTTATTTAATCAGACTTAATGCTTTGCTTTTGGGAGAATTCTCATTCTGAGATCACATGATCCTTTCTTTTCAATCACATTTTCATTAGATTCAAGTTATAAATGCCTAGCCATGCTCAATGTGAAGTTTTTCTATGACAATAAAATTTCACATCTGTGTTTACACACTCCAATAACTAAGTTAATAGCAAGGGCAGTTTTGCAGAAAGTTATTAAATTGATAAAATGCTTGAGAAGCCTAAATGATCCATGCTCATCTTATAAGCACAACTATGTGTTAAATACAAATTTCTACTTCCTGTGAATGTCACAAAGCACTAGGAATCTTCCCGAAGACAGCACAGAAGGTAAAACACATTAAAACTACCTGAACACAAACGTCTTTAGAGAAGGACAGACACAATCTTGTGTATAGTGGTAAGCATTTCAGAAAACACCCCAGGGCTAAGAGCAGGGAGACTGGCATCTCCAGGCACTAGTTAGCTGGGAGAGTCTCCCTGCAGACAGGCAGCCACTGCCACGAGGTGCAGACTCAGCTTTGTGCTCTCTCCCTCTCGTTTTTAAACTCTTTGCCTTCCTTGCCCTGAGCATGATTAGAACCAACACAAAATTAAACATCTGCTCATCAAAACTATAAAATCACTTAAAAAGCATACAAAGAACTGAAGCAAAACAAAAACTGCCAGAGTTAGCGGCCAAGATCTCTTTTTATTAATGAAAATGTTTTCTGAATGCTTTGGAGTCTGTATTTCTCAGTCTGATATTTCCAAGCATATTCGTGCCTCTGGCTAACTGACGAGAAGAAGAATTTTGAATAAAGCATAAAGGATAGAGGATCATTCTTTTTAATCTAGAAAAGTTTCTTGACTTACAATGTGAGGAATAGAAGCAGCCGTTTTTACTACTGACCCTTGTGAATGCAAAATGTGGCTGTCTCTGAAATATATCTGGGAAACAGATTAGAGTGCACACTCATGTTTGCTTTTAATTAAGTAACTGCATAGATAACTCTGGAAGTCATATTTGTGAAGACAGCAGGTATGCCACTTGAAAATAAAATTGAGCTTATGAATTAAAATTAATTTCTCAAAAATTATTCCAACGAAAGTCAAGCAGAATGCAGGGTACATTGTTTATTAATTTATTTAATTTGGGGCTGAGATGCATCCTTACTTTAAGAATGCTGTACTTGAGGCACTAAACACCTTCATGCTTCAAGGCTACGTGATTTTTAAATTACATGGAAAAATGACCACGCTTTTCAGTTGGTCAACTGTCAACCCTTTTTAATTAATTGATCCTCTTTAATTAATTCACATGCACTTTTGAGTCAATAGTACATGCAAACTTTTTTTTTCTCCCATCAAAGAGGACGCCACTACCGCTGGAAGGTCCCCCTAGAAATATTTGGGTGAAGTTGTCAAATTTCGTGGAGAGCATACAGCACCTTCCTCATTATTCCTTCCAACCAAAGGCACATGGAAAGTACAGGATTTGAAGGCAAATAAGGAAGAGAAGAGAAGAGAAGACCAGACAGCAGGAAACATTAGACCTTGGTGAAAGGATGGTGGTGACAGTGGCTGTGCCGAGGAGCCCTACTGTGACCGGATGCGTGTGCAAGAATGCACGTGATCACCCAGGCCAGCAGAGGAACGACTCAGTGTACAACTGTTCTTTTAAAAGGGGTATGCTTGGGAAGATCACACCACAACTTTCTTAACTCTTCTTTTCCTCCTCCTATTATCTGAAAGCCAAACCCATGCCCATCTTTAAGACCCTTTTGAAATATTGCTTTCCTCATGAGATCTTTCTTGATCTCTCAATTGAAGTTTTCCCTCCTCTAAGCGCCTCTTGCCCTGGTTTGTCTTGGGGAAGAGCTGCCTATCCATTCCTCGCTCACACTTAATTGACCACTTCTGGAGGCCAGAGCTCACGTCTGCCTCACTTTTACATTGTGTACCCCTGGACTGCAGGGCTGCTCAGACATATCTTGGGGATGCAGGAAAGAAAGAAGGAAGATGAGAAGACAATGGCTGAGCATCATTTCTGTACTTCCCTGGGATTACAGGTCTCTTGGGACGCAGGTCCCTGTGGTAAGAAAGTGCTCACAGAGATTCCTCTTCTGGGCATTCCATTGGGAAGGCGTGTGGTTGGCAGTACCTGGCTGTTGTGGTGGCCAATGCACCATCAGTGAAGACAGCAGCCCACTATCAGTACGAAACCACAGCTTCTCTGCCAGATCTTCTAAGGCACATCCAGGAAGGAAGTTTATTCTGGATGCGTTATTTGGAATGACAAATAAAAACATCTGTTGGAGAGGAAACCAGGTGTTGGGCAAGGGATGTAGACATTGTGTAATTTGTTTCTCTCCTTCAGTGGATATTCTATGCTGTGTTCGTTAACACTGGTTAATGTAATTTTTGTGATAATTGTAGAGCAAATAGAGCAAACTCTCAAATATAATTAGAGAAAAGTGTTTCTAATTAACTTGTAACTCGTGAGTCACAAAGTAGAGCCACAAATCAGTTAAGCATTGTCAGGCCTGACAAGCAAGAAGGCACCACACATTTCAATTCTGGCAAATAAACAAAGAACAGAAAGCTCCTGTCAATACTTTCATTTGAACTTGTATAAAATTTTGGCTGCTCTCAAACAGGAGGGTAGATAGGGACGGGTACCTCTCAGGACACCAGCACTAATGATCATGGATGTGAATAATGAGGACAACCTCAGATGGGATGTAGAACAGATGACGATCACACGACATGCTCTCATGGGTACACAGGGGGTTCTTATGAACCCCAAGAAGCTTTGCAGGGAAGTCAAGGACCTCATAATTGCAAGCCCCATTCTGGATCACTGTACTGTCAATAGAAGCTGGTCTGTTACCGGCAGTTTCTGCCATCTTCATTAGAAGTTATTTCATTGTTTTCTCTTTCACTCAAGAATGTTTGAATGTAAGGGTAACCTCAAATTCATTCTAATGGGAAGAAATGATAAATGGGCTAAACATTCTCACTGGGTAATTTAGTTACTATTAGCACCAACTTGTTTTGGCATCTCCTGAAACACATCTGTGCCTTCCAAGTCTCCACCAGTCTGCTCCCACCATAACTGAGGATATATGAGAGTAGAAAGTGGTGTTTCTCAAACATTCATGATCATAACCACCACCATAGGGTCTTGTTAAATGTGTAGAGTCCCAGAATATTATCACAGAGATCTGGGATTCAAATCTGCTCCCTGCCCACTCATCCTGTGTCCCAAGGATCTCTTTTGATTAGGAATACTGGGTGACCATGGACATAAAGCAGTCAGGTTTCAGAAGGAGAGGATGTTTCACAGATCAGCTATGTCTTTGAGCAAGGCTTTTACATCTGATCTCAGGGACCATCTGGAATATTCAGAGCAATAGCTGACATAGAAGCACAGAGGACAATGGTTGCAAGGACTGGTATTCAGGAATGTTTGTTTACTCCCTCTTGTTATACAAGAGATCAGAGAATGCTGTACTTCTCAGCGTAGGCGCACTGGGAAGCAATAAGAGTGCAACCACAGGAAATAATGGAACATATAGGCTCTTAAAGCATCCCCACGCCATGCCCCGTGACTCAGTTAATAAAGAAGGTGTATAAAATTGACTTATCTGGCCATAAATGTCAGCAGGTTCATCTTACTGCAGATAAAGTTGCTTAACCTTAACTCTTTTAAAAATACTTTCTATCAAACTCCTGCTCACTGAGTGTAGGTGCCACCATCTTGGTCTTCCGTCAGTGGGTTGTTCCCTAAGGAAGGGTGAGCTAGTGTCTGGAAGGGGTCTGGGTTCCTGAAGACTCAATGGTGCTGAGCTCCATTGCTACCCTGAAGCACTCACCTCCAGACTTCATGTGTTGGAGGCAAAAACTCCCCTCTAGTCCAACAGGGCATTTGATGTGCTTTCTATTTCTTCAAGCAGAGCTTCATTCTAAGTAAATCTACCCTTTAAATCTCCTCGGCCTGCTTGATTTTTCTTCAGAGCTCTTGCACTCCCTAAAACTACTGATTTATTTGTCTGGGTTTATTACCTGTCTCATCCACCACAACACAAATGGCAGTATCTGAGTATTAAGACTGAAACCTTCTGAAATGGTTCTGTTAATGGATTATGAAATTCCACTTAGAGTCTTAATATAGTTCAGACATATGAACCAACCGAGACACCTGTCAGCTGTGATCCTTTTTTCTCTCTTCCTCTATCAGGCTTCCTGAAAAGCAGGTGCCATGATATTGCCATTAAGAAAGAAGCCATAACCTAGGGAAGGCTGGCCTATGGCTAGCAGGTGCTGACTCTTTACTCCTTGTATCCCAAGCATCTTAACCTCACTTCTGTAGAGCAAGCAGTCAGCAAATTGCTTAACGAATGAATGCATGAGATTCACAGCATACAGAGCTGCTTTGACCTCTTGGACTGAGGGTGGGGTGAACAGGAAATTAAATGATGTGGATTTTCTGATTTGATTAGACTTGATCTGGTTGGGGAGAGAATCAGGAATCAGAGTAATGCTGAGGATTGTGAGTTTTTGCCCTTCCTCTGCAGACGTAACTGGACTAGCTCCTATAGATAAATAGCTTTAAAATAGCTAAAAAGATGAGGGATAAGAACAGGCAAAAACCATACAAAGAATGTGCGAGCTACCAAGCTGGTTAGGAGATGACCTGTGGTCAAGTGGCAGATGCAGGACAAACACTTAACCCTCTCCCACTCAGGCATCCCTGGAATGGACAGCAATGTGCTAGTGGGAATGATTCTTCCCAGGTCGGATGTTTCCTTCCTGTGAATGGAGTACAAATAATGTAGCACCGGCCACTCCCAATCCTTCATCTGCTCTTCTCCTGAGAAGTGGAGACTTATCCAAGTCATCAGTGGGCTTGCCTTCCTTGGGCCAGCTTTGCCCTTCTTCCTTCTTGTGAATGAGTAGTCACAGGGAAGTTTGGTTCCCCTGGTCTCCATATGATGTGACCTGGCAGAGGAGGAGGGAGGCTGCCCTGGTCCAACTGCTGCCCGTTATGATGGAGAAGTCTGCCTAATTCTAGGAACTGTATGAGCAAACCTGCTTCTTTAACAGTCCTACACCCTGATCTTCAGCAGCAACAAGTTGACTGTGTGTCCTCCTCTTCATTTTATCAAAACTTGGTTGTGGGAGGAAAGGTGTGATGGAGGGTTCTGTACATTGTGGCCTGAAAGCCCACCATCTGCTTCTAGAGATAATGTTTAATTGATGCATAGCCACAGCCACTCATTTGTGTTTTCTCTATGCCTGCTTCCATCCAGGGTAGGTAGAGCTGAGTAGATAAAACAGACCCTACAGCTTACAAGCTCAAGTAATTTCTGTGTCTTTATGGAAAAAATAGCTTCCCTGGTCTAGAATCTGGAGGAATGTTCAAAAAGCACAGTGCATTTAGCACAATGCTTTTGGGAAAAGTAGAAGGCAGGCAGAACTCCGTCCCAGCCAACACTGCTGTCCCCACACACACTAGGAAGCAAAGAGCTCAACCTAAGCAGCAGGTTTAACAGTTAGAAACTCTACTAAGCCTTCCCCAAGAGATGCAGGGGATGATCAGAGGGAAATGAATCACAGAAGGCCCCAGTACATGAGTAAAAAGGGTCTAGAGAGATGTGGGGCCCAGGGCCTGGAGAGGAGAAAGCTGATGGGGGCTGAGGATCGGGGAGCACAGGAGGTGACTAGTTGCACACACTCGGGCAGCATCAGGAGCCGTGTCCACCACATAGTTGGTTGAGGCTGATTCTGCAGCCTTTGTGAGGACAGGAATCCAACCAATTCCACGGAGGCAGGGGAAGCAGGTGCTGCTGTGTGCATCCCTGCTCTGCTCTCTGTCTTCAGGGTGGGGCAGCAGGCAGACCCCTCACTCTCCTCCAGTCTGCACCTCACCTCCTCTTCCAGCTTCCCAGGTCCAGGCTCTCGCAGAGCCCTTAGGCAAAGGGCCACAGCTTCTGTGCATCATTCAAATGGCTGAAATGCTGACAGACAGGCCCAGGAAAGGTGCTGCTTTCCGCATGCAGCCAGAGCTGCATTCAGCTTTTCTTCCCTGCTTGTGCCTGCTGACCAATATCAACCTCAGACTCCTCACCAGGCACAGAGACAAAGCCTTCCACAGTCTAGACAATAAATCTCCTTTCATATCTTTCATAGTGCTTCTGCCTCCATGGTCAAACCAGGGCCGATAGACCTGGGGACAAGGGATGAGAGTTGTTACCACTGCCAGCATATAACTGCTGCATGATGGCGATTGTGGCAACACCTACATTTGTCAACCACCATCACTTTTCTAGAGACATGCATAGATGATTCTCTTTTCAACTGGTAAATGGTTAATACCCAAATTAACCATCACCTGAAAAATTTCTCTTGATTTAGTTTAAATTCATGGATTATGGTCCTTTGGAGTCAGGTACTACCCAGTTGGCATCACATGACTGACTAAACTGAAGGAAAGTCTGTTTCCTCATCTTCCTCCAGACATTGTGGCCAGGAGAATACTAGTTCTTCCAAGATGCCTACATCCTAATCCTCAGTACCTGAAACTATGCTTTGTTTAGGACAACAGGCATTTTGCAGATGGCATCAAGTTACTGAGGTTATCCTGAAGAGTGTCCTGGTCTAACCCGATGGGTCCCGTTTATCATCCCACAGTGGTCAGAAGAAAATGTGCTGCGAAAGAATCATCAGAGATGCAGTGTTGGTGGCTTTGAAAAGAAAGGGGTCCCAAGAAAGGGAACATGGGCAGTTTCTAGAAGATAGAAAAGGCAAGGCAACAGATGTCCCCAGAGCCGTCATGCTATGGTATATATCTGGAGTGTCCCTAAGGGCATGTGTTGAAGGCATGAGTTCCACCTGTGGGGCTATTGAGATGGGAGCTTTAGGAGATAGGGCCTCATGAAACGTCACTGTGGGCATGTCCTTGAAGGGAAAACTGGGACTCTGCCCTTTCTTTCCTTCTGCTTCTGGCCTTCATGAGGTCAGCACTTTCCCTCTGGCATCTACTCCACATCATTGCCCTAAAAACAATGCAATCAATTGTCCAAGAACTGTCATCTCTGAAACTCTGAGCCAAAATTAATCTCTCCTCATTCTAAGTTATTTATCTCAGGTATTTTGTCACAGTTATAGAAAGCTATTTAAGAATCCAGAAAGGAACAAGGCCCTGATGATACCTTGATTTTAGCCCAGAAAGACCTGTGTCAGGCTTCTGACTTCCAGAACTGCAAGGTAAAAGATGTGTCTTGTTTTAAGCTGCTGCATTTGTGGTGATTTGTTACAGGTCCAATTTGAGGCAGCCCTGGCCTGGACCTCTGACGGAACCCACCCAACAGAGGGATGAGAAACCTACTGGTTGAGATGGTGCACAACAGAAAAGTTGGGGAGGATGGCTTTTACATTTAGTTAACTTCAGAATTGTGGACTTTGAATTTGAACACATAATGGCAAGTGATATTGATTTTTCAACTTTAATTCCTTTGAACTTTAATGTTTTTGGACTTCAACATGAAAGGGGATTTAAACTTTGATTTTTAATTTCTCCTTGGGAATTTGATATTTGGTAGGGTCGGTATTAAAATTCAGGGCATCTCCACAGTGCTGCCATTTTGTTCCTGGAATGTCTCTCTTCATTTTCATCTTCGTGAGATGTGAGATTAAGCAACACCTTACTGCCGCACCACTAATGTGCTATGTTGGACCACATGGCTGGTTATTATTCTGGATACAAAATAAAACTGGAATTTAATTTTAAATCCTGTGAAAATAGCAACCCTGCAGTTGACTTATATAGTTTGCTCTTCTGACCCAATTCAGTGACTCTTCTGACCCAATTCAGTGATTCTTATGAATTCCAGGTAACTACCCGGCTCAAGTCCCCCAGAAGATGGAAGGGATGTTTTGATAAACTGCTTAGCTCCAGCTTGGGAGAAAGCAGCCATGCCTCTGGGTGATACAGAAGAGAGGGTAAGAAGACAGTCCACGCCATGTTCATGGGGAAAGGCTTCTCCCGGTTCCATGGCCCTTCCATGAAGGGTGTTCCACCCAGCTTCTCTTGAACTAGCAAGCGCCCTTGGCTTACCGGCCTAAAGTAATGCCTCTGACCTGGTTTCCATCAGCAAGAGGAGAGAATATTTAGTAATTTTTATGCTTTGTTTTATATGTCACTCTGTTCAGAACACATGCAGGGCAGGAGATGTTATTTATTAGGGATACAGTGGAATAAGTCAAAGAAAGGAAGATGTAATTCACAGATAAGAAATTTTACCACATCCCTGCAAGAGGCCCACAGACGGAGGTGAGCTGACTGGTGGAGATGACAGGGAAGCCAGTCCACCTAAATGCGCACAGAGGGGGCACCGCAGTATAGAGGCTGACCATCCAGCGAGACTCGAGGAAGAAGTCACACTCAGAGAAGACGGGGTACAGAAAGGAGAAGGGAGGCTACAGAGGGTCTAGAAATAAACAGCCTCTTGTTCTCTTCTCCTGTTGAAGTGCAAAGAAGAATGCTCAGCAGCCGGAAAAGTCCTGACCCCTCCTTTCAGGCCAGACAAATAAGCAAGACTAACAACACAGAAACGTTTCAAAAGAAGTTGGTCACACTGGGGAGAAATAAAAAGCTACCATGGATATCTGAGTCTTGGACAGAAGTTCTACTAATTAAGTCTGCACCCCAGACCCTGCTCCCCCTTAAGTAAAGCCTCACTTCACAGTTAATGAGCTTCACCAATGTGCACAGAGCTCAGACAAATCCCATTTTCTTCCTGTCTTAAAAATAAGTAGAAAATCCAAGAATCACCCTGCATTTACAGTATGCCCTCAAAATCAATGAGGAAGACCCTCATAAGAAACAGAAAAACTGATACTAGAGAACAGTGAGCTCATTCCTGTTACCTAGAACAACCAACCAACAACCATAGTTCTAAATAATATCTTCAGAGAGTGCATTGGTAACTTATATTCATAAACCAAAAATAGAGGCTATTAAAAAAAACACACACACACAAGAGGTTCTTTCTTAGAATTAAAAAAGAAAGAGGATATCTTCCTGTGCCCCTGCCCTCACCAAAAAATTTTCATAGATTTGGGAAAATAAAGGCTGGAAATAAATGTTAGGTATGAGATAAATCACTCAGAAATTATGTGATAAAAAGACAAAGGGCTCCAAAGCATACAAGGAGATAAGGAGGAGGAATAATCCATGAGATTTACAATATGCCTTCTATTCCAGAAAGAGAGGAAAAGAAAAGGGAGACAGAGAAATGATCATTTTTTTAAAAGAACAATCTTCTAAACTACAGGAGGTAGAGGAGAGGAAGGTCTTCCTTGGAGTTATCCCTAGATATTTCAAACAAGGATATGTTTTAGACAAACACCAAATTAAAAAAGGACAGTTTTAGTGATTCTATGCCAGTGAATTTTTAAAAACACACACCCCTAAGATGTCTCTTCATCAGATGTCAGCAGTGAGTTTTAGAATATCAAGGATAAAATTAAATTATAGAAAATGTTTTTGGGAAGAATAATATTTCTATCTAAAAATCTAGATCTGGCATGTATCAATTATGTGTGAGTTTAAGTGACATTTTTTGAATTTCATCTCCTGAGCACCCCTTTTTAGGAACTTGGAGAGTAAAGCAAGAGGGGGAGCAGTACTGGATCCAGGGGATGGGTGTTCCCCTAGAACAGTGGTTCTGGGAGGAGATCTGTGGAGACAAGAGGGAAGCAATGATGGTGAAAATGGCATGAGTTGGGTTGGTGGCCAGGCCCCTTAATCAGGAGGAAAGAGACTCAGGTGTGGGAGGCAGACATTGCACTACACTTACTCTTGGGGAAGTAAAGCTCTCAAGGCCACTGGCTTTCAAACAAAATAAAACTTATCAAGTTGTATGGTTTAATAAAATCTTTTATTATGACTTGTAAAGCATTCTGAAATCATTAGTTGATCATTTCAAAATGTAGGTTGGATATTTCCTTATTTAGAGAGAGAAAAATTATATTAGTCAAGCCCAAAGACAAGCAGTCTTTCTCATCAAAGTTTATTGCTTAGGAGGATTTTGAGTAATGGTAGCACAAAATAGCTTCAACTGGATTTAAGTAAAGTTCTGATTGTCACCTCATAATAGTTATTGCACAGCAGGAAAATTATTTGTTTCAAAGCCTAAGACGTAGAGGCAAGATCTCTTCTGCTGTGGATAGATATTGCAGTACAAACAAGCGGCTGTTTTATTCAGCATGTATGTTTATGCATTGAATTTAAACACGTATAAATAACTCAGTTTAGCATTTTATTATTGTTCACTTTTCCAAGAAATATTCAATAAATAATTTAAAGCTTTGCAATATAATTTCTTTCTTTAATTCTTCAATTATTTGTAATTTGGCATTCTTAAAACCTTACTTCTAGATCTACAGCTAAGTCTCATCTAAAAATTAGTTTATAAAAAAGACTGTCTAAAAATTATCACTAAACCCCATGCTTTTTAAATTTTGTATTCATATGAAACACATCGTTCCTTACAAATATCTAGGGAATACTTCAAAGGAGGATGTTGCTCTCCATCTCTCTGTAATTTTTTTTCCTACTAAGTCTGATGAAGAATTGCAAAAGAAGCAAAAGGTATAGTTGTTACACTTAAGTCACTGTTTTGTTTAATTCATGCTTGGATCTTACTATGGTTAGAATATGAGATATAAGCTCAGGAGAAAATGTAGCAATGATGAAATGAAATTATTAGACTATGAGAACTGTTACCTAATCAGCGGATTAATCCATTGGTAGATTAATAATTTGAAAGGACTACTGTACCTGGTATCAACTGTAGGGTGTGGAGACATGCCTTTGGGGTTTATATTTTATCGCTGGAGCCTCACTTGCTTGCTCCCTGCTTTCTGGCTGCCATATGCTGTACAGTTTTTCTCCATCCCACCCTTCTGCCATGATGTTCATGATAATCATGATGCCATGACCAAATCAGATATCCATGGACTGAACCTCTGAACACCAACAGGCAAAATGAACTTTTCCTCCTCTAAAGTGTTATATCAGTTATATTTTAGTCACAGTGATGGGAAGCTAACACAGAAATTAGTATTGAGATGTGGGATCCTTGGTTTGCCAACACCTGATCATGTAGTTCAAAAGCAATTGAAACTGGTTTATGGGAGAAGTTTGGAAAAGCTTGGGAATGGAGGCTGGACATGCCTTAAAATGTTGTAAATAGAGTTTAATGGGTGATTCTGGTGAGAGCCCAGATGACCAGAATGACAATAGGAAAGCAAACATTAAGACTGTGCTCATGTTTCCGAGGCTAACAAGGATTTACTTGGGAATTGGATTACATTCTGGCAAAGAACTTTTCTACATTTTGTCCATGTACTGAGACTTTCTGCAAAGCTGAACTTAACGGTGATGGATTAATGAATTGGGCAGAGGAAATTTTAAGGCAGCCCAGCATTCAGGCAGTGACTTTGATATTGCTGAAAGCTTTTATCCAAATGCATTGTGAGAATTAAGAGCAAAAAGCAGAGAGGAAAGATTTGAAAAACTCCCAGTTTGAACAGATAAGAAGTGCATGTGGTGGCTGGGGTGTGGCTCAGCAGTAGAACGCTTGCCTCCCACATGTGAGGCACTGGGTTTGATCCTCAGCACCACAGAAAAGTAAATAAACAAAATAAGGATACTGTGTCCACATATAACTAAAAATATTAAGAAAAAAAGAAGTGCATGTAAAATTGAGGCCAAACAAAGTGTGATTATTGAAAGATTTGACATCACTAAAGAGAAGCTAAGTACTTTGCATAACAGCAACAGAAAAAATGCCCTGAGGGCAACTCAGGAATCAGCAAGATGACGCCTATTGAAGAGTCGAGGGTGTAGAAGTGAAAACTTGTTCCAGAGGCCAGGGGGAACCCTATCTACACAGGGGTGCCTAGGAAGTTGTTCCCCCAGGGTGCATTTCACTGTGCTCAGCTGCCCAGTTTATCAGAGGCCACTGCAGCTGTGGTCCAGAGTGGTACGGTTATTACTGGAGCTGGCAGCAGACATTGGCGTCATTCATGTGGTACTGGTTCTTCAGGAATGCAGAATGCCAGAGTTAGGGGGATCCAGAACTTTCCATTGAGATTTCAAAGGAAGGCTTGGTGAGTCAGGTGAAGTGTAGCAGGGCTAGAGTCCCTGCAAGCAGGGGTCACTGAGAGTGACATGTGAGGCTATACAGGTGAAGCTGAAGTTGGGATGAAGACCCCCAGATTAAGAGATGCCAGGAATGAGGAACATTTGCTGAGGTGCTGGCTGCTGACAGACCCAGCATAAGAGAAAGACCATGTGGGCTGCGACTGGCAAGGATCAAATAGGAGCTGCCCAACCCTCTGGGATCACATCTTGCCAGCATATGCTCCAGATGCCCAAGGTGGACAGACAGGACCTGTTGCCTGGCTAGATTTCAGTTTTGCTTTGGTCCCATGTTTTCTTTACTTCCCCCTAATTCTCCCTTTTATGAATGGAAATGTTTACTCTGTGCCATTATATATTGTATATATGTTAAGTTTCTTTTGATCTTGACAGGGGCTCAGAGCCAAGAGTTGACCTTAAGTCTCAGAGGAGGCTTTGGACTTGGACTTTTAGATGTTGCTCAAACGTTTAAGCTTCTGGGGATTCTTGTAAATGGACTGAGTGGATTTTGCACTGTGAGATGGCATGAGCTTTAGGGGGCCAGGGGCAGAATGCTCTGAGGTGTCACCCCAAAGGTCGGGAGACAATGTGGCAATGATGAGAGGTGAAATGATCAGATTCTGAGAGCTGTAACCTCATCAGTTAATGGATACATTTGATGGGTTAATAATTTGGAAGGACTACTGTACCAGGTAATATCCACAGGCAGCAGGGTGTGGCTGGAGGAATAGGTCAGTGGCAGGTGCCTTGGGGGTTTTATCTTGTCCCTGGTGCCTCACTTGCTCACTCTATGCTTCCTTGCTGCTTGAGGTAAGGAATGTTCCTCTGCCACAAGGTTCTGCCTCCTCTCAGGCCCAAAGCAATGGAAATGGCCAACCATGGGCTGAGCCTCTGAAACTATGAGCCAACATAAACTTTTCCTCTCCTCTAAGTTGTTATTTTCAGTATCTTGGTTACAGTAATGAAAGATGACTAACACAGATACGTAATCTAATTCTCAAAAGGATTTGTGGCTGCTCCTTGAGGCTAAAAAAGATGAGTGAGTCTCTCTTCTCTTACACTGTACTCCACCCTTCACAGCTGTGTCCTCCTTTGCTGCTCATCTGGTAACTCTAAAACGTAGACATGGTTGTCAGGGATGTCTCTGCACATTAGCAGCCAGCAAGGCACAGGTGCTGACCATTCACAGCAGAGTCCAATCACAGCAGCGGGTGCTGACCTAAGCATCAGTGCCCCTTCAATAGCACCTGAAGCCTGCAGATCTCCAAGATCATTCGAGAAATGAATAACTTAGGAACAATGGGGTGCCTGTACCCACACAGGAAGGCTTACCATGCTACAGAGTCCAGCACACTTGGCCAGAGACACAAGTCTGGAGGAGAAGGACTGCAAAGAAAATGAAGGAGAAAAGAAACACAGGCTTTGAAGACCTGGATGTTAAACCAGGTTTTCTGGAATAAAATATCTGGTTCTCAAAGCTCTGCAGGAACTTAGCAGGATCCCACTTCATAGCCCATTTGCAGATGACCATGAGCTGCAGCTGAGGATGAAACTGACCTTGCAGGCTCTCTGTGGTGAGGCCATTTGCCTTGTTTGCCTTCTGCTTCAGCAGTGGGTCCAGCTTACGCTAGACTTGCACACTGATGTGACATTGATGTGGATGTCAGCAGGGTCCTGCAGGTTCCCAGGCGTCCTTGGAACGCTGTGGCTCCTTATGCATTGGAAGGTCCTCCAGGTTTCTCTTCCTGTCTCCTGCACTGGAGGCACAGCCAGGCCACGGTAGTCACCGTTTTCAACAACATCCATGAAACTCCAGATACGATGAACTGCAGCTTGTCAAAATGTTGTGACAACATGTTTATCTTTGAGAAACAAATTCCTGCCTGAAGTTCAGCTGAGCACAGTAAATCCCAGCCTCTGGAAAGGCAGAGACACCTGCTGAAGGAGCAACCACTGTCACTCTCCGTCAGTCTGGCTGTCACCGTGGACAGCATTTCTTCTAGGAGGTGCGGTGGAGAGAGCCTTGGTCACCAGCACATGCTGATGAAATAACAATGGGTCATGACATGACCACGGGGACCAATCTTTGTTCTTCTCAGAAGAAGGAGAATAAGAGGTGAAAGTCCCCTCTCTGAATATCAAGTGCCTGCCTGCTTCCGACGCCTGTTTCACCAGGAGAGGAAACTTCCTGACATTTGGGAGAGGTCTGTTTGCCTTTGAGGTTATGTTCCTTTGATGTTTTCAAACGGGGCTCACGTAGATATTTTTGATGTTGCCCTGGTCGAAAATGGGTGACCTCTAGGATCTGTCAGAAGCAGTCACGAAAGCAGTGATGTAGCTGTCCTCTGTTCCTTTATAGCCACCTCAAGTGACAGCAGTGGCACAGGGCATTCTGTTCTGAAGTGTGTCATGTGACAAGAGAGCACACTTTTTTCTTTTAAGCCATCAATCCCTCAATCATGCCGAGTTTTCACATGTGACAGTTTCTTTGGCAATGAGATGAGCTCTGGTGGTAGTGATCTGGGTGCAGTGGTTCTGGACCATGGTTTTGTATAGCAATCCCAGATTTTGTTAGATCCATTTTTTTTTTTTTTTCCAAAGCATGCAACATGCCCCAGGGGTGGGTCTGCGGAAGGCCTTCTTCTGGACCTTAGCACTCGTGGCTTTGTGCACCCGGGTGAAGGGCTCAGCACAGAGGCAGTGTGCTTCACCGCACGCACTGAGTCCTTCCTTTCTCCACAGCTGTCTCCAGCTTCAATACAACCCATGCAAAGAGGGACGGGTGTTCATGGCCGCAATGACAGGGAGTGTTTCCAGTGGAACAGCACACCTCAAATCTATCCCGGACATCACGAGGTGTGCATGGTGGTACTTTTGCATCTCCTGACCCAGGTTACTTTAGTGTGAAACACTATTTTTACAGCACTACAACCCATAGCAATGATTCTTTTCCCCTACAAAGACAATTTTCTACTTACGGAAAGAAAATAGAAAAAGAAAAGAAAACTAATTTGGTTCTAATTCAGCTAAACAGTGAGAAAGAGATGTGACAATCATCTTAAGGAATGAAAATTCAAGAAAACATATTGAAGCTGGCAGTCTTGACCCAAGACTGAATAAATCTTTATGATTCTCTGGGTTGAGTAGTATATTTTCTTTAATAAACAAATTTGCAGCTGTTTCATCAGCACAGATATGAGGAAATTTTAGAGTGGAGACAGAAGGTGAGTGAGGGATTACAGAGGATTAGAAGATTTTTTTGGAGTGTCAACTTTAAAGTCCATTTGCCAAGTACTTGCTTCTAGGGATATGCTGATGAAGCCGAAACCAAACATCACCTAGAACAGCAGTGAGCACAGTCAAGAAGAGGAAGCATTAGGCAATGTGGATCCCACACAGGGGCCACCTATGTCATTAGCATTCCAGCAGGTAAATCTCATACTTAAAAAGCAGGGGAGGATTGCTAATGGCCAAGGTTTGCTATGTTAACACATATTCTAAGAAAGGTGCATGCTGAATGTCTGTGTATTCTCATTAAGCCCTCAAGAGGCTATGAGTACCTGGTTTATAAAACCCACAGTTCTACAATCACGGGAGGCTTTCTTTCATGTCAACATTTGAAAAACTCCTTAATGTGTAGTCATATAACCTTGGGACTTTGAATAGGCATAAATACATAACTCGATAAATAAAGTGCTAGTAAGTATGATAAGCTCTCTACTATTAACCAGCCTATAAACCAGACTGCACACTTATTACCAATAACTCAGGAGCCCTGTCCTTCTATCAGTTATTCTTCATGTAATTCAAATGATGGCCTGTGGTATTGTAAGATGCTCCACTGCTTATAAATCAACTGAAGAGGGCTGAAATACGACCACAGAATTTTAGGGAGGGCTACATTTACTGGCTTCTACTGATTTAACACGATCAATCCAGGCGTGTGGCAATGGCTACTACATTATTCACATGTCGGCTCATTTGAAAACACAAACTGAGATGGCCCATGTTATGAGCACTCTGAGAAGCCCAGAACCACAACATTGGCTTTGCACTCTTAATATATGGCTGGGTAATGGAGAATCTGCCTTGAGATCCAGTGTAATGACTGAGTAGCGATGCTAACCTGTGACCAGCTCCCGGATCTCCAGGTCCGTAGTCTTGCGGAGTAACCTCACCAGTGCGGGGATGCCACCGCAGTTTTTCAGGGCGATTTTGTTATCATCGTTGGCCTTTCCATACACCAAGTTCCTCAGGGCGCCGCAGGCACTGCGGTGGACTTCGGTCATCCGGTGATCCAGCAGGTCCACCAGGAGCTGTATGCCCCCTTGTCTTCTTATCTGAAAGAGCAGAGGACATGACTTTCACCTTAGTGAGCACAGTTTCACTACCTAAAGCAAAACATGTTTTTTTTTATATGAAGAATCTGCTACAATTAATTGCACTGAACTGAATTAAGACATGCAAAGGGAAAAGAAAGCCATTAAGTGTTCCCTGATTTTATTGCCTGTACTTGCTTTAATATCCTCCCAATAAAAATTTAAATGTATTTCTTTCAAGCTATAGAATTTTGGAAAGGTGATTTTCACTTTAGAATGGGTGTCTCAGACATTTCTCTCTAAAAATATGCCACACATTCACGGCATGAAGCAGATGGAGGAGCAAAAGGCAGGAGAATGGTCCTCATTCCTTAGGCTTATTAAATTTAACCACTGTCTTACAAGGCTGCAGGATTGATGCAGGAAATGCTAAAATTATGCTATTTAATAGGGAAACACTCCAAATGATTCAAAGGAACCAGGAGCTAAATGAGAAACTGGAATCCTTGGCACAAGGAGTTTTATTTATCTCAGAAGATCTGGGAAGATGAGAATGTCACTCACAATGAGAGACAGAACATGTTGAGCTAAGTAGTTGCACTTAGGTATTTGATTAAAAACAACAACAACAAAAGCTGCATTAAATTTTCGTGTCCTTTTTACCCAGAGACAATTTTAATCTTTTACAAGTAAATGTGAAACAACCTTTGCAATGTGTTTGCAAAATGCCTGCTTTCCTTACTGCCCTTTGATGTTGGGACCTCTTTTAAAATTTAAACTGGAAGCAAAACAAAGTGGCTAGTTAACATGCAGACTATTTCACAGTTGCCACGGGTGAAGCTGTGTCTGAACACCTCTGCATTTAACATGGGAAAATACAAGAATTCATTTTGTAATGTCCTTCTCGTTTGCTTTCTTTAAACTTCAATGTTTCCCAGGGACAGAGCATTGGTACCTTCTCTACTTAATTTTCTTATTACAGAAAACCCATCCATCTCACTGATATGCCAGGACCCATGGCCAAATCCTCCCCCCGCTCTTGGTGTTATGCAGATGCTACCTTCTCTATGAAGTTCCTCTAACCACATTGCTTAAAACTATAATCTGAACCACACCCACCCTCTGCCACAGCATCCTGTTTTAACCTTCATTGGGAACAGTGTTCTTCAGACCCTTGACAGGCTCACCTAATTTGTTACATTTATTGTTATCAGCTGTGTCCTGTTTGAAGGCATGTTCTGGGAGGGCCAATCTCCTTGTTTGGTTCACTGATGCATTCTTATTCCTACCACAAGTGCATGGCCAAGAACATAGCAGATGCCACTAAATGTTTGCTGAATGGATGAATGAGGCTAGTCAGTTACTATGTCACTTGCTACCTTAGTATTCCTCAAATTTAATAGTGCTTTTTAAGATTAAGCAATAACCTCTTCAAAGGGATGAAAACACCCTTTTATGAAGAGCCAAGAATGCGGCCCTGAGGCCCCAGCAGCAATTGCTACCTGCTTACAAACAAAATGAAGGCAGGCCTCACACCTATGGTGGGACCACCCATGGGCCACCCATTCCTATAGGAATGATTTTCATTCAGCCACAAGTGAGAGCAGGAAAGAAAAAAACCCTCAAAGAACACATGGGCCATAAAAGTTTTTATTTTGGAAACTTTATGCACAGTACTTCAAGTATTACACCCTGTGAGAGAAGCACCAGGGCAGGAGGAGAGGGGACTCAGGACCACAGTGCTGAGCGGGGTACCGTCCTCCCAGGCTGTCTGCATGGCACCTGCAGATGACTGCTCCGGGGATTACCAAGTCAAGCTGAGAAAAAGCAGCCAGAAACCACTTTGCCCAACTGAGAGTTCTGCCCAGTTGTACTGCTTCGCATCCACCCCAGGAAGGTGAGTTTGTATTGCTCCTTGTGTGATGCAAACTAGAGGTGTGTCCTTAAAACACATCTGGATTACATCCACCTCCACTCTATTAAAGCACCTCAGAAGGGATACTGCATTTGTATGGAAAGTTTAAACTGTGAATATCCATTTTTTTTCTATGTGTGTGTATTGAAATTGTGTGCTTTACCTTAAAATTCTCTTGGTTTAATATTTAAATAATGATAAAGCCATTAAAAAGATAACAAACCTATTTATACAGTCAACCTGTCAGTTATATATTAAAGACAGATGGCATATAGTAAATCAGAAAACAAAACAATTTCATCCATACCTATGTATTTTAGTTATTGTGAATATCATAATTAATATTCTGATTTATGACATCTCCCATTCATGTGACTCAATAAATTAAGCAACTAAAATATTATCCAAACTCATTAAGAGGGTAAATGAGTTCAGAATGAATAAGATGAATTCTTAATAATATAATGAGATCACAATATTTTCATCATGACCCTAATTAATTCCACATACTCAAATTCTATTTGAATCTATTTAGAGAAACACAGATAAGATCATAGCACTTTCCTTTCACTCCTGTTTGGGGCCACCAGGTCATCTATATAAAAGCTTTTGTTTTCACGAGGTTGAATGTTATCTTAGAATTTAAGACTCCCATTTCAGTTTTCTAAAGCCAAAAGTTAGTCGGAATCAATATTTAAATATTCCCACCTGTGAAATGGGAAGTCAGGTCTTTGGTGCCTCGTGCCCCTCCCCCTGCTTCCAGCAGGAACACAGGGGAAGCCCTGCCCGGGACGTCTCCTCCTGGTCTGCTCTGGAGGACCTGGGCTGTCCTCGTCCCTTCTCCTCTGCTCTTTCTCCTACATCTTTCTTCCTCATTCTTCTGGCACATAGTCAAGAACCCTTTAAAGTCTCCAAACCAGCCTATTCTGAACATTAACAAAGTATAACTTTTGGAAACACTACCAGGGGATGCTCTTCTTTAGAAGTGGGACCTTTACGTCCTGTCCTACTCCATGTCCAGCAATCTTTCTGACTCATCTCCCCCATGAGGGCTCTACATCCAGCAGGCTGAGCCTGGTCACTGCTGGTGAGTTGATCCTCTCACCTCATTTCCTGAACCATCTTCATGCCGAATTCTCAAATCTCAAAAAAGTCTAGGTTTAATATAACTAAAATAAAGTCAACCAAGTTAGCTAATATGTAACCTTTACCTTTAACAACAGAATAAAATGCCCTAGAAGAAAGTAAGAAAGAAAAGTAAGACAGAACATAGCAAGTGAATAAGTACCAAATGAGTGGAAGACTGGTGTAGTTGGTTTTTATATATTCGTTTCCTCTCCTCCTCCTCCTTTTTCTTTTACATTTTAAAACTCTTTTTCCAATGGGATTTTGATGTTTTAGAGCAGTTTTGGGTTCACAGCAGAACTGAGCTGAAAGCTTGGCATTCTGTGCTCCTTGCCTGCACACAGGTATGACCTCCCCAACCACCAACATTCTGCACTCTAGGGTCCTTTGGTTACAGGGGATTCACTTAATTGACTTACTGCTGTCACTCAACCTCTAAATGCTTCATAGTCCAAAGTTACAATAGGGCTGGTGTTGTGCATTCCACAGGTCTTGACAAATGTAAAATGGCATGTACCCCCCACCCCAGTAGTAGATAGAATGGTTTCCCTGCCCCACAAGTCCTCTGCGTTCTGTCTATTCTCTTCCCCCTTTTCACCCCAAACCTGAGCAACTACTGATCTTTTTAACCATCTCTATAGGCTTCATTTTTTCTAGGATGTCAAGCAGTTGGAACTACACAGTACACAGTCTTTTGGACTGGTTTCTTTTTCTTAGTAGTATTCATTTAAGGTTCCTTCCTGTCTTTTCATGGCTTGCTAGCTCATTTCTTTCTAATGCTGAATAGAATTCCATTTTATGGATATACTACAGTGGGACCATTCATTTAATAAAGAGCATCTTGGTTGCTTTTGAGTTTGAGCAATTATGTATAAAGCTGCTATAAACCTATGTGTGAGAGCTGTAGTTGCGGCTCAGTGATAAGAGTGCTTGCCTAACATGTGTGAGGTACTGGGTTCGATCCTCAGCATCACATATAAATAAATAAAGGTCCATTGACTATATATATATATATATATATATATATATATATATATATATATATATATATATATATGGTATTCCAAGCTGCCATCCCATCCTTTGAAAGAG
>NW_026000068.1:8789493-8792423 GCF_001458135.2 Marmota marmota marmota
TATATATATATATATATATATATATATATATATATATATATATATATATATATATAAACCCTCTATGTGATGGTTCTAAGCTTTTATCCCTATGGGTAAATTTCAGAGTATAATTGATGCATTATATACAGAGAGTATATTCAGTTCTTCCAAAGTGCCTGTGCCATCTTGCACAGTGAGAGTTCCTGTTGCTCCACATCCTCACTAGCATTTGGTGATGTCAGTGCTTAGATTCTGGCCATTTTGATAGGTGTGTAATGGTATATATTGTTGTGTTTCTTCTAAGACTACCTGCATGATTTAGATTTATTTGTGTTAGTATAAATGATTGAATTAAAACAACCAATGTTGAAATTCATAAGGGATAGGATAGCTTTGATACAATCTGAATTGCACAAATCCCATATCTGCTACCTTCCTGAAGCTGACAGGCTTAGAAAATGGCTGGAAAGGGCTTTTCATAGGATAACCTGCATAGGTAGCTTTAGATTTTTTTTATTAAATAATTCTTTGATAAGTGGCCAGATTTTGTCAGTTGTAGTTATGTCAATAGTTTACATTTATTTTTCTGCTTAGGTGAAAATTTCAGAGATCTAGAAGATAAGACTAGTCCATTAGGAGTGAGAAAGTGGAAACTGATGGACTGAGTTGACAAGAAAGAAAGAAGGAAGGAAGGAAGGAAGGAAGGAAGGAAGGAAGGAAGAAAAGAAGGAAGAGGGAGGGAGAAAAAAGAAAGAAAGAAGAAAGAAAGAAAGAAAGAAAGAGAGAAAGAAAGAAAGAAAGAAAGAAAGAAAGAAAGAAAGAAAGAAAGAAAGAATGCTCTGCTGCCTGTTCTGTCAGGGAAATTTAAAATCTGGTATAGACCCCATCTTAGGAATGTGTATGTTCCTGGAATGTGTATGTTCAGGCTCTGTGATGCCCATTCAGTTTCCACCAGGGGAGAATGGAAACAGCTTCCACATCGCTCCCATCAATCCACTGTTTACAAGTGTTTTTACCGTTAAAATTCCAGAGCTGAGAATACCTGAAAATCATTCAAGAGTAGGACACAGTGGATTTCCTCCCTGCCCTTTCCTTAAAAGGCAGAAGACATCTAAGCTTTAGCCAGAAAACAAAAGAATGAATTAAGGTGAAACATAAAACATGCAAACAATACAGCATCACCTCTTAAAAACAGGGTCTCTTAGTGAATTTGTTATTAATATAATCTGCATTTTTAAGAATACAATACATTACCAATAAGCTAGTTATTATAATTAAATTGATACCAACATCGGTGAACTATCTGTAGCTCACCCAGTTAGAGTTGTGTCAGGATGTTCATAACAGTCTGCAGATGATATACATAGTAGGGATGATATATATAGTGGGTTAAAAAATTGCTTCAAAGTTTGCAACTTTGTTTGAGGAAGTACTTGTCTTTATTTAGAAAAATACCATGAAAAGTTTCTTGGTGAGCCGCTGAGGGCACAGCCTTTTGGGCATTTGAGTGTGACAAAAGAGATTGCTCACCTGCACTGCAGAGGAGCGAAATGTGGAGGGAGGCATGGGTACAAGAGCAGAAGGCCAAAGTAGCCTTTTGTCAGCCCACTGGGTGGTAAAATTAGGACCTAAGAACAGGTGAGAACCTGGGGATCCCTTCTATGGCCCTCAGGGATCTATCTCATTTTAAGCAAAATAGGTATATCTTTGGGCTTCTGGGCTAGTGTTAAAAGAAACTAGGCTGGATCTGAAACCCAAAGTAAGTTTAAATAATAGCGTGCAAGACAACTGCCATAGTGTCACATATATACATACACACTGCATTCACATGCACAAACACACCGCCTTCAGAGACCAGCATGGTGGTTTTTCTTGCTTTGGATGTTTATGAAAACTCAAGTCACCATGTCTGAGAACTAGTTTATAGAATGAGCTGATTAAAAAGATTTAAAAGTAGTGCTTTGATTCAATGACTTTACTAAACTTCCTGTTAACTGTTACATTTCAATGGTGATGATCTAAAAATAATAACACTGAGAGTTACCATGCAATCCTTATTAATACCAAAATTTAAATAACCTTCTCTGCTAAAAGCCAGATTTGTTTTATAAATCAAAAAACAGAGGCTGATCAAATTTCACTTTTACACTTTAATGTAGAAATTGCAAAGTTATTAGTTTGTAAAATGTATATTTACCTCACTGAATTCAATCCCTTAACTATATTGTAAAGCCAGTGAAACAATCAATGTTTACCAAAGATCCAAATTGATGTGTGACCATATTTACCTCTGAGTAATTTCCACTTCATAAAAATGCTTTTAGTTTAAAGGCAGAAATTATTTTTGAGAATTTTGATCAATAGTCTTTCCCTCTCCCTCTCTGTGTCTGTTTCTCTCTTCCTCCAGTTGGGTGAAATGATCTGCTTTCTCCATTCAGTGGGTGAATGGAGATGAGTTAAGTTTCATTTTAAATCAAGTAGTAAAGAGGGGTGCTGGCTTCTGAACTGGAGTTGCACAATCCTATCTTCTCCTCTGAAACTCTGAATGCCCTCCAGCAAGTTACTTAACTACCTATATATCTGAACCTATCTCACAGCGTTGTTCTCAGATTAAATGAGGTTTCAAATAAATTGCTTAACAAAGTGCTCAGTAAATAATATCTATCTGGAACTATATACTGTACCAACTTGTTAAAGGATATTCTTTTTTTTTTCTTTCTTTTTTTTTTTTATTTTTTATTTTTTATTGTTGGCTGTTCAAAACATTACATAGTTCTTGATATATCATATTTCACACTATGATTCAAGTGGGTTATGAGCTCCCATTTTTACCCCATATACAGATTGCAGAATCACATCAGTTACACATCCATTGATTTACATATTGCCATACTAGTGTCTGTTGTGTTCTGCTGCCTTTCCTATCCTCTACTATCCCCCCTCCCCTC
>NW_026000068.1:8798737-8944805 GCF_001458135.2 Marmota marmota marmota
TCTGCCCCTCAGCAGGCCGCTGGGCCCGCTCTGTGGATGGTCACAGTTCTGTCTACCTTGCTGCGCAGGGGGAGGGGGCGGCTCTGCCTCTCAGCAGGCCGCTGCTCCTCTTCTGCCGGTGGGTCGCAGGCCCGCCTACCTTGCAGGAGTGATTGGAAGCTCTGTCCAGCCACGGGCCACTGGGCCTTTTTTCAAGGATATTCTTAATTGATTTACAACCTGGTCAACATATGAAATCAATTGAATAATTTGACAACATAATATATGGTAATCAGTAAGGGAACACAATTCAGAGTTATCACTTCATAAATTAGTTTTAATATGTAAACTGTGTATTGTCTAATGCATTCTGAATCCCATCTGGCTTATGATTAATGAGATTAAATAAGGAATATATTGGTTCTAGAATAAACTACATGGATTTGTCATTTAAGGAATAATTTCAAAATATCTACATTAATACTGCACAAATGAGATATTTTGCTAGATATATTTCTAAGGTAAGAACAGTGTTCGAACTAATTAATTTATGTTTTTTAAAAAAGTAAAATATTTTCACATTATGGTAATTGACAAAAACACATTTAAAAACAATAATTTTGAGTCTTGCAAAAAGAGCAAATACAGAGAGTATTATGAGGCAAAAAGAAAGAAGGAACACTTTTCTTCTTTTTTTTTTTTTACTTTATTAACAAAGCAGCTTCTAATAAACAGATGAAAAGGAAGCTACTGGTGATTGATGCAACCTATAACAAATGACCCAACTTGGAAGTTTCTACTGTTCTGTATCTGTTCCTAGGTGCTGCACATGTATCCTGGTGTAATATATATAGGGACATGGATTCATCTAGTGTCTAGCATGGAGGTATTTTTTTTATTCTTTTTAATTTAATTTTTTTAAAGTTGTAGATAGATACAATACTTTTATTTATTTATTTTTTATGTGGTGCTGAAGATTGAACCACGTGCCTTATGTGTGCTAGGAAAGCATTCTACCACTGAGCCACAACCCCGGCCTGCTTTTTGGTTTCTAAAGTCTGCATTTCCCTAAAGAAAGAAATTGAAGAAGAATTTAAAACATGGAAAGATCCCCCATGCTCTTGGACAGGGGGAATTAATATTGTCAAAATGGCCATACTACCAACCCATACACACAGATTTAATGAAATTCCTATTAAAATTCAGTGACATTCTTCATAGAAATAGAAAAAGCATTCCTGAAATTCATTTGGAAAAATAAGAGACTCAGAATAGCCAAAGCAGTCTTTAGTGAGAAAAGTGAAGCAGGAGGCATCACAATACCAGACTTTAAATTGTACTACAGAGCCACAGTAACAAAAACAGGGTAGTCCTGGCACCAAAACAGGCCAGAAGACCAGCAGAACTGAATAGAATACACAGAGAAAAACCCATATCTCATACTGGACAAAGGCAACATAAACATACATTAGCTGAAAGATAGCCTCTTCAACAAGTGGTGCTGGGAAAACTGGAAATTCATCTGTACTAGAATGAAATTGAACCCCTGTTTTTTACCCTGCACAAAACTCAACTCAAAGTGGATCAAGGACCTAGGCATTAGACCAGAGCCCCTGAACCTACTCGAAGAAAATGTAGGCCCAAGTCTTCATCACGTTGGCTTAGAAACTGATGTTCTCAACATACTCCTAAAGAGCAAGAAGTAAAATCAAGAATCAATAAATGGGAAGGTATCAAACTAAAAACTTCTTCACAGCACAGGAAATAATCAAGAATGTGAACAGAGAGCCTACACCAGCATCTCAGACAGCATTAATCTCCAGGATATACAAAGAACTCAAAAAACTTAACACCAAAACAAACAAACAAACAAACAAACAACAAAACCCACAATTAACCCAATCAATAAATGGGCAAAAAATCCCACAAAAAGACAAAACAACAACAACAACAAAAACTGAACAGGCACTTCATAGAAGAAATATGCATGGTCATAAAATTTTCAACATCTCCAGCAATTAGAGAAATGCAAATCAAAACTACACTGAGATTCCATCTCACCACAGTCAGAATGAAATCATCAAGAGTACAAGCAAAAATAAACATTAGTGAAGATGTAGGGAAAGAGGTTCACTGATGCATTGTTGGTGGGACTGCAAATTGATGCAACCACTCTGGAAAGCAGTATGGAGATTCCTTAGAAAATCTGGAATGGAACCACCATTTGACTCTATTATCCCACTCCTCAATTTATACCCAAAGGACTTAGAATCAGCATACTACAGTGACACAGCCACTTCAATGTTTACAGAAGCTCAATTCACAATAGCCAAGCTATGGAACCAACCCTAGGTGTTCTACAACAGACGAAAGGATAAAGAAAATGTGGTATATGTACACAATGGAATATTGCTCAGCCATAAAAAAATAATTCAACTATGGCATTTACCAGTAAATAGATGGAGCTATGTGAAATATACCAATCCCCAAAACATCAAAGCCATAATGTTCTAATATGTGGATGCTAACCCACAACAAGGGAGGAGAAGATTAGAAGTTTATTGCGCAAAGGGGTATGAAGGGAAGGGAGAAGGGATGGGAACAGGAAAGAATGAATCCAATATATTTTTCCTATCCTCATAAAAATACACGACCAGTGTAACTGCACATCATGTACAACCACAATGATGGGATTCTAATTGCAACGAATCATTCTTATTCTATGAATATATAGTATTTGAAAACACACTCTACTGTCATGTAAAAAAATCAAATGCATAAATAACATGTTAAGTTCATTTTCAAGGCCCCAAAACTCCAAAGAAAGCAAGAAGAAACAAAGAGAATGTAGAATTTATACAAACACAAAGTAGGCATTGAAGGTATCTTTCTACCAATAAATATTAAATCAAAGAAAAAAGTCTGCGTCTCCATCCTGCCTACCTTGGAGAATCGTTAGGAAGGGCAAAGGAGGCAACACATTAAGGTGCATATGGAAAAAACAATAAGTCTGCAAAGACATTATTACTATTATTTTATTTATCTTATTGGTTCCATGTAAGTATCCCATCAAAAAGCCCCCACAATTCCCCGAACATTTGTCACCCTGCATAGGCTTTCCAAACCCACTCTGGACTTCAAGTCCACCCCACTGGAGGACTGATAAAATGACTCTCTCAGCTGGCACTGGAGTCAGAGAAGACCACCACAGTTAAATGCATCAACGTGAAACCGAAAGCACATATCAGAGGTGCAAAGCTGGTATTCTTAATCTTTTAATTCTTTGTTCTATTTAAGAGCAGTAGAAGATACTGTACCAGTATTTGCAAAGGTTCTGTCCATGACTCTGGTTCATGAAAACTATTTCTCATGAAAAATCTCTGTAATGATCTATTTGGTTGCAGTTTGAACTTGTAAGTTCTCATCTCCATCATGATCCCATCATTTAAGGAGATAAAGGAAAGTAGGAAAAGCCTTTATCTTGGACTGAAGGCAATCATCATTTTCTGTGTAGTGATGTGTCCTATTGGTCACTTAAAAGGTGCCTGCAGCACCACAGCCAAGTCACTCACACCTGGCCCTTCCATTCCCCTGCACTGACCACGCTCAGGCAGCCATGTTCTCCCAATGGTCACCCTGTCTGAGGGTGAGATTCCGCCAAGTGTGAGTGGAAGAACAGCAGGCAGTGGACTCTGCTGAAACCCCTGGTGTCCACCCCTGTGGCAGGCCCCTCCCCGCTCCTACAAGAAAGAATGTCAGGAGATTCTACAAGTTCCTCTTCTAAGGACACCACTCACGAAACGTGATCCAGGGGAGTCCAGTGGTTCCTGCTACTGGCATCTTTTATCTACCAATGTGGATACTGAATACAAAATCACGCAGCAGTGACAAGGACAAAGAAAGCCTCCAGTGACTCTCTTACTGTGTTCCAAGCTGAGCTCAAATGTCTACTTTCTGTTTCCACATTAGATATTACCTGATGTTAAAATGCCATGGTTTTCTCTAGGTGTTGGTGAATCAGTAATCCCAGGGCCTTGGATAACTCCTCTCCTGAAAGTCTGTCCCCCCATCATTCAGAGGCCAATGCTGCTTGTGAGTGGGGACTCGACCTCTCCTTCCCGGGCTCTCCTCCCAGGTTCAAAGATTATCCCAAATTGTTGTCTTTGTTTTAAAACTGCTATCTGACCTCTGCACCAAATAGACTCAGAAGACACGCACTCTCTCACAGTAGGAAATTTAATCTGTGGGACATTTCATATCACTATACACAAGGCCTGGTGCTATTGGAGGGACATACAGTTATAGTACCACAGCCTAAAACAAAGAGAAACTGTCTGTAAAGGTAGATTGTTTAAAATATTCACAGTGCTCTCTGGATAGTTGGGGCTGATAAGGTTTCTTTCACACTTCTTTGAACTTCAATCCTTTTGGCTTCTTTTGTGTGTTGCAGGAAAGTTCTCATAGCGCCCAGATGGTCAAGCTCCCTTCAAGGTGCTGATTAGATGCTTTGTCTGGACTCCAAATTCAAAATGAGCTTCTGATTTTGGCTTACTTTGACTTTGAGAACAATTGCTTTACAGCTGAGCAGACTCATTGAACCTGGATTTGACACACAGCAAACCTAAGACTTGTATGGCACTTAAGCAACTTAACCCAAGAATGAGCCTCACTTTAAACCCAGAATAGACTGAGGACACCAGCCTCTAGCTGAATGATTTGACTTTGCTAGGATGTGATGATCAATAGAGTTAGACCAAAAAACTGAAATAAGGTGGAAAGGGTATTGGTAAAAAGGATCACAATTATCAAAATCCATTGAAAAATCTTTTAGGATTAATAAGAAAATTCAGTAAAATATAAGATTAAAATAAAAAGTTTCCTTATGTATTTAAAACCACAGATTTCCTATATATCAAAAATAATCAGTCAGAATTTTAAGAGAAAAACATTATTTGAGAAAGTAACATTGTAGATAAAATACTAGGGAAATTAACAAAGAATCGAGGACTTCCTATCTGGAGGTACTTGCATCTATGAAGCAGATGTGAATAAATGTGAATGGAACAGCACACCTCTGCTATTGCGAAGACTTCACATTGGCCCATATTCAGTTAAAATTGAGGCCATTCTAATCCAAAACCTAGAATGACTTAAAGTTGCTTTGCACATAATGATACCAAGCTCACCTAAAGAATGAACAGAGAGGGGGAAGATCACGGGAAAAAAATAAAGAAATGTTGGAGGATGAACACATTCTAAAGCACCAAGAAGTAGACTAACATGACAAAGGCCCATGAATCCAGGGACAGCGATGAAGAGCAGAAACGGCCGTCCAGAACAGAACCACATGCTTACATGTGGATTGGATTGGACTTCAGACACCAACTTAGAATTCAGTGCCTGGATTAAGCTC
Organism: Marmota marmota marmota; assembly: GCF_001458135.2. Taxonomy (NCBI): domain Eukaryota; kingdom Metazoa; phylum Chordata; class Mammalia; order Rodentia; family Sciuridae; genus Marmota; species Marmota marmota. The sequence continues at coordinate 8,804,130 of NW_026000068.1, forward strand.
AGCCTGTGAGGGGAGATGGCATTTGATCCTTCACAGTGACACAAAGGAAGGTCCAGATGTGCTAGAAATTTAAACATGAAACATAAAACAAAAAAAAAAAAAACATTAGGGGAAGGTAGACATGGGTATGTACACATTGCTGAGAGCCACAGATGAAAAGATTGAGTACTCAGGATAAATGAACATCCGTAGTGAGGGGCAAATGGGGGCCATTACTGGCTGTGACATGATAGACAAAGAGTTCATAACCTTACTCTAGAGACAAGAAAAGCAGGCATAGTGAGATGGCACCATCTATAACGTCACACCCAGCAGATAGCTGAGCCTAGACCCAAATCCAGTCTGCGCTCTAAAACCCTCTCTGCAGAGCCTTATTAACTAAGTGTCTACAAAATGGCTTTATGTTCTTAAAACTCTATGTCAATAGTGCCATGCTGCACTCAATTCTCTTTACTCATTTTAAAAGAAAATTATTATTTTTTTAACGTGGTACTAAGGATTGAACCCAGTGCCTCACGCATGCAAGGGAGCACTGTTCCTCTGAGCCATAACCCCAGCCCCTCTTTACTCAATATATAAATGATATTTACCCCCAAATCAAAGAAACCTGTTCACTCACATTTACCATTGGGAAGGTCTCCTCTGTAGGAGCATACCACGGTAATTTTTAATCTAGTCTCATAATAAATACCTACTTGTTTCCAGTCCTCCTTATAACAGCCATGGTGCTGTGTACATTTGCAAGCACAGTGGAAAAGTTTGTCTGAGATAAATGCTTAGGTTTGGTGGACCATAATGATGTAGCCAAAAAGGATGTACTAATTTACATTTCACCAGCAGTGAATAAGAGCCACCCTGCTGATAATTTACATTAAGTTCTTTTAATTTTCCCAATCTGTTGGATGAAAAACGATATCTCTTTTTAGTTTTAATTGGCATTTTCCTGATTACTCATGAGTTTGTCACTGAATAAACTCTTTACCAAAGAGGTGCAGAATCTATATGAATGAAAGCAGAGGGCTTTACTGAGCAATATAAACACGCACATTAAGTAAAATAAAATAGCTTGTTCATGAATGAAAAGAGTAGATATTGAAAAGGCTGCAAAATTTATCTATAGTTTCAACACAATTTTCAATCAAAATTCAAAGGGATATTTTGGATCATGACGAAGTGATTCCAACTTTTAATATAATCTTGAGCCCTCAATAAAAACTAAAAATTTTTCAATACAGAAGAACACAAGGAGGATTATTTTATCTCAAATCTAAATATTACAGAAGTCTTAATACTTAAAACATCATGGTGCTGATGCAGAGTTTAGATGGCATAGTGGAAGAGAATGGATGACCAGGAAAAAGAGCTTAATGCATTTAGGACCTAATGTGTGATTAAAAAGCAGACTTGCAAGCTAATAGTGAAGGTTTGAATTACATGAAAAGCTCATCAAGAAGTTGCATTGCAAGAGTTTAAGAAGAAAATATATCAAATAAAGCCAAAGTTTAAGGGAATATCAGTATGACTTCCAGGATGAACAAAGAACCCAAAACACAGACACTAATGGAAACAAGGTATTTCCAAAAATAATAACTGTCTACAGATAAAAGCTATTGTCCCAGCTTTGGCTTCGCTAGGTATCCTGATTGGAAAGGTTGAACATGAAGCCAGCACAGCCTCAGAGGGGATCACACTGACATGCTAAACTTGGGGTGTGTCCTCCATCCAGCACAGGATGCAGACCGAAAACAAATACTCCTCCAATTCTGGCCTTCTTTTAAAAAATAATTTATCAGTCTTCTATTGTTTTTTTAGATTAGCAAATACTAAGCTACAAATTTTATCCCTTCATTTGGAAAAGATATGATTTAAAATATTAGGGTGTGGTATAGCTAAATTCACGTTGCTCAACACCTAAGAGAAGTTTGAATGAGCTCACATAAATTTTGAAAGCACAAACCCTAGATATATAACCTAATTACTTGAAAAGTCTTAATCTACCTTAGAATGTGAGTATAAGAAGCCTAAACAGCCCCCAGAGCTTTCATTTTTGCAAGAACTGGACAGAGGCTCATTTGGCAAGTGCTTCTGAGCACTTTTACAGGAGGGTGCAAGGCTAAGCCCTCTCCTAAAGAGACACTGTACCCATGGAGGAGTTCACAATTCAGTCAGGAAACTAGCAAAGAAAAAGCAAATATGGCCATTTTAATAGTGAAAACTAGAGACCGCTTTATTTAGAAGAGGACCAGCAATTTTCTACTCATCATTTTTACATTTTTTTCCCTTAAAGAAGATCAGTCAAATTAAAATATATAGTTTCAGGTTGCTCTACACCTGTGTTGTCCAGTGGTGAAAACCACAAAGAAACAGCAAGAAAAGAGGATGAGCTGGGAACTGGGTCAGGGGACATTTGAGCAGAAACCCAAGGGCATGGAAGAATGATAGAAATGATAGAGGATGTCAGAGGGCGGGTCACTGGGAGGAGCCAGGAGGTCAGGATGCTGGAGCAGGTGGGGGGCCTGAGAGGGGCAAGATGGGGCAGCCTGCAGAGCTGGATCTGAGGCTGTCAGTCATCACCAGGGTTGCTCTTGGGAAGACAGAAACCGGAGTCACCCTAATCCACTGGTTCCAAGACTGCTGCCTTGTGGAGGACAGACTGGGCACCAGGTAGGGCCACTGAGAGTGTCCAGATGAGGAATACACAGTGGCTTTCGAACAGACTGATGGGGAGATGAGAAACAAAATATGGTCAAATTCCATATTTGTTGGACAGATAGGGTGGTAACTATGGGGTCTGACCCAAAGAAAGGAATCATGAATGACTCTGGTGTTTGGCCCTTCATGTTTAATGAACACGTGCCCTGGTGGTCATCACAACAGTAGCTCTGGTTTACAGACAGATGGCAAAGCACTTGACACAGCCCTTCATTTAAATTTATATTTTATTGCCATTACCAAAGCACACATTTTAAAAATTGCTATTCTTTTGTTTATGTACAATGGAAAAATAACATCTTTCAAAGATATAAAATTATGCTAAATATAGAAATAGCAATAATAGAGAAATTGGTTTGTGTCTTAGCCCATAGTTATAAAAAAATGAGTTCTGAAGTAAAAGTAATATATTTCACCAAAGGGTTATGACAGATGTGTACAGAAAACTTTTGTATGCACACTTATTTTAAAATTACACCTTAAAAAAAACTCCAAGTCCAAGAAAGACTTTTATTAAGCCTACAAGAGTTGTATACAATCTAAAATTTCCTTTATTATATGAATTACATGATAGAAAGTGCCCTCTTATTATGCATACATCTTTTTTTGTCTTTATATTTTAGGTTATGAAGTGTCTTACATGTCATGAGGATGCATTTTCTTTGTTGCACTAATAGCCATTACTTAGAGGATTAAACTTTGGTTGGGGAAAAAAATTCTAATTTTGTTGGGTTTTAATAATAGTCATTAAGCAACAGTCCATGGTTCTGAGGAAATCATGGTTTAGTGAAGGAAGAAATAAGGTGCTCTAAAGTCCATAGGGAAATCACCAAATCAGCCTCTGTAGGAACTGGGGTGGGTCATTACTTCTGGGGGAAATAATGACCTGAAATAATGACCCTAGTTTAGACCTGAACTAATTACTCAGAAATCTGAAAACAGGCAGCCTGGGTAGTGTAGCATACCATTAAAACCACAAAATGCTTGGGTACAGTGGGTCCACACTTTGAAGTGGGGTGCACATGTGGTAGGGTTGGAGGAAAGGGTGGGCATCACTGCTAGGCACAGGTATATCTTCTTGGCCCCTAAATTTACTAAAAGATCTGGTTTTAATAATCAGATTTGAACAATTAATGGAGTAGAATTCAAGATGTGTGGCAAATTCAAAGAAAAAGCATGGAGATTCAGATTGAGACATGCTCACAGAGAACTTCCTTGGCCAGCAGCCCCTGGTTCTTGCAGCCCAGATGCCCGAAGGCTTGGAGGACAGAGGTGAAGTGAAGGTTGGAGAAGTGGGAAGCCACATGAAGAAAGCCGCCTCCCTGCACACAGCGCCCCCCAGAGGCAGATTCAGGAAGTGTCAGGGATGCTGGGAAGAGGGCAGGTTGGGAATGGTACCAAAAAGCACATTAAGGTGAAAATATCAGAGGTGACAGGACGCCTAGCCAGCCACATGTGGCTTCTGAGCAGAGGAATGATATGGGCATTGGGCAATAGAGACAACAGAATGAATTTGAGAGATGGTTCAAAATAAGACACTGTGGATTGTAGTGTCAGATATTAAACATTTTGACTTTCTTCCTGAGATGTAGGATTTTATTAATATAATAGAATGAACATGGGGATTTTTACAACTCTTAATCATTTGTTTAAATAAACTTTGCTTCTTTTTATTCTGATAGCCCAGTGCTCTGATAGCCCAGCAAGATAACAGTGGAGCCCTCTGCGATTCCCCAGGAAGCTCTGTCCCCAGACTGAGAAGGAGGAGGGAATCCTAGAGACTGGGCAAGAGAGAAAGCAGGAGCCCAACCACGGGGGGGGATCGCTGGGCTCTCCAGTAGGCTGCCAGACTCAACCACTGTGACCAGCTTTTTTGAGAACCTACAAACTGGAACATGTCAACCTCATTTTCTCCCATGTTTCTACTGAACACAAAGAAAGTGGTTTCCAGCGAAATCCATCTGTAACACAGCATCTTGAAATATGAGTTTTTCAATGGTGTTGCTCAGTTGATTAAATATTATTCACTCTTCATTTTGTCCATCAGCCCAAGCAGAACATTTATATGACACTTGGATCTTGCTTTAATAAGAAAATACACTTGTTTGGTGCATCTGTGACCTCTGAAATTTTAAAAATTATGTACTCAGAAATTCCATCAAGTGTCCTGCAGTGCATCCCCAACCTCTGTGTCATCCCTTAATGAAGAAGGAGGTTTTAGTCTAGGCATCACATGGAAGGTTTCCGTGGCAATCCTCACGGCACAACAACTCTGCCAGGATTTTTAAAGCCCACAGTATTAAATTATACATGTCTGTAACTCAATACACACACATACATATGGTACAATGCTATGCATGTATGTATATATGTATTATACATACAAATGCATTTAAGAAAGGTCTCTGTCTCCCCTCACCAAAATAGGATTCACTCTGTTCTTTCTTTTTTTTTTTAATTTAAAATTGTTGTGGCTTATATATGAGGTATTCCCCAAAAGCTCATGTGTGAGACAATGAAAGACCGTGCAGAGGTGAAATGATCGCGTTATGAGAGCCTTAACCTAATCAGTGCATTAATCCCCTGATATGGATTCACTGGGTGGCAGACTGGGACGAGGTGTCCTGGGGACATGCCTTTGGGTTGTATATTGTGTCCCTGGTGAGCAGAGTGCTCTCTGCTTCCTGGTGCCATGTTCTGATCTGCTTTCCCCTGACACACACTTCTGCCACGATGCTCTGCTCACCTCTTGCTCAGAACAATGGAGTCAACTGATCAAGGACCAAACCTCTGAAACCATGAGCCAAAATAAAGTTTTCCTCCTTCTAAGTTGTTCTTTAGTCACAGCAACAAAAAGCTAAATTGGTAGCATTTTTTCTTTGTTTTGGTAACCCATTACTTGTGGTGTCAAAGGTCCTGCTTGAAAGTGTTGCTACTTTCGAGTAAGTAAAACAGTCACAGAAATGGAGAAGGCTGTTATTTCTTCAACGATAACCTCAGCTCGAAGATCTTTGGTTCTGGTGTTTACCAGATTAAATGGCTACAACTCACATTTCAAATAATTAAATGCTTTGATTTTACCCTATTTTCAGACTTTATCCATTGGCATAGCTTATCAATGAACTCTTTAAAAATTTCTAATGTGTGAAATTTCAAGTTTTTTTTTAAAGCAGGTTTTTTCTTACTGATTTTTTAATTGTGCATTTAAAGGAATATTGTCTACATGATATTGTCTACAAAATGGTTTGCATTTTTAGTTCAAGAGTCTTCAAATATGTGTCCAACTGCATATTGGTTATGCGCTCAATTTGTAATAGCTAAGTGGATGCTAAGGATCCTTAATGAAGCAGAGATGTAGGGAAAAAGTTTTTGTTTTATTTTTAAATTCTTCTCACACAGTAATCACTTATTTTTTTAAATGCATGTATAATCAGACCCTGTCAATCCCTGTTCAGAATCCTCTAATGATTCCCATCACATCCAGAAGACCATTAGCCTTGGCTTTCGGTCCTGCATGACCTCCCCACCTTCTCTCTACTTCTACCTCTGTTATCTCATATTTCTCTCTGACTGGCATTTGGCTTCCTTTCTCTGGTTGTCTGGAGGTGGCTGAGCCACCCAGTGTGTCTGAGTCTGTTGTGTGACTTCCTTTCCATCCCACAGTCTCCACTCAGCCTGATCAGTATCCAGAAGAGCTCACCACCCCACATACCGTCTCTCCAGGTCCACTTCTGCTCTAGATTCTGCCATAGCTCCTATTTATAACCTGATATACTTCATGTTCTTATCTACTGACTCTCTTCTTTCACCCCCAAACAGAGGGAGTGCCTGGCACCCAGCAGGCATATACTGTCTTTTGATGAATGAAGTTTTGACTTTGGACTCTGAATTTTTATAATAGGGCTGGTTTGCACAGTCTACCTTTTAGAAGAAATGTTACCTAAGCAGATATCTTAGAACCTTAGAATATTAGGCAGCCATGAATATAATGGCACTAGTCCAGGCAAACATTATATACACTTAGAAAATGCTTTTCTTAGAGCTGTCTTTTCATTTCATGCAGAGTGAGTAATCTTTCCCACAAGTAAAAGCCAACACTCTGTATAAAGTGCTTCTGTACTGTGTACACCTGCATCTTGTTGATAGAGACCAACGCTGAATATATTAGCTAATTATAGATATGCAGATGTCTTGTTTTCCTTAATGCAAAAATATATAAAAGCAGGTGAAATAGTGTAGCACCTAAGCCTATAGCTAAATATCCAATTTCCATTAGTTATACTTGGGTTAAAAGGTAAAGAGACAGATAAAAGTCAGAACAATAAAAAGATTATTCATAACTCAAAATCTTCACATTTTTCTGTCACTCTTCTGGATGGAAGACATTAAAATAGAAAAATTTGAATTGCAAAGCAAATTATCATCTATTGATTCATTTCTTCATGCGTTCATTGCCGAAAAATTAAATCTAAAGCCTGAAAAACTAGCAAAAAAAGGGAAAAACCTTAGTTTTGGTTCCTCTAAAAGATAATATGCAAAAAATGTAAGGTATTTATTAATATAGATATACTCACAGGGTGGGAAGATAGAAAGTTTGAATGACAAAATTAAGGAAATTTTGATTTACACTGAAACTTCTAAAAGGGGATTTCTATAACAACAGTTGGAAGGTGCTCAGCACATTTTCTTTTAGGTTGTGTGGTCATAAAGATGGAAAGGATTAATACAACAGAGTCAAGCACCTAGCCAGGGAATAGTCCTGTCAGTGGCAAAGAATCCAGAACCTTATTTGAGGGAAGACAGCCCCATAGAACAGAGGTAATGTGGCACCTTCCATCAGAGGTGGCACTTCCCAGGTTTCCCAGCCTGTAACATGTCTGCATCCTAATTTCATGTGTGCCACATGGCAACGGGGACCTGAGTTGCAGAGGAAATGAAGGCTGCCTATCAGGTGACCTTAAAGTGAAGAATTTTTCCCAGGATGGTCTTGAAGGACCTAGTGGAACTGCAAAGCTCCTTTTGATGCCATACAGGGAGACAGACATTTAGAATCTGAAAGGTAACAGCACGAGGAAGACTCACTCAGCAGCTGCTGCTGGCCTGGAAGATTAAAGGGGCCATGAATCCAGGAGTGCAGGAAACCTCTAGAAACTGGGAAAGACAAGTGAACAGATTCTACCTGGAGCCTCCATAATGAGCACAGTCCTGCTACAGCTGGATTTCAGCCCAAAGAAACCAACTCTGGACTTCTGAGCTCCAGAGCTATAAGGTAATGAGTTCATACGGTAATTAGGCTCCTGGGTTTGTGGTAACCTGTTCCAGTGGAAATAGGGAGATAATATGTAGGCAGTGATGGGTCATAGGTTGTCAGGGTATGTGTTCATGAGGGACACTTGAGCCTTCTCCAGGGAACAGGGCAGCTGCTTTTACCAGCCCAGGTGCCAACAGCAGAGGGCTACAGCACCCATGCATTCTGATGCCCAGACTTCTGTGACCATGGTCAGGACCTATGTATCATCCTCTCTTGTTCTAACCAGTAGGAGTTACTTGGCTTCTGGATGATCTAAAATGACATGAGCAAATCTAAATCTGGCAGGACCAAGGTAACCTCAGTATCTGCTCTGCATAAAGAAGTACCAAGAACAGGGCATTCATTGCCTCTTTGTCCATTTTCCTACTCAATGGCCCAACCATTGGCCACTGACCATAGGTCCATGTTAAATGACTCCCTTTTCAGATAATTTCAATGAAGAAAATTAGGAACAGTCCTCCCAAAAGGGTCAGGTTGCACTCTGGTTGGTGACCCTGTCTACATAGGTAATCACTGGTCACTATAACTAATACTACTTCAGACAGTTCATGCAGAGGAATACAACCTGGCCTCCTGGGAAGACGGCTCTGGTGTTTTGGCTTTGCTTTTTATTCTCCTGTCTTTAGCTTTTCCATAAAACAGGATGGAAGGAGGTAGATTTCCCAAAGTATTGCTCAAAAATCCCCCCAGAAGCATTCTTCCTCATCATTTCCTGCTTTGTCTGCAAGTCTCGTCACTGTTCTGGTAAGAAGTATAGGGTGGCGCTAGGCTTTCACTGCAGAAGAGGACAAAGCAGCAGAAAGGGCAGTGGGGCACGCGGATGCAGTCTTCCTGTTCATGCACTTACTGGGCACCTCTGGCCTTTCAGCCCAATTTAAGTTTATGAGCAAATCCCTGCATTTAATCTGAGAGTCTCAAGGAAGGCCCTTTTCTATGTCAATGTTTCCTGATACTCTCCTTTCCAAGGTCTACCAAGAGGTCCAGGCCTCCAATGTTCCCTAGGAATGCAAGCACTCTTTACCTGTGCCCAACAGCAAGCCACCGACCACCTTTTAAAAGGTAAACAGCTTCTGGCGAAGCAAGGTAAGGGGATGACCTGCTCGAAACCTCAAGGTTATCTCTCTGCTGCCTCTAGGGGCTTTTCCATGGATGCCAGTCTCCTTGGATATTTGTCACTGTTTAGTTGAAGGACTTTGGGGATCATAGATATCCAAGAATGTGTCCAATATTCTTACCCACTGTGGACCTTGAGACCTTCTTATTTGGAGGACCACCTTCAACAATCGTTCACTCTTCCCTCCCTCCCTTCTTTCCTCCCTCCCTTTCTCTCTTTCTTTTCTTTCATGATTTTTCTAGATTTTTCTTTTTATTTTCATTCCTTTTTTCCCAATAGAACTTAATCATATTCCTAAATATAAAATATATTTTCTCTAGAATCCAGGGAGTTATAGCAAGTATTATGTTCTGTGTTCACTTCAGGGAGGCATCAGGAAAAATTTTTTCAATCAGTTGAGAAACATTTCTGATTCCTCAGATTTGCCCTGTTGGGTCAGCCGCATAGTTCTGCAGGACTGGCCAGCCCACCCCAGCTTGCCACATGGGTCAGCTAGTCCAGTTCTGTCAGCCTTCTCTCCTTTTTTTTTTATGGACCTTTGTTTTATTTACTTATTTTATTTGCTGAGAATTGAACCCAGTGCCTCATACATGGTAGGTAAGGGCTCTACCACTGAGCCACAAACCCAGCCCTCTGCTTCTCTTTTATAAGCCCAATAACTATTATGTCATCTGACCTGTATATCAGGTCATATCATATATGACGACGTTTGGGTCTCTTTGCTGAAGTTTTTGCCGTGGCTAAAGGAGTTAACATAGCTTGCGTGAAAACTGTTAAAATGAATTGTATGGTCTTTAGGGTAAAGACAAATTGAGATTGACTTTTTCTCAGAAGCTGGGATTGGAAAAAAAAAAAAAAGAAATTTTCCAGATTGATGATAGCCCTATAAACCCCTGGTGCCTATTGAGCTTCCTTATTAGCTTGAACTATATTGGATACTGTCAGAGCCGTAGGGAGTCCCAGTCTATTTAGACCCTAATGATCTATAAAGTAAAGCCAGAACAGCTGATTGGTCTGATCAAATAGGCCGTCTGTACAGAGAGGGGCTGTGAACCAGGAACCTGCCTCTGCCACCTCCTTTGTCAGTAGAGCTATGGCCAGCACCTGCGTCTTATTCTTGTTTCAGAATTGCTGGGTCCTAGGGGCTTTGTTTCATGTGCACAACTACAACTGTCACCCTCTGCTGTGCAAACTCACTGCACACTGTACGGGTGATGCACAGGGGCCAGCCAGATATGAAAACAGACCTTTTGTGTATGAAGAGCCTGTTTCCATTCTCACTCTGAGTAACTTCCAGTTCTTCAGCACAAGGGCCATTATAATGACACCAACGAGGCCCAGGAAATGGAGCTACTCCACCATGAAACTGGCCTCAGCACATGGCCTCCGATCTCCTGCAGGAGAGCACCCCTGCCCTGCCCTGCCGCTCCTCCACACCCCTCTTGCACTGTACCCCCATCCTCTATCTGCTCCTTCCTCACTACATGAATTAAACCCAAACCTGTCTCCACAATCATGGTTTCGCCTCCTCTGAGCCTCTATCCAGGTCTTTAAAAAAATCAGCAAAGGTAAACATACATACCCCACATTTTCTAGCACTTTTCAGGGGAGAGAAGAGTGCAAATTCTGATTTCTTTTTACTCCCAAAGTACCTAAGTTTTTCTCCTCAGTGGACAAGACTTAGATGGTAGGTGGAGTAATTCTCCTCCCCTAAAGATGCGCACATCCTCATTCCTGAAACCTGTGGATGACCTTACATAGCTAGAGGGACTTTGCTTCTGTGATTAAGTTAAGGAATTCTGAGATGGGAAGATTATTCTGGTCGTCTGAGTGGGCCTAAGGGTCAGAGAGAGAGAGGAGATGTGATAAAGCAAGTGGAGACTCTGTGAAGATGGTCTGCGGCAAAGAGGTGGGGTATTGACAGAGGCTGGAGAAGATTCTGTAACTCCTTATGTGATGGCCAGACCATTCTGGATCCAGAGCTACACAACTTTACATGGGTGAGATAGGAACTTTTACAGTGTGTCCATTGTTCCCTTGATTCTGGGTGAAATACAACCTTATAGTGAATAGAGATTATAATTCAAAGAGAGTTTTTTTTTTTTTTTCCCATGGGTTCTTACTAAAATGCAGAGATAACTGAAGCTTTTAACAAGAAAATAAAAACTGACATCAAAACATAAAATATGAAAACCGAATGTGGGGTGCCAATACATTGCAGATAGATGATGCAGAGAGGGGATGGGTGAACCTGCCTCTTGATAGAATGTTCCATTCAAAGAGAAATCTGTCCTCCTTTGGTGTCGTCCAAACAGGCCATGAGCAAGTAACCCTAGTCTGGGGGCAGAAAAATGGGCAATTCTCCAATAACTATCTGCACAGATTCAGTCTCACCTTGCACATCTACCTGCACAACGGACACTACAGCAGCTGGGTGACCCCTGGAAGGCTCTGGCCTCTAGAGCCTCCAGAGGGACGAGCTCCTTGGAAAAGGAAAGGGAACTCTGAGAAAGCCTAAGGGAAACCTGCCAATTGCACAAGCCAACATTTTGTCACTTCTGGGTGATATTATTTGTCTTTATAAGAGAAAAAACAGGATGGTATCTAAGAAGGAAGCATTATATTCCTGCCATATTTCTCCATCAAATATGAACATAGTAAAAATCTACATAACATCAAAATCCAGAGTGTCTGCATCACATGGAAGAGGACAGGGAACAGCTGGTAGGTGGTGTTCTCTTCCCCAGTGCACAGGATTGAGAGAACTGGCCTCCAAGCTGTGACAGCAGTGGTAGGAAGGACCGTGGTTAACGTAGGCACATCGAGTGAAGGGTTTCCAGTGAGCTCTGAGAAGTTCCCTTGGGATTTAAGGGCAGTGCCCATGGGAGCTGACACTCAGCCCCCCACCCAACCCCCCCTCTCCATTCAGCTCACACAGTCTCAGAGCTTACTAAGCCCTCCTGGTAAGGACACTGCCGCTGTGTCCTTGACCCTCTTCATTTGTCTTCATTGCCCTCCTGCCCAGCCCGAGCCAAGAGACAGCATCACCTGTGGATGGTGGCAAGGATGGTCCCCACTGCCACTCCAAAGCCCATAAGGAAGTTGTGTGGGGACAGTGCTGGGGACGGTTCCTGGCATTCCTACTGGAATTCTCCTTGCTGGTTCCCAGATACCCATAGATATTGGATATGACATTATGGTTCACCTGCTGCTAGAGTCCAAGGGACATTCAAACAAGGTTTTAGAGCAGTTCGGGGAACCTTGTCTCCTTATATATCACTGATAACAGGAAAATACATTTCAGTCATGAGAGTCTTTCCGTCTTGGAAATGGAAGACAATGTGTACAGAGCCACAGGAAATACCCAAAGCATCCCATATCCCATCTCATATAACTAAATGCAAACAACAAAAGAGTTAATGCCTACTCAGGGTTTCACTTGTTATGCAAGAGGCAAATAAATTAAGAATGATTGTAAGTGCAGGAGAACAATTTGAATTTTGAAGAGCTTTTAGCAAAATAGACGTTTTTTTTTCCCCCTTACACGTGGGTTTGGTTAGAAGTGCACAGGGGCTATCAAAGCAGGAGAGGTATCATATAACCATCACTTACACAGCTTTTCTTGAAATATCTGTAAACATTTGTAATGATAAAGTATACCTACTAAGGAAGAGAGAAGACAAAACATCTGTGGGAAAGTTTGGGTAAAAAGACACACTTCTTCCATCCAGAATCTGATTCTTCCATCCAGAATCAAGTACGTCCTGAATCTTCCCACACTTAAAATAAGTCAACTGAGGATCTCATTCAACTCAGGTGGCTCTTCCCTTCCATGGTGTTCTGGCTTCAGTGATGTTAAACATTTCCAAGATGGTGCATGCAGGGGCCAGAGGGGAGGGTCATTGGTCATCTGCAGCTCTACCAGATTGAGGAGGTCTGAGTCTTGGATTTAGAATGAAACAGAGCAACAACCTTGGTGAAGCTGGAAAAGTGGGCAGGGGCTCCAAGCAGCAAGTCCACTTAGGGTGGATGAATGAGGTCAGAGGTTGCAGAAATACAGTTCATCACAGAACTGGGATGAAATCAAGGACAGGAGAACTGTCCATGCATTGATCATCTGTGCATGGATATCACACAGTTTTCTTGTGCTGTTTCTAACAGTATCTCAACAAGAGCAGTTCTGGGAACCTTGTCTCCTTATATATCACTGTTAACAGGAAAATACATTTCAGTCATGAGAATCTTTCAGTCGGAAGACTTAGAAATGGAGCAAGATGTTGAGATACTGGCTCTGGTACACAGAGCCAGGAAAACATGGAGAAGGTTTGGAAGGGAAAATCAAGAATATGACAGATGAACAAGATTCCTCTCACTTTAGAGATTTTCCACCTGGAACAAGGCCTGAGGGTGGTGAGCTAGCAGCAAAGCCTGACGGGAGGCGGGAACTCGGGTTTTCCTGCCTCCTCTCCTAAAGATGAGGAGAAGGAATGGCCCAACAGAGAGCTGAAGAAGTTTAGGCTGTTTATAAAGTTGGATTATGTCCTCAAAGGATGGCTAGTGCTTTAGGTAATAGGTCTTCTCTTCTAAAACATGGAATAAGCTTCTGAAACATGCCCAGGAAACAAGGCTCTAGGAGAAATCCTGGGTCACAGCAGGCCCTCCACCAGGATGCACCTGCACCTGCACTGACTTTTGGACAGTCTTTGTCTCTTTAGCTCATATTTGGAAAGACGACAGACCAAGGTGGGGGAGGGTAATAAGAAGACCCATTAAAATAAAAGGGAAGAATGGCCCAGAGAAGATGAAGTTAAAATAATCCAAAGCGAAATCAGCAAACCCATCCCAGTAACTTCACAGACATTAGAAAGATACCTGCTTCTCTCTTCCCATGCCATGGCCCAGATTTGAGATGGTGCTGTGACTCATGTGTCTTGCAAAGAGAACCTGGAGCACCTGGAGGTCTTAATCAGGTGTCTCGTCTCAACACAGCATCAGTTTGAACCCCTAACTTCCATCCACTTATTAAGAGAGTCTCATCCCAGCCACGTGGATCAGCCTGTTACCCTTGGACCCTCGTCTCCTCCCGTCTTCAGCAACCCACCCTCAGTGCGCTCCTTTCTTCCTCCTTCCCCTCCCTGCTCTTTCTCCATTGCTGCTGGGGTGAAAGGGAGAAGGGAGAGGTGTTCCCCTCCACAAAGGCAGGTCACCAGGCCTCTGTCCTTTCTGTGGATCATCCATCTGCTGATGGATGTGGCATATGGGCTACAGAAAGGCTCCTCCAGACAGCTGTGCTCGCTGCTGCCCTCTGTGGAGCCTTGCTCTGGGCTTTCTGTTGCCTGCACCTTGCTTCATCCGGCCTGGCTGCCCTGCAGGAGCGCATCTGAATCCCCAGCACCTCAGTCTCTTCTCTCTTCCAAGACCTTGCCTGGTCCACCTTCCTTTAGGGAACCTTAAACCTGAGGGAGTACAGTATTGCTCATTAGGTCTGACTGTACAGCTGTGTCACCTCTCCCTGTGCTCCTGCAGCCCGGGCAAGTCCCCAGCTCATGACCTGAGCTAATAGCCAGCTGGGGAATGAAAGAAAAGACAGACTCCTTCTCTCCTCCTCCTCCTCCTCCTCCCCCTCCCCCTCCCCNCCTCCTCCTCCTCCCCTTCCTCCTCCTCCTCCTCCCCCTCCTCCTCCTCCTCCTCCTCCTCTTCCTCCTGCTTCTCCTCCTCTTTGCTGTCTCCTACAAACTACAAGGCTCCTCCAATCCCTATACCCAGTCTTCCCCAGTGTGGATTCTCTCCCAGTTCTCCTGTTAGACATCTCAATGGACAAGGCTGCCAAATTAGGGAGGTCGCCATTCTATTACAGAGACCATAAAGAGACAATGAGGTGATAGTTCTTCTATCAATATCTGGGCTTATTATTTTTTGTGTTTTTTGATATTTTTAGTTGTAGATGGACTTAATACTATCTATCTATCTATCTATCTATCCATCCATCCATCTATCCATCTATTTATGGGGGGTACCAGGGAATGAACTCCAGAGTACTTGACCACTGAGCCACATCCCAGCCCTATTTTGTATTTCATTTAAAGACAGGGTCTCACTGAGTTGCTTAGCACCTCACTTTTCTGAGGCTGGCTTTGAACTCACAATCCTCCTGTCTCAGCCTCCCGAGCCTCTGGGATTACAGGCATGCGCCACCGCCAGCTTATTTATTTAATTTTATGTGGTGCTGAGGATCAAACCTAGTAACTCACACGGGCTAGGCAAGAGCTCTACCTATCAGCTATAACACCAGCCCCCTGGGCTCTTTTTGACCTTGGTCCTGGTAATCATCCACTCATTTTCTTCTGGCGCAGTACAGCTGCTGATGTCTCTGTTCAGTGACCACTGGGTCCCATTTAGCACCTCCTGCGGAACTGCCGTGATAATTCTGAGGCCTCCTTGCCCTTGGGAGGAGGCCTTCCGCCAGGTAAGCCCTGATCTCTTGCCTTGGGGAAACCTGCTAAGGCTGGTGAGTGCTGTGACTGGCGAGTTGAGAAGCAAGTGAGGAGAGAAGAGCTAAATGGACAGGGAACAAAGTCCCAAGGGCCGTGAGGCATAAGAGCAAAATGTGAACAGGAGACCTGTGTGGCAGGGAGGGGCACCAGGGAGTCACCAGGCCCAGGCAGCCTTGCCTCTGTGTCCCTGCTCACTTACCTTCAAGCAAAATGGTGCCTGATCACCAGCACTGGGTGCCTCCAGATGCCTCGTCTCTGTTGCTTCTCCTTGTTTGAAAGGACCATGATTGTGACTTTCCCCACACTGATACGTATAGGTGGGATCCTATCTGTGCTCTTCAATTGAAACTCTGCCCCATCTGCTAGCAATATTGTGTTCCTATTATCTCCTCTGCCAAGGGTGACACATGGCCCTTTCTGCTTCAAGTGCTGGCCCTATAACTGTGGTTCTGCCTCTTTAAACATACTTCACATATGAAGGACCAAGCCTCCAATACATTTTTTTAAAAGTGTGTTGGGCTATCTTCTCCTCTTGCTCAGTGCAGCCCTGGCTCTGAGGTGCTCCCTGTGGACCACAGTCGTCACCCTGCATGTTCCTGCAGGTTGTCATCTCCAAGAAGCTTCAACCCCCCAGAGAGCTGACTCCTCCACAGAGACCTAGCTATCTACCCCACCCCATTCCTGGCCCTTTCCTCCTCCCAGCCTGAGAATGTGGCCTAAGCATGATGAGGCCAGGTGTTTCCCTGGAAACAGGTCTTCCAGCTCTGCTCATGTTACTGCCTGCTTTTCAGCTTCCCCTCACTGACGACAGCAAGTCTCAAAAGGTGGACAGCCAATACACATGCAGCAGAGTATGTACAAAGATTTCACCCAAACTAAAACATTTTATATTTAACTATTAGAGATTTCTCTCATTAATCTTTGCAACAGATGCTAATAATAACTCATATTAACTTAACCATTTGATCTGTGCTGGCTGTCCACCTGTATTCTCTCTGCAGGGATATGGGGTCACTGTGCCATTTTATAGTCTGTTAGAGGTTCAAAGAGGTAAAGCAACTTGCTCAAGGTCAAGGTCATGGAGCCAAAAAGTAGTACAGCAGCCAGGGTTCAAATGCAGGCAGCCTAGCCCACAGCTGAATGGCACACTGTCTACTGATACCTAGACACTGAATATAGGCTCTTTCAAAAAATGTGGAACAATTTATGGTGAAGGAAGAGAAGAAATCATTCAAAGGCAATCAACTGAAAAGATAGATAGCAGCTTCTCTTGAACTATATGAGGTAGAAAGAATCAAGAATAAAGCAGAAATTATGAAGCACTTTAAGTGTAGTAGACAGGAACAAGTCTCAATTTTTTTAACATATGAAATGTTCTAAATTGTTCTGAATAAAATCAAAATTGTGGGGGAGGGAAAAGTGTGCATATTTTATACACAAAGATCAATTTCTATGTTATAGTTAAAGAAAGATACTGTCAATTTGGAAGAAAACACTATCAAGGTTATACTGACACCACAAGCATGCGCACACATACATACAAAGAAACCCCCACAGAGGAGAAAACTCCAAGGGACAGCATCCTTCAATCTGAACTACTCTGCTTACCAGGTCTAAGTGGGTATGCCTTAGATTATATTTTTATGGAAAATTCTGACTTCATTGTAAGAAGCAGGCAGCTTTCTCTGATTCCACAAGGCTGGATTTCAAGTATTTTGTAAATCCTCTACAGCTGTGGATGTGCCTTTCCATACTCATAACCCAGGGTATTATAATGCCCTGTTGCCCTTAAAAAAAGATTCCACTGAGAGCCTGGTTTATGTTATCTTTTCTTAATTGCCACTCGATATGAAAAGTTCATTTCTTTAATAATAAAAATCTTTACAGGAGCTGGGATGATACAGCAAATATAAAAAAGCTACTTGGAGAGAGGAAAATACAGTCAGGATTGGTTTTGTAGGGCCAAGGTCCTTGTACTGGAACAGTGTAAGTTCATAACGTAAGATCTTCAGTACTTCAGCTGCCTTTATTATACTGAGGCTCATTTTTCATGAAACAAAAAGTGACCAGGTCAAACCCTAAATGAAATCTTTTGTTGTGTGTGTACTGGAGATGGAGCCCAGAAGCATTCTGCCTCTATGCTACCTCCCCAACCATTTAAATATTTTATTTGGAGAGAAGTTTTCACTAAGTTGCTGAGGCTGGCCTGGGGCTTGGATCCTCCAGCCTCAACCCTGTGAGCAATCAGGATTAGAGGCATGAACCACCACCTTGGGCCCTAAATTAAGACCTCATCGCTGGTGATCAGTGACCACGTCTGTCATAAAGAAGAAACTATTGTCAACCCTTCCCACAGGCAATGTCATATATCATGACTGAGATCTGAAAAAAGGCACATTGTTTAAGTGAATGAAAACATCTTTTAACTAAAAATCTTTTAATTATTTAAGTATTTAAAATTTTTATCAAATAAAATTATAATTAAATTAGATTGATTGACCAATGTATAATTAAGTAAAATATTTTTAAAACTAAAAAAAAATTAAGATAATACCTTTGGAAATGTGGAAATATTTTTCAGTCTCTAGGAGTCACATTACCTCGAATGATGCCATTTAGGGAAACATTGGTGTGTGTGTGTGTGTGTGTGTGTGTGTGTGTGTGTGTGTCCTGGCTTGCCCATAACTCTCAGGTGTGAATGTGAGTGTCCCTCTACCTGCCTAGTCCACCGTTTTCATCAGAAGAAATGAGGAGAAATAGCATAAAAAAACTGAAATGATCACAACCCATGAAAGGCACTTAGCATTATCCCCAATCAATGAGATGCTCTTAATATTCTCACCTGAGCAGGAGTTCCCAGGAAAAAGAAGAAAGGATTTGTAAAAATATCCAGAAGTTACCTATGTTGAGGCACCCTGCAGTCCATACACATAAGACAGTTGCCTGGTCTAACAATTTCTCTGCAACTCAATTTATTGTGACATTGCCAACAATGTAGAAGACAGCGTGGACCGCAGGTATTGTTCACACACCACTGACATCTATCCACTAATCGTGCCTCTGCCCATTAACACAGGTGAACCCGCTTACAGATCAGATCGCCATTGTCCACAAAAAGGAGCCGCACACCTGTGGCGTGTTTGTGATCAGAACCTAGCCCCCTCTTTACCTCTCCAGCTTCCTACAACCTCTTTTAATTTTCTTTACCTGCTTGGCTTCAGATCTCATCTCTATCCACCTCTGACTCATTGCTTATGTGATGTCCTCCAATCACAATTGTTTTTTTACACACTGGCTGATCTGTGCTTATGGCTAAATGTCCGACTCTGGATCAGGGCAACTCATGGAATGCAAACTTCACCTAAGTTACTGGAGACTATCAAGCTAGACTCTACCTGGCCCTGTCTCCTGAACCCAGAATCATTCTATTTATGCTGTTTCTTCCTACATTTCTGATGAAAACAGCAGGTAGAGGAAGACCCATTCACATCTGAGAGTTATGAGCGAGCCAGGACACACGCATGGTTTCCTAAATGGCGGCATTCAAAGTAATATGTCTCCTAGAGACTGAAAAATATTTCCACATTTTTAAGTGATCAAAAGGGATTATTTTAATTTTTTTAAAAAATCATTTACTTAATCATACATTTGTACATCAATCAAATTGAATTCTGGGAGGTGCACCAGGAGGCTCTCAAACCCCAGTTCACTAGGCCACAAGGAAAAGTTAGGACTGGGCTTTCGTTGATGATTTATGGCAGTGAATTCTCTACTTTGTACCTATGAGATCCAGCATCATTTTGAACAAAACTGAATTTCTTGGCTTCATTATATGAAATCTGTACAAAGCACTGTAATAAGGAACGAGCAAGGCATGATTTATGGCCTCCACATATAGGAGATTTAATTTTGCCTTTTGCTCAATGGCCTATCCATTGTGTGAGCAGAGTCAATACCAATAATGAAATGTAGACTGAAGGGCTAAATCAATCCAATAAAACGCAATAGAAAGACTAGAGGACAGAGTAAATTTGGAAAGGCTAGTGCCTGCAAGATTAGTATTTGGACAACAGGTAATTACGAAAATCAATACCTGTGTATGAAAACATGACAGGCAGCCATCCGTCACAAACAGAGAACCCATTACTAATAGTCTGGGCTCTGAGTAATGATGAGAGAACAAAACAGGTCTGGAGGATTCTTATCAGAGTTTTGCATGCATGTACACTTCCCCATGTGACTGAGGGTGGAGAGGAAGGAAAGCTCTGGGCTGCTCATTCTGGGTTTTATTTAGGCCCTTTGCGCGTCTCTGTCCTCCTGGCTGACAGCAACTTTGATCTCATGCTTTCCATTCGATATCAGGGCATGCCCTCAGTCCTACACCCTTGCTTTCCCTCACCCCAGCCTCATAGGTACCAGGAACCATCATCATGGAGCCAGTAATCTATCAGGTACAGTGAGGAGGGCTGGGATAATTTGAACCACTACTCAAGGGGCAGCTGTTGGCAGGCACTCCAAATACTAAGAGGTGATACAGATGACCTGGAGGGGACCCAAGCAAAGTAAAAATAAGTACACACTGATATATGTAGACACACAGATGCACAGAGAAGACATATATATATATACACACATGTGCACACATATATTCATAAGGTAAAATAGCTTCAGTGTCTTAACTAGGTTCCTATGATGATGAGTGGATGTTCCACCACTAAGCAGTCTGCAGTCCCTTAATCCCCTCAAAGGTATCCACATCTCTATTTTAAAGGTAAGAGGCTCCAGTAGACAACACTGGTTTGTTCCAGGTAACCACTGATGAGCAGGGGCCCCAGTATGGGAAGCTGCCTCTGTCTGATGTGATGTATGTGCCCCTTCACTGAACAGCCTCCGTGAACCACAGGGCATTGAGGGTAATTCCAGTGTGGCCACAAGTAAGTCAACAGCCAGGTGCCAGCCAGCATCGCTATTGAGGCCTCCATGCCTAGGCTGTGAGCCCGGAGCACATACAGAGTCAGTTAGGAAGCCTGTTCAAACTACCCTGAACCATGACACCTGTACGGCCAGACCAGGCGATCCCTTGTGATAAAGTTTTGCCAGATGCAGTGGTGCACGCATGTAATCTCAGTACTTGGGAAGCTGAAGAGGATTCTCTAGTTCAAGACCAGCCTCAGCAACTTAGCAAGACCCTGTCTCAGAATAAAAAACGTCATAAAGGACTGGGGGACAGCTCTGTGGTAAAGCACCCTGATTCCTGGATTTCCATCGCTCCTTTCTTTCTGCTGCCCCTCATCTGAACAAGCTGATAGGAAGAATCACCCTCCACACAAGGCCCCGTCCACAAGAGAGACTCCATTGCCTACCACCCCAGGATCTCAAGCCAGACCCTCTCCAGAACTCTCTCAAGCCATTTTTTGGAGTGATTGGCAGCAATGCTATTCATTCTGGAAAGCCTCACCATGTGGGAAACCCACCTTTTTGTACCTTCTTGGTGTAAGAGTGACCTTGGCAGTCTCAACACTGGAACCACAATTTGAGTGGGATCCAGCTCACTTGGGGGTGGACACCACCACACTCCTGAGACAACCTCATGTTAACAGTGGACGGAATGCTTTCATGGCCTGAGACACTCTCCAGGTTGCATTCTTCAGAACCTTACATGTTGGTACATGATGCTCTCATCAGAAGTCTGTCCTTCAGTTTGTATGGC
This sequence comes from Marmota marmota marmota, assembly GCF_001458135.2. NCBI lineage: Eukaryota > Metazoa > Chordata > Mammalia > Rodentia > Sciuridae > Marmota > Marmota marmota. Next base: position 8,825,471 of record NW_026000068.1, read on the forward strand.
TCCTTGGTTTTCTATTCAAATGACTAAGATGAGTTCCACTGAGGATGGGAGTCACATGACTTTGATGACTTTTTTAGGTCATTTTAACAGTAGGTATTTTTTCACATTTAAATTTGCCTTAGGTGGGCAATATTTTCTCTGTATCTAAATTTGGCAGAATTCACACTTGGGGCTGGGTAGTTCTGGGTTCTTCCCTGTGAATTATAGGACGTTTTGCAGCATCCCTGACCTCTACTCAGGAGACCAGTGGCATCACCACACCTTCCTCCAGTTGTGACAACCAAAATTGTCCCCAGACAGCAAATGTAACTCAGGAGAAAAATCACACCTGGTTGAACACCACTGCTACACATTCATTCAAAAAAGAAATATGACTTTTCTGATAAGAATGGACATGAATCAAGTCCTCTGTAGTCCCAGAGGAAGAGAGGGGAAAAAAAGATGAAAAGCTGCTGGGCTATATATATCCCAATGCGAGCAAGCAAAATCTATGATAAATTGCAATTATATCTTCAAATCTCTTCTTTCCACTCTTAAACTAATTTAGACTCATTCTCAAAATTGCTTACATGCTATGGAGATGACTCATTATAGCTTATAAAATCTTTTTATAAAAAATTGATTACTCAGCTGCTTGTATGCAAATTCTTTTCCCTTATCTGAAAAAAATCAGAGTTGCAGTGACCACAGTGATTTTCCAAAAATAATCACACACCTCAGTGTGCTATGCACTTTAGAGTGTTCCCAAAGAACAGGGCATGTTAGCAATCATTTATGTGATGGACACAGACAATAGTCTCTTTAATGCACCACATATATCCATATTATATCTGCTGTTACCTTTGTAAATGGCTTCAAAATGCTTGTTTATAAGACAAAGCCATTTTATTGCCTAACATCCTCATTCTTTCAATGAGTTCGCCAAGAAGGATAGGCCATAGCTCCTCATATTGATTGCAATTTGAGGAGATAGCAATTGATGCTTTGGAATTTTTTAGGGCTTAGAGGCAGAGATGACTCCAGAGATGGAATTCAGAAGAGGAAGGCACATCACACCCACATGTGCCATTGACAATCTAGCCTCTGCTGCTTCTGGCATGCATCCTTGGTCCTCTATGCCTCAGTATTCTAATGCTGGAAGAAAAGAATGATGGTTCAGTCTTAAAGAGAGATCTAAACCTGAAAACACAACTTTAGTTTACTGATGTCTTTTCCCATTGACATTTCTCTAAAAAATTCTGAATACTTACTCATCTGACACCTTTCATTTGAGAATCCAAGTAGTGCTTACCTCAGCTTTAATTTTATTGTCTCCAAAACAGAGGTGTTGTAAATAGGCTGCAGCATTAGACTGGACTGAAGGAAACTGATGTTGCAACATCTGGATCACTTCGGGCAGTTCTGGGTCTCTCCATCCAAATTCTCTGAACAAAAGGAAGGCAGGAGAACATGAGGATGAGCCCTCTAGACTGTGGCATCTGGTTAGCACACTGATGAATTGTACTTACTAGTTTACACATAAATAATTCGCAATTGTTGTTCTGGTTTCCTTACACATAGACGCATCTAAGAGAGCATCCTGAAAAGATCAACTCATGTAAATAGTTTTTAAGTGCACCCATACACATTGATTATATAAGATTCTAGACACATATAGCTTGGTATGGTGGTGCACGTCTGTAATCCCAGCAACTTGGCAGGCTAAAGTAGGAGGATCACAAGTTCAAAGCTGGCCTCAACAATTTAGTGAGGTTCTTAGTGACTTAGCAAGACCCTGTCTCAAAATTGAAAACAAAAAGGGTTGGGGATGTGGCTTAGTGGTCAAGTGCCCCTGGGTTCAATCCCTAGAACCTAAAAGGGAAAAAAAAAAAACATTACATGTACATATATATATAAAGTTAAATGTATCAACTAAAGTTCCACATTTATAAAGATTATGATTATGAAAAATAACAAGATGACCCATGATCATATTAATATAGACACTTTTTTTTATTTGGCTTATGTGGATACTTTGTAGAGATCACCTTTTCCTAGTATATTATTTTTTAAAAAACTGAGGCATGGCGTTTAGCTAAATTTTCAGATATGAGAAAATATAATTCATGATAGTAGGTGATGCTGATATCATCATTACTTTCATTTTCGTGGTTGCTGTTTTTATAAACTTACTTTAAAAAAATAGAAGAGCTTTAGTCCTGAAAAAAGTAGGCAAAAATTAAAAAAATAAAAGATAAAACATAGACATATTCCTTTAATGCTTTTCTGGGGACAAAAGTACAAAAAACAAAATGACATTTTAAGAGGAAATTATTTATTTAAAGACATTGATGTATTCACAAAATGTTAATACATTTTATGTACTAAATATTCTTTTCCTGAATCCTCCTTCTTACATCTGACCTACTCCTAAAAAATCTATTTTTTAATTTAAACTTAAGGAATATGCTCTAATATCCTAAATCAGAAGGGATATTGTACCATTGTCCAAATGGATATTCTTTTTTTGAAATCTCTCAGCTCAACCAGTTAGATCACAAGGCTGACAGGACCAACTCTATGGATTCTATTCTTGAAGCAGAGAACCAATTTTTAACTGAGAAATAAAAAACCAACCTCTGAGACCACAGATAAAAACTTGACCCCACAAGGCACAGAAGGGTGCTATTTATCTGAAAGATGGGCTACAGGAGGAATGAGATGGCTGTGCAGCATCTACTCCTACTCCTCGTGAAACAACTCAAAAGCATGCGTCCTACTGATGCCAGGTCAGTGCTGTCATCTACATGGAGAAGTCATGAAAAATAGGATGGAAAGGAACAGACAAAGGTTAAAAGTTTCCTCATAGGTTCTAACCTGTTCTCTTTATCTTTCCTTTATCACAACTGGTAGAGCTGTCAAGAAAACCCTGAAACATGTTGGTGCTTGCTTTACTGAAGACACTATGAAATAGGAAGGCTTTTGAAGTGGCTTTGTTTTTATTGGAAAGACAAAGCATTTGATTTCATGTGCACTGACTATTCAATAAGTCTACATACCATCGGAGGCAGATACATGCACATTCTCAACAAGACACAAAGCACAATACTACATTTGCTGGGAAACACATATAAGTGACTGCTGATGCTGAATCCTTCTTGATATGTGATCACAGTAGAAAACCATTATAGACTAAATATGTGAAGCTGGCTCTTCTTTCAAATTTAATTTCCTTTTGTTGCATGATCCCAAACCACCTCTGCAATATGGAGATAGCATGGTCCTTCTCATGAAAGTAGCCCTCTAGAATTATATGCCTTGCAAATCACATCAAAATCTGCAGGGCAGCTACAAATTTAAGACAATGGGTGGCCAAGATGAATTCAGTAAGTTTAGGCTATTAGGAAGTGATTAGTGAAAAACTTATTTCAGTCTATTTTATTAACCAGGTGGTAATTGATTGCTCTATTAGATAGACAAAGGCTCATGGAACATACCTTTTGAACAAGAGCTTCAGGGGAGAAGACTTAGAGACTTTTTGAACACATGCATACAATGTAAACATGTGTATCCACACGTCACCCCCCAAAATTCATATGGGACTGATGAACATTCCAAAGAATCATGAATCCAGAAGAGATCCAAGCTCCCTACTGATAGGTCAGAAGGAACCTGGCACCAGCTTAACCCCTCTTCTAGCCACAAACCTCTGGAATCCCAAACACCCACCCATCCCTATTTCTACCTCCACAAACCTAGTTCTAACTGTCAGTCCCCTCCCACCTCACTGCCCTTCCCACTGTCATCTAACCATACTCAAATGAACTTGGCTATCTCCATTTCCTGCCTCAGACCCTGTGTGTCTCCCAGCATTCCTGGTAAAAGGACAGTGAGTCCCCTTGGCCTTCTACAGTGCCTCCCCAGCTCTCTGTGCTGGTCACCCTGGAGACGGGTGGGCATCACTCTCTCCTGCCTCAGTTCCTTGGCTACTGTAGGAGGATGATCTCAGGATTTGGCATCAGAAAAACTGGAAAAGAGTTCAGAACTTGAACATCTGTCTTTAACTCTTCTATCTTGTGAATATGGGGTAGTCCCTTAGTCTTTGTTGACTTTGGCTTCCATAGATGAAATAGAGAGTAACAGCGTAATCTAATAACAGAATAATATTACAGAGAGTAATAGCACTGTTCTCATGGAAGACACCATAAATTGGTAAGTGCTTAGTAAACTATTCAGAGCTAGATATATTCTAGTAATTGTAATGCTAAGATTGCTATAGGGACATATTTTTCTTTTGTAATCATGTAACACCATCTAATTTTTTAAGCACTTCCCTTTTATTGACATGTATCCATTTGAACATTATGCTTATGTGAAGAAATAGAAGTGAAAAGAGAAAGATTGCTTTCGCTTGTAGCAACATTTGCCATTTTGAAACTATTGTCTTTCTTGCTATTCCCTCAGAGGCAGGGTGGGTTAATGGGCAAGGTTTTTTGGATGGAGCCAGACCTGGTTAGAATCCTGCTGACCCATCAACTTTCTCTGCAGTCATGGGCTCAAGTCTGTCCAGCTTGCCCCTGAGCCTCCACTGGTCAGAATGCGGTGGGGAGTATTTGCCACATAGGTGCACTTGGAGTCCATCTTCCTCCCTGAAATCATAATTCCTGCTCTGGTATATTGGTGGGAGATCAGCAATAACAGGCACAGATGACACAGAGTGTAGGCTCTCTAGAAATGTCAGGTGTTACATATAACCAGACAAAGAATGGAGTTGCTCTGATTGAACAGGTTCTTTTTGGTGGCAATAGCCCAAGGGAAAAGATTGCAAATTAGCACCCATAAAATTTACCTTGTAAAACATAATGACTTTATGGAAAATGCTTNAAATGAGCCAACAGAGGAAACAAAAAAAAAAAAAAGAAGCAAGAAGCATCTATAATTTTTTAAGAAGCTGAACTCAACACTCATTTGTTACTGGGCTTCACTTCAGAATGTTAATGGAACCGGAGAATATGCAAATGTAACCTTTTCTTCATTAAAACTTGTCACATAGACCAACAATATTGTGACTAAACCCTCACTCATATATGGACTGTCTGAGCTGTTAAAATCACAACGCTTAGCACAGAGCTAAATAGCAAACAGTTTGAAGTTCTTTACAAAGTTAGACTGGGATTGAAACCAAAGAGTTGGAGGACTGTCATAACATTTGATTAAGTTTCCCCGAGGAAAAGAGTGTAGAGACACCCAGGGTCCTCACAAATTCAAACTTTGGTTCTCGACATAGCTTCATGTCAGAGGGGACACTGCTCACTTTGAATGCAACCTGAATAACTTCCACTGGGAGCCTGACTGTATGGAAGTTATATAAAAGTGTGGAAATCTTTATCATTCATGAACTTTTGAACTTTTTTGAAGTTTTAAAGACCGTACTGACTTTGACATTCATATCTAGAGCTATGAAGATAGGCTGCTTTATTTTTTATGCTGCTTGTTGATCAAGTTGGAAAGGCTGAAGGGTGCTAGATATAAAAAAAAAAGGATTTTTAAAATAATAAAAAGAAGATACGTCAACCCAAAAGAACTTATCCAATGATACACACATGAAAGCACTAATGTCTCAACCCTCATTCCTGGATAGTTTGTAACACAAAACAAATAGGATAAAGTTAATCACATTTTTAAAAAGTCTTTGTTTTTTTTTTTTTTTTAAAGAGAGAGAGGGGGAGGGGAGGGAGAATTCTTTTAATATTTATTTCTTAGTTTTCGGCGGAGACAATATCTTTATTTTATTTTATGTGGTGCTGAGGATCGAACCCAGCACCCCACGCATGCTAGGCGAGCGCATTACCGCTTAAGCCACATCCCCAGCCCAAGTCTTTGCTTTTATATAAACAGTAGCACCAGAATTAGGACTATCTAGAAAGTGAGTTCAATTGTTATATGGCTTTTAGACAAAAAGGGCTTTCTTCAGGCTTTCCATATTGAGTTAGATGGAATTCCCTGAACTGCGTCATAGGCATTATTCATTCCACCACGCCTTATGGGGCCAACCTCATGATGGAGCTGCCACTGTGCTCCACGGACATGTGCCCAGCTCATGAGGCACCTTCAAGTCACCTGTCAGCAGGAGAGAAATTAACAGAGAAGAAAGGAATCCCACTGGAAAGTCAGGAGGGAGAGATCCAGGATGCTCTACACCTGCCCTGTGTTTGGTCTCTGGTTAGAATACGTGGGAGGCTGGACAGTCACCCCACATGACCCAGGTCCTAATCCTGGTATTGTGAGTGTTGTCTTGTCTGGCAGATGTGACCACATGAAGGGTCCTGAGATGGGAGATCATCCTGGATCATCCAATGGGCCCTAAATGCCATCACAAGCATCCTTCAAACTGGACACGGGTGGAGGCAGTGAAACAGGGAAGTGAGAGGGGAGGCTGCTGTCTCTGCAGATGGAGGAAGGAGCCGGGAGCCAGGAAGGCAGTACTCTGGAAGCTGGAGGAGGCAAGGGGATGGACCTCCCTCTGGAAGCTCTGTAGGCAGCAGGGCACTAGTGACACCTTGTGTGGCACAGAGTACTGGAGTTCAGACTTCTGACGCACAGACTAGCAGGAGTAAAAGTGTGTTGTTTCAACCCAGTAATTTTGTGTTAGCTTGTAAAAGCAGCTGCAGGAAACTAATGCAGAAGATCACCCACTGCCAAGACCTAGCTTCTTGGCCTCCTCTCAATCCCAGGTCTGAGTGTCTCTCGTGTGACATCTGTTTACCAGGCATTCTCTTCTGTTGATTTACTCTGACTTCCTGGCCACCGCCTGGAAATCTATGTATTTGAAAATGTAACATCCCTGATCGGCATCTGGCTCCCATAGGGCCCAGGAGCCTCCACTTCTTGCCGTGTTCCTACCACCCCTGCCTGCTGTGCCCGAGGATCCAGCCACAGTCTGCCCACTCCACCTGCCAGTGTTTATGGGGCAGCCACTGTGCCTTCCCACCAGGACACAGCACTGAACAGAGCAAATGTTCCCACCTGTGGAGAATTTACTTTCAGATAGGAATTGGTAATTAATTGTTAAAAGAGAAAAACAGATTACTTCTCAGGTCGTACTAAGTGTATAGGAGGGTGAATAATGTCCCCCTTAGAATCCTATCTTATTTGGAAATAGATTTGCAGACATAACTAGAGTAAAGATTGAGACAAGTCTATACAGGATTGGAATGGTCCTAGGTACAAAAAGAGTGTCTTTTTGTAAAAGACAAACGGGAAAAGAGGGAAGAAGGTGGTGTACAGATGGAGATGGAGACTGGGGACAGGCATTGGCAAGCCAAGAAACACTAAGGCTACCTGGCAACACAAGAATCTAGGAGGAGGCTTGGATCAAGCCTCTCTCAAGCCTCCAGAAGGAACCAACTCTCCAACATTGTGATTTCAGACTTCGGATTACCAAGCACTCAGAAGCAGATTTCTGTTACTTGAAGGTGTTCAGCTGTTACAAGGTTATGGCTGCCACAGGAAACTCACTTATATGATGGGAAAAACAGCATGGAGATCGGGACAATCAGAGCCTGGGAGGGTGGGCGTGTGGGGGTTTGTGCGGGCGTTGTTACTATACAGTGGCCGGAAAGAAGAGTCTGTGGCAGAAGTGGGCTTGGCATGTCAGGCAAGAGGTGAGAGGCCAGTGGGAGAAGTGGAGTGGGCCCTGTGGGCCTTGCTAGAAGAGGCAACGGGGGCCCAGATTATGGAGAATATGCTGGCTATTGCAGGCCCTTAGATGCTTCTCCAGAGAGATACTTGGATGGTGGTTATGTGGACATATGCACCTGTTACAGTGCACGAACTTCAGGCCTAAAAGTGTGCATTTCTGTTCATCAAATATACCTGGATGAAGCTGAGTTTTTGGAAGGGGTCTCTGAATCTGCTGTGTTGATAGCCGGCTTTAAGGGGCAGGGTGAGAGCAGAGTGTCCTGAGAAGCAAAGAGTTTGGGTACAATTTGCAGGGTGAGCCAGCAGGGTTTGGATGGGTGCGTGTAAAGTGTGAGAAAAGGGGGCTCTTGGAGACCCACTGAGAACCCTCCTTCCTCTCCCACATAAGGGTGTCTTCTGTCACTCATCTCAGGCACAGCCTGGACCAGTGGGGCAGGTGGGGCAGGCTAGGCCACCTTTTGGAGACTAGGACCTTTTATTTCAGAATAAGGAGGAATGATTTGAACCGGCAAGTTTTCTACTGGCTGCTGAAGTGGAGAGAGACAAGCAGTAAAATGATGACAAAATTGGTTCCTTTGAACTATTTTTTGTGGGTACTAAATGTCTGGAATTAGTCTCTGCCAAGCAATGGGCTTCTTCTCTGAATTCAATCTAGAAGAAGTTGAAGAGGAAAAATAATGTACCATGATTAGCCAAAACTTATGATATTATTTAGCATTTGAAATTACATATAATTTAAACATCAATGAATTACTGCTTCTATTGAAGACGTAAATATTTTAAAAGATGATTAGGACAAAGGATATTATCAGTTATATCATAACACCTATGTAGTGTCAATTAACTTTAAAGTACTATTTATTTATTCATTAAGGCTACTAGATGTTTCAAGAAAAATATGGTACACAAGGAAAAATTAATAATACATGTACATAAGAATGGAGTTGCTCTGATTGAACAGGTTCTTTTTGGTGGCAATAGCCCAAGGGAAAAGATTGCAAATTAGCACCCATAAAATTTACCTTGTAAAACATAATGACTTTATGGAAAATGCTTATATTCTACAACTATGTACCTATTTTAAAATTAATAGCCCATATTGTTCCTTAGAAAAACACCTAGACGTGTGGACCCAGAGTGGGAACTGGAAGGAAAGAATTTGATGCTCAGGACATTAAGATTAGAAGGAGAGGATCTAAGAATGTTTGATCTACAGCTTTTAGTCTGTCGATATTAGGAGAAGATCAGGATTGTGCCTCCAGGTTAGATTAAGAATTTGAGAAAAAGTAACAAAGGCCCAGGTCACTTCTAACATTTTTTTATGCATATATGGATATGCACATGTATCTGTATGCTTATGAGTACATGTGTGTATGTATACATATATATGTGTATCTGTGTGCTAACGTGCACACGTGTGTATATGATGTGCTTGCATATACATATGTGTATATATTTACAAATCTGTGTGTATGCATACATACACAAAATTGTACAATGCACATACACATGCATTTTACATAGGTAATAGGGTGGTATTTGGAAAGAGTAAACTTCAAAAGCAAGTTGCTAGCCATGTCAATGCCAGGGAATCAAGAATAGGATTTGGCTTAAATTAAGTGATCTCGGGCAGATTCAGGGGTGAAGGGCTGTGTTCAGCATAGGTGGTTACCAGGATGTGGGGGAAAGTCTATGACTAGGTATCTTAAAAAATCTTATTTTTCTAGGAGGAGGGAAGAACAGAGCCCTGCTCAACCTGTGGTGGTCAGAGAAACGGCAGTCATGTTGGCCAGGCTTGGGAGTTTTGTGGTCATGTTTTTGTTATTTGGATGACATTTGCTGTTTTGTCTATATTCAGAGATGCTAATGGATAGTGGAGACTTTGTTAGGATCCATCATGATGCAGGACCTTGCCTGTGGTTCATGAGAGGTGAAGTGCTCACGTTCAACAGGAGGGAGCCCGGGTCTGACAGATGCCTGCCGGGTTGGCTGCCAGGCCTCGCTCTTCCGGTCTCACACCTGGGTGTGAGGATACCCTGTGAGGCCATCAGGGGCACATCCGAAGGGAAAGGAAAATGCTGAAGAGAAACTTCCCATTCTAAGGCTTACTGCCTCTGCAGAAGGGTCATTCTAGGGCAAAAATTGTGTTCTAAATCTGCCAACGTTTTAACAAAACTACAAGTTAAACAGGAAGAAGAAAAGGAATTGAACCAGTTGATTTGTCGCCAAGAGCTCACATGCTCTAACTCTGTGTCCTTACAGCCTGAAATCTCCCCAGAGAGCAAGTCTGACACTCAGTGAATCACCTGAAGAGTGACCTCATGGATCACGTGGTTCTAACCAGGAATACATTAGGAAGGGGAGGGAAGCTTATTGAGTAGTAGTTGTGTTTAGTTACTAAAATAAGAGGAAAAATAAAACACTACAATTCCATAATTAGGCCTAGAGTAACTAGTGCCCCTGTCAATAATAAGGCAAAACCCAGCCCTCTAAGTGCACTACTCCACGTTGCTCTTAAAGGAATCCTAAGGAAGATAGAAATTCTTTCATATATATATATATATATATATTCTTTTTGGCACTGGGCACTGGGGCTTGAACACAGGGGGGTTATCACTGAGCCACATCCCCAGCTCTATTTTGTATTTTACATAGGGACTGGGTCTCACTGAGCTGCTTAGCACCTTGCTTTTGCTGAATCTGGCTTTGAACTTAGGATCCTCCTGCCTCAGGCTCCCCAGCCACTGGGATTACAGGCATGTGCCCTCACACCTGGCTTACTTTTCCTTTTGAGACAGGGTCCCACTAAGTTGCTGAGGCTGGCCTCAAACTTGCAATACTCGTGCTGTATCCTCTCGAGTTGCTGAGATTACAGGTATGAACTAACATGTTCAGCTCATCATTACTCTCATATAAGAAAAAAGAAAAACAAGTACAGTGTCTGAGTAGCTATTCACAATTACTTCTCATTACTAGGCATGAAGTACAAGGAAATTCCATGGGTGTTTCTTTTACCTTATTTCACAGTACATTTGATATAAAACTATTAACTTATTTCCATCTTACTGTATGGATTTTTCCAAATGTAAAATACGGACATTGTTTTCACTCTTCAGTTTGAATAAAACAACCAACATTGGATACTCATTAGCAGTCCCTGCAGACCATGAATCAAAGGGGTGTCAAAAGGCCACCTGTATACCCTCATCCTAGATGATTCTATAGCTGGGCAGCTGAATACATTGGCCAGCTTCTTTGCAAAGTGTAATAATAATAATAATAATAAATTCATTTCAAGATGATGATATCCAATTACCTTTAACTTGGACCTGTTGATAAAGTCTTAGATGAGGCTTTTATTACATCGTGTGTAGCTAACTCACAGTAAATGGTTATGACTTATTTGAAAATTAACTAAAAGTTTTCAATGAATTCACAAAGATTTTCTCCTATTGTTGCCACAAACCTCTATAATTTAAAATGGGCAGGGAGTAGACAAGGCAAGAGGTTTGACTATAGGAAAAAGAGCCAATGGTAGATAAATAGAAGTTACTTATGCAAATAACCAAAAGGTACGTTATTTTTATTACCTTTTTCACTAATTATGAATGATAGTTTCTGTGATGGAGCTGTAGCTCACATGTGTAAGGCCTTGGGTTCAATCGCCATCTCCATAAAAAAGAGAAAAAGGTAGTTTCTTCATTAAGCATTTTTTCAATACACAAGAAATACATTGTTTTAAGTTCTGTCTACATGGTAGCAAACCAAAGCCACTAGAAAAAAAACAGAATTTGGATCTTTAAGAATGCTAATTCAATATTTAATTATTGTACACATATATGTTTTTAAACAAAATTTTCTTTCTTTCTTTTTTTTTTAGTAAGAAGTAACTGAACAGTTCTCAATGCTTGACTTTATAGAGTTCAAAAAGTTCTCAAACTGTGTTGGTTCACAGGGCCCTTTGCTATAAATGCTTCACAGTGTCCCTGGGACAAAAGAAATAACTGACAGTCCCATTCATTAAGTGATTAGATCCAATGACTTTAGAGTTATCTGTGCCCTGACCACTTGTGCTTTGGGGCACCAGGCAACTTCTTAAACACCGGATTCAGAAAATTCCATCTTCACTTTGTCTCCTTTATTGACATGTTTTTACTTTTAATCACAGAAACCTGAAAATCCAGTTTGCAGACTTATGAAGTCATCAGGGGGAATGTTGGACAACAGAATTTTGAAGCTGAACTTAAACTCATGCTTCACTTGGTGTCCAACAGACTTTGTTCTATTTCCCTCTAAAATTTAAAATCTCCCTGGGAGCTCCTCTGAGTTTGCTGTGTGGCCAGGGGGTCTTGGTGTGTAACTGGGAAACAGCAGTGAGCGAATGTTTTTAACAGTAGCTGTGACTTGAACCTGAATGAGAAACCGCAGCATAATGAACAGATATCAGCGGAAGGGCAGATGGTTCAGACATGAATGGAAGTTTGTTGGGTAGTTGAAATTCAGGATTTCAATTAAGCAACTCAGTAAATCAAATGAACCTAAACATTGTCATTTGGGGAAATAAACTATCACTCTATCAGTTTTCTTTTTTAGGTGTTTCAAAATGTATCATTCTATGACTGTGAAAGACCTAAATAATAGCAATGTATTTATTGTTAAATATTCTATATTTACAGTATAAAAATATAAAATAACTTAGGGGAAATATCCACATTTAAAGTCACCTTTGCCCTCCTTTTCTATTTGACCTGGGCAAGGGCATAGTACAATGGGATCATGAAACTCGATGAAAAGTACCACTTTAGTGCTGTGGTATCATTGAAAACACTTATTTTACTATATTCAGCATACTCCTCACTGTATGAAATTGCTGTTGACGTCTTCACTATTGCATTTGACTTTAAGGGACCTTCCTTTCCACCCATTTCTTGCCCTTTCTCCCGAGCCTTTCTTGGGCTGCTATGTATAGGTTTAAACTGCAGAAGAGAGAATCACATGAGGGACCTGAGAGCCAGAGAAAGCAAATGAATATAGTGATGGGAAACTCTGCTCTTCGATGAATGTAACAAGCAGTTTTTTTTTTTTTTTGTAGACATGACTGTGCTGGAATGATCCAAAGTTGGAAGAATGCAATACTTCCTCTCTACCTCTAGAGACAATTAGAGATTTCATTATCAGAGTGATTATCTGAGGTGCATACTACTACTTTACAAAAAGCACTGACATAACTTCCTTTCATGCAAAAATAAGTCGACATAGTGAAGAACTTGTTCTTATTGAGCACATCCTGTGTTCCTAGGAACTGCCCCTGTGCCTTACCCATTTCTGATCATCACTCCTATTGAGGTAGAGTATTAATATGCCCATTTTACAGATGTAGCTGCTGTAGCACAGAGTCTATCAGCACTTTTCCTAAGGTCCAGAAATAAGAAGGTGATGGAGGCAGAATTAATATGCAGACAGACTCCTCAGAGTCCCCGCTCATAGTCAGGAGGCTCACTGTCTCATCACACATGGTTGTTATTAGTTTTGAAAGCTATTACAGGTTTGGGAGAAGAACAAATGTGGACCCCTCAGAAATTTCATGAGGATAAGGTAAAACTCATCTGACTCAGGACTAACACCATGTCTACTACATATCTTTCAAATGTAATTGCTTTCTCTTTTTAAATCAAGAGTTGTGTGATTTATAAAAAATAAGTAACTCACACAACAACGTTTTATATTGTTGACTTTTATAAACCACTAATTGCAAAAAAAATCTCTAATATAATAGACATGTTTATAATTTTAGGTAGTTTCCTCTAAGAATTCTGGGGTCCAGAATCAGGTAATGGAGGAGAGAATAAAAGGTTCTACCTGGAGAAACATCCATGCCCTCAACCAATTCCTCAGATATTATCCTTTTCTTGTCCTTCATGATCCAGTCTCTAAATTGTGCTTGGCTTTACCCACAGCCCATTTCTTGAAATTTCTTCCAAATTTTGATCTATAATTCTCTGGTTTTTGTAGTTCACCTACCATTCAATTAATAACTATGATATACTAACAAAATATACCATTAGCCACCTATTTCAATAAAGAGTTGTTATTTGTTGATGCAAAGAATAAAGTCTTCCAGATACAATAACTTTTCCTAACTTGTTTTCTTCTAATAATAATCTTAGTGTTCTCCTGTTTAAAGTCTTCCAAAAGGGACTTGAAAGGCCAACCAAATTCTGCAGAATGAACTTAAAACAAGTGTTCTCTTTATACACAGCATGATATAAAACATTTATTTTCCTGTACTCCCAATATATCCATTTATTTCTATTTATTTCCCTGGTATAATATATTACATTGCCTTGAAATTATGTTCTATGTTCTATTAAAATCCACTGTGGTGACAAGAAAAATGCTTTACATGGAGTGGATACTCCGAAAACAATAGCTGTCTGATCATCAAATCTAGCAAGCTATATGGGTTTTTAAAATTTACACAAATCACCCCAGTGTTAATGTAACTTGACCTTAGTATTTGCACAATAAATGTCGGTTGTCAATTCACTATCTGGACAACAGCTCTGTGAGTTTGGTTCTATGATTACTTCTACCTCTGTCTAGATACAAGGTAGTGGTTGGACAACAGGGAGGGCATTGAACACTGTTCCTGGCTTCCACAAGACATTGAGCAAACTCAACCATTTCAGAACACTTCCGGCAATGTTTTGACTCCATTTGAGTAAATATGAGGGGTGCATATGCTCAGAGGCAAGGGCTCAGAGAAGGTTCTTCTACTTGGTCAGAGGAAATTTATGCTTCCTAGAAGAACATTTGGCTTTGTCCTATGTCAGTGGATGTCAAAGTTACAAAGCAGAAAACTCACTCTAGACTTAATTTTTTAACTTCAAGGAGAAGTGTGAAATCTATAAAATATTTCACTAAGTTGAGAGAGCAATTATAACTCATATTTGCAAATACTTGGGATTGATTAGAATATTCTGCACATTTTGATAACCCAGAACAATATGTGAGTGGCATTGTGTTAGGTCTCGTGTACAGTCAATTCAATCCCACATCTTTATTTCTCTGAGTACCAAGTGATCTGGGTTGTTGTTACTATTTAAAAAATCTGATTCTAAGGGATGTCAGAGCTTTAAGTTCAGGAGTACAGGGTTGAACACTTTCCCTTCATCTCTTATGACATGTGTCATCTGCGAGTTTTTTCTAAATATCCCTTGACCTATTTAGGTTTTAAATCTTTAGAGTAGCTGGTATTTTAAGTTTACTTTATTGTGTGAGTTAATACTTCTTTTGTAGTGAAATAGAAGAAGGGAAAGAAAGATTTGCATTAAAAACACAAGGGGAAAAAACCCAAACTAAATCTTACTTCACAAAGGGTGTCAGCACATTTCAGCTACAGAAAGGGTCCTCAGGTCTCAGCTGTAATGGGGCTCAGCCAACAGAACCCCAAAATGAAGACCTCAGAGGCAGCCTCAGAAGCAAGCTTTCTCTTTGATTTTCTCTTGCACTCTTTTCACCCCCTCATATCCCCCTAAGACAAATGCAGAAATTAGATTTTCCCTTTTCCAAGGCATGTCATAGAAACCAGATCCCATTTACCCTAAAGCCAGCCATACAACCAAAAAATATTACTAGAGCTTTCTTTCACTTTTCTGCATAAGAGCTGGTCGTAAAGAAACCCTCTAGTCTACTTTGAGAGTAGGTCAGAGGAGCCCATTTCTGTAGGGTCCTGCCTCCTGCCCTACAGGATGGAAAGCTACACAGAGAGGCCAAGAAGAACCTGAGCCCACAGGCCTGGCTGGGTTCCCACTCTGCCTGTTCCATTAGCTTGGCCACTTGGTGCAGTCATATGTCTCCACGGCTGTCTCTGCTTTATCCAACCCAAGCATAAAAGCAGAAAGTTCACCTGGGGCTTTGGGTCTTTAACGTGAAGGCTCCCGCGCCACCTCAGACTATGATCAAATAAACGTGTCATGCTCGTCTTTTGTCAGCCAGTGCAGCCAAGACCCTTTATGTTGAGCAAGGAAAGGATCGTCCCCTCTTCCTCCCTACAGCTCCTATCTGCAATTGCTGGGCCCCAGCGACCTCCAAACATCATTCTCAGAGATCAGACTTTGCGCACGCTGGCTTGACACAGAAGCCAGCCAGGACTTTACACAGGCCCACGTGTGACACAGAAACATACTGGAACCCGATCATTTTCCCCTGTTCATTTAGCAGCTCGGAAAGTTTCAAATATTTTTGTGAAAAATACTTTCTTGGAACTAAAATCACCAGAATATTGTAACATAAAGGCAAACCTCAGTCTTGCCTCATTTTGAAAATTTCTTTGAATTGCAAAACCCGTAAAGTTGCCGTGACCATAAAGGTTACCCAGTCTAGCAGGATGCTGGTGAGGGGAGGGGCTATCTTGGGACAAGACAAACATTTACAAGGGACTGTTTTTTCATTAACTACTGGGGGAAAGTTACTGGGAATAAAAGAATGACTTACAAGTTCCTTCAAACATCCAGGCACAAGGCTGTCAACTCGCTTTCTGTAATCCATAATATTCTCATGGCTGAGCTGCGGGCTTCATTTCTCATGCTCTGAACACTGTGATACTATTCTGACGGCTCTTCACCCCAGGCTGTGCTGCTTCACTCTGTCCTGCACAGCATGCCAGCGCTAGGCCTCTCCAGACACTTCCCAACATCTCGGTGACCTCCCAGCAACCCCACTCACGCTGTCACTCATAGAGCTGGCATCCACCACAGACTCATATTCTGGCCTCTGCCTCCTCTTCCAGTTGCACTGTCACTCTGTGTGCCCTTCTGTGCAAGCCCTGTATGCACACCCAACTATGCACAGCTCCCAACACAGGCCAAGCCATGTTCTCTCACTTGTCCCTTTGCTAACATGCCCCAACCCCACTCCAGTGGCACTTGAAAAAGTCCTTTCCAGATGGCACAGAAGTTGACACTATTCCCAGGGAATACTAGTATCCAAACACAGACTTAAAGTATCACTTGTGGGTCAGACTGTTCTGCAGAGAACCCTGGCTGGTTCCTGACCACACAGGACCTTCCTTGGCCTCTTCTGTGGCAAGCAAGCAGCCTCCATAGCTTCTCACACCGAAACTTCACACTTGCTGTGTAGTTGGGCAACGATGGTTTCCTCACCAGGCAGCAAAGTCCAGCAGGCAGGGATCATGTCATTTTTAACTCATTACTGTGTATTCAGCATCTAACACATGGCTTTCACATAGTAGGCACTTGAAGAATAAGTAAAACTACTCCAGGGTGGAAAAATCTCAAAGCTAAAAACAACTATGATGCTAGAAAGTATACATGTAATATATTCAGTGCTGCTTTTTCTCTTGCTGGTTGTACCTCCCAGATCCCATTTGTTCATTTATTCACCAAACACTAAAGGACTGACAATGAAGCAGAGTGAATAATCAAGGTCACTGGCTCCAGGACCTAGTGACTGAGAGGATGAGGTGGGTTTAGAAGGGGCAACCTCAGGTTGAGACAGGGTTTCTCAGACTCAGCACCACAAACATTTTGGGTCACATAATTCTTGGTTGGAGACAAGAGCTTCCCTGTGTTAGGACATGTTTAACAGTAGCTCTGGTCTCTACCAATTAGGTGCCAATAGCATCCTGTCTGCTTACATCATGCCAACTAAAAATGCCTGCAGCTATTGCCCGATGTCTCCTGGGGTGGGGGACTCATCCCTATTTGAGAACCACTGGTGTGAAGTCACAATTCTGAAGCAGACAGACCAAGGTCCAGGACACCTAGCACCTCTGATCATATCAGATAGGCCTCTGTTCTCTTACTTCTTCCTTAAGCCAAACAATAAGAGGCTTCTTAGATTGAGATTTCAGTGAGTTTGGGTCTAGAATCATGGGTGCAAAGGATAGAGTGGGAGAGGGAGTGAGTGACAACCTTTGGGTTCACGGAACCTAAGTGAATGATTAGTTATCAGCCCAGCTTGGGGCACAGAAAACTAAATGTGATGGCATTACAGGTGGAACAGGAATATTACAAGAGCTGATTAGAGGTCATTAGCCACCAAACAGCAGCTGACTGGCCTTCTGAGTGCCAGAAAAACCTTGTTTGGTGAATGAGTGAATGATGATCTTATGCTGTCTCCTTACAGGGAGCTTTGCAGTAGGTTCACATATTTGCAAGGAAAGGTACCCGAGAGTCCTTGTGCTAAATGACTCTTCTCAGGCATTTTAACATGGTTGTCAGTCTCTTACTACCCCGTCAGCCTCTCTTCCGTCAAGGAACCAAGCTGGTGTAGCATTTTCAATGGTTATATTCCTGGATGAATAATGCTCTTCAACTGGTCTGGGGTCTCCATCAAACTCAGGCTGCTCGAAAGTTAGATCTTTTCGGTGCAGATCCACTTGCGCTGTGTCGCAGGAAGTCAGACTGGCACCATAGGCTTAATGGATTTCCTCTAAAAAAAACCCAGACAGGAGAGAAGCACAAAACTCTTCCCATTAGGGAACCTGGCATGAGTTGCCATCACGACAAGTCCACAGGCCAGGAAGGGGACAGACTTGAGGCCAGAGCTGGGCTGGAAAGGAGGCCATGCTGGCAGCACTGGGGGCGCTGCTCAGCCCCTCTCTCCTTCTTTCCTCTCCCTGGCAGCAAAGTGGCTTCCATCTGGTCACCCCAAATCCTTTAAAACACTCATGTACCAATGCTGCAATTACTCTCCACAAGGGTTTGCTCAGGCACAACTGGCTCAGTGCATTATTCAAGGTGACACAGGAAAATCTTACAAAAGCTGAAAAAGACTTCCATGTTCCAATTCCTTTCCCAAGGTGAGAGAATCTGCTCATCACTTCATCTTTATTAGGCATGAATGTCTCATTTTTCACTTTTCTCTACTCTTTTCATATTAGCATAAATTTTTTCTAAAATATTTTTAGAAATTTTTTTTGTTTTAGTTATAGTTTATGATATCACTAAGAAGTATTTTTTCTTATCTTCTAGAATGGAAGAAAATGGTTGCATCTGAGATTGAGAATTTTAAAAATAATAAAACCCCAAAATTTTACATCATCTTGAGTAGCATTCCCATATTTCAATTTTAAAATCTTACCCAAAGCATGTTTAGACAGAAAATCTATAATATTTTTGTCTCCATTTAACTTCTTTTGATTTCCCCCTGCTTTCCAAAGAGCAGCTAATTAGGAAATTCTGTGCCTCTCTACGCTCTTCATCTCTGCTCAGTTCATGGATCAGCAAATCCCTCTTCATAGAAGCTTATGTTTTAATGTGTCAACTTGACTGGAATATAGTACCCAGCTATTTCACCAGACCTGAACGAAAGGGTTTCCTTGAAGATGTGTTGAGATGTGAGGACCATTTATACTCAGCTGACCGTAAGTCAAGGAGATGATCCTCAATAATGTCATTGGCTTCATCAGGTCATTGAAAGAGAAAAAATAGATTGGTAGAGGAAAAAACTCTGCCGCAAGATGGTAAAATCAACTTGCACCTGACTCCTGCCTGTCAACATCCCTTACAGAATTCAGAATTGACAACCCCCACAGTTCAGTGAGCCAACTTCTTGAAATCCATCTCTGTGTGTGACCAGGTCATAAGAAGCCATGTGGCTTCCAGCTGGGTCTCTTGGATACTCCCTCCTAGATCCCATTTGGGAGAAGATCAAACCATAAGGCATAGGTGACTAGGCAGGTAATCCAACTGATCTCGGGTTTCATAACTTCAACTGTCTGCATAAGAATACGCCATCTTGGATGTCCAATCTTGTAGGGATAGTACATGAACAAAGCCAGGGACATCTTGCTGCAACCTATGATACTACCCAAGGGAGAACTCCCAGCTAAACTCAGTCTTCACAGAGAATCATGAGACAAAATACCCATAGCTCTTTTAAGCCATTAATTTTGGGGGGATGTTTTGTCATGCAGTAACAGATAGCAAAAATATGGGAGAATAGATCTGGTTATATTGTTCTTTTTTAATATTTATTTTTAGTTATAACAATCTTTATTTTATTTTTATGTGGTGCTGAGGATCAAACCCAGTGCCTCATGCATGACAGGCGAGCACTCTGCCTCTGAGTCACAACCCCAGACCAAATCGTTCTTAAGTCATGTTCACATTTTCTGCAACCAAGGATACTATTCACAGGACCTAATGAAAAATAATTTCATCTTGAAACTGTTCGAACTGTTCCTTAATTTCTTTAATTTTTCCCCATCAGACAGGAGTAAAAGGTTTGAGAAGAGCTTTTTGATAGTAGGGATTGAACTGGTTTGTCTTCCCACTGAGCTACACCTCCTGTCCTTTTTAATTTTGAGAGAGGGTCTTGGTAGGATGTTGAGGCTGGCCTTGAACTTAGGATCCTCTTGCTTCAGCCTCTTGAGTCACTGGATTTACAGGCATGTGCCACTATGCCCGGTCTGAAAAGGCCTATCTTTGGTATGTTGTAAATGACCTCCAAAGGCAGCACTGAATGGGTCCAGCTCTCCCATATCAAGACTATGGGTCAAAGAAGGTCTTCATCTCTTACGCTTGTTCACTAATACTTAAAAGGGGGCAAACACATTTTAAGACACTTGGAAAATTGTTCTAAAATGGAGATATTGCAAACACTATGTTTTCAGCTTCATCTATGATCTTCCCCAAGGAGTTTTGCAGGTATGAACAAAACAATACATCAGGCTACCTTACTACAGAGTGATGGCCATTCTTTGAATACTGGGTTCATATCCAACATTTATAGCTTTGAAGTGACAGAGAGAGGAGCGGGCAGAAGGTCAGCCAATGACAATGAGAAGAAGCAGAGTTGGCAAATGTATTTTAACCAGAGAAACAGGCTCATGCAGAGAAGTGAAAAGTTCAAAACAATATTTCTTGTGGTTAGACATCTTTGGAAGGCCTGATCCATAAGAAACTATTAAGTAATGTATTTGCACTTTAATGTATAACTAATGCAACATTTTAAATTTGTTACTTCTCATTAATTTAATTTATATACTTAAAAAAGGAGCTTAAAAAATACAAGGTCTTGTTAGCATCCCTCTTAGGGTCTCTCCCCTTGAGAGCTCTGTTTTCTTTCTGTTACTCTAATAAATCCTGTTTCCTCATGCTCTCTTTCTCTCTCTCTCTGGGGGGAAAAAAAGGGAGAGGGGCTGGAGTTGTGGCTCAGTGGCAGAGAGCTTGCCTAGCAACTATGAAGCACTAGCTTCAATCCTCAGTATCACATAAAAATAAATAAATAAAATAAAGATATTGATTCTGTCTGTCTACAACTAAAAAAAAAAAAATTTTAAAACCCCCACATGGGCTGGGGATGTGGCTCAAGTGGTAGCGCGCTCGCCTGGCACACGCAGGGCGCTTGGTTCGATCCTCAGCACCACATAAAAATACAATAAAGATGTTGTGTCCACCGAAAACTAAAAAATAAATATTAAAAAAATTCTCTCTCTCTCTCTCAAAAAAAAACCACATGAAAACTCAATGAAAAAGCAATAAAATTATTTTTATAATATTAGAATATTTAACTATTTCATGTAATATGTATTCTAATATGTTAAAAGAGGATAATCTGAAAAAGTCAAGGTGGTAAAGATGACCATTTTATCAGCAATCCTTATGACAGTAACATAAATTGAGTATTATTGGAAATAGACAAGTCACTGGTTAAGAATGAATCCACCTTTTTTAGAAGTTATTAAATTAACTCTGACATATTTCTAATTACAGTGGGCCCAGAGCAGGACTTGGGATTTTAACTATCATTAGCTCACACAACGTGGAGAGATGAGTCTGGCCCCTAGTCTGCAGGTTGATGTCAGGCAGGGGGTTGACACTCTCTACGTGATGTGTAGCTGCAGTCATATACAAACCTCTGTATGCCTTCTCTTCACTTAGGACCAGAAAGGATTTTAAGGTGGTTTCTTCTTCAATAAAAATGAATGATTAAAAGTATGGCTTTAAATACGGCAGCAAAGTGACATACAAGTGCCTGAGAGGGTGCTATGCGGCTGCCACTCCTCCCAGCTGCTCAGAGATCCAGGCTGCATCTCTTGGTATTGCCCCAAAGATAGACAAGGGACACACTTGAGCCTCTTTATATTCCAAGAATTCCTTCCTCCAGAACCTGCAGACACAATAGTTTATTTGTTATTTGTTGCCCGCTGACTCTGCTCAGGATCTGGCAAGCTACCCAGTGTTCTCCCAGTGGTTTGCAAGTGAGACTGACAAAAACCCCCGTTATAAAATCCACCAGCAGAAAGTGCAGTTAACTCTGCAGTGGACAGAGTCACTTAACATGTTCCCTTGGTCTCCATCTCAGACTTAGACTGCAGTAACCTCTCAGGATCCTACAGAGCCAAGCAAAGGCCATTTGTTTCTCCCACTCTAAATGGTGGGACACCCTGAGGGTGAAATGTCCCTGATCCCCTTCCAACCAGGGGCTGAGGTAGACTGCCAGCGCACCTCCTGCCATGGCACGCCAGGGTCTTCCCAACTTACTGTTGAGGGCCACAGCTGAAGGGGCCCCAGCAAATTTCCAGCTGCCAGCTGATTGGCTCCTCTGCGGTGATGCTCATTGGGCTGTTTCCCCGCCCTTTCAGACCACGGAGCTGCTCATTGGGGGACATTTTTGGCTCCGCCCAGCGATCCAGCCAATCCATCTCAAGAGCAGGAGAAGTGGGGGGTTGAGAGGCTTGTGGGAAGCCGGTGGTGGCAGTTGGGCTCTGAGGGAATTCCTGAAGAGCTGTGTGGTGTGGCCTGTGTGTTCTAAAAATAAAGTTTGTTTCTGCTTGACAAGTGGCTCCTGAATTGTGCCCAGCCAGACTGCTGCAACTTACCACTAGTGTAGGTGAATGAGAAGGAAGGGGGAAGCTTGGGATGTGAAGGATTTTGTAGCTACAAGTGTGAATGGAGGGACTCATCACTTTCTCATCATGAAAGTCAGCTGGGAGTTCAAGTAACAGGATAATACACCATAAATCAACACGTTGACGACCCAGACCAACAGTGTTAGATTAACTATTTAAAGCTTAAAATCTCACATCAAAGGTCTAAGAAATTCAAGGTGTATTAAAATGTATGTATGCATTATCCAATTCACAGTTCACGTATGAAAGACACCCAGAGTTTCACAGCTATGTGTTAACAAAATGGTAACTTTCACTCATGTGAAAGTTTCACTCATGTGAAAGTTGATCATCAGCTGAAACTGAAGTTGCTTGTAAGATCAGATCTGAGAAATCAGAACAGAGATGAGAGCCAGCCCCAAACAGGCCAGTTAGAAAAAATAAAATCCAGGGGCTGGAGTTGTGGCTCAGCAGTGGAGCGGTCACCTAGCACATATAGGGCACCGAGTTCAGTCCTCAGCACCACATATAAATAGATAAGATAAAGGTATTGTGTCCATCTACAACTAAAATAAAAAGAAAGAAAGAAAGAAAGAAAGAAAGAAAGAAAGAAAGAAAGAGAAAAAACCCCAACCCCTCCCTCACCTCAAACAGGAGACCTACAGCAGCCTATGAAGAGGGGCCCATTGACTGATATGAAAGAACTCTCTGCTCAAACCACACAAGGAAAGCAACCAACTCACCTTTTACACCAGGCTTCTTCTTGAGCCTGCTAAAGCTCCTGCCAGCGGAGCTCCTTACTGTTTGTCAAGTGGATGCTGCCTGGTTCATGAAACCACACTAGCAGCCAATTAGATCCTTGAAAGGAATTTGTTGAATTTTTTTGTTGACACTTGTATTACTGTCATGGATGGGCTGGACTCCTGATTTCCATGCTCTCTCCAGCTCCTTTCAAGAATCTAGGGTTTTTTGTTTTTTGTTTTTTTTCAAAAAAACTGTGCCTTGAGAAATGACTTTCCTGCCAGAAAATCACTTTATTTACATATGGTTTGCCATGCTCTAGAAGGAGTTTCCACTGGGTCTGCCCAAAGTGTAACATTCCATAGGTGAAAGAAACCTTGATGCCCAAGTGATACAACTTTTACCCGAATTTAAAACACAGACTGCAGAACAATGGTCAATATCTATGGATGCCAGGTGAAAAAGCATATTTCATCACTCTGAAAATGTTCAAGAAATGACTGTCAATTAAAAAAAAATCAAGATACAAATCTATAGAGAAAATATAAATGTGTGTGTTGGTGGGGGCAGTTAGAGAATAAAAGAGAAACAACGGAAAAGAATACTAAGAGAGAGGCTGTAAAAGACTGGGAGGACAAATGGAGACATGCATAGTATGATCAATATTGGCACCAAGTCACTTTAAAAATCCCTCTTTGTATTTCCCCTCTGGTGCTCATCATCTGCAATCTCATGTTCACTTAGGAGCAACTAAACATAGATGTTCTATGTTGCTAGCATAAACATTGGAAAAATGTGTAGCCAACAGCATTTTAATCAGTCTGACTTTGTTATCAAATGGACTGAAATACTTGTTTTAATCTTTTTTAAAAATGTAATCTGTTGTCTAAGATACAAAGAGAATCTCCAGTTTTCTCGAGGATAGTTACTTGATATTACAGGTTGAATTCTATCTCCCAAAAGCCATGTGGAAAGCCAAACCACCAGAATGTGTGATTGTGTGCTTATTTGGAAATAATCAACTCATAAGGTCATACTGTGTTAGGGTGGGCTCTAATCCATGACTGGGGCACCCAGACAACAATAGGGCACTTTGGACCCAGAGGTACCGAGGGAGGACAATGTGAAGCAGACACAAGGTATATGCCAAGTGTCTACAGAGACAGGACTTTGAGTGAAACATTTCTAAGCCAGGGAAAGCAATTGGTAGGAGCTCGGAGAGGCAGGAGCTGGGGAGACAGCATGGCCCTGCTGATACCTTGATTTTATCCTTCAGAACTGTGAGAGGAGGAACTTCTGTTGTTTTCAGCCACTCACATTCACAGTCATTCTTTCAGCAGCTGGAACACACTGGAAAGGTGTGATGATGGTGTTTCTTATAATTAATAACTACGTAAGTGACAAAGCCTTTACTTTGAAAATACTTTCAGAGGAAAATACTTTAATTGTCATACTTATTGAGTACTTAATGTCATCTAATGCCCTCTTCACAAGTGATTTTTGAACAATGAAGCAAAACTGAGTTTGATGAAATTATATTTATAAAAGCTAACATATAAGTGTTGGTAATGTATCAAAACTCATGATGAAGACCTTACATACATACAACATGTATACATACAAGCACATAAGAAGCCTCATACATACATGTAGATTTTTATATATATTTATACACACATAAATTAAATATTCTGATTCAGGATTCAGCACTTTTTCTCTTAGGGCCAGATAATAAATACTCTAGGCTTTGCCATCCACATGGTCTCTGTCAAAATTACTTAACCTTGCTTAATGCACAGAAGCAGGCACAGCACGATATATGCAAATGAGCATGACATGTTTCAATAAACTTTTATTTACAGAAGCAGGCAGGGTGCCCGATTTGGCTTGTGGGCTCCAGTTTGTTTGCTCTAATTGAAACCATTGAGAGAGGTACTGTTTGCGGATGAGGAAACTGAGACGGAAAAACCTTGTGCAAGGTCATACAGGGCAGGGAGCGCTGGCATTCCAGCCTGGTACTAATCTGCAGAAGCCGCTGGGCTGGTGTAATCATTTGGCTACACTATCTCCCAGGCAAGAAAAATTGTGGAGTTTCATCAAAAGCATATTGATTAAATTTTTAAGAAACTTTTCTGATACCTATGCTGCCTTGGCAATGTAATATAAAATAAAGATAGAATAAATTTCATGAAGTCAAAAAAAGAAATTGCTACAAATCTTCTAAAGAACTTGCATATATGTCAAAAATGTTTTAGGAAATTAAAATTATAATTTGGAGTCATTGATTGTTAGTATTTTAAACAATCTGTGTATATGACCAGAGAAATCATGTAAATGAGAGAGAAAACAGCCATATAAAGGAATCAGGAAAATCCTGATGTATGTCACTGTTTTTATTAGTTTTCTAGCTAAAAAAGCAATTGAAAGGTTTTAAAAGCAATTAAAAGTTCTCTGGAAACACAGAACAACAGTGATGTGATACTGGTGGTGGCATGAGCCTCGTGCCACAGGACAAGCTCACCTCTGTCACAGGCACCCTAGATGTGGCTTTTCCTCCCTGTCGAAGCAGACCCTTTTAACACTTAGGAGCACTTATGCTGCATCTTTTTACCCGTTAGCCAAGAATTCTCCAAACACTCTATTAGTGTTTGGGTGCCAAATCATTCTCAAAAGACACATGAACATGGAGCTTTCCAAAATCAGCTGAAAATCATTCAGCATCGCTCTTCTTACAAATGCCTTTCATTTAGCTGGTTCAGGCGGCTTTGATGGAGAACACAGGAAACCCATCCTACTGAAGGATTTTTAGAAATCTTAACTGACAGGATTAACTAATTCGTCCTTTATATCACCACAATGTATTACCACAGCATGACGATGATGCCTCTCAGATCCTTCGAATCGATAACTCTGGCACAAAAGGCATATGTGACTACCTCTGGGGCTTGTTTTAATTCTAAGTAAATAGAATTTATTTCCCAGAACACAGCTTTAGTTGAGCATACTGAACCCACATTGGGCTGATGGGTTCGTGCCTCATTTCCATAATTATCATAAATACACACAAAAGCATAAATAAAAGATAAAGATTAACTCCACAAACCCACTTAGAATAGGACATAAAGCTGCAGCATGCCACGGCATTTAACTCTGCTGTAATAATGCCACAGACAAATAGAGTTAAATGGGTTAATTAGACACCGGTGGCTATTTTTATTGCCATATTGAAAATTGGACACAAATGGTAGAAGACGCTCATTGCAGGGTTACCCGGGCCTCAAAGACAGAGTTTGCCTGGGATGGAAGCCTCTCCGAAACACCGCGTAACTGATTACATCTCTTCCTCCCCTTTACCTTTCATAATTAGCTGCACACTATTAAGTTAATGCACATTTATCTACAACAATTCAAGTCAGACTGTGAGCGAATCTTCCTAGTCTATAATTACACTCCAGCTTAATTAGCATAATTTCCACTGCACATATTTAATAAAGAAGCTGCCATTATGGGTTGGCTTCCCATGTGGAATCTCTTCCAGGGAACATCATGAGGAGAGACAATTGCCTCCTACTCATGAACTGCTGCGACTGCACGGAGATGGGGTGAAGCTAGCTCTTGGTGAATGGGAAATGTTGGAAGGGCAAGCTTCTCAAGGAGGGGACCTGATGGAATGTCCTCATCTGCCATTGTCCACCAAGGGCCTGGGCAGGTAGAGCTCGTCCTCACTAACTATGGTGGGTGATTGGCGTTTGTCAATGGTATCCTGTGGTGCAGGATTTGCCTCCATCTATCTGTTAGTGGCTGGGGTGTGAACATATGTCTACCAGTTCACTTCGGATCTATCTCCAATAGAGCCATTTGGGTGCCTGCAATGCAGCCACCACTAGGTGTCACCAGTCATTAACTGAGACACAGATGAATCAGATCGAATCAGATCTTGAGGAGATTTTTATTAACCTGAAAGACCCTAAGCAGTGGGGTCTCTATTTCCTACAGCTCCCTTGTGGAGGGCGGATTAATAACAAGAGGGAGCCCATCTATTTGTCCAGCTAAGAAATGAGAAGTAGGTGACATCCTACTTAACAAGATGGCACACATTCTGTAGGTGTGACAAGTTTGTTCTGATAATCATGGGATTATAAAGGGAAGTCTAGTTCTAGCAGTGTGAACATCTGACACCCAAAATGACTTCACACTCAAACACACACAAATCGTTTTGCCAATGATTTGGAAGCTAACGTTTTAACTAAATCCCTTATTGTTTCTATGTATCTGTCACTCAGAGAAGAATGACGGGCATTTGTAGTTTGTGGGACTGAAAGAAATGTGAACGGTATCACACACAAGAGGAAGAGCCATGGAAAGAGAAAGCAATCGTCCCCGTCATGCACAAAAACCTCAGTAAGAAAACTAGGAAGGAATGAGATGGATCAAATAAATGATGGCAAGGCCAGCCGATGCTTCTTTGAACGTCAAAGTGGCAACAGCAGGAGGATGGGATTAAGGGACCTTGAGTGAAATAGGTGTTTTTAGAGATGTCTGACCCCGACAGTATTCCTGGGGAGGCCAGGTAGGTGTCAGGAGACCCAGCATGTGCCCCCTCCATGTCAAGCATTTCCTCTTTCAGGTGTATATTTAGAGCATTAATAAAAAAAAATACGTTGTGTGAGCTCAAACAGTAATTTTAGTTAGGTATCTATTTACTTTCTCCATCATTAAAGGAGCAACTTAAAATAACAAAATAGGATAAAGAATGATCACACTACTTACACTAAACAGAATAAAAATAACATCATGAAGACTGACTGTGTCATCGCAGTTGGTACTTTTTCACATCCACACTTTCCTACTCTTTAGAGTTCACGTTCCTCTGCACACCTACATCTGGGCTAGTTTTATGGGTGGTTTCCTTTTAACATAGGATTTGCAGCCCAGTGGGCAATGTGCATACTGACCCTTTTAAATTGTACTGAAGTCTCACCACAGCATTCTCTTAGGTGTCTGAAGAGGTGGGAGGGGTTAGTTAAAAAGCTGAACTCGCCTGGGTGAATTTAATGCTCACTCTGTTCCTTTTCTGTATTTCAGATCTTTTCATTAAGATGTGAAACTGGCTAGGGGTGTGGCATCTGGAGACAGACACAGGGTGGGCCCTGGCTCCTCCACAGACTGGCAGTGAGACCATGGAAAGGAAGCTGGGATCCCTGGGATCAGTCTGCTGGACTGTAAAGTGGGGGGGATCACGGCATCTGGCCTAGAGGGTGGCAGGGGAGTGAAGGAGGAAAGTCAGCAATGGGCTCAGAGCAACATCTGCCCTGAGACAGTCACACTGAGTATTTGTTTTCTCTTCTCTTTGTCCCTTAACCTTCAAAAATATAAGAGAATGGTTTTATAACACGTTGGGGCCCTTAAATCTGAAAACCTCTCATTTGAATTCTATTCTTTTCTATTATAATGGAAATATACTGGAAAACAGTTTAGATTTCTTTTTTTTTTTTTTTTAAAGAGAGAGAGAGAGAGAGAGAGAGAGAGAGAGAGAGAGAGAGAGAGAGAGAATTTTAATATTTATTTTTTAGTTATCGGCGGACACAACATCTTTGTTTGTATGTGGTGCTGAGGATCGAACCCGGGCAGCACGCATGCCAGGCGAGCGCGCTACCGCTTGAGCCACATCCCCAGCCCCCAGTTTAGATTTCTTGATCATGACCCAAAGAGAACCAACACAACATCTCTTCACTGGAGAAGAACCTGATCTACACTGTGTTCACACCTCATCTTCAGCCAGTTGACACTGAATGGGGGACTCACACTGTGACAGAGTCCAGGCCTGACATGGATTCCCACGTTGGATGGAAAGAATCAGTGCTTCTGCTCTCACCAAGACCACAGGGTGTGAAGCTCACAATAGATGGCTGGCAAGAATATAAATACTTACAAAGAAGGTGCTCTTTTTGAAACTGCTGTCAGAGTTCCTCTCTAGATTTTCACTTTGAGCCCCTGCAGAATGATTTTTACAGGACTAAGCCCTTCCCTCGCAGGATATTCAGGACATCATCAATATTTACATTGACGTTCCATAAACCAAAAGGCAGACATTCTCAGGAAACTGCACATTTATCCATGAAGTGTACCTTCTAGAAATTAATGTTGAAAAATTATAAAACATGGAGCCTTGGATCATATGATTACGTTAACCTTGGGAATATTAATTGCATGATGATTATTTTTCAAAAAGGTAGAAACAAAACCTTCACAATGAACTTGAATTAAGTTTGTGTTACTCATCATTTTGAAGCCACTTCTCATGAATGCTGGAATTCACTGGAATTAGTTCCTTCCAGAACTTCCCTGAAGGGCAGCTTTTTTAATTTTTATTTTGCTCAGAGACAAAAAGTGTGAGCATGGCTAGATTTTCTCATTTACATTACTTCTGAAATTTTTAACATCCAAGTACTAATTTTTATACTCAGAGACCCACACATAAAGTAGTGCATTGTGTAATTATCATAGAAGAGCTAATAATTGCTGGTGCAATATTCCACATAACAGCTGTACAACTTGTCAGGTACAAGATGGCATTGCTATAAGCCTATTAGCGTACGTTCTTAGGAAAACAATACGGTGACAAAGAAGAAAAAGAAATCCAGTCCCTGCAATATTTACTCTGTGAGAATTCTCACGCTTTTCCAGTGTCAGATTTCTGGCTGAATTGATTTTTCCTCAGCAGGGAACAATAGATAATACAATGCTCATAAAAAATCCAGGATCCCAGCTCCAACACATGGTACCATCAGAAGCTGTATTAGAAAGGATAAAACTCCTTTCTCCCTAAATTAGGGTTCCACAGTATACTTTTGGGCTATGTCTCTGAATACTTCTTTTGTTTGGGGTTATTGGATTATAGCAACCCAATCCTTATCCTTATTATTGCGACAAAGCTTAAAATAGCAGATAAGAAACCTCTAATAACCAGCAGATCGTAACAGCTAAGCAAAGAGTAGTTTATGAATGCTATGTGGAACCAAAAGTAAAAATATTTATTGAAGTTAAATTGTATCTAGTAACATACTAATTATCGGGCTTTATCACTTGGCGATAAAATATAAAATATGTAGGAGAAGAAAAGGAACATGTTAATCATTATGTCACTAAGACTTTAGCCCTATTGTTTTTTTCAGAGTTTTAAAATAATGAATGCTAATGGGAAATACTTACATTGCAACCCAGTTCACACACACCCAATCACATACATGAGTGAAAAACAAATTATCCTTACTAATGTGACACATTTTGATAGGTTCTATTCTGTTACATTGTTTTGAAGGATCTAAAAAACACTATTTATGACCAATAAAAGGATTTTACTATAAAGGTCACAATCTACAATTGGAAAAATATGATTATTACACATATGTATGTGTGCATATGTATGTATGTATGTATGTGTGTGTATATATATATATATATATATATATATATATATATATATATTATCTATGAGTGCTAGATAATCATGCATACCACATACCCCATATACAATAGCATATATAATAGATTAACTGTTGGATGATTTAGGTAATATTAGCTTTAAAGGCTAAAGTTAGACCACAGAGGAAAAGAGCTTTCTTTGATGATTTTAATTTTATTTACTTCTGATTCAATGAGAATTTCCCCTCCCTTCCTCCACATCTATAGTATCCTTCCAAGATAGGTCAACCTGATGAAGATGGCAGTGACATAGACAATTCCTCCAAACGTTAATCTTAATTCTGAGGAGAGGCCTACCACCATTATAAAACATTTTATCTTTGTATGAAGAAAGAATATTGGGCTAAGATGGGATGTTGAAAAGAATCACGTTACCTTTTGAGTATCTCATGTTACTTGTAAACTTGGGTCCTCACCCAGGGCTGGCTGTATGAGCAGTGATCAGGAGGTGGAAGCCGAGAGAGAGGAGAGGAGATTTTGTTCTGAGATATGAACCATCTCACTTAACAGAAGGACAAAATGACTTCACTGGGTACGACACAAATTCTGTAAACTAAGCCACAATTCCTAAATTATTTTCATAATGCAAACTAAAATATAAAAATGTCTCTCAAAATATTTATAAAATATTATGAAAATACCTTCTGTACAAATATAATTCCTATTTTTCTAATAAAAATAAAGTCATAATTTTAAAATGTCGATGCCTAAAAAATAAGGAGGAAGATTCTAGATTATTGCCATAAAACAAGTTGTAGATTCTTTCAAAAAACAGCAGTGATAGCAATGTGAGATTATTTTCCTGATAAATAGATTAACTGTTGGATGATTTATGTCATTTTTTAATCTGCTCTCTTTCCCTCTACTGTGGAACCCACTCTCCTCCATAGCCACCCAAACTATTTAATTCCCATGAATTACAATGTGATTTGTTAGCACTGGATGGTTGGAGACATTTGATAGTGTTCCTTTGTCAGAATCTATGAGGTTCTGATTTGAACATATTATTTTTTTTGAAAATAATGTTGGGCTGGGGTTGTGGCTCAGTGGCAGAGCGCTTGCCTAGCATGTGTGAGGCACTGGGTTTGATTCTCACCACTACGTATCAATAAATAAAATAAAGGTCCATCGACAACTAAAAAATTTTTTGTGAAAAAAAAAACCCCACAATAAAAATGTTTTATGCCCTATACACCAATCTGACACCCTTCTGCCAAAACACAAAACCAATCCACAGTGTCCTTATGTGGGTATTAAAATCTATTCCACTTCATTCCATCTTTTAATCCTGGTAAAACCCTTTTGAACTGATTCACCTACTCGGTCATGGGTAGTTTCCAGATGGAAAACAAAGTCGTACCAGTCATGAGATTATGGGCTCCTGAAAACATCATCAAATTCCATCTGTATCACTCTTAAGCAGCTCCCTTGCTAAGCCACATTAGGGCAAAGTATCCACTTTTATAATTCAGAGAAAATGCTAGAAGTAAACCCACAAGTACATTAATTGTCAGTGTACTAAAAGAGGGTTGGTCCTTGGGTCTAATCTGGGCCACCTCCTGTTTTTATGTGGCCTATGAGCTGAAATTGGCTTTCACAGATGAAGATTGATGATCAACTTGATGAAATGGAAAAAAAAAAAACCAGAAATTTTGAATCCCAGAAAGGCAAAATGTTATTCCCTTAAAAAATCCCATTCTTATTAGTAGATCTGTGTTAAAAATATCATCATGAACATCATTATTTTAGAACTTCATCAATAATTCTGTGAAAAATCAGTTTTCTTTTCTATTATTTAAGTATTTACACAACATTCTCCATTTTGCCTTTTGGCCCACAAAGCATAAAATACTTGATATCTCATCCTTCACAGAAAGTCTGCCAACATACGTATTTGAGAGTCATTTTGAAGTTCTCACAATTATTCTTATACACACCTGTCAACTTGAAGAGTGATCTGGCTGTGGCCTTCACCACCCTCTGGGACGCAGGTGGAAGCACAGGTAGTGTGTGCAGCAGGTGCAAGACTGGGCGTGGGAGTCCTGCCTCCTGTGCTGGATGCAAACTGTCCCGCTGATTCCAGGGAAAACCCTTCCTCGGAAGGAGCCCCTCTCTTTCCCAAGGGAAGGCAGTGGTCTTAGTTAGAAATAACCTTGCATTCATTTTATTAAAATTCATAAGCTCCCAGAAAAACTGGGCTTTTCATCCAATGATATTGCTTTTCACCCCATTTCCTTAGTGTCTCGGGAGGGTGCCCACCTCTGCAGAGGGAGACAGGCTACTGAATGAACGTCCTGGTAAAATGAGTAGCTCCTGTCTTCCCTGCAATGGCAGCTGCGTTCTAAGTAACCACCACTCAGGGCCCCCGTAAATGGCATTATAGAGCAACCCCAGGTTTATTACATTTCAGAAATTCTAATTTGTTTGAGGTTGACATGCAGCAGCATGGCTTAACTCCCTCTGTGTATATTTTCTACCAGGAAAAAAAAATGTAGCTCTATCCTGGTACACAGTAAGTTTTCCTAAAAAGATGTTTTGGTCTTTGGGGTGCTGCAGTTTTAAAACTTAGCCCTGGAAAAACACTGGAATGGAACATAAATTTCCTGGGGAGTACATATGCTTTCTGCTATTTATTTTTACAGTGTTTTATCTGATGCTCCTGCTCCATTCTCCCTCCTCTCCCAATCTAATAAATACTTCTCTTTAGAACATGTTTAACTAAAAACCTTAAACAACGATCCCATCAAGTATTCATCACTAACTCTCGCCCTTACTAGAGGCTGAGATAGGCACCTCTTATGGGTAGGATCAATGACAGTCGTACTTACACTCAACTTGATAAAATTCTTAATCTTCGTGGCATGTGTCAAAGCCCTGTTCTTAGGGCCTTTGGGTTTATGCAGGCATGAAGATTGGTGAGACTGTTTTGGGTCCTCATTAATTTTTTGTTGACTGTGTGTCTGTTTTAGCAAAAACTAATAACTTTTTCATATGAAACTGCCATCGTATTAAATCTCCATTTCACGTGAATGCACAGTGTAATAACCTGCACCAATAAAATTGTTAGACGAGCCTGAGGCAGGAAAATAACATGTTCAATATCACATTAAAAACAGACTTCAGAGAGTAATTAGAAAACAAAACAAAATAACACAATTTCCATAAAAACATAGTTGATTTAGAAAAAAAAAAAAACTACCAAAACATAAAACACATTTCAGATTTCCAAGGGACAAGATCTGTCTGGCCTTGCCAGACAAATTAACTTAAATATGATCTATCTGGAAGCAGATTATAAGCCCAAAGAATCAAGCCTAATAATTAATGATTATCTTCCTCCTGTATAAAATGTTATAGCTTTATTTGCTTTTAAGTCTCGGATGGAAAGTCATGGTTTTTATCTGAGCAAAAGTTTATTGCGAAAACAAAGAGTTGACTTCCAATGACAAAAACTTGGGGTGGGTCAGAACTACAGATCTTCAAGTTAGTTGTGAAAAATATTAAGATTTTTTTAGTCATTAGCTGATGCACTTTTCGAAAATCTTTCCGTTGCAAGAAAAACAGTAAACTGGGACTTGACTACTTCTTGGTCCTCCTGGGGCCCGTCACCAATCTTAGAGACCTACTTTTGGGTGAAAAGCTGGTGGGGAAGCTCCTGGGGCTGGCTCTGGAATTCTCACCCTAGGTCACCCCACAGTGGCTAAGGAGGTGGGACGGGTATAATGCTCTCAGGCACCTCTTTATTTAACCCCCACAGTGCCATGAAGCAGGAGTCAGTATTATCCCCACTTACTGATGAAGATACTGAGGCCACAGAGGCACAAGTAAGTGTCCCCCGATCACACAGCTAGTCAGCAGCAGAGGCAGGGCTCCAGCCAGGACACTGTCATCAGCAGCAGTGCTGATAGTCACCTCACAGCCTTCTCTTGATGGCTGTTGGAGCATCAGCACTGGCCAGGCATGAAGTCAGAACTGGAACTCAGATCTCTGCACTCTGCTCTTGCCCTGGCCATCCTGACACCAGCCAGTTCACATCTTGCCCATGAATCTTCTGCTGGTGCTGGGCCAGGTACACATGCATCCACTTTTCTGCCACTTTCACAGTAAGAGGGTCTTGCTGCAATCCCTGTCATTGCTGGGCTGCTCTGATCAGGAATGAGATCCCGGCGCAGAGGGCTTGAATTAGCAGCTGCTAAGTATGCGGTTTCCCTCCCTCATGCCACACGTGAAACTTTTGCTGGTTCCCTGCTACTCTGTGAACTCCTGCAGCTCTACGTTCAAAGGAAACAATTCTTTGAAACAACTCGAGTTAAAGATTGACATGACTTCAAATTAATTGGGATTCTATTATGTGCCAGTCCTTGGAGGAATGCATTCAGCAAAACACATTTCTTCAACAGACATTTTACTAATTGTGTTTTCTAGACAATTTAATGCCAGCAAGATAAACATACAATCTGTAGATTGTTGAATATCTGATTTTAATTCCCATGTCAGCTA
The DNA here is from genome assembly GCF_001458135.2 of Marmota marmota marmota. Lineage (NCBI taxonomy): Eukaryota > Metazoa > Chordata > Mammalia > Rodentia > Sciuridae > Marmota > Marmota marmota. The sequence continues at coordinate 8,860,737 of NW_026000068.1, forward strand.
TTTTTGGCACATGATCCAGAACAAAACCATTAAAACATGGTCTTGGTTGTTTTGCTGAAACTCAAAACGGCGTTATTTATTTATATAATTATTTAAATGATGTTGACTTTCCTAGAACACAAAACAATGATGTGTTGATTTAAAACAACAACAAAAACTCACATCTCAAAATACAAAACAATCTGTAGTGGATTACACATCTGCCCTCAAAAAGATGCACCTAAGTGCTAATCCTTATACCTGTTATTGAAAAGTACATGCTTACAAATGTAATTAAGGATCTCAAGATAAAATCACCCTCCTGGATTTAGTGCAGTTCCTAAATCCAAGGACTTATATCCTATGAGAGAAAGGAGAGGGGGTTTGAGACACAAAGATACACAGGGAATAGGGTCACATGACAATGGAGGTAGAGACTGGGCCACCAACAGCCAAAAGGGTCAGGGCAAGGTCCCGCCCAGACCTAAGAGGGTCTGGGTTTGCTCATATGCTGACTTCTGGCCACCAGACTGTGAGAGAATACATTTCTGCTGCTCCAGATCATATATTTAGCACCAGGAACGAACATACGACATTTTTGAAGAGAAAAAGAAAACGCTTGGAATGAAAATATAACTTAAAAGAAGCCCCACAGCCTCTGACTGTTTTTTCTTTCCTGAAGCAGTGAGAGAAAATCTTTCTCCAAAATAATCCTCAGAGAGTAATCTAGCTATGAAACGACACAAGTTTTGGTTCCACAACATGATGGAAGAATACATAAAGTTTTAAAGCTGTCATTTGTATTAAGAACAGAATTTACTGTTTTTTTTTTTTCTCAATTTTTAAATTGCTCAATGAAAAGAATGATTGATTTGGAAAAAAAAAAAAAAAGTGAACTCACTCAATAATACAAAAACAAACCCTGAAAAACCTCACAACACTTGACCTCCCTAAATCTCTAAAGGCCAGTGTCCAAGAGCAAGGCCACGTGGCTGCTCAGTTCTCTTGCTTCGACGCTGACTTGCAAGATGAAGGTGCCTATGTACATGCCCCTCCCCAGAGGTGACCAGAGGTGACCTACCACTCTGCTGCGAAGCCTCTTGTCCTCTCCTCTCAGGAACCTCACCCCTGCTCCGGCATCTTGCTCTGCTTCCACACATTCTCACAAAAGCCCACATCCCTCAACTGTCCCTCCAACCAGAAGGCTCTCCAGAGTTCCCTGTAAGCTCAGCGCTCTTGTGTCTGTGGTGTGATAAGGGCCTTAGCATTATTTGGAGGTGGTAGAAACTTGAAGAGGTGGAGCCTTCCTTCTGGGAGAAAGTTGGGAATATGTCCTGGCGAGGGATTGTGAGAAGCTGTCACTTCCTTTTACTCTCTTTGCCTCTTCCTGGTCACAAGGTGAACAGTTTTGCTCTCCACATATGCAGGTCCTGATGTGCCACCACAGGTTCAAGAACAAAGGGGCTAACAGGTTGTGGACCGGAACCTCCAAAACTTTGAGCCAAAACAAAGGTTTTTCTCTTTATAAGGTGACTGTCTCAAGTATATTTGTTACAGTGACAGAAAGTTGACTAATACAGTGCTATATCACCTCTCTCTCATTAGTGGTCACTAAGGAAGTAGAGGTTTGAATGTGGTTTGTCCCCACCAAAATGCACCAAAATGCATGACAATGCTTAGTTCCAGGCACAGCTATGTTGGGAGGCATCTGGGTCATAGGCAGAGTCCTCACATATGGATTCATGCCTCACTCCTGTGATTGAGGTCTTACTTTTGCAGGACTCCACAAGTAATCACAACAGTGTGTTGTGGTAAAGCAAGGTAACCCCCTCGTGTTTCATGTCTTCTGCACACACCTGTTTGCCATTCCATTTTCCAGCATAGATTGAAGCAGCACAAGGCCCTTGTCATGCCAAGTTCTTAAATTTCCCAGCCTCCAGAACCATGAGCCAAATTAAACCTCTTTCTGTATAAATTTACCAGGCTCAGCTATTTTGTTATAGCAACAGAAAGTGGATAAAACTTTCTCTCTCCCATATTTCTTCCACTCTCTCTTGCCTCCGCCTTCTCACTGGGCTTCCTTCACTTGTCCTATTTCTTTTACTTTCATTCAGAGATTCAGCAAACCTCCATGGAGCATTTTACACCACCAGTCTGCATAAATTTCCCAGTATCATGGAGGAGGCGGCGAGAAACCACGAGGACAGAGTACTTACAAGTGTAAGGAGAAGGCATAGGAAAAGGGGGTACAGAGATGCAAGTGACCAGGAAAGCCTTAAATGAGAAAGTGATATTTAAGAAAATGTTTCTCTGGCTGCTGACAGGAAAGGAGACTGGGCAGGACGGAGGTTGAAGATAGTGGTAAGCTTAAGACATAATTTGGAGTCACTGCCATTAGACAGCAGTTAAAGCTAAGTCTGGATGGGCTCATCAAGGAAGTCAGTGCAGAGAGGCAGGGAACAGCACCCCAATACTGACTTCCCTCCTCCTGAGGCCCTCTCCCCCGGTTTCCACCCACTTCACAGGCTCTGCTTACCCCTGGTCGCCTGACTTCTGGGCTTTGTGTAAGTGAAACCATGCACAAGGCCCTGAAATCCACTGTTATTAGCAAATATTAACATTTTTCTTGACTGGGTCCAAGAGAGAGACCACACTGACTAATTTTTATCACACCATATTGTTGTAATTTTTCTATTAATGGCTATTGCTATTGATCTCTTACAGTGCCTAATACATAAACTCTACTGAAGGTAAGTGTGCATAGAAAAATACAGTATATACACACTGAGTACTGGCCATGGTTCCCAGTATTGACCTGCATCTTTGAAGATATCTGCTGAGGGCACAGTGGCTACTCTACACCGAGAAAGGCAGACTCGACTATCCTGGGCATTGAAAATGAGTGGTGGCTTGTTCTGTAGACAAAACACCCTTTCATTTTACACCACCAGTCTGTATAAATTCCCCAGTATCAGCTACTGCCTCATCTAGAACTGCCTCGTCTCCCAGATTTGGAAAACTGAATCTTGGGAATCTTGGCGATATCTCTTTACAGGGGTCTAAGTGACATTTAAAACTGAATGCGGCCAAAACTGTGGCATTCTCTAAAGCCATTTCACCATCCAGTCGCCATGGCGCACACCTGTTATCCCAGTGACTTGGGAGGCTGAGGCAGGAGGATCTAAAGTTCAGAGCCAACCTCAGCAACTTAGTGAGGCCCTACGTGATTTAGCAAGACCCTATCTCAAAATTAAAAAAAAAAATTAAAAATAATTGGAGACACAGCTCAGTGGTTAAACACCCCTGGATTCATTCCCAGTACCAAAAATAAGTAAGTAAATAAATATATAAATAAATAAAATGACAAAAAGCAGCCAAAACCCAACAAAGATAAAACCATTCTGCTCATCATCTTTACATCTCAATGAATAAAACCATCCTTACTTGAAACCCACAACCAAGCTGTCAACAAATTTTGTCATATCTGTTTTCTAAGTGTATCCGTAATCTGACCCTGCCTTAAGTTCATCCCTGTACCCATCTGATGGTTCTTAAATTTCCAAGTCCCTTCATCTCTGTTCCAGATATTGGAAGAGCCTCCTGACTGGTCTCCTGCCTCTGACCTTGCCCCCTGGATCTACTTTCAAGGGTACAGACTGGAAGTTCATGCTGCCCACTTAACCAGGCTTATGATGCCTCAGCATCTCACCTGGATAAAGAATCAGTCTACTCCAGCCACACTGCACTTCAAAGCCTGACGTCTTAAATGATGTGATTGTTTCTGCATTCCTTCCCCCCCCCCTCACTTCTATAACCACCGTTTATTGTGAAATTTAGGACACTCAATATCCAGCACTATCTTATCTCACATGGAAAGGGCCACAGGCTAACGGTTAATGTCAACCTATGAAAGAAGACTGAGCATGGCGCTGTGGAGTAATACTTGCTTTAAATTGCCATGGGTGCCACATGAAATTCCACAGACTGGATGTCTTAAAGGACAGAAATGCATTTTCTTACAGTTCTAGAGCCTGGAAAGTTCAACATCAAGGTTCTGGGGTTTGATTTCTATGAGGGCTCTTGGATTTCAGGTGCCTACCTTTTCCCTGCACCTCACCTGGCAAGAGAGAAAGCTCTCTGTCCCCTCCACTTTCATAAGGACACCAATCCTGTCTGGACAAGGTGCCACCCTTGTGACTCATTGCATCTTGATCAGTTCCTCTGAGCCCCATCTCCAGGTACAGTCACATGGGACAATCAGGCTTCACTATGTAATGTTTTGGGGGGACACGACAGGTTAAAGCATTTACCTGCACGACTTATAACTCCACTGCAGCCACAGATTGCTTTCAGTTTTGCTTCAAGGCCTCTCCCTGCTCAGTTTTCCCTGAATGACTCGTCATGCCTCAGCCCTAAAAACCCTCCTATCCAGCTCAGGGCCTCCCCCTGAAGACACCCTCTAGTGTGTCTTCAATGCCCAGAGGGACAAGGAGAAAACTGAGGGGAGAGATTATGGCCAGTGTGTGTCTGGGGTGGGGAAGCCCCACTTCTGGCCCAGGCAGGAGCAGGTAACAGATTCATATTGCCCAGAGTGGTGGCACCAGAAGTCAGAAGAAAAAGAAAATAAAAAGGCCAGAATTTATCTTCTTTGAATTAGTATAGAACATGTTCACCATGTGTGATTATTAGCTTTTTGAGTTCTTTATGTACCCTAGAGATTAGTGCTCTATCTGATGGGCAAGTGGTGAAAATTTGCTCCCAAGCTATAGGCTCTCTATTCACCTCACTGATTGTTTATTTTGCTTAGAAGAAGCTTTTTAGTTTAAATTCATCCCATTTATTAATTCTTGATTTTAATTCTTGTGCTATAGGTGTCTTATTAAGGAAGTAGGGACCTAATCCGATATGATGGAAATTAGAGCCTACTTTTTCTTCTATTAGACGCAGGGTCTGTGGTTTAATTCCTAGGTCCTTGATCCACTTTGAGTTGAGTTTTGTGCATGGTGAGAGATAGGGGTTTAATCTCATTTTGTTGCATATGGATTTCCAGTTCTCCCAGCACCATTTGTTGAAGAGGCTATCTTTTCTTCAATGTATGTTTTGGTGCCTTTCTTAATAGTTTAGTGACCCTGTAGCTAGTCTGTTGCAAAAAAAAAAAAAAAAGTATATCAAATATTTTATCTTTTAGGACTTTTAATGGCAGATGCTGATCCTTGGGACAAACATTTTCTTTACCTTTGAAAACTAATTACACAAGCCCAGTAAATTCCAGAGGCGATAAGGTCAGTGGGTGAAAGGAAAGGCCAGGTATGTTGACATTACTGACTAAAAGAGGTCTGGTAAGCCATGTTTTAGGAATGGCTCACAAACCGCATCAGGTTTTCTAAAACGTTTCTTTACCCAACCAAGTCACACACCATGAAAAGTGTTTGTGCTGCGGAAGCAAACAATTATAGGAAGTAGCGTTCTGTGAAGCCATAGCCAGTGGCAAAAACTTAAAAGGATTGTGGACACTCATAGACTGAATCTGTTTTGCCTTGGTATCCATTAGTTTGCCAGGGTGCCCATAACAAATACCATGGGATGAGGGGCTTCAACAATAGATATTTGTTTCCTCACACTGATGGAAGCCAGGAGTCCAAGATCATGGTCCCAGCAGGATTGCTTTCTCTGAGGCCTCTGCGTGGCTGGCAGATGGCCACCTCCTCTCTGGGCCCACACAAGGTCTTTCTTCTTTGTGCATTCCTGGTGTCTCTCCCTCCTACAGACACCAGTCAGGCTCGATTGACGCCAACCCTGACAGACTCCTTCTAGCTTAATCACCTCTTTAAAGACTTAGTCTCCAAATATAATCATATTCTGAGGGACCAAGGGTTAGGGCTTTAACGTATGAATTTTGGCAGAACACAATTCAGCCCATCACAGAGCACTCAACAAACTACTCCAAAACTTAGTAGCTTGAAACAGCAACCATTTATTTTGCTCACAAATCTAATTTGTGCAGGGCTCGAAGGGATAGCTCATTTCTGCTCCAGGCACTATGATGTGGTGAAAACGAAACTCGGGAGAATCCTCAGCCAAGGTTTGCTCTCATGTCTGCAGAGTCTGTGGGTTGGCTGTTGTCTAGGTACCTGCAGGGGGCCACAGGCTGGTCCCCATCAGGGTGACCAGCCATGGGTGGATGTGCAAAAGGAGACAACTCACACCTGAGGTTCAAGCCCCTCTAACCCAGCACCCAGAAGAGTGAGTGGCAGGAGGTAGGTGGTAATAATGGTGCACCCAGTGGGGAGACTCAGAGGGCTGGGGATTGAGGCTCTCTCCTTCTTAGAAGGAAGCATCTTACTTCAGGCTGGCGATGGGAAGAAAAACAAGTGGTGTTTTTGAAAGCCACTCTCAAGTGGTGCTGGTAAGCTCCAACCCCATCGAGGCAAAGGCAATAGCTTACAGGAGACCAAAGCTGCTCCAAGAGCCTCTTCCTGCTGCACTCACTCTGTAGGGAGGGCTGCTGGGTCTCTCAGCACCTGCTAGGCAATTGACAGGGACCAGCCCACCGAGGCTAGAGAGTTTATATATCTTTTCTGAATCAAGTGATAAAAATTAGGCTTTCATATGTAAATTTAGTCTTACATTAAATATTTATAGAGCAATGAACCCAAGTAATTTAATACTCCTCAATTACTTTTCTATCTTTCATTGTTTATACAGGTTAAACAGCGACACCCACAAGTGACCTGCCAGCCAAGGCTTGACTACCTGCCGTCTGCATAATGACACATCTTTGCCAGAGGAGTTTTACTCCAAACTCAGGACACCACACAAAGCTTGTCCCAGCCTAGCACTCCCCCTCCCTCAGATCTCTGTAAGATCAAAGGGTGACAAATGAAGATGCTACAGCCACCCTAACAAACCCTGTCTGACTGAGTCCTCAGTGGCTGGTTTTACAGTCCTTCCAAGGCTTTGATAGTTTGACAATTATTTACTATCTTTTACAACAGCTATTTTTTTTTATATACCTAAGAAATTCTGAGTAACTTTTAAGTAGACTGCTTAATCTATTAGGTAAATGGAAAATGCTGTGATTTTAGTAGTATAAAATATGGATTTTTCCCCCTCCAGTATTAGAATCTAAATCACTGATGCAAACTTTTGGTGCCTTCCATATTAAAACAAAGAGGTTTATCAACTTCCTTGCCACTGTAAACACAGGAGGCAAATAAGAGAAGGGAATCAATTTATTTGGAATCCAAAATGAAGAGTCCAGCGTCAACAAATACATGTTAGATCATTCAGAAATTTCTAGAAAATAGTCCCTAAGTGAATCACCTGGGAAAAAGTTCACTGAGTAAATTTCTATGAAACACAGGAAATTTAATGCTCATGTTAAAACTTAGTACAGTGCTGAGCTAGGGCTCTGAGGTCCTCCTCTGAGTGGGATGGTGTTCCCCACTGGACAGTAAGCTTGTCCATGCTGTCCTCAGAACTGGCCAGCAGGAACTGTCACTATAAAATGGCTTCTCTAACACTGCCCACCTGGTTCCTCGGGGCCTCTGTGCACTTCAGTATCTAGGTAATTGTCTTTCTCAATGCTTCAGCATTCGTTGTGTGACTTCTTGGGCCATACAAGAAGCACGATTTGTCCTGGTACTATCTGTCAGCATTCCTGGCCAGGGCACAGCTGTAGCCCCGTGTCCTGCTCTGGGGAGGTGTCCAGGGCTGGGAAGGTAGCCAGGTAGCTCTCATGTTGGGCTTTGGCTTCCAGGTGAGCTCTGCCCTTCTTATGGGCATAACTGAGAAGTGAGGGGAGCTGACAGCAGAAACTGCTGTTTTTGTGTCACAAAGGTTTGGTGGTCTAACAAAGACACCCTCCTTGACCAAACTTTGGTCAGACACCTCTGAGCACACTTCTCAACTAGACCTCAACCCTAAGGTCTTGCTGAGGCAGTTTGGACAGGAACCTTGAAAATTTAGAGAGAATTCCTCTTCCTTGATGTCTTATCTCCATCAAATCGGATCGATTTCTCACCTGCCACCACACCCCAGGTGACATGTCACCACCTGTGCTGTGTTCAGCAGGATCATGCTAGGAGGGCAAAGAACAATCCCACCCTTGATGTCTCTATGGCATTTTCCATCAATGACCTCTGCTTTGCTCCTTGGCTTTTGTATATTCAGACCCGAGTCCAGCTCCACACTGAGGACTCTCCTTCCCTATTGCATTAGTTTCTGAATAAAATCTGGTGGTAGTATGTTCACTGCTGTCTACCTATGGACATTGGCTAAGTGTTTTCCTGAATGAGAAGAGGGAGCTGAAGTTCAAGGACTGACTCAGTTCTAGCTTGTTCTTATTAAACACCCTCACAAACAGCCAGACGATGGGTGATGCACATGTGTAATCCAAGGGGCTGATTTAAAAAAAAATAAAAAGCTATTGTAGTTCTAAAAACAAAACCACTTTGGCTTTGCATATCAGACACAGAATCTGGTTTAGAATAGTCAACAGGAGTCACAGAGCTGAGGGCACAAGCTGACATCCTGTGGTAGGTCACCCACTCTCTCCCTGGACCATGGGGATGAGTTCTGAGAAAGACCAGAGGAGACTCATGATTGCATGGATACCCGTATGAGGTACTGGCCTGTGTTTTAGGGCCTCTTAAGCCTGAAGAATCCAAAACCAGACAGAGGACCATTTTCCTTCTTCTCTCCCGGGAGTCAGTAGCTAAGCACTTGGCCCTGGCCTGCAGGACTGCAGCAGAAGAGAAGAATGGCAGATCATTCTCTGCCCAACCAGAGTCCCCCTTAGCTCCCACAGCCCCACAGGTCTTTCCTGCTTCTTATAGGAGTGAAGGAGGTAATCAAGAATTAAAGGCCAAGGAGCATCTGGGAGAAGATGGTGGGGGAGTTGACACGTTAACCCCAGTGGGATTCACAGAATCATTAAGGATATACACCATGATGTAAGCATTGGTAAGACAGCACAGGTGTGTAATGATAAATAATGAGGCTGCAGTTTAAAGGCAAAATATATTACTTATCAGTGAGTCAGAAGTACTAGAAAAAGAAGCACTTTCCTGCAGCTGATAAACGTGTAGAAAAAAAAATAGATCCCTACCTCACACCATGCAAAATGATAAGGTGAAGATAAATTCAAGAAGAAATCTAAAGGATTAAGTGTTAAATATTTTAATAAGGAAATAAAGAAGAATGATATTATGAACTTGCCATAAAAGGGGATTTCTATGACATACAAAGAACAAAATTTGAATACACCAAAAATTTTTAAGTGTGTTAAAAATTTTAAGTTAAAAAATTATTGGGCTGGGGATGTGGCTCAAGTGGTAGTGCGCTCGCCTGGCATGCATGGGGCTCTGGGTTTGATCCTCAGCACCACATGAAAATAAAATAAAGATGTTTTGTCCACCGAAAACTAAAAAAAAAATAAATAAAAATTGTCTCTCTCTCTCTCTCTCAAAAAAAAATTATAGAGGTATCATAAATTGAGAGAATATATTAGACTCTAGATAACATCAACAGTGAATAAACATCTCCTATAAAAATTAATAACGACTTTCTGTGTGTAGGATTGCAAATTGGTGCAACCACTCTGGAAAGGAGTATGGAGATTTCTCAGAAAACTTGTCATGGAACCACCACTTGACCCAGCTATTCCACTCCTTAGTTTATATTCAAAGGACTTAAAATTGGCATAGTACAGTGATGTAGCCACATCAATACTTACAGCAGCTCAAATCAAAATAGCTAAACTATGGAACCAACCGAGTTGGTTCAACAAATGAATGGATAAAGAAAATGTGGTGTATATACACAATGGAATATTACTTGGCCTTAAAGAAGAATGAAATTATGGCATTTGCCAGTAAATGGATGGAGCTGGAGACTATCGTGTTAACTGAAATAAGTCAATCCCGAAAAACCAAAGGCCAAAGGTTTTCTCTGATATGCAGATGCTAATTCACAATGGGGGTGGCACAGCTAGGGAAGAATAGAGGTACTTTGGGTTAGGCAAAGGGGAGTGAAGGGAGAGGAGGGGATAGGGGGTTATGAAGGACAGTAGAATGAATCAGACATTACTACCCCATGTACATATTTGATTACATGGCTGGTGTGATTCTACATCATGTACAACCAGAAGAGAGAGAAGTTTTACTCCATTTATGTATGAGGTGTCAAAATGCATTCTACTGTCATGTATAACTAACTAATCAGCACAAATTTAAAAATAATCTAAATAAAACGGGACTATAAAAAGTGCTAAAAAATTAATGACTTTCACTTATATATCAATCCTGAGCATTTTACTTGTATTACTTCCTTAAGAACTTAGCATACTTTCAACATAATGTCCCATTTTAAAGATTGTAGAAGACTACAGAGAACAGAGGTTAAATTTGTGCATGATCACATGACTTTTAGATTGGGACCTACACCTAGGGGGCCCGGTTCCAACACTTCCATTCATCATCCAGTAGTAAACTGGGAAAGGTAGACACAGGCAATTCACAGAAGACTGATCTGAGCATATGCTAAACTTCAGAGATCATCTGAAACATATATCGAAGCAACCAGACTATCCAATTATCAAAAATGTGAAGGCTGAGGAGAACTGGCACTTTAGGTGAAACAGGAACTCTCACCACCTGATCGCTGGGAAGATAAACAAAGCAACCATTTCAGACAACGAATAGAGGGTAATTCTTAAAATTGAAGATGGGATTCCTCTGGTCCAGTAATTTTAATGCCCAGAAAAAACTCTCCCATTTTCTCAAGGACACATGCTCTAATGAGGACTTGCTAAATGTCCATCACGGAAACCACCAAAATCTCACCTAATTAGACAACAGATAAATGCATGGTGGTCTATGCATGCAATGGCATATTTACTACATAATAGAGAAAGTGAATGAAATGTGCATATACATTCCTTTTGGGTAAATCTCAACAGCAAGGCTCCATCAAAAAGGAAGTTACAGGTGGATTTCTAGACCTATAGGTAGTAAGATACTATCAAATTAATTTTAGGTATCACCTGAGCTAGGTCATGGTGTCCAGGTATTTTCTCAAACATTAGTCTAGATATTTCTGTGAAGATATTTTTTAGAGGAAATTCACATTTAAATAAGTACTCTTTGAATAAGGCAGATTACCCAGAGATGTGTAAGCCTTATCCAATCAGGTGATAGCCTCAAAAAAAAAAAAAAAAGATTGCCCTTCTCAGAAGAGGGACTTATACCACTGACCACCTTCAGTCTGCAATTCTTCAACAAGTGTCCAGCCTGCTGAACACCCTTCAGGTTTTGGACTTGCCAAACCTCCACATTGCATGAACAAATTTTTTAAAATAAATCTGTCTCTGTTTACATATACAACCTGTTGGTGATTGTCCGTTGAAGAACTCTGACTGCAGATAATGTACATGTTTAAACTATGCCAAGGGGTGTACAGGAAAATACAGGTGTGGATGGCATCCTAACAGCTGTGCTAGGTGGTGCTCCACTCCATTTTCCATATTTACAAATAATAGTCTATAGGCAAAGTCCACAGCACTGTCAAGGACGGTTTAAAAAGTCAAGATTAACATGCAAATGCAGAGGGACAAGTTTAGACACTTCTGAGAGCTGCATTTTAAGTAAATTTCCTTTTTCAGGAAAGAGAATGTGCCTCACTTTATAATATACAAAGGAACTTGATTTTCTTCAACTATAATTTGAATTATGAGACTCTATGGAAGTGTTACCCCAGAATAAACACTCCACATTAGTCAGTTGCTAGAAGGATACATTTATCTGAGCTATTGTTTTAAATTTTTATTTTGTAATAGAAGACTTTGTATTCTGATAAGCGTTATAATTTTCAATGTTTTTCTCTTTATGAATTAGAGAAAAGTATGGTGTCCTGATTTCTCAACCGTGTCAGACATCATTCAGGTATGACAAATAATTCAGTGCCTTCTAAGTTATTCTACTACTGCAGGCAGACACATTACGCAGGTTATTTCTCCTTGTGTGTGAAATATTACACCCACATTGGGAGGTGGCATGGCATGGGAACTGCCTGCTGAATATTTAAAGTGAGGTTAGGATTCCAAAAGGAACCCAAACATTAGATGACATTGATACGTTGGATATCATCTACATCCTTGCTCTTTGGTACAGAAACAGCTCATAAAATGTTTTCTACTCTACCTTCAAGTAATGTCTTTAAATAAGACTTGGGGGAAAATCATTGCTAATTAATTTTAACACCATGTCAATTATGCTAATAGAAATCTAATTAAAATCCATGTGATGTAAATCAGTCTTTCCTTACGTGGGTATTTAATTATGGTAAGTAGGCTGTCACCAGATTCTTGGTACCTTGGTAATTATTTAGGTCCTTACATGTGTCTAGGTCCATCTTCCACAGCTTGGTCATGTTAAGCCGCCACAACTGCATGAGCCAATTCTTTAAAATAAATCTGTCTCTCTTTATGTACACATCCTTCTGGTTCTCTTCCTTTGGAAAAATTGAGAGAGATCGCCTAGTATTCAAGGTACCCCAGAGGTACGCTAATGGGTGCCCATTATGGAACAAAACAACTCGGAAGGCAGGGAAGGACTGAGGCTGAGAAACAGCTTTCCAGCAGGAACATGGAACATGGGCAGGAGAATTTGAACATCAGGTTTCAAACTGATTCCATGAAACTCTATAATGAAAAGAAATAGCAGCTTTTGTGCTGCAGGATGTAAGGAAGGGTTCCTCGGGTGTGCAAAGGACGTGCAACTTGGACTGCTGCCAAACGTGGAAACCCCAGCTAGTGTGTAAGTCAGCTTTCTCTCATCAGAAAATAATCTGAGAAAATGGCCTTAAGGGAGGAAAGGTTCACCTTGGCTCATGCATTCAGAGATTTCAGCCCGTGGTCACTGGATCCTGGTGCTCTGGACCTCCAGCACAGCCAACATCACGGCGGGCAGCATAAGCTGGAGAAAGCTGCTCACCTCACGGTGGCGGGGAGCAAAGCTAGAAGGTCAGGAAGGGGCTGGGGTGGGACAGTCCCTTCAAAGGCTTATCCTTGAGGCCCTTCCAGTAGGTCCCACCTCCTGAAGGTCCCTCCACTCCCAAGAGTGAAAGATGTTAGGATTTGGATCTAGAAATGTCCCCTGAAGAGCTCATACACAGGTGATATGGTAAAATGTTCAGAAAGAAAAGACTGAATTAAGAGATCCCTCACGAATGTGAAGCCAGAATTAGGCAGGCAGGCAGTGTGGATAGGTAAATCAGTCAGGTCCGTCAAGGAGGCCAATTTTGAGTGTGTCTGGGAAGTTGGAGACTGTCCCTGAGGGATCTTATCAAGAACCTGCCCCTGCTCCACCCTGTTGCCAAGGTAACCCGTCCCAGGAATTTCCCCTCTACAGGGAGCTGTAAGGCTGTTAAAGTGTCCTTGTCTACTGCACCCTGCCCTCCCCCTTCAGCCCACCTATTGCTCACCTTTTGGCCCTTCCGCTGAGCATTCCTGGGCCTAGTCACATAGGCAGGAAAGATAGGGGAAAGATGGGGGGGGGGGAAAGCAGAGAACAAAGGAAGCCTAGGATGTTTAAAATGGGCAGAACATCTCACTTCTGGGGATACCATGTTACCAGCTATGGCCCCCTTCTCCGTCCCTGCATCACATCCTCCTCCGCCTGCTTCTCTTATTTCAACATGTGGGGAAGCAGGACTCGTCACCAACAACCCGCGGTATCAAATGGATTAATTCATACGATGGATCAATAAACTGAAGGCACTCCTGGGTATACCACAAGTAGGTGAGGGGTGGATGGAAGAACCATGTCCCTGGCCCCTTCCCTTCCTCTCTCCCTCCCTGCTTTCTGGCTGCCATGAGCTGACAGCTGCTCTGTGCCACATCCTTCCTCCACGATGTTCTGCCCACCTTGAGCAACGGACTTGGCTGGCCAGGAACTCAACCCAGAAACCATGAGCCCAAAATAAACTAAAGAATAAAACACGATATCCAGTAAGGCAACTGTATCCATTTCTTTTCCTATTATTTGACTGGCCCTGTGCTAGGTTCTGGGAATGCACCACACATACAGGGACCCTGTCTAAATTAGGAGGCTGCCTGGAAGGGACAGAGAGAGTAAACCAGGACGTGGAATAACAAGTGTGTTGTGCTGTGATGAGGCACCTCATCCAGGCTGATCATCAAGGATGGCTTCCTGGAGGAGGTGGCCTTGGATGGCAGTCCTACAGTTTACAGGATTAGTGCCTGAGGGGAAGGACTGCGTTTAACACTGGGGAACAGCATGATGAAAGGCTCCTAAATGAGAGACAGCAGGTCTATTAGATAAACTGAAGTCTACTGTCTCTGGAGCTTAGCCTTAAGGGGGCTAAAAGAGAAGCAGGAACAAGACCTTGAGTGAGCTAGAAGGTCATAGTAAAGAATGAGGATTTATGTTGAAAGTTCTCTTTTATCTGCAAATGATTTTTCTGGACAGGAATAGCCTTTGGGCTGCAGACTTGTTACCTCTGGTATCAGGCCTCTAAGTCCCCCGCCCCAGGAGAGGATAGGACGGGAACTCTGGGATCTGGGCCTGACACCTTCAAAGCAAACCCTGATGTCAATGATCCAGTGTCCAAGGGGATGATGGCAAAAACACTGGTCTATGTCACGAGTCCCAGAAGATGGGAAGTTAACAAGGATAGTGAAAACCCCAGCTTCTCCACTCTGGGTGTGCAACTAGTGAGCACATCCATGTCTAAAAAAGGGAGCTCTGGAAAATGAAGGCCAAGGACACATACTTGCTTATAAACCTGAAATGTCTGTAATGTGGATCCTGCCACTTTCAAATCTCACTGATGGAAAAAGAAAACTCTGAAACCTAATAAAAAAAATAAAGGCAGAGTCTTGATGGCATTAAATCTTCTTTACATTCATGACAAAACTTGTGTCTGAGTCCTTATTTCAGAACCACTCAGGGCTGATGCATGTGTGCTCTGGAAAAGCCCAGCTGAACTCTGGCTGGCCTCCTCTGTCTGAGAACCAGTACTCCTGGTGATTTATCCTTCCTGTCCCAGTATGTATAATTCCCAGGCTGCCTTTACTACGGGCTTCCTGACACGATGGGTTATGAGAAGTCAGGGATATAAATGAACCTTTATGCTCACTGCTCTTCAAAGAAAAATAAATAATTCAATGGGATAGGAAGAATGGATTTCTATGTGGAAAACAAATAACTTTTACGTGTAAATACAGTTTCCTATACTATGAGAAGTGGGTCCTCCAGGGACTATTGGACAAATTAGTCCAACAAAAGAGGATGAAGCTAAACAGTCTGTAGAGAAAAATCAGTACAAGTGGGAGAGGGCAGAGGAGAGCAGTCTCAGGAATCAGGATCTTGGATTCCACACCAGCTTCCTCGCTGCACCCAAGGGCCAGCATCCACATGCTGCAGAGGCTTCCTGGTCCACTCTGAACGTCAGCCACTGCTGGGTGATGCTTCCCTGGACCTCAGATAGACACCTGAGCACCTGTCCTATAGCTTTTGCTAGGGAACCTTCACCAAAGCCCCGGGGCTATTTTGCTGCAAATAAGCACAGACCCAAGGTACAGCCCCACGACATCTGCATCTTCTGGGGACCTGGTGGACAGAAGAAGTCCGCCTCCTCGGACCACCATACTCTCCAAAGTCCCAGCAGAGCGACCCCTCTTTCAGTGCAAATGGGGGTGACTGCTTCCTTCCCTGTCTCTCTCCCCACCTGCTGGGGTCACCTCCTGAGTATCAGAGCTGTACTCAAGTTCTGGTCTCAGCTTCTGTTTACAATGATTCCAAATTAGAACAGAACAGAGAAGGTGATGACCAAAACCAGACAGCCAGTTGGCATGGTGAAGCAGGTAACCAAAGGGACCAAGGGAACAACCCAGTGGAGGGAGCAGCGGGAGGAGGTGGCCAGGAAGGCAGTGCAAAGTGTGGGATAATTGGGTGCCTGCTATGGGGGGCAGGACTCCCCGCAGGCCATGCACCTCCAGGTGTGTGGTTTTCCAAAGACACGCAGCGGCCGATGCACCACACCTCAGCCGGGGCCCTGGGACTCAGAACACAGAATATCATTTCTTCCACCTTTATTTCTGGCAAGCTGCAGTGAGAAATCCATTTATCTTTGCAGCCAGATCACACGTACATGCACATACGTACATACGTGTATCTACACTTACTAGGTACTCATCGGATACTTCAGTGAAACAAAAGGTCACCAGACATGATTCCTACCCACACGCGGTGGGATTTGACCTCTCCATCCTGCCTGGCTCTCTCTCGCTCCCTCTCCTCAGAATTGGTTTCACAGCCTTTACCAGCAGGTCACAGCCCACAATTAGTCCAGACTTATTTTCCTGGGAATTTGAATAGACCATTCATCCTCTCTGGGCCTCACTCTTTGTTGGTAAAGTAACAAAGAGAAGATGAAACGACAGTGGAAGTCCTTTCTGCCTTTCAAATATTGTTACAGCTCTATGTAAAATTCATAATAAAATATCAGGGAATGCACTCAATATTCCATTAACGCCTGGCAGTTAACACATGATACAATTTAAGCAAAAGCCCTGTGTATTATGTTAAGTGTTCTTCCAAGAAATGTTTACTAAGGTGTTGTGTGTTCTTTTGGTAAAACACTTTTGTATTCAGAATTAAAATATAAAAAGTCAGGAATAGTTGCAAAGCAGTGGCTTTAACTTAACTTCTTTACTTCTCGTCATCAGCTTTGCCTCTTAGGCCTCATCCTTCTTGGTCTTCGGAAGCTCAAAGTAACCACACACATGCCTTTGTCCTCGTGGTCCCCAACCTGGAATGTCGCTCATCTCACTCCGGATGTCCTGCCAGGCTCAGGCTGATGTGTTCCTCTTCCCAGAAGCTTTCTCCAGTCTGTCTGCATCCCCATGTCACTGTCTGCAGGCCCTGGCATGGGTCCCATCCGATCGCTGTGCAGCTGTTTGCTTATGTGGCTCCGAGTGCCTCAACAAAGGAACCTGTCCTGTTTGTCTCGGTATCCAGAGCACCTAACACAGTGCCTGACACAAAACAGGCAAAGATAAAAGGAAAGGGATCCTATCTTTTCAATTTTCACTCAGATGCTCCCGGGCACTCACATCTGACCTCAGGTTCCAATGCCAATCCCAGTGTAAGAGCCACTATCAAATAACACAAGTGAAAACCTTCTGCACTCCAATTACACCGCATGGGGCATCGCCTCTTATTAAATTGAATTTGGCCAGAAGAATGGCAGTTGAGCCCTAGGAAAGTGATTCATGGTGTACTCACAAAGAAGCAGCTGTCACCCTCCAAGCAGTACCTGCATGGAGGGTACAGATGCATTCTCCTGCTCGTCAAATTGCTGAAGTTTCTATTGCATCCGACAGAATCTTTGGCATTCAAGGGACAACCGCTCAGGAGATAAAACATCAATCAAACAAACAACAACCACCACTACCCCTATTACTACTCTCTGGGCTCAGGGGAATTATCACCAGGTTTCTATAACCTGAGAAGAATGAGCCTCTGGGACCTCCTTCCCTGGTTCCCATTGAAGCTTCTTGCTGAATGTTGTTCCTCCTCCCTGTAAGGCCACTCGGGACCTAGCCCCTCACTATCCATCACCAGAGGGTGCCTATCACCCTTCCTGGTCCCAGTCCAGATGCTCTAGGAAGAGGCCCACGGGCTCAGCCTGGGCAATGCGCTGAATCCTGGAGCCGTCACTGCCCCCAGCAGGTGGGACTCTGTGACTGGTCGTCCACGGAAAATCCCCGTCTGTCTAGCATCATACACAGCGGCTCCCCTGCAACCACATGGCTGGGGTGTGGAGAGACACGAGGAAGGAAGGGGAGGGCTGTTCTAGAATGTGAACTGAAGGATGAGTGCCTCACCTTCTAAGGACTAGCTCCATTTTTACCCCATTCACTAAACTAATCTGTAGCCATTTCCCCCAGGCATGAGCAGAGCCCACTCTCATACTCCTAAGTCTCTTTAAGTAGTTTAAAAGGCTTCACATTCTTTCTCTCAGACTAGAGCGGAAGGAGGATGGGAACTCAGTAGGCTGCTCTAATTGTGTCTGTAGCTGCCTGGGAGCGCACAGGACGCTCCTCCGCACAGCCGGGGCCAAGCCCAACTCCTGCAGGACTGTGTCTTTGCATTTGTGACTGGCTGCTCATGCTGCCTCAGGCTGCAATGCTGCCTCCCCTTCAGGTCCCACAACAGAAGGGACTGCCTGTCCCCACTAGTTCTACCTCTGTGCTTTATTCCTTTAAATAAACAGTCATCACTCTGACCCTGAGAACTGTATTCCAGCCACATATGAATGACCTCATGTGAATAAACACCCATAACTTCATTTTGTCCGCTGGATGCAACTACAACTGACCTTCAGGAGGAACTCTATAAACTATAAAAAAAGTTATATAAAAGGATACATTTCATTGAAAACATCGGTTTTACTCATTATCTGTCCACTGTTATCATGTCTGAGATCAGGGGGGCTTTGGTCTGAATCTCATGCTCCTATCACCTTTTGACATTAACGAGATGAATCAAGGCTGAGGCTTCATTGAGGCCCCTCTCAGTTTCAACATATCGGAACCTTGGTTGTTTCTTTAACCAGGAAGCAGAATACACTGGGCCCCCGGGAAGGGATGCATGATGGCAGCTGATTTTGTGAAGTTCAATTAAACTGCTGATTTTAGCAGAGTCCTAGGGAGTTAATGTGTCACCTCTACTTGAGTCTCACAGGTGAAGTACACTGCTAGGGAGTAGAGAAGGACACTTGAAGAGAAGACAAGTGGCCAGGCTAACCCTCCTCAAGAATGCGGAGCTTCCTGGCTGGCGTCAAGTGCTGTGCTCTACCACTCTCCTGCCCGTAACCCACACCCACCTCCACCCTGGGCAGCTGCTGTCAACTGAAGGCAAGCAGTCCAATCCGGGAGTCACATCTGTGATCCCTTTCCCCTCTGAATTTCTCTTTTCTTGTGTTTTGCAAAAAGCATAGTACCCTCCCCACTTATACACAAGGGATATGTTCCAAGACCCCAGTGGAAACCATGGACTATGGACAGTACCAAACCCTACATAGACACTGTGTTTCTTCTTATAGGTACACACACAGATGGATGCCCTTCCCACTGTAACTAGGCACTTATCACACACTGTGGCCACAACTGCTTTTACGGTTAGAGGCATAAACATAAAGCTAGTACAGATTTCCTTTTCCTTCCTCCCAATTTCAAGGATAGAGGATTCGTTCCTCCTATACATCTTAGAAACCTCGGCAAAAGATTTCTTTTTTTCGCTTCTTAAAGTTGGGAATTTTCATCTTTTCATTCAAAGGAAGCACTTCATGAGTTTCCTTTGGCATGTCTAAAAAGCCAGCATCACTACCCTTGGGCTTTGGGTCCTCATTAAGTGACATAAGGGTCACCTGGATACAAGCACTGTGGTACCGAAACAGTTGATATGATAACTCACAGGGAAGGTGGTGCACGCAGCATGGACACACAAGACAGAGGGACGATCCACATCCTGGGTAGGTTAATGCAGAATTTCATCAGCTGCTCAAAATGGCATGCAATTTATAACTTATTTATTTCTGAACATTCCATTTAATACTTCTGTGCCTCAATCAACCACAGGCGAAAAACTGCAGAAAGAAAAATCACAGATAAGAGGGGGCTACTGGGCTACAATTCCCCATGGTTCTTGGAGTAAATTTTGTGCCTATGCCTGGTACTTCCAGTTCAGTACACAGTTATGTTCAGAAGATCCCCCTAACAGAGCCTCACATACCATTTCCCCCCCACCCCCAAAGCTCTCGGTGGTTTCCTATTGCTTTGAGGGCAAAAAGAGAAAAAAAAAAATAGTAAAAGGAATACTCCTGTCCTCTGTACCTACGACTGACCTCTACCATGAATTCCCTGGGGACTCTTATCAGGCTAGATTATTTATTCTTCTCTAAACATATCTCTAGGTTTACAACATAAACAGTGCCCCAAATCCCCCAAATATTGTGGGGAAAAACCTACCTGGTACAAAACAGTTGCTAAATGCAGAAAGAATGGAATCTTTCACATGAAACACACAGACACATGGACTTTCTGGTGACTGAAGCCCACAGCCCTTAAGGTAGTTTAGGGATGAATCTTAAGCCCCACAGCCCTCTTCAGATTTCCTTTACAGTTCTTACTTGATATACTAACAAGCTAATTAAAATATATTCGCACCCTGACCCCCCAGCTCCTGCTCCTCATTTGGGCTTTGGGGCCCCGGGCACAGAAGCTCTAGGTGTCCACCCAGTTGTCAACACTAGAAACCCCAGAACTATCCTCGGCTCCAACTTCTCATGCTCAGTGTTAACGAGTTGTCTTCATGGTTAAGAGTGACAAAATGTCACTCTTAACAGGGGTCAGCTGGGTGGTGTGGGTTGAGTTGTATTTCCCCAAAATTTACATGTTGGGATCCCACCTCCAATGTGTCAGAATGGGACTTGGTTTGGAAGTAGGGTCATTCCAGATGTATTGAACAAAATGGTCACACTGGTAGAGGGGTCACACATGACTGCCTGACACCCTTAGATAAAAAGGAGACTCGGACCCAGACACACACACAGGGAGAATACCATGTGACAGCTGCAGTTCTGCTGTCCCCTCCAAGGACCCACCAGAAGCCAGGAGAGGAGTGGACCAGCTCTTCTCCAGCAGCCAGAGGACACAAGGCCAAGTGAACCTCCTGATGTCAGACTTTGGCCTCCAGAACTGAAGTGTTACTCTTAACTGAAGTGTTAAAAGGAATCGAAGCCGACGCATCACACGGTGCCCACATAATGAGAATTCAATTCTTAAAACATTTCAAATTTCACGTGTATTCTAAATAGTGAGCAGCTGAGTGAAAGATTTCTGCTCAGCAGGCCGCTGAGGTTGGTTCTCTGCATCAGCAGTCCTCAGAGACAAATACTCAAGTACCAGCCAGGAGCCAAAACCTGTCTCAGGCATTGAGTTGGTTAAGGTTCACAATGACCATAAAGGCATCGAGAGTTAGAGGTTCACGTGATTAGCACCCATTTTACTGCTGTGGGGACAGTATTAGAAAAATTAAGTACTTAGTTCAAGGTCATCCAGTAGGAATTAAGAGAACAAACTCAAATGTCTGTGACTAGCACCCCAGTTCATAACCATGGCATGGCCTCCAGGGATCATTCCTGATACCTCTCCAGGCTGGGACGAAGCTCTACAGGGGCCCCTCACTTGGTCCACTGCAAGGCAACATGGGATTTCTACTAAGTGAGTCTGAAACATGCCCCTTGAAAATGCAAACTTGAAAATAATTCATTTATCTCAGATAAGACCATGTTTATAAAAAGGCCCAAAGGGCATCCTATTTTTATTTGATTTATCAGATGTGTTATTTAAATAAAATGACTCATGAACAAGTCTAACATGCTTGGCTGCACATTTTTACTGTTTCTTTTATAATGCAAACGTAGTGTTACTCTTGTTAAAAGGAATTAAAGCCAATGCATCACACAGTGCACAAATAATGAAATTAAATTCTTAAAACATTTCAACTTTCACATGTATTCTAAATACTGAGCAACTGAGTGAAAATAAAAGCATTCAACAACTAAGATGTTGCTTCAACATCTCAAGGAATGGAATTACATGAACTTATGAATACAGAACAAAACCACTGTTTCTTAAATCATTACCATCAGCAAACACGGCTCAAAGAAATTTGTGCTGAAAAAAAAATATTCCCTAGAACAGATTTGTGTGTGTGTGTGTAATTATTTCCTTGTAATCTGAAGAAACAACTGAACAACATGGAGCAAATCTGGAGCAATAATTGAACAACATGGAGCAAAATTAGTCTAGAACAGCAGTTCAAAGTTTGATCCAGGAGCCCCAGGACTCCTTTCAAGGCAACTCCCAAGTTAGGAGAATTTGTATGACAATATTCATATGTCATTTGTTTTTTGACTCGGCTCACAATTGCACTGAAGCTGCAGAGGCAATGCAGGTAAAACTGCTGAGTCTGAGCATGAATCAAGCCGGTGACATCAACACCGACTTGCAGTTACTGTATTCTTAACTGTCCCACTCAGGCAGGAAAAAAAAAAAAAATCCAGCCAGCTCCACCTCCAATCAAGAATGGCCTTGAGGTAACAGTACAATCCACTAATTTAATGAAATCTTGACCCTTGAATTTAGATATATTTAATATTCTGGGTGATCAGATGGAATCCATGTGTAGGTCTTCTGCTTGATGATGGTCCCCTTCTCAACCAGCACCTGTGTTCGGCTGTATATGAATTACCCACGTTTTCATGGCCCTGGTTAATCAATCTTGAGTATTTATAGGTCATCTTGATGAAGATGAATGAAGGGAGCTTTTTAGTGCCAGAAAAAGAACGGACAATGACACAGTTTGGATCTTCATGCAAATGTAGAATTTTGGGAAATTTGGGTCTGCCATCTTGAGCTGGTACATGTTTTAAAGTCTTTCTGAGGCAAACATCAGAGATATTAACAAAAGTGACGTTTTAAACATATTGCAAAATGAACCCTATCAATATTTAGAAGATCTCTAAGAAACTTGGTGTAATACGTGTCATCATTACATACAATTTTATCAGATCTAATGAAGACACTTGAAGTCCATTCGAGAGAGAGTAAGTCTATGTTCTCAGATTCCATCTCTCAACTAATCCTTCATAATATACAACTTGTTGAGTTTAGGTATTATTAAAGAATATGAATCCATAGTTTCAAAAAGCTTTGAAAGCGTTGTCCCTTTTCCAACTGTGATGGTCTGGATTTGAAATTTCCCCTAAAAGTTCAGGTGTTAAAAGCAGGGTCCCCCGCAGCAAGGTTCAGAGGTGGGGCTTTTAGGCAGTGATTGGATCATGGGGCTCTGACCTCTTCAATGGACTAATAATGGATTTCTGGGAGGTGGGACCTAGTTGGAGGAGGTTGATCCCTGGGTGCCTGCTCTGGAACGGTTCGTCTTGTCTCTGACTCCTTCCTCTCTCTCTCTGCTTCCTGACTGCCATGAGCTACTGCTTTCCTCCACCATGCCCTTCCGCCATGATGCTTCTGCCTTGGAAACAGCCAACCACACTCTGAATCCTCCGGAACTGTGAGCCAAAATAAATCTTTCCTCCTCTCAGTTATTCTTGTCAGGTGTTTTGATAACAGCAATACAAAGTTGACTAACAGACCAACTAAGTATGTGTGTGACCATATCTTCTTCCTATGCCTCCAATAAAATATCTTACAACAGACTGAATCAAGGAGACCTGAGAGCAGGGATGTCTTGTATTAAGCCAGACACACCAGCTACTTACAGTATTATAAACTAAAGCCACTCTTCTTAGCTGTGAAAAGAATGGAGGTATTTTGAATGAAATATTTATATCAATACATAATGGGTTTATTATATTTGACTTTAAATGAATACTTAACAGATATATTGAGTCACACATTTAAAAATTTTTTGATATTCAATATAATACATACTAATTAGAAGCAGCTCACATAGATAAAAGCTTCTTGGGGTCTTCTACAATTTTTATAAGCATTAAGGGGAGGTCAAGAGTCCAAAATCTTTTAGCTCCTCTGGACTAGTGGGGTTAAATGGGAGCGAAGGGGACAATTCATTATGGGCATGAGCCTGGATTTTATCCTATTGTGCATAATTTATTCCCCTCACCATTATCTAATGAATTTCTAAGGAATCACATTGTTAGTTATGTTCACCTCAAAATTCACAGCGATAATAAGGCAAAATGAAAACACTATAGTCCTAAAGTTAAAATGACAATGTATACTTTCAACACTGGGCTGACAGAGTGGTGAGCCTGGTTCTACAATGTCCTGTTGCTCTACCTTCTTCAAAAGACACCACATGTCAAAGTTATGCAATTTTACCCAAGGAAGCATACCACTGTGACTGCATCCAGACATCAAAACCTCACGCTTTGCCAAAACTACTAGTTTTTAAATTAGGACAAAATCCTAGGAAATGATCTGTTGTCTTTTGTTTCATAAGTAGATGCTAAAGCTTGGGAATAAATATGTTAATCTGAATAGTGACTGAATTTTCTTTCTCTTAAACTCTTTATAGTTTGATTTTAAAATGTCCAAATAATTAGATTATCCCTCATTTAGTTATGCCTCTCATTGAACTAGTTCTATTAATTCTATGATCTTGGTTTCTGATGATCATATCCACTCACATACTCCCTAAGGGAAAAATCTGAATTATTCATGCACCGCTTATTTGCACAATGGATACAAGAATGTATCTTGGAGCAGGGGCTGTAACCATGAATCTGAACTGCATTATTTATGGTCTGAGTGATGCTGAGGGAGGCAACATATGTCTGTGGGCCTCAGTTTCCTCAGCCATGAAACCGGATCAGTGACAGCACTTAGGAGGTTTTTTAAGACACAGAATGAGTTCCATATGGGAAACACTTCACAACCATGCCTAGTGATTCCTGGTCATGTATCATTTATGCAGCTGATAAATACATTTACTTGGGTCACCTTGGTATTACAATTTATAAAACTCCTTTTGGCATAAATACATAAATAAATGCTTACTCTGGATGTGTGCTAAAGAGAGTCCCTTTTGCCAACTAATTTATTAAAGAAAGAAATTATAGTGATGGCACACCAGTCAAGTTTCTTGAGTTTGTCCACTTTTTTTTTTTCTATAAGTATCTGTTTTGTTTCCTGACCAGTTCTTAAGGCTTGAAATGACTGTTTTATCTAAATTTACCACTTCCAAGTTCTACTTGTGGAGCTCCAGCTACCAAGTGGGTATTTATCATAGGCGAACATGCACTCACCTCTTTTCATATATATTATCTCAACAAGCTGAGATCTTGATACTGCCCCTTCTCATTTGAGCAGAAGTAGGCCAAGTGACGTGAAGTGTCCTGCAGGAAGCTCTCTGATCTCAAAGTAGCAGAATCCAGAAAGACCTCCAGCTTTTTGGTTCCTGATTCCACAAAGACCAATACACACTTTGGTGCCCATGGAGAGCCATGATCATCCCCGTTCATACCTCTTATGGCCCTGGATGCTCCTACTACATCTTGTCATCTTGAGAAGCCACCGTGATCTCCTAGCTGGGTTGGTGGGTTTTGTAGGGAGGAAACACCTACAATGGCCATGTAATTCATCTCCTCTGGGAAATTCCCTCTGCTGAAGTGTGCCTGGAACTTTAATAGGGTCACTCCCAGACTGAGGTCACCGAGGATATCAGTGACTCCAGGGTAGGACACCAGTAGCCTTGGCCACTCCTGAGAGACCCTGGCACGGGAAGATGCAGTGTCTTGGACCTTCAGATTGCTTGACTCCTTAAACAGTCATGGGGCTACTGAGGGAGGCTCCGGAGGACCCGTCTAGAGTAAGCATTTATGTATTTATACCAGGGTGCCTCACTGCTCTGATGCACCCTGTAGAAATGGAGACCGTTTATGTTTGCTAATTGATCAGTTTTAAGCATGCATGGGAATATATAAATTATTAAAAGTCTGAATATATTACACATGATGCTCTCCAAGGAAATAACCAGCTTTCCTGGATGTTGTAGCTCATTTGTGCATATCTAAGTTTGATGATCTAAGTGCTATGGAGTCATGGTCTCTGAGGTACTGAGCCCCTTTTAGGAGAAGAATCAATTGCCCACATCCACCACACTGAAAATTTGAGTGGTTAGCACTTAAATCCTTTGAATGGGGAAAGCAGATAAGATTCTCCTTTGCTACAGTGGAGATCTATCTCCCAAAGGCCAATGTGTTTAAAGCTTGGTCCCCAGTACAGCAATGCTCAGAGGTGAGGCTTTGGGGAGGTGACTGGATCATGCTGGCTCTGATTTCATCACAGATTAAGGATTTGATGGCATTATTAGGAGTGATGGAAACTGTAGGAGGTGGGACCTTGGGGCACGCCATGCCCATGGGAACTCTATCTTGGCCCCTGACCTGCATCCTCCCCTGCTCCATGGCTGTCCTGAGTTGAGTAGTTTTCCTCCACCACACCCTTCCACCATGATGTTTCTGCCTTGGAGTCAGCCAACCATGGACTAAAACCTTTGAAACCATGAACCCAAATAAATCTTTCCTCTGCTAAGTTTTTTTCTCAGGTATTTGTCACAGCAATGAAAAGCTAACTAATACACTATTCTCAAGAAGGGATTCAGTTTGGCCTCTGGGATTAAAAAGAGAAAGAGAGAGAGAGACAGACAGACAGACAGACAGACACAGGTGGTATTCCTAGGGAAGATAATGTGCGTGGGTATCAATCCTGTTTCCAGGGAAAGGTATATGGCTTATAAGGCTTAAGTAGAGAAAACTCTTCTGGTGGCGCTGTGGTGGTGGTTTGTCACTAGTAACCTCAGAAACCCATTGTTTATGTCTTCACAATGAAGGGTCCAGTCCAGGCTGTATAGGGGATCCATGTTCCCTGCAGTTTCTGCCACTTCCACCTCCCCGAGTGAGGACAAGGTGTGGTTCTCTTTCTACTGACTACAAACTCTGCGTCACCTGTATTTATATTCCTCCAAACCCATAGTTTCCAGGTCTATCAAATTAAAAAAATACAGGACTCTGAATTAAATTTAACTTTCAGATAAATCACATTTTTTTTTTAGTAAAAGTATGTGCCATGTAACATGTATGGCATCATTATATGAAAAATGTACCCACTGTTTATTAAAGTTCAAATTTAACTGAAACTTGTGTATTTTATTCAGTAATCCCAGATCTTGCCCACTGCACCCTGCCCCATCCCCTCAAGGGCACAAACTTCCAGAAATGGGAAACAGGAAGGAGCTGTCTTCAGACCACACCATCTCCTCCAGGGATGAGAAAGCATCAATGATGGTAGCAGGAAAGACTAAAACAGAGTGAAGTAGGAACTCGTATCTTAGTATATGATCTCCCTCCATCTGCTTCCTCCTTGTGGGGTCCAGCAAGCAGGAAGCAGCCGTGATGGGCTTAGCTGGAGTAGCTGAAATGATTTAAGAAAAAAAAATTTTTTTTTTGAGACAGAGTCTAGATAAATTGCTGAAGGCCTCATTAAGTTGCCGTCACGATCCTCCTACTTCAGCCTCCTGAGTTGCTGGGACTACAGGTGTGTGCCATCACACCAGGGACACTTTGAACATCTATGAGTGGCTTTGTTTTGGAAGACTTCCTCAAACATTATCATCACATCGTTTTGCTTTTAATACCTCCCCCACCAAAGCAAACATTATTTTCTTTTCTGCCATTTCACTATTGAGAGAGAAGAAATTACATTTCTAAATTTTTACTCTTCACTCAGTCCTTCACTAAAGGATGTCTGCAAGTGGGCAGGAAGGGGTGAAAACACATCTTTTTGTTCTAATCCTAAATGCGTATGTTTTTATATCAGAGTCGCATGCGCATCTCCATTGCAAGCATTGGGAACTTCATGGTTTTAGAAATGACCCTTCTGGAATACACCAGCCCTCATGGTTATGTTGTTTTCTCTGCTGGGCTGGTTTCAACCTGAATGACTGAGTGGTGTCCTGGGGAGGCACAGGCAAGTCAGAGGAGGTGGCAGAGAGGTTCTAAGAAAGAACATGGGCAACTGGGAGCCAGGCCCTCCAAACGCTTGTGGTGGGGACTGGTAGGCGGCCATCCAGCAGAGACCTGTGCTGAATGCACCTTCCCTGGCTTGTGTTCTGGCTCTCCCGTTGGGATTAACTGATCACTGCCTTCTGAGGTTCTGCAAAAATCCCTCCCCAGAGGGTGGCCCTCTCATGAGAGGGATGAGGGCAGGGTGCTGTATTGCTCAGGGCACATGTGCTTTCCTAGCAGCTGGGAATGACAGTCTCCTCAGTGAGAAGACCCCGGGGAGTGTACCAGGAAATCACTCTGGGGTCCGGCTGTCTGTAATCTGGAAGGGTCTGTGCATGTTCCCACAGGGATGCTTTTCTCTTACACCCCCCCCCCCACCAGGATTCCTGTGCTACGCGGTTGAGTTGACCACGGAGGATGGGAAAGGAGCAGTGCATGCCTCAGTAGGTGTGGTGCTAGAGGAACACAAGGATCCTGTAAAGACTGACCAACCGTGGGATGGAGAACTGACCACACCAGCTTACGGAGAGCTGAAAGAAAGCCAGCTGAGGAAAAGAGGAGCTTCCTCCTTTCTTGATGATACTTCTGCTCTCCACACTGAGTCACAACGTGATCTGAAGTCAGCCACTGCTTCCTACTTCTGTGACTCCGTCTGTACCTCTTGGCTGCTGTAAGGTGGCACAGGGCCTCCTGGGAAAATGGAGGGTGCCAAAAGTCTAACACATGCCCCCTTGGTTAGGAGGCATCACCTGGCAGCATTCAAAAATGCATGACAGCCTGAGTGTCCAGATGCACAGGTCAGCTGGGTGCCCAGACCTGCCTGAACCTGCTGTGTTAGTCACTCACTGGCTCATTACTCTGTAACTCTTCTCCTCAAGGGTGTGGATGTCTCCAAGCCCTCGGCTGCCCCCATGAACTGCCTTCTTTCCACACAATGTTCGAGTCCACTCCTGGGTGGTCAGTAGGTTCTCAAACACACAGCCGAACTGAACTTAAGGTTGGCATGTCAGATACAGGTTGAGATTTGGGTGGGCAGAAAGACTACTGCTCATCCCCGTAGGAGATACTGAACTCCTAATTATTTACTCTTACTGGTACAGGTTGCTCCTGAAAGCCATAGAGCCAGCCCAGCACGGTGGACAGGAGTCCTGGTTGGGGCAGCCGTGGGCTCACTGAATTCCAGCCCCTCCCATTAGCCTCCTCCCATTAGCTGTGGCTTCCATTTCCTTCTGACATAAAACACAGGTGATAAAATCCCTCTTCCCGCTGGGTTGTCAGGAAGACTTAGTGATGTAATAAATGACATCTGCTGAGATGGCTGCCTGGCACAGATGGAGCCTTCAATGGACAGTCACCATTATTACTTCCCAGGGGCCACAATGAGACCATTTCGATTCCTTCTTCATTCAGATACAGACTGCAAGGCACGGTGTCTCTCCTGGTCCTTCTAAATTCTATCAGGAGGAAGGAGTGGCCATGGGAAACCACCCTAGCCTTACACAGTCTCTAATTTTACAATAACCTGGGTTGATCACCCAGGAAACTGTAAATCTCAGGTTCTTTCTAAAATGGGGGTAACGACACCTGACCCATTCAGTATTGGGGATTAAAAATACTTTGTGAAATGTGTTATAACCAATTTTACTTTTTTATATTGGACTTTCTTACACAACTGTGCATGTATGCGCACACGCATGCACACATACACACTCTCCCATGCCTGCCAACACTCTTCCCCATGGGGGGAGTGTCTATCTTTACTTTCTGTTCCCTCAATGTTCACAGAAATAAATTTCTCATCCCAGGATATACCCAGGTTTTTGTAGACCTGAAACTTGTATAATAATTTTGAGTTCCTCTACAAAAATATATAAACTTACTGAACTAGTTTTTAAAGGAATATTTATCTAAACTGAAAGAGCAGCAAGGAATAGTGGTGGAAGAGAGGTCCCTTGCAAAGAGGGACCAGGAATCTCAGTTCCATATCAACCTGTTCACCTGTCACAGGAGTCTCCTCTCCAAATCCACCTGTTCACCAGTCACAGGAGTCTCCTCTCCAAATCCACCTGCTCACCTGTCACAGGAGTCTCAGCTCCAAATCCACCTGTTCACCTGTCACAGGAGTCACAGTTCCCAATCTACCTGTTCACCTGTCACAGGAGTCTCAGTTCTCAATCTACCTGTTCACCTATCACAGGATTCTCAGTTCCATATCCACCTGTTCATATGTCACAGGAGTCTCAGCTACAAATCCACTGCTCACCTGTCACAGGAGTCTCAGCTCCAAATCCACCTGTTTATCTGTCACAGGAGTCTCAGTTTCATATACACCTGTGTTCAACTGTGACAGGAGCTCAACTCCAAGTCTACCTATTCACCTGTCACAGCAGTCTATTCTCCAAACACACTGTTCACCTGTCACAGGGGTCTCAGATCCAAATCTACCTGTTCACCTGTCACAGGAGTCTCAGCTTCACATCTACCTGTCCATGTGTCACTGGAGTCTCAGCTCTGTGTCCACCTGGTCACTTGTCACAGGAGTCTCAACTCTGTGCCCACCCCTGTTCACCTGTCACAGGTATCTTCCTGATCATGTGGCTGTAACCCATTTTCTTCCAACCACTCCTTGTTCTTTGCCAATTCTGCACTGAGCAGGTGAGCTTGCATCCTCTAAGCTACTATGGTCAGAGGTTAGCCAACTTTTCCTTCTTTTTCAACAAGTCTTACCTATCTTTTGGGTCTCAGAAAATTATGCCCCAAACTCATATCTTCAGAAGCAAAGTTTCTTTCTGACCTTCCCCTACCCTCTTGTCTGTGGCCTCTCAATCCTCCTGAGGTAAGTCATAAAACCCTTTCCCCAAGGCAGGTCATAGAAACCCAGAACATCTTGTCCCCAAAGCAAGTCATAAAAGCTAATCTTCCCCCGACTTTCCTGTGTAATGGCTGGCCATAAAGAAATTCTCTCACGTACCATGTTTGGTAGGTGGGACCTGTTACCATTTGGGGTATCATAAACCCCATTGCAGAAGTGGCTCCCCTCCATATCCTGGAGGAAGGAGTGCTGCACAGAGAGGCCAAGAAGACTCTGAGCTCTCAGGCCTGGCTGGTTCCCACTCAGTCTGTCTCCATTAGCTCCGACTGTGTTTGCCCACTCATATTTCTATATGGCTGTCCATGCTTCACTGAACCTAAACATAAAAATGGACAGTTCATCCCGGGTCTTTGGGTCTCCAAGGTGAAGTCTCTTGTGTCATATAAAACTATGACCAAATGAATTTGTTATGCTTTCTCGTGGTAACCTGACAGCCATGGTCTTTTATGATGGGCAGGAAAGGGATCACCCTCTTATCTGTCCCTACCTGTCCCTCCATTTGCTCCTTTTGCTGGACATCTGTGTGTTTCCCACAGTCCAGTCTCAGGACAAGAACTGAGCAGGTGAGTTGCTGTAGCCCCAGTTCCTTGTAGCATGCTGGGCTCTGCAGGATGGCTAGACAGGTGAATGAGCGGCCCTCAGCACCCACCCACTCCACCCCTTCTAAGTCCGCAGTCTTGGAAGCATCTTTGGTTGCTGCAGTTGCTTTCCTCAGCCTCCTAGTGATTCTTAGAGTTGGCAATTTTAACCCATGCTGATAAGGCTCTTCCTTAAAGGTGGCCTTATCCTGAATACCTTTTGAACACTATCATCATCTCCATTAGACAGATGAGGAACCCAGCACACAGACAGTTTAGTGGGGTCCCCAGAGTCACACAGTGAAGAAGGGGCAGAGTCAGGAGTTCTACTGCACCTGGCCCCAGTTCTGGTCCTAAGCTCAGTGTGTAGACACTTCGCTTTCCCTCCCTCCCACTTCCAGGGTCTTAGGTTAGCAGTGTCCAGCTCTCAGGCTAATACTGTGTTAGCCTCTCAACTGTCCCCTGTCCCCAACCTTCACAGCAGCCATTGCCCAGGCCAAGGTTCTGAGTGCCCTGGTGCCGCAGGAGGCTCTCACACCATTTGTTGACACATCTTGCCTGCACTCAGTGACTTCCCTCCCAACTTCCTTCTTCACATTCCTCAGTGTCTTCCAGGAGCCGGGCACCAATTTAGGTGATTAGGTCTGTGGAAAGGCAGAAATGGGTGCAGCGCACACGCATCTCAATGCACAGTTGGAGCCTGAGAAGGGAGCAGGTGTGGTGAGGACGGAGAGCAGGTTCTGTTTTACATGCCTGAGAGATGAGTGAGGTGGTCCAAGAGAGAGGGCGTGGGGTGTCCAAGATGGAAGGGTCACCCCCAGAAGGCCCCGACGTACAGACGAGGTTGGTCCCTCCAGAGCACTGCACACAGGCCCACCGGGCCGGTTCACAAGACGGCTACGTGAGATGACAGCTGGGCTGAGTCTGGACCTTGTGTGGACTTACAGGACGCTGTTTTGTGAGTATGTTAGTGACACAGAACAGTGGGTGACACTCTGGCACACCCATGCATGCATTGAACGTTTTGATAACTTCCACCACTGTTTCCCCCTCTACCCTCCCCTGCCCTTTCCCCTGATCCTTTCACTGCTTCTCCCCTCGACACTTTCCTGAAGACTTCAGACTTGATCTTAAATGTGATGAGAAGAAGACAAAAAAATTTGCGCAGTGGAATGGTTCCATACGTGAAGAATTGATACTCTCTCTGCTGCAAGAGGAAAGGATTAGAAGGGAGCAAGACGGGAACTGTGGGGAGGTTGGTTGGGGGGTTTTGTGGTGGCAGAGGCAAGAGATGATGCTGGCTGGGAGTGGGGACGTGGAGGCAGACGCCAGTGCTCAGCTGATCTCAGCTGTGTCAGGTTGGAACGTTGGTCCTGTCAAAACTCCAGGCAATTCAGTTGCCACTGTTAATGGCACTAAGAGGGGGGACAGTTCATGGATGACAGGCTCTGGAGGTTCCGCTCTGATGAATGGAGGAACGCTGTTATCACAGGAGTGGGTTCAAAATAAACAGGCAAGTTTGGGCCCCTCAATTCACCCTCCCCAGCCCTTCCACCTTCCACCATGTGAGAACACAGCAAGACGGCCCTTGACAGGTGGTAGCCTCTTTAACCAGGACTTCCAACACATTCCTGGTCATCCTGCATTACCTAGTCCCAGGAATTCTGCTAGAGCAGCAAAGAGGAGACTAAATCATCATTTGAATTAAAGAAGCCTGCCTCCTGTCCCACTGCATCCTTCTTGCACCCACCCTTGTCCTGGGTTCCTATTTCTAATGCTGGTGACGTCATTGTACCTGGAGGATTTATGCAGATTTCCTAGAGTTATCATTGATGATCTCCGCCAAGCTCCCTGCCTCTTTTCCATCCCAGTACCAAGCCACAGTTAGTAATGCACCATTCCTCAAATAGATCCCTTGCTGCCAACATCGATGACTTTTCTTTACCCCACAGCTCTGGTCCTCTACCTCTGTCACCAAGTTCTACTCGCCCTTCAAAGTGTGGTCCAAATGTCTCCTCTCTAACCTTCTTGATTCCCCAGTGTGAACTGGTTACTCTCTCTCTCTTCTTCCCTCCAGCAGTACATTTTTTTTTAAGAATTTGTAAACAAATTGACAAAAGCACTGGAACCAATCCTGTTAGTCAGGAAATTAGTATAATGCCAGGATGCACTGGGCTACCATAGCTCCCCATGTCCTGCCTTAGTTTTCACCACAGGTTAGAAGCTGGAAGCTGCATCCATCAACATTATTAGGGCATCTTTTGGAAACATTATTAGAAAAACACTCCCCTGAGACTAGCAAGGGCTGACCCTGAGGTGTCCGCTTTCCTACAGCCTCACTCAGTTGAGAAGGTTCTAGAATCATCACATTGTCCATTGGATTCAGAATCCAGTTATTTGTTATTCTGTTGCCTTGGAAACACAAAGACTTTTTCTTCTTTGGTTTGGTCTTTTCAGAATGCACAGGTTGACCTAGGCCCTAGCACACAAGGCCCAGCTATCTTTCAAATGTATGGATATGCTTTTATCCACACCTAGGCATGGGGATATTTGAGGCTAAAATCTTTTACCAAGCTGCAGAGTCAAAGTGCCAAAATGCCTCAAAGGTTTGGCTTGCACTACACCCCAAAGAAAAGGCACAAAGAACCAGGCTTGATCTTAAATTCATAGAATCCAGTCTTCTGTCCTCAGTGACAATACCTTCACCTTTACCAGGATGGTGCCTCTCTTCTGTGCACCAGGAAGGGATGCTTGTGGGTGGATACAGGGCTCCCTGCTGCAGCCTGGGGGTGGTAGCCAAGGTTCCAGAGGGGCACAGGCAAGTGACTGCTCTAAGCCACCAGTTTAGTTCAATGCAGTTAGCTTGCCCACAGTGTGATCGCAAAGGGTTTTTCTGAATTGCTTTCAGTCATTTATTAATCCCCATGAACAAACTATTCTTTATGGCAACAGTAGTTCTTTCCACATCCCATGCTCTTGCTCCTTTCTCTGTTCCTAAGTCAGTAATGAGGTGAGGGGAGATCAGAAGCTAATGTCCCTGAATACACACATACACAAGTCACAAAGGTGTGTGTGATGGGGAGAGAATGAATGTGCACATGCACATGAATATAAGGACCCCAGCTGCAAATCACAAGGGCCAATTGGGGAAGACAGTGTGATAGGAGGAAATCCTTTTTCTTAGTGTTGTGTTATCTCAGCTGTTTGTGCTGTGAGAGCAGCCACAGACAATCCATCATTGCATGAATAAAACTTTATTTAAAATAACAGGCTGGGAGGCTAGATGTGGTCCACACACTGTAGTTTGCCTGTCTTGATTTAGGGAAGGTATATCCACTTCCCTCCAGGTTGTGTTAAACACAAACTCCAAATCAGAGCTAACATACACAAAAGGTGAAGGCTGCACTCATTGTTTAAATGTGCTTTGATTTAAAAAAAAATAAACTTAGCTTAAATCAAGCAAAATCACTCAGAAGCATGAGTGTTGAATGCAAATCTAGGCGACATCTGTAACTGTTCAGACCTTTCCCTTAGGAGGTGTCAGAGTCGGCCTTCATTCATTAGCACATACTGGGCCCTTCCAAGAGGTCTGGCCCTGGACTCACCAGTACCTAGAGAGAAATGAGCCCACTTGCCCCTCTCAGAGTCCCGTCCCACATGAAGGCTGATGCTTTCAGGGCCTTGCTGTGACTCCCCATTGCTAAGCACAGGCCCGGTGCCTAGGAGGTGTTCAGACCACCTTTGTGACCTGCCACAGTCTGTCTAACACATCTGAAGTGTGTCCTTAGCTTCCCCTCAAACTTCGTCTCTCCTCCTGCCTTCATTGCTTCTATTCATAACACTGTTTTCTAAGTTTAAAATCCCAAAGTCATCTTCTGTGACAGCTCCACGGTCCCTCCCTTTACTCCATCCTACACGTTAAGTCACTGCAATCTTCTGGAAAGACAGCTCTGATTCTGCCAATCCTCCTTCATTACACCTGGAAGATGCCCTTGGATTTCAAAAACAGGCTTCTGTCCTCAGTGAGCAGGTCGCCTGGGGGTTGGAGTGACCCTGCTCCTGCCCTGCCCTGAGCCTCCTGCCAGAAGGTGACCCTCTGCACAGTGAGACACACTCCCACCCTCCAACACCACTCAGCCCACACTCTCACACTTGGCCCCTCGCACATGCATGCATGCACACCACACGTATTCATGCTCCCCACACACCCTCCCCCCAGACTCACTGTTCTATGTGGGCGTGCTCAACACCTAACACAACACCTATACGCCTTGCCACACTCCTGGCATGCCCTCATCCACACACACTCACACTCCTACCCACGCACTCAATCCCTTGCATCTCACGCCCACACTCATGCCCACATTCACACTTGCATCCTGCCATTGACCCTCACCCACCCTTACCATTCCTACCTGCCCATTCTCTCACACACACATTCACATCCACACTTACCACCCACTTGCTCGTTCACCTAAGCACACTCAAAGCCAGCCATACGCCCTGGACAACTTGACTTTTGCACATTTTTCATATAGTTTCTAAATGAGTATGTGCTTATGATGTCTTATCCTTCCAGAATATCTTTACTTCCATTGCAAAATGCCTTAAAATCAATGTAAACTGCACCTCCTCCCTGGAGAACAGGGTCTCTGACAGTGCCCGTTGTTTACATCTCCCCTTGCCCTTAGCACATATTGTAAAAGTGGGTGGAAACCTGAACATCACTCGTCTTTCCCTCACTGAGCGCTCATCTGTTCCAGAGCCTTTATCTGCAGCAACTGAACTGACCCTTCCCACCCCCTTCAATATCCAGATTCTCCTGACGGAGTCAACTCTTATAGACACATCAGTTTTTAAACTCCATCACAAAGAGTAAAACCTTCTTTTCTTCCTCTTCTTCCCCCTGAGTAGGATCTGGGTCAGCAGGAAGCAGAACTGTGGCCTCTCTGTGTCTCTCCATTCGCTCCATGGTGCTCTGGTCTCTTCGAGGCTCTAGCATAAGGGGCCCACACTTTCTGCCCTCTGGTCCTGAGATGCTCTGAGTACGTGCAGTTGGGTCATCCTGCAGAATCCCGTGAAAACAGCTGGAACCCCTGCTTATGGAGGGCGGGCTGAGGTGAGGGGTGGCACTGGTGAGCCCACTGCACGATGTGGCCTCCCTACACAAGGGCCTGCAGCAGGGGCAGAAGTGGGTTCCCCCAGAGCCCCAGGAGAAAGTCCCAACCCCTCTCAGGGGCTCTGTGCCTCAGCACTTCTCCACCCTGGCTGAATCCCAGGTGCTGGGCTCTGGGACACTCCTAGGGTCCCACACAGCAGCTTTACAGTGGACTGGTCCCTCTGAATTTCTTGTCTTGCTAATTTGGCTTGGTCTTTTACCTTCTTCCCTAAATTCAGAAAAGTGTACTGTGCTACTTCTGGAGTCCTGCCTGCTCTGTGCTCAACTTCGGGCTGTGATCTGGGGACACGATTAATCTTTTTCTTCTTCCCCCCATCAACATTCCAGACTGGCTTTTGAAATCAGAGACTCTTGATTTCTTACCAATTCTGGCTAATCATTTTTACATTTCTGTTTGAGCATCACAGTTGAGCAATGAGCCCCTGGCTCCTGGTTCCCTTCCTCTGAAGAAATGGGTGCCTTCACTGCAGTGGGGGTGGGGTGAATGGGGTAACCAGGGACACTTGAGAAATACAAGATGCTCAGTTAAATCTGAACTTTAGATAAACAATGATTTTAAGAAACACATACTAAAAATTTATTCACTGTTTATTTGAAATTCAAATGTATCTGGGCATCATGCGTTTGAATTTGCCATCAAAAATAATTATATATTAATTACAATTTCCCAGTTTTTCTACTAGGTTCTGTAAACAATAAGAGCTCTGAATAAAAAGAGGCGAGCCTAGCAGCTGAGGGTTCACTGGGAATGAAACATATTAGTTTCATGTTTTCAAAACTATGATCTTCTTTATATTAGCTTGTACCAGAAAGAGTGGTAGCAGATAGGGAAGTGACTCAATATGGCAACTTATGTAATAGAGAGTATAGCTTTTTTGCTGTGATTTTATTAGTTTTAAGATGATACAATTTTAGAGATAGCAGAGATCTTAAATTAGTTTATACTCCACATCTGAAAAATATTAAAGTAATTTATAAATAATTTTGTAGTGTTGATCCATTTTTTTGCAGTCCTTTTCTTAACTTTCACCAATAAAAACTGATTTCAAGGCCTTTTTTATTTTAGAGTTTTCATTTCCAGCATAACCTAGCACAACAACTGAGAAAATATAATTAATCATATTTTGTTTGAAACAAATTAATAATATATGAATACATTTTGAAACACAAAGCTCAGGGATCAGATTATTTTGGTAGTTGGGGAAGAGACATATACAGCCTTTCAAATTTTCCTTTCAATAATTCAGAGGGCTAATTTTGCAGAACATGTTGGAATTTAATTAGGAAGACTGGTTCTTGCTTCTCCGATTTGAAGACAGCATTACAGACCCAAATGTGTCTGAATCCTCTTTGATTATTATGACACAGTCAGCCCGACAGAAGAGTCTGACTTGGATGAAGATGTTACTAACAATGGGTTCGAGTACTCAGTATTTGAGCAGGTCATAGGTAGAAGTTAACTTCATTTAACACTGAGCAGTTATTAAAAGTGATGACTTTTGTACCAATCTGAACTATAGAACTTATGCAGACCAAGAGGTAAAAAGCAATTATCCCATTAATTAGTATTTCTTTCACTATACTTTATACTAACAAGAATTCTAAATGTTAATTTGATTCTAGACCTCAATTTAAAGATTCCAGTTAAGGAAAAACATTAAAACAACTACAACAACAACAACAATAATGATCATCTCTGGAATCACACTACTTGAAATGTTGAAAATCAGGACCAAGAGCAGCTATTTAGGGGCTGGGGTTGTGGCTCAGTGGTAGAGTGCTCGCCTAGCACGTGTGAGGCCCTGGGTTCGATCCTCAGCACCACATACAATAAATAAAATAAAATATTAAAAAAAAAGAGCAGCCATTTATACGACACTATCTCCCAGGTATATCTGAAGCGTGTTAGATGCACCGATCCTCAAAACACTTTCCTGAGGTAGATACTATTATTTTATTCTCATTTTACAGGTTAAGAAACTGAGGCTCAGTGAGCTTAACCTGTTCCTGGACTACACAGCTGGTTAGACTAGGTCTCGGATTTGAACTGTCTTACTGTAGATCTCTGTTTCTGCTGCAGGACCCCGCCGGCTACGGCCTCTCCTCACGGGCCCCAGCACCTTGGTGGCCAGGGCACTGTGATTAGCTAAACACACAGCACTTAAAGGCCCAGAGAACAGACTCCAGCAGGCACATTTACTTTTTTATTTTTAAATACTTTTTTAGTTGTAGATGGACCTTTACTTTATTTATTTATATGCAGTGCTGAGAATTGAACCCAGTGCCTTACACACGCTAGGCCAGTGCTCTACCACTGAGCCACAACCCCAGCCCAGGCAGGTGCATTCTAAATATCAGTACTTCCCATTCTGCTTTTTGCCGAAACTCCACATTATTCAGTCTGTTGAACTCTGAATATAAGTCTTCACTCCTCCCTGTACTCTACTTTCTCCACTTCAAGTAGAGTTCTTGTGCTAATTATAAGCCCTTCTAAAATGGTCTCCTAATTTTGACTCACTCCTTTTAGAGAAGAGAGTATCTTTTAGAGAAAGCTTTTTTCAAAATTTAAGTATAGCCATTTCTTTAATTTAAATTATTATTTATATTATATGCAATGTAAAATTTTAAATGACATGGCTTTTCACCTGGGATTCCTAGGTCCATGGAAAGGATTCTCCTATCCTCAAGTAACCTGGGTATTAAATACAGAATTCTACAAGTGTGTGAGTCTATGCAAAGGTGGAAACGTAAACATGTCTACAACTTTTATTGGATTTGTGAGAGCCCAGAGTCCCAAACATAGTTCTAAATGGCATATAATACTAGAACATCACCTGTATTTTCATGTTGCTGTGTACCAGCACCCTGCCAAAGCTAAACAGAGTCTTGGATTAAGAGCTGGACAGATTCTTACCCACCTGCCAGGGAGCACCTGTGGAATGCTCCATGGGGCTCAGAGGAGCTCCCCTCAGGTAAGCTTCATGGTTAAGCTGCATTACTCCTGACTTCAGCAGACTTGGAGACTCTGAGTTACTCCTTGGTGAATCTAAAGGCACTCCCAGTAGACTCACCTACCACCTCTTCACTGTCCATCCCTGTCACCTGGCTCTCCACCAGCCCACAGTCACCGTGAGCTGCACAGATGTTCTGTTCCTCCGTCCCTCCTTCACATTCACTTGGCACCACCCCTGGTCTCACCTGGTGACACCTGGCTTGCTGCCTACTTGCCCTAAGTCCTGAACATGGCCAAAGCCAACATCAAGATGCACCCAGCCCAGTCCAAGCACGCTTCTGCACCTGAGGGTAGTGATCCTCACCCATTCCTCAAGCCCCCAGGCCCCAGACCCCTCCTCAGGACCACCCGAGGCCCTGGCTTCTTTGTGAGGAAGTAAAAGGGATCCCCTTCTCTTCAGATCCTTCAAGCCAGCTGCCTGTCCCCATTTACTCTGCCCTTGTTTCTGTTGAAGTAGAATCGCCCCCTTACCCTTCGACACCACTGAATCCATTCCTTCTGCCAAATCAGAAAACTTACAATCATCCTCTTTTTTTTTCCTGCACTACCAGTTTTTATCCTTCTGTGAATTCCCACCAGCAGAAAAACATGATGTAAAATGTCTTCTCAGAAAGAAAACAAAAATCGAGCTACTGCTTCATTTCACTTTCTCTGACCATCTTTAGAGAATCTTCATAGGGATGCCTCTGGTCACACCCACGCTCACGTGTTGACCCCGCTAAACCCCTCTGGGATGCCAGGCTCTGCTGTAAGCACTGGGTACGTATTCCCTTAATGGCTCCACACCACGATCCTCACTTGTGAAGACAGTCACGACTGCTAATATTCTCAGATTACATTTGAGCAAACTGAGTCACAAAGAGGCTCAGGAACTAGTTCAAGGCCACTCAAGCCAGAACCCAGATGAACAGATTGGAACCAAGGAAGCTCTCGTTTTCTCGACTACACAATTGTGTTCTCTGAATTTTATCCACACTTAAGGTCTACACTGCCTCACCCTGGGGTATGGGAGTTTGGCACTTTGGGGTCTTAGTGCCTCCCTTCCCAAACCCAGTGGCCAACCATCAGCCCTGATCACGTGGTCCCTCTGAGCAGCGCGGGACACAGGGGCTTCTCCTCCCTCTAGCTGCTGTCCTAACCTGTCTTCCAGGACGTGGTTCTCCCTTGGATCTCCTCCACTTCACTGTCGATGCCACCTCTGTTTTCTCTGCCGAATCCTCCTCTCTTCAAAGCCCTTTGGGAGCTCTGGAGGCTCCTGGATGTCTTCTCCTCCTTTTAGGAGACTGCAACCTCGTGGGTTTACATGCTGAGATGCAAAGTGTCCCTTCCCAGTCCACTTCCTCATCTCCACTTGGATGGTCAAAGTGGACACGCTCCAGCCTTTCCTGTGCTGCCTCTCATGATGGTATCTCCCAGAAATGCACTCTCCGCTAGTGGAGTCCCTGTTCTTCCCAGCCACTGAGGACAACATCAATGTAGCTGTCCAGGGCTCCTCGCTTTTCTAATACCCCACCTTCAGTTCATCAGCAAATTCCACGGGTTCCATCTTCAGCACAGCCTCAGTCTGATGGCCTCTCATAACTACGTCTTCTGTTCACTTAGTACATAGGCTATTTTCTTCTTGCTTAGCAAATGCACTTCATCCTATGGGATGCCGCTGCCTCTAACCTGTTTTCATACAGTTTATTTCCTCTAGAAGCCATGATAATCCCTTTAAAACTACATCTGATTAAGACTCTACATACTGGTAAAATCCTTTAGTTCTTTCACATTCCACGGATATAGCACACTCAACGTCTTAACAATGTCCTATAGGTTCACCTCCTGCCACTTTGCCCAGTTCTCCAGGCCCTGATATCTCAGATCACAGTGACCTCCTTGCTTTGGTTCACACCTGCCAACCAGGTTCATGTCTCAGAGCCTTGTACTTCCAGTTCCCTGCAACTCCAAGATTCTTCTCCATGTACCTGCTGATGACAGTCACCTCTTTTTCAGGCCTCTATTCAAATGTCACACCTACAGAAAAGCTTCCTTGTTTGCCCTGTGTCAAGTAGCATGATTCTTTCTTTTCAAAGTCCTGGCCTTGCTTGCTTTTGGCAGAACATTCTACCTCCGCATGGCTGCATCTATTTATTTCTTTACTGTCTCCTTCCTCTGACTACTAGGTAAGCGCCAACAAAATGAAACCTGGGCCTGTTTTCTCATACCTGGAACAATGCCTCAACCATCTTTGTTGAGTAAAGAATGTTAAAGACCTACATCCTGGTATTGTGTGGTTGAGATTCTTCATAATATGCAAGATAACTGTTTGTAAATTAAAATGGACATATTATTTATACAGTCCTGCTACATCATTTGCCAACTTTTGAATGTGACAAACTGCCCAATAAGCCCATAGTTAGATCCAGTTTGTCATAAGCTCAGGTTTGGGGATTTTCTTTAAGTGATGAGCAGAATACTTTAGTGCACCCCACCTTCCTCTGAAATGGAGAGCATATGCTTGCCGAGTCCATGGGGCTGTCAGCGCTGTTTCAGGAAGTTCACGAACGGAAGCTGCGTTTGCACACTCACTGGCAAGATCTTTTAGAATGAGAATCGATTGGAATGGAAATGATGCCCAGGGTTCTGACCATCCCTGGTGGACGGCACGTCCTAGCTCAAGGATCACAGGCATCCCCAGCCGCATTCAGCCAGCACCCTCCACTTAGAAGATAACGCATGCCAACAGGAAATTAAATGGATGTTTGAATACAACATATTGTGTAACTCTTCTCTCCCCCTCCCCTTAGTGTTTATAAATTCATTTGACAGGTTTTAGAAGGAAAAGAATCGTTTCTTGGTAATATTGATATATTTCACTTTTATGCTCAAAAGAAAAGTTGCTTCAGTTTTGTTATTTTTCCCACTCAGTTGTTGTCTAAATATTGGTGCCCTCAGACAAACCAGCAACCATGTCATGATTTTCAAAAAATCTCTGTAGGTGAGGAGATGGTACAGAATACGAAACACCTCATCAGCTGAAGAACTGAAAAGGAAAAGGTATCATAAAAAGAAAACCCCAAGAAGGCACTGTTTAATCTCCAAAAATATGAAGAGTAACACCAATTCCTAAGATTAAAGAGACAGACTTGAACATAGCTTTGTGTAATCATCTATTTTTTGAGTTTGACGGGCATGAAAATGTTTGCAAAATCTTATGCAATAAATCATATTTTCTGTGCAGGCAATTCACACACATTATTCCTTTTTTCCTTAAATAAATGCAGAGCTTAACAGTGCAGGCTAAATATCATTTTTATCATCTTTCCAATAACATGTAACCTACAACTAAACAGGTAACGGATCCACCACCAAGCAAAAGAGAATTAAAACAGTTTGAGGCTATAAAAAGCCTGACATAAAAATGAACAATATTTTACAAAACAGTGATTTTACAAAATAGAACATGTGTTGATACATTGAAAAGGAATTTGATTTTCTGTTTTTGTCACTTGGAGATGTTGTGTCAGTAATAAAGATTATTGTGTCAAAGCAGTATTACACTCTGTAGAGCATTTATCATGCTCTGCACTATGGATGGTGGCTCAGTGCTCTGGGTCCCAGTCCACACTTTGCCCAGATGACAGTGGAGTAGGACAAGGTCTGAAGGTCCAAACAATAGCTACTGAACCCGGGACAGCGCTGACTCTGCTAACATGCCAGCCTTCTGTGTCAGGCCTGTGTACACCACTGTTGAAGAAAGCCCTGTAACCACCTCACAGTCCATCCTAAATTACGGACTAACCAACATAAGACATTTTGATAATGACGTAATAAAAATGTAAAGTTGAAACTGTGAGAAACTCATAAAAATGAAAAGCAAAATAACTGAAAGAGAAAGATGGAAAACCTGTGAGGAAACAAGTTTGCTTCCTGTAAAAGAGATGGGAGAAATAAAAACCACACATATGCACATGTGTGCACCTGCACACATACACACACGCACAAATGTAATGAGTGTGGTACCTGCTAATTCTTCCCTAGCAATTTTGACCATGAAAGATGGCTCACAGTACTGCTCTCCCCTGCATGATCTTAAAGCAGAGACAAACTTTCTAAAGCTCAGGCCCAGCTCTCTATCCCTTGTGGCCATGATTGGAACCAGATGAAGATGACCCCTCAGGTGGGAGCCCTTTAGAACAAGGCAGGCTTGGAAACAGCCCCATGCACTCCACACAGCGCCCTCTGGTGGTGGGCATCCTGCCCCTCCCTTCACACACACTGTCTTCCATGCTGGGTACCTTCTACCTCACAGAATAGACCCTGCTTTTTCTTTCATGTGAAACTCTCCATGAGCCTCACTAGAACTGCCTCACCTCCAGTAATCGCATGCAGTTGGCTCTAGAAAGCCTCCTTCCTTCCCATGCACACGAAATGCTCCCTTCACTTCAGTGCCTCACACTTTAACGTCACACATCACAGGACTGAAACTGTTGAGCTGCCTTTTCCCATGGAGATCCCAGAGTTTCTGGGGGATGTGACATGTCTTACTCATTTTGGTAATTTTAATGTTACCACAGTGTTTGCTGCACAGAATCTCTGTTGACATAATGAAGGCACTGTTGCATAATAACATTATGTAATAAGCATTTGTGAATTACTTCCAAAAAGATGAGTGACATAAATGCACTACCCCACAAGAGTTTCACCAAAGTGTCAGTTTTGTATATATAAAAATAGCAACAGCAAAGCTACACTGAGTTGATTTGTGTTTTCAGTATTTTATGGAATTGTTCTATGATACACATTTTGTGGGGGCTCTTAAATGCGTTTACTCTGTGAGCTCTTTTCATTTTGATAGCTAAAGGGGAAAAGGTGCCTTATTACCAGTGAGAGATATAACTACATTTAAGGTATAGAACAAAATCCGTATTATAGGTCAACATAAATTTCTACGAAAGTACAGGTATTCTCCTTAGGCAGGAAATTCTGATAAGCAAGCAACCAGATCCCAGCCGAAGACAGAGTGTGCCAGTCCCCAGGGAGGAATAGGGTCACCACAGCACAGTAAGCACCTGGCCTTAAGGAAGTTCACTGCTGTGCCTTCAAAGTGGGGCTCAGATTGTGGGGACGCACCTTCATCTGGCTGCTAGAGAAGGGGATGAGGGAGACACTGGCAATGGTCAGGGCTTAAGAATAGTGATCTGCACCATCTGGAGGTTTTCTACCACCGTCTGGGTCATCTCCAGAATCTGAAGGTGCTGAACCTGCGGCTGGGTGCAGAAGGTACTCTAGGCAGGTCCAGGTAACCCTTCTCTCCCTTTCATAGGCTCAGCACCAGAAAGGCCCACCCAACTATGAAGACTAATGCTCAAACCACTTTTCAAGCAATTTTCCTCATCAACTTAAAATCTGACTGCATATCACCTACACACACCTCTCCCTTCCTGAATGCAGTAGAATGTTTTCTGGTTTCCTAAATCGTGGCCCTGAATACCATTCACCAAGCGTTACCACTTGAAATACAGCAGGGGAAACTTTAAAGTGCAAATTTAAATAAGTAATCATAAGCACATTATTTTGTTGTTGTTGAAAATTGCCAAAGAAAATTTCCCTACCAACTGCAGTGACCGTGGAAGAAAGCATGCCCTACACC
The DNA here is from genome assembly GCF_001458135.2 of Marmota marmota marmota. NCBI lineage: Eukaryota > Metazoa > Chordata > Mammalia > Rodentia > Sciuridae > Marmota > Marmota marmota. The sequence goes on from NW_026000068.1 coordinate 8,905,635, forward strand.
TAGATGGCATATCTGGGGACGATTTGAGACTATTTCCCCTGGCTTATCTTTTGCAAATAGTCATGAAGAATCTAAATGGTATCTGTCCTAACAAGGTCGGGGGCACCTCAGGTTACTGGCAGGGGAGAATTCTGGCTTTCTTAAAAAGATGAAATGCCCAAGTCTTCCCAGTCTGAGGGCAGCCTGCCATTGCCGCCACAGTGTGCCATTGAACATGAAGAGAGGGACAGGCTGGGAAAGTGTATAGTCGGCCATTGTTTTCAGTGGACTCCAGACATCCTCATTTGCTGTGTATTAATTGAAAGAAACCATTTGTTTTGTGGATAAAGTAGTTTGCTTCTGAAATTTGCTAAGGAATGAGTGCTGATTTCTCAGAAAACTCAAGGCCAAGTTTAATTTTTCCAGCTTTCAGCCCGACACATTATCCTTTCTTCTAAAGAGTGAGAGCCTTAAATGGGAACCAAAGCCTGTAGCCGAAGGCCTGACCCTTTCTGCTGAACTGGGGTTTCAGGAGAGGGAGCCTCTGCATTGCTTTCTTATTTCTGAGAAACTGGTTCAAAGGTCAAGCCTAATGGAAGTCTTCAGAAGTTTTATTTTCCGTGGAAGGCTTAATGAAAGGCCCAGAGCTTGACCCAATAAAATGCGGATTATGAGGCATTCTCAGTTGAAAGAACTTCCATGGTTTTTCCCTTTAAAAGAATCATATGCAGATCAAAAGACAATGTTTAGATTTTTCATTAAAATAACACACTCACACATATACCCACAGATATTCATATATCCTTCATTTCCTGTGACAATGAAGCTCTAATTGTTAATTTTTTCTTTGAAACTGAATGATCATCACAACTATTATTAGTATACAATGGATCAAAACATGTATGATTATTAAAGCACAGAAATTCTGATATGCAATTATGAAACAGAAAATTTTATTGAAAATGTATCTTTTAATGAGATGGATGTGGAATCTAAAAATTCATTGATTTTCACAAACAAATGCTATTTATTGCTAGAATGAGACAGGTCTTTATAATCCATTGCAATTTTGTTTTCTATACATGAGAGTATTCCAAAGCCCTGTTCATGTAAGTATGTAGTGAGATTCTGGAGTAGAGGCTGCTGTCATTTCTGAAGAGGGTGCAGAGAAACAGTGAAAGAACATAGAAAGAGCATCTGGAGAAGAGCAGGTCATGAGATCAGACACTGCTGAAGACAAGAGTTCCCTCACCCAGACCTTCCTTCTCAGCCAGAAAGCCACAGGTGTAGAGCTCAGTGGGGAGAACTCCCACTGTGAACCCTGAAAGCAACCTGATACAGCTGCCTTCTAGGTAAGTCTGGATGTATCTTCTGTGTCCCACAGGTTATATCCATAATGGGTATAACCAATCTATCAGCTGTGCATCCTTCATCCTCTTGTTCCCTGAGTTTAGCACCAGATCAGGGGTGCTTGGCTCCATAACCAAATATAAGAAATGTTAATTCTTTATTAAAGAGGCAGAAAGAAAATGAGCAGGTAACATTGACCATCAGACCATAGCTTCTTAAACCACAGCAGAATAAGCCACTGCTGGAGGAATTGTTAAAATGCAGCCTGCAGGTGGGGTCTGGGATTTCACATGGCTAATGAGGAGCTCCAAGCCCAGCACCACCTGGGATGCACTTGAGCATAGAAAGTGGGCTTGAATATATCTGAGTGCTGGTGAGGTGTGTGCAATTGGATGATCTGAGGAGCATCCACCTGATTGGTAATAGCACACCCTGTGCTCCGTGGAGTCATGAAGAATGGCAACTCCACAGGGAGGGGTCCTACGTCCATGCTGAGGGATCTCAGGCTAGTGGAGGACATGCCTGGCTCTATCAATCAGAGAATGCTGATGTGGGGAGTACATTGGGTCTGATGGAGGTGAAGGGCAGGCAGGTAAGGGCAAAGACTAGAGAAAAGCATTGCAGCAAGAGACAGAATAAGGCTCTGACTCTCATTCTAGCAATTCTGGGATGGAGTGGTCTATGCCCTCTCAGCAAAATGAGAAAGACTCAACAGGAAAAAGAGTGGGGAAAGTTGGAGGAAGATATGAGAGGCATCTGCCTGGGGATAAAAACGGGGAAGGAGTTGTTCAAAACCTTTGAAAGACAAGCAGAAAATTACATCATTTAAAAAAAAAAAAAAAGCAGATACTGTGGAAATTTTTTAAAAGGTAAACTACATCTTCCAAAGTCTATACTGTAATGCTGTGAAAAGTGAGTTCACATTTTGATAATATTATCAACTCTTTTAACATCTGGATTCTCAAATTTAGATTTTTGATAAAATAAGACTCTAAGACTTCGAAAGTCAAATGATTGTAGCAAATTATTATGCCACTAACGATATAATTCAAAGCACATTCATATGGTCCAATAGGAGAACTATCTGAATACCACTGCTTGATCCCTAACTTCTGCAATAAGATGTTCTAACTGAGAGACGTTTTTGGCCAAAAAACATCAGCGATTCAGACTTTCATGTGCATAGAGCACATAGTGTCTTGTTAAAAATGCAAATTCTGAGGTCTGTGATTCTGCATCAGGTCACAGCACCACACTTTGGAGAGCAAAGTTCTAAAGAAGGTGCTAGAAAGTTTAAATTTTGGTTATTCCCATATTAATTTTTAAGTAAAATGATATATTTTAATGTAAAATTCAAAATGTAATAGAGTGAATATTTATTGCAATGATTTTGAAACTGAAGGAATGAAATGAAAAAGAAAATGTTCCTTATTTTTAGAAAACATTTCAATCCCATAATGGGTATAACCAATCTATAAAAAGTAGTGACTAATTAATGACTTACTACCTTAGGTTCATTTATTTATATGCATAATGGTGCCTATGAAAGATTACAAAACTGTCTCTTTTCACATCTCATTTTCTATAACCTGCAGACACCTTCTTTAAAGTTAGAGCAGATACATTTGTATTAACTTGCATATTGTACTGTAAACACTACACAAAGTTCATTTTCTCAAAAGACACATCTAAACAACAACAAAAAAAATGTCAGGCCAGCTCGGGCAGCCTCCTCAGGGCCTTCTCAAAGCAGATATCCCCCTCCAACACCCTTCTCTTAGAGGACTCCCACAGATGGACTGCTGCAGAATCCCACCACAGCTGAATGCCCTTGGGATTCACATTGACCTAAAGCAGCTCTGCTCAGGGTCAGCACAGCAGGCAACCTGGTGAGCAAGCTCTGTCCAGCGTGCTTTATCCTGGACTCCACTCATGGCTATCCACATGGACACCTGGATTAGACTTTTAGGGCTGCCATAACAAAATACCACCCACAGGGTGGCTCACACAGATACGTATTGTCTCGTGGTTCTGGAGACTAGAAGTTCAAAAGCAAGGGGCCAGCAGGGCCTCTTCTGAGCTCTCTCTCCCTGGTTTGCAGGTGTCCATGCTCTCTTTTCTTACAGGGTCTTTCCTCTGTTCAAGTCCGTCCCTGGCGTCTTTTCCTTTTCTTATAAGGGCACGGATCCTCCTGGATTAGGGCCTCACCCTAATGGCCTCATTTTAACTTCATCACCTCTTTAAAGACTGTATCTACAGAAACAGTCGCATCCTGAGTGCTGGGAGTTGGAACACTGACACACGAATTAGGGGGCAGAATTCAGCCCCAAATGCCTCTCTTGAGCAAGCTGGAATTCACGGTGTTAGAGACAAACATACACAGGAGAGAGACAGAACCAGAGCAGAGGAGGAAGCCAGCACAGAGCTGAGAGACCAGGCAGACAGGTGGGGAGGTCAGAGGGAGGCAGGCAGAAAAGCCCAGAGCCCACACTGCAAGGCTCTGCCACGGGGCCCAGCCCACACTTGCTCTCAGTGACATACTCAGAGTTCCTGCCCAGCTCCAAAGCCGCCTTTGTGTCTAGGCCTGTGAGCTGGTTTTCAATGAGACCCTCCTGGCTGAAGCTGCTGACACCGTTTCCTGTCTCTTTCATACCCTCTGGAAACGTACAACAAGCTCCTATTGACTGAGATCACCCGAGTGCATTCTCATTCCTTGCAACTTGTAAGTGCTTACTGCCGTGAATGAGCTAATGTAGCATGTTACACACAGGCGCTTCAGTCGAGGGCCTGGGTCTGAATGACAGATGCGTAGCACGGGTGGATGTGTGTAAGGGTCCTGTTGTATGTTGCCTGTTTTGCCTTCATTTTTACTAAAGCAACAGTGTAGGGCAATCAAACCTTTTCTTTCAAAAAATGCAAACATATCAATAGTTACAGGGTTTGAAGTTACTTATTCAGAGTAGGTCCAGTCTGTGTGTGTATGTATGTGTGTGTGTGTGTGTGTGTGTGCGCGCGCGCATATCTGTATGTGTGCATACATGTGCATATGTATTTGTATAAATGTGCATAATGGAGCCCTATATGTTTGTTACATTTGCATGCACATGGGTGTATGTGTACATACATGCACACTGCTTGGCAGACACAAAGTGTTCATATTCCTAAAAGTCCCATTTACAATATTAGCAATGTTGCCTGCTACTTTCAATCTGATTTATGGGAAGTTTAAATCTTTAATGTCCCAGTCATCCTCAAAACAAAGGACAGCACACACATTACTCGGCCCCTATAGAGACATGTCAGTTTATCTAAAAAAGCCCGAGCTTTGTATTTTCCTCTTTAATGACAGGAGCACTTTAGTGCAGTTATACATGTTAATTGCCACTTACCTTTAATGAGTTCTCTTCTAACACAACAGAGCTTGGCTGGAAATACAGCGGACTGCTTTGTCAAGAAAAGACAGGAAGGGTCCTCTTGGTTCCTGGGAGGAAGGAGATGCTTTCTCTGTCTGCTTTCTTGGTGTTGCTTGAAAGCTTTCTGACTTAGGGCCTTTGCAGTTACTACCTTCATACTCAGTGTGAGTGGAAATTCAATAGAAGTCATGAAATGGAACTCTGGCTCTAAAACAACAGGCACAGTAGGAATGACTGAGGTCATTATGCAGAATTATGTGGTGGCTGGTATAAGCAGGCACTAAGGGGAACTTATAATAATCCTGCAGATAGTCTGATTTAAATTCAATTTATTTTTAAGTTTCTATGATTTTAAATCTGATTATTTCCTATTTATTTCTTAGCTAATATTCCCACTTCATTTTCTCTAAAGTTTTCAGTATCCAGAACAGTGCCTGGCAATTTGCATTCAATAAATATTTGTTGAATGAATGAATGAATAAAAATATCTAAATATGATCACCATGAGGCAGTATTTCTTGAATAATATGAATAAATATTTTTCTTCTGTAGAGCAATATTATGCCATCTAATTTAAAAAGCTACTTTACATTTATTCTTTTAATTGAGTCTTATAGTTATTATAATTAGGCAATACATTGTAACAGACTATTATTGTTATTATTTTACTGGATCATGAGAAAGTCTGGGAAAGAGATTAAAGAACTTACTTTGGTAATATATTTGGCAAGTAATAAACGAGGGATAATAAATGATGTTCTCCTTAGAAGTGTGCTTCGGAGCTTCCTACAAAGTTGAGAGAAGCTACTGCTTTGGAATCATGTTCAAGTCCATGGGGCTGCTTCCATTCATTCCACCTCCCTGTGGCTTCCACACACTCCTCCATATGTTTTCTGCGTGTAAGAACTAGTGCCTGGTCAGCGTGTAGCTGGCTTCTATTCTTTTATTATGGTAAAACATGTGCAACATTAATTTTACCATATTAACTGCTTCTAGTGTGCCATTCAGTGGCATTAAGTATGTCCACAATGTTGTACGATGATCACCATTTCAGGACATTTTCGTCATCCCAGAGAGAAAGGATGTACTTAAACACTAACTCCTTATGGTCCCCTTCACCCAGTTCCTGATTATCACTAATCTATTTTCTGTTTCCATAAATTTGAAACTCTAGGTACCTCATTGTGTTAGCTTTTTTGGCACTTGATCAAAATACCCCACAAGAACAATTTAGAGGAGGAAAAGTTTATTGTGGCTTACAGCTTCAGAGGTCTAGTCCATGGTCAGCTGATTCCATTGCTCTGGGCCCAAGGTGAGGCAGAGCATCGTGATGGAAGGGCATAGTAGAGGAGAACTGCTCAACTCATGGAGGTCATGAAGCAGAGAGCGAAGGAGAAGGGCTGTAGGTAGATGCACTCCTCCAAGGCATACCCCAGTGACCCACCTCCACCAGCCACGCCACATCTGCTTACAGGTAACACCTGTTATTCCATTCAAACTAGATGGGCTGACTAGGCTATAACTCTCACAATCCAAGCAGTTCTCCTCTGAATATTTCCACATCAACACAGGAGCTTTTGGAGGATACATCATACCCAAACTATGCTATTCATGTAAATGGAATCACACTGTATTTTCTCTTTTATGTGTGGCTTATTTAAATGCTCCTTTGTGTGTATGTATCATACTTTCTTTATCCATTCATCAGTTCGTGGGCATTTGGACTCTCTCAACACTTTGCTTTTTTTCTTTTTAATAAAGAAATTTCACAGAAGATATTGGATGTGAGCAACAGGAGATGGGGTCCTTGGGGGCCACACTATGGACTTGTTCCCTGAAACAGGTATTGTTAATTCACACAGTATAATGGATATTGGGATTTTTTTTTTTTTTTAGAAATGATTAAGATTTTGATTATTGCTTCTTTGCAAAACTCAAAAATATACAGAAGAAATGATATAATCCTAGTCATTCACTAATTCATCAAACATTCAAAACAGTATATGCAGGAAAAGTAAATGAGAGTCCAGGGTGTCTTTTTCACAGTCAGTGGGACCTAAATGAGAACCTTCAGCTAATATTACATTAGTTACTTGTCCAGAGAGTGACTGTTTCTTGGTGTGGCTTTCATGTCAGTGTTCTCCAAACATCTTCTTCAAACCAGCTTCACCCCCACCCTCCGCCGCCCTTTCATTCTATTGCAGAGACTGTTCTTAATTCCAAGGTTATTTCATGGCTGCCTTTCCTGTGTACTAAGAGGTTGGTGGTGACCTTATGCTAAGCAAAACACTGGCTAACCTATGCTGTGTTTAGGCTAACCATGTGTCTTTAGTGTTTGAATTCCAGAGATGTTGGGAACCACTGGGCCACGGTTGAAAGCTGGGGGAAGCACCCTGGGTCTACTGCAGCATCCGTCAGTACAGAGCAGCTGTCCAGGGAACACTGGGTTTTCCTGGCAAACAACCCAGTTATCAAACACAGTTTGAGCCTCATGAGGTGCTGCCTCTTCTCTGAAGAGTCCTCCAAGTTGGTGGCCCACGGCCATGCTCCACTATGAGATTTTAAACATCAGATACAGTAAATAAACTAAGGAAATTGTGAAACGTCTTCAGAAAACTAAGGTGAATGATGAAAAAGTGAGGATCCATCTTCCATTTCACCCTCCAGTGCATGTTGGCACATGAAATGTGCTTTATGTACAGAGGCATGACAGATGCACGACTTCTCAACTTCCCACCGGAGCCTTCTCCTCCTCCTTGCCACCCTTCTCTCCCTTCTCCTCATTCTCTTAGATAATTTAGTGGCTGCTAGAGCATACGTGGCTCAACAACCCAGTCCAACTAGTTGAATGTGATCTTCAACAGATGAAAAAATGAAGTTACTGGACTTGTCAAACTGTAATGTACCATGAGCAATGAAATCTCAGTTTAAAATGTATTTTTTTTCTTACTATAAGATGCTAATTTTCTTTTTATCAATGTCAGTACCTCCAAATTAATGAGCACTATTAGCTGCAAAACTCCTCAAGAAGCAATGGGAATTAATTTCCATTAGTTAACAACTGACAGTCAACTACAACCTGCCTTGCAAGACAATAAATGTTTTGAATGCTCCATTTTTGTCCTCAATTAAATGTTCACAGTCAGATGGTGAAGAGAAGTGACTATGACATCAAGCCAGATATCAATGCTGGTTAGCATATGACATGACCAAAGGGGATTTCAGCTGTTCAATTGTGATGGAATAAACAAGGAGGGCTTTGAGGATGAATTAATTAAAATATCCTAAAAATGAAAAAGCTTTACTACAGTAGGATGAGTGGAAGAGCAAAGGGGGGAAGTTCTTAATTAGGAACTGGCCAAGCTCTCTGAAAAACACAGGTCACTTAGAATAGCACACGACTTCAAAAGGTACAACCCAGCAACACAGAGACCCATAACCAGAAATGGACCTTTCAAAAATCTCATAGCTACCGTGACAGGTCCACATTTATCATATGGAAAACACCCCTATGGATATGTATTTTTAGTTTATAATATCTTATCAACATTGAAAAACAGATAAGATAGAAAATACTTTGTTATGTGTCCTTTGTAACATTAATAACCATGTGTTTATGCAAATTTTATAGATCTTACCTCTGCCTAAATATATGGAGAACCAGTAAATGAATAGATTGTGTTTATATATAAATATACATATACACACATATGTGTACATGAACATATAGTCAGACATAATCTACTTATCAATCTGCCACATAAACAGATTGCATATCCACATACATGTATGTGTGTATATATAAAATACATAATATATCCATATCTATACATATAATCTATATGTACAGATATATAAATATAATGGATACATACACACGTCATTTGCCACAAATATATAATTAAGTCTAGGGCTATTAAGATTTTCCTAGAAGACAAATCCCAAAGGCTGACGGAACAAATGGGCTAATTCTGTCACCAGAATTATTTTTGTTTCTCTTTTTCTAATTAGGGATTCCTCTCATGGGAACCAACCTTAGATACAGAGTGCTGTCCTTCATTTAATAATCTCATTCAAGTCAGGATGCACAAAACTTACTATTTTTTTTTTTTTAATTCCTTTTGAAGCACCAACTCTTCTTTGAATTCCTTCAAAACCACATTCTAGGGGCTGGGGTTGTAGCTCAGTGGCAGAGCAGTTGCCTAGCACATGTGAGGCACTGGGTTTGATCCTTAGCAACACATAAAAAATAAATAAACAAAAAAAATAAAGGCATGATTTCCATTACAACTATACAAAATATTTTTAAAAATAAAAAAAAATGCACACATCCTAGAATCTCAAAAAGTGTCAAGTGAGAAATGAGCAGGAGGAACACACAGATTTTAAGTGAATCTAGGCATTTTACTTGTATACTGGATTTTGCAGCGTCATCTCTGGGTTTGGCTCTCAGAGTTTTCTCTCTGGGTCTCCAGGCTGCTCTCCTTCTCTATATTTCAGGATAAAATGCTCCCTTGGTTTTGGATTTCACCTCATTTTTAATATTCACACTCCTGCTGTCTTAACCATTCTGATCCTTTATTTCAAATGAAGATAGAAATTGATTTCCTTCAAATACAGAGGATTTTTCCCCCTCATTCGTAGAGACACATACCTCCTGAGACATCACAAAGTGGTTCAAGGACTGACTTCCTCTGTAAGACCCCTTTCCAGTGTGAGGAATCCCATAGATCACACATGCAACAGCATACACAAAGTCATCGAGAGTTGATGGACATTACCCAGGCGTGCATCGGGAAATAATATGATTACTGTATTAACCTTGCAGCAGGTGGAACAACTGTGTTAGTGCATCAGCCAGGGAGAGTTATGCCAGGAGGAAAGGACAAAGTCAGCTTTTGCTACTGGGTGTTGGCTCCAACTAGTTCGGATTTGGTTTTTTGCTCCAAGGATGCAGGAAGACCAGAATGTGTACTGCCCACTTTAGAGATCTAGGACTTGGGTTCTGCAGACCCTTCATACACCTGAAGGCCTGGTGGGTGGTGAGATCCCAGGGGCACTCAGCTCTACTCCAGTGTGAGCTACATGCTCACCTCTGAACTTGGGCTAGAGTTTGCTTTACTGATAACCTGTGGACTGAGTGGGGCAAAGGAGTTGGCTCCCCAGGGGAAAGTCTGTTCACCAGGCAAGCACAAAACAAAGATCTCCACCATCACAAGTGATGGAGAGCCTGCTAACAAGTCATTAACTAACTGGCACCCTGGATACAGATACCCTTCAGTGTGGCTGCCTATTTTTCATTACCTTTAACCCTGCACCGTCATGGAGTCTCCTATGCCAGATCCTGACAGTATAAATCAGGTGGGGATGTAGGATTAGAAATCAGTTGTTATTTTAAAAATGCACTTGTTTACTCCTGCAAAGAGTTTTGAAGACAAGAGGCAAAAGAGCATCCTAGAATGGAAAGAATCAACATTGGCACAGATAAGTCTGATGTGTAAACATTACTTTCCTTTAAACTGATAAAGGAAATCTTGAAAAGAAGGATCTCATAAAACAACAACAAAAAAGTGCTTTGTAAAGAAGTCTCCTCTTCCACCTTGTAACTCCGACCTCTCAGTGATCCCTCCTCCTCCTTCTCTACTGGCCACGGCTCTGGTCTTCCCTACACCCTCTCATATTGCTGGTCTCCAACAGGAAATGCTCCAGCACCCGCTCCTGGGCCTCTTTTTGTGCTCCAACCAGAGAGCTCATAGCCTCTATATCTTCCCACATTTACTCTGTGGATCTGATGCCCAAGCCCCAATCTCAACAAAACTGAGGGGCTCCTGCAGGCAGGATTAGGAGTTGCTGCAGAAACAGGGGTGCTAATAGCAACCACAGCTTAAAATGACTCTCCTGCTATGGTCTAGATAAGGGTGTCCTCCATATGCACACACATGAGACAGCACAAGAAGGTTCAGAGACAAAATGAATGCATCATGAGAGGTGCAACCTAATCAGTCGTTCAATCCACTGATAAAGATTAACTGGGTGGTAATTCTTGGGAGGTAGGGTGTGGCTGGAGGAAGTAGGTCACTGGAGGTGTGCCTTTGGGGTTTATATTTTATCTCCTGGCTGTCATGTCCTGAGCTGCTGTCCTCCACCACACCTTTCCTTCCACCATGGTGTCCTGCCTCTCCTCAGGCCCAGAGCAGTGGAGTTAGCTGTCTATGGATTGAACCTCTGAAACTGGGAGCCCCAATAAACTTTTCTTCTATTTTGTTTTTGTTAGGTATATTGGTCACAGCAATGAAAAAACTAATAACCTCCCTGCCACCACCCCAAGCCTGGAGGTATTCCAAGGATATTAACGTCTTAGTATAGTTCATCCTCAGAATGATTTTTATGAGGAAGGACTGCCATCATTTCCACTTCACCTCATGGACACTGAGGACCTGCAGAGATCATGTCCCAATTGTTATTTGGTAAGGACCCTTTTACCCTTGTATTTGATACCCTTCAGAAGACTGGCCACATCTACCATTTTCCTGTGGGAGAGACAGTATGCAGCTCAGGACTGAGCAAAGATGTCCCCTGGGTGGGAGGAGAGAACATTAAAATGTCTGCTCATTTATCTAACTAAACAAAATAGAGAAACAAAACATCATAATAGCTACTCTTTGGGTTGGCCCTGTCCCTCTTGCTGGGTCCAAATCTCAGCTGATGGTGTCTCAGTAGAAGGCACAACATGGCACAGTGGTTGGAAACATCCATGCTAGTTCTATGGCCTTGCATACGGGCACCTGTTGCTGCTGATGTGTGTCCCTGTGAGGTTTGATTGACACTAACTACTTTTAATCCAGCCCTCGCAAAATGAACAAGAGAGCACTAATACTTCAAGCATGTCCAAAAGCCAAAACAATGGACCCACTGGCCCAGCTACCTAGGCCCAGAGCCATAAACATCAGCCACATTAACCAGTAAAAAATGGTGACAATACGCTCCAATCTAACACAGTCAACCACATTGCTCTTAATAAAGAGTGACAGTTATCATGAAAAATTGAAAAAAAAAGTAAAAAGTTTAAAATTTTTAACCTTTAACATACCTTATTATTTGTAAGTTCTACCTTTAGTGTACATCTATTTTATGGTGTGTGTAGTGTATTAGTATGCTGGTGTGTGTGTAATCGTTGAATAGTGTCTCACCAAGTTAATGTCTACCCAGAATTTCTTAGTGACCTTATTCATAGGGTTTTTATGGACGTAATTAACATGAGGTCACAGTAAATTAGAATGGACTCCAAGTCTTAATGATTGATGTCTTTAGAAGAAGACAAAGGTAGGTAAAAACAGAGAGAAGATAGAACGTGAAGACAGAGGCAGAGACTGGAGTGTTGAGTCCAAAGTCAAGGAATGTCTGGGGCCACCAGAAGCAGGAGGTGAAGAAGGCTCCCCGTAGAGCCCTGGAGGAAGGCAGCATGGTGGCATGTGGGTTTCAGACCTCCAGGCTCCACACCTGAGAGAATACATTTTTTTTTTAAATTTAAGGCCACCGAGTTTGTGATAATTTGTTATAGTAGCCGCTATTGTTGAATGTTTGAGTCCCCTCTGAATTCAAATCTTAAAACCCAATGGCCACAGTGATAGTAAGAGAGGTGAGGCCTTTGGGGAGGTGATTAGGTCTTGAGGTGAAGTCCTCACGAATGGGATTGGGATTCCCAAAGAGGTCCCCGAGAGCTGCCTTGCCCCTTCCACATGAAAACACAGAGTGAGAAGTGCCATCTACAAGGAAAGGCCCTCACTAGACCACAGTCTACCCGCACACCTGGATCTTGGACTTCCTGGAACTCAGAACCATGAGCAGTACTTTTGTTATTGCAGCCCAAACACACTAAGACAGCAGCCCTAGGAAATTAGTACAGAACAGTCATAACATTATGAGAAGAAACGTCCACATGGAGGTGCCAGCTGGCACTTCATCCTGGTTGGTTGGGGAGACAGGGACGCCCAGAGGTTTCCCTGCGTATCCCCACAGTCCAGCTGAACCAGGCCTCAGTGTTTGCAATGGTCCTCCCTGCTCCACTACCAGCCCTCTTTTCTGTCTGACTGTCCTCTCTGCCTGGAAAGCTTTCTCCTATTCTCCCAAGTAAACCTTCTGTCCCTCTCAGCTGCAGGACACCCTCCACCTCTCTACTGGGCCTCTCAGCACTCTCCTTAGTTACTCAACACAGAGGGTCACTTCTGGAGGAACCTTTCTCTCCAGGACAACTGCGAAAGCTCCTTAAAGCACAAGGCCATGTTCAGGCTGCTCCCGTATCTGCCTAGTCTGTCCTAGAACTTTCCAGAGAAAAGTCACCTTTACTGCCGTGACATGAACCTGGGGTGCAAGGAATGAGCGCCACAGGGCTCCATCTCTGGGCTGGTGCCAGCCACATGTGGAGGAAACCTTGCTGGACACACAGCACGCCTTTCAAGTTTTCAAGGGACAAGGAACAAAAGTTACAGTAATTACACTTGGTAAAAAAAAAAAAAAATGTGGGGATCCAAAAAAAGATTTCTGTAGTACCAAATAATGGAATCATAATGGAATCATCTGATATAAAGCCCCAATCATTTAAGTTGAAAAGAAAATTAAAAACCTGAGTTGAGTATAATTGATTCATATCTTTGCAGAAGACACATGAGGAAAGACAAGGCATTCTGTTTGGTTGGTGATATTGGTATCAATGCTCATAGCAGTTAGAAGCACAGGGCTAAAAATTAGTCAGATTTGGGTTCAATTTCTAGCTCTCTGGGTCTCAGTTTTGTCATATGTAAAATAGCCATTATGAAAAGTCCTGTGCTAGGGATTTTTGGAAACAGGAAATTAAATAATTAATATGAAAAATTTAACCCTGAGAGTGGCTGTAAAACTCATTAATTTTAATTGTTGTTGTTCCCGTTATCAGTTAGAGACATCATTGTCATCTTACTTTCAAGAAAACCCACAATAAGCCCAGGTTGGCCCCTGCTCGCATTCATTCTTTCTGTACTTGCTGGTGAGGTGTGAGACAGACCTGGGAGGAGATGGCCCCTGCAGGGTGACCTGGGAGCTCCTGGGATGAGGGGAGCTTGCACAGGGACAGGGACAGGAGTCCTCGCCCCTGGTGGGACCTTCTGTAACCGCCATCGAAGTTCATTCCTAGAGAAGGAATAGGCGCATTCTCATGTGACTTCAAAGGGCAGAGACAACATCAGGGATGAGCTTACAAGAGATGCAGATTTTGGATCTATATAAATTAGAGTTGGAGATCTGAACGACTCAAAGAAAAATTGTAAACTTAGTCAAGAGGAGGTGAGTGGCCAGTTTATTTTACTTCCAGGAAGCGTGCGGCCACCTGCCAGCAGCATTCCCATAGGGTGGTGGGCTTGCTCTGGGCCCAGGGAGTAAGTGCCTTCCTGGTGCTCTTCAAGCTCAGAGGTTCTTTCTTGTCACTGTGAATCCTGTGCTTCCCTCTGACGTTCCAGTTAAATAAACGAGTATTGCACATCTGAAGTTAAAAGCCAGCTCCCCGGAGACTCATCACCCACGTGAACTGGACTATGAAAAATATTATTTGTGTTTTACAGCAAACACTTCAGCAATGTTACTGAAGCTACATGATAGCTTCAATTGCATAGCAATGGTGTTTAAACCTTAACATTTAAAAACTATTTTTCAACCTTCACCTTTCAAAAAGCATATAAAACCATATTTTGCTTCCTGAACATTCAGTTCACTACATATTAGGTGTGTGTGAGCTGTAAACTGTTAAAATATAAAATAAAACAGTATTTGAAAGTTATTTTTCCTACTGAGGTTTACATAATAATATAATATTTAGAAGTGATATTATTAATTGAGATCCAATAATATAATGTCAAAATAACTTTCAGTAATACCTCAAAATAGGAAATAAAGTAGGAATATACATATAATTCTTTAGAAGTTCCTTCTTTTATATTATGGATCAACTCTGTGGCTTAAACAACTCCATGGAGAATAAATTTGAAAAGCCAATTGAAAATGCAGTTGCTAATTTGGGTCCAATAGTTGTATTAAAAATATGCCATTTTATGCATTTTTTCTGTTATGATGAATAACAAAAAGAAAAGTTTTATTGTAAATCACATTTGCATCAATTGAGATTTCTTGTGGTATGTTTGAAAATTGCTTTTGAGATAGTGTACATCCTTCAAGACATACATCACCCTGAAAAGGGATTTATCAAACATATTAAAAGTATGCTGTGATTGCTATAATTTATTTATGCATTATATTGGTGAACTGTCTTGGCCAACACTTCTCTTCTTTTGTAGACAAGAACACTTATTACATCCAAAGTATCTTTGAATATCAGTCTTGCTTTATGTTGTTCTAGTTACTTCATTAATTAGAATTTCAAAATAAGAATGTTATTATAAGACTCATCACTCCTGATGTCACTGATAACCGCTTCCACATAATTTAACTCAGAATTTATATTTGACTCACATGTTCAGAAATAGGAACAAATAGGACTCGATATTGGGCACACATCCAAAAACGTATTCGCTATGTTAATAGTCCTTAGGAAAGTCATGTTTGATGCAAGATGGCATGCCATTACAAAATGAAGGCTTCTTAAGATCAAAACACAACTGTAAAGTTAATTTTATATGTATAAAAAACTATTTTCCCAGTGATTGCCAACCTTAAAAGAGAAGCTGGATTTACCTCCTCTTCGGTAAAATACTTCTGTGTGTCCTCTTTGTTGGTGTGTATGATAGGGCAGTTAACAGCACAGAAGACCAAAGTTCTGCCTCAAATCCTCATGAGCCAACTATCAACAAGAAAAATCCAACCTTGCAACAATCCTTCCATCCTGTGACTCAGACTAACTCAAAGCTGACAGGTTGTCTCTGGCTTAAAGTCCAAACGAATGAACAGAGGCTCTCCTGACTCCAAATTCTTATTTTAAAATGCCAAATTCACTTGAAAACTTCTGACTGAATAATATTATAGCTCCTTAATAGAGAAAAGATACTGGTCTTTAATAAGACAGACAAGCCGTGCACTGGAAAAGAACTAAACCACCCAGCAGAGACACGCATCTAGGGAGGCGTTAGTGCTGCTCACTCTTCCCAGCTTCTCACCCACACACCCGGCTCATCCATTCATCCCTCCTCAGAAAATCACAACAGACCTTAATACAGCGTTTCCCTTTCCCTTTTAGTTTTGGTAAAGAAACAAAACACTCAAGCCAACACAGGCTGCAGAGTGGAGTGACTGGCCCGTGTGCCCTCCAGCTTCAAGGTGACCACCCCAAAGTCACATCACACCTCTTATTCAAGGGACAGCATGGGGGACACCAGTTTCCTCTCACAAAGGAGGAGTACTTCAAAGAAGTAAGAAAACTGTTATAAACCTGTGTTTGTAATGGTAAAGAGGCTTATGTGGCTTGTGGCTTGTTGTTTAATGATATGTCAAACTTCTAACACACTCTCCTAGGTACATGTATGTATAAATGTGTGAAAAAAGTCAAAAGGCTGAAAAAATCTAGATCTTAAGTCATCATGCAAAGTAAGTAAAGGTAAATAATTTTAAGAATTAGAAGTTAAGGCAATATTTGCTTATGAAGAATAAAAATTCATTTTAAAGGAAAAAGCACAACAATTTTATTAAAAGAAGAATTACATTTCAGATTTGAACATTAGATTTGGCATGTGTTTCCACTAAGAAAATTTTGACATGTTCCTTTGTTTAAAAAACAAAAAACTACAAGACATTATTATACTTTATGCTCCATTTTGTATAAAGTCAGATTTATTCACTTCTATATTGAGCCACAACAATCCAATTGCAGCTCTAGATGTGGCTCTATTTTGTCTGAATGCCTAAGCTTAGGATAGTGTTATGTGTTTTTCAGAATTCATACATTTTTAAGGCCAACATTTAGCATTCTTAAAAATAATGTTGAACTTGTAATTCTTGTAGCACTGATTTGCATATAAACTTAACACACACAAAAGATTCTCATATTCACTCTAACATTTCTTGTTGGTGTTACTGTTTCTGGTTTATAGCAGGCACTCAATAAATATAAGTGACATAATCCATAACTCGAAAAGGTAAGAGCTATGCCGATACAGCAAAAGAAGAAAAAAGCCTATAAAAGTGACAGTAATATAAAATAAAAAGGATATGCCATTTAATAAAATAAAATGTATTTAATACACAGTATAAAACAGACGCAAACTTGCAGCTAGAGAAATAAAATTTTTGTCTCTCATAATCCAAATTTTCTTAATATGAAAATGTAAAGCTTTTTAATTAGAGATAAAATGTTTATTCTCCATTGAAATATACAATGTTAAATACAAGCCAGCCAATTCAAGAATATATTTTTCTGTTTCAGACTTCTTAATAGCTTACTATTGTTGTTTTCCACATATTTTCAGTTGCATATTGAGAAAAAATTATGTGAAAATAGAGAGTGCAGAAGTATTTTTCAAAGAATATTCTAATGAAACATAATTAAGACTACTTAAACATTTAGGGCAGATTTCAGGACCAAGACTATAGAGACCGTTACTGACACTGAAAATCTAGAAAACCAGGACAGTGAGCATTGCTGATGCAAGTATATTTCTAATTTGTAGTCCTTAACAGTAAGGATTTATTACAATTGAATTTTATAATGGAGGTTAGACCAAATATGGTATTTAGCAAGGATACTACAAGTGGGTTTGATCTATACTAAAGTATCTATCTCAGAGAATATATAAACGATAACATTCTGCTTTTTATGTTTGTAAAATTGATTTCTTCTTGCTAAAGAATGTACGCAAACTCCTCAATGTAATACACAGAAATCTGTGTTCTCAGTAAGTAAAAATTCCTTAAGACAAAATTTAAGTTTCCCACCAGAGTCAAGCTACATGCCCTTCCATAAAGATATTCCAGAAATTTGACATTTCTGTAGTACTTGCAGATGCAGATATGAATTTGTGGGACTCTATCTGCATAAAGCCAATGGCTATGAATAAAACATCATTTAACTCTACAGGGAGTCAATTGGAACCTCGAAAGTAAAGCATCACTAAATCCTTTGCCGCTGTTGGAAAAAAGAAAGTAAAAAAAGAGACACACTTCATAACAACAATTTCTTTAATATACTGTGTTCCAAGTTTTGGTTAATCCCCAAATTAGTTCATCCTAGCATTTATTCTCAAACATAGACCAATGAAGTTCACAGGGAATTTCCAAATTTATAATTTTTACAATAACTTGGGAGGAGCTATCTTGACACTGTGATAAGTGGAAAGACAAAAGGTGACAAAGGATGCTCCCACGGAGACAAAAGCATACCTCTTAGACCACGGCACTGGAAGCCAAGTGACACAACCTCTGCTCTCCAAGCCTCAGTTTCTACTGCATCACCAGGAGCTCCTCTAGATCTTACCAAATGGCTGAAACCTCAAGCCCCTAAAGCTGTTCCCATCAAGAGATCTGCATTTGTGTTCTGTTTTGAGATAGCGTCTTGCTATCTATATAGGACTACATGGGTGCACCACTGCACACAGCTCAATGATCGACCATCATTTCATGATATGGAATCACAACGTACTAGGAATCCACTGTGAATTCTCATGTCCCATATTAAATAAAAGTACAAAATCCAAGTAAAGCCAACTGTCTCATACTTAGCCAGTGACGTAAATGCTGAAGTGACATAAAAATATTATAATACGGTTGAATCAACACCCAGTTATAAAACCGTTTCCGACATCACAGGTATGAGAAAAAGGGTTTTACCCACCTGGGGTCTTTCTGAATGCTGTCGATGGACGGGGACCTGGCCAAGGTGCCTTCGGGCGGGAGGGCAGGGCCGGATTTGCTGTAAGGAGACTCAACAGAGGGACAATACTGCAGCTGTCGGTAGGGGTCTGCGTAGTTGGCGGCTGGGCCTGCGGCGTAGCTGGCCCTCTGGAAGGTGGCTGCTGTGGCACTCTGTGGCCCGTGCTGACTGCCTGTGCGCTGCAAGGGGACGGAGTCGACACCGGGGGAGGATGGGGCTAGGACAGGAAAGTAGGGACAAAGTAAAAAATTGAGGACCTGCTCACAGAAACGGTTAACCAGGTCTAGGCAGGGGGGAACATTACACACATAAAAAATAGGGGTTTGAAAGAATAAAAATAGTTAATCTGTCATATCTGAACCACATATTCAATATTATCCAGTCAAATGTAATCAGCATGCTACTTCAGAAACACACCCTACAGGAACAGGGCAGGGATCCACCTGTCACGTGTATATTGCTAACCCACATCCAAGGGTAGGAGCATCCAACTGAATTGTGAACTAAGCAGAAGTCTAGGGAACACTGTGAGGAAGGACAGCTATGGCCTCACTACTGAACTTGAGGTCATTTGGGACGGGGTCACTCAGGTCACCTTGCATTAGTATCATTAAGGGCTTGGGACAAATTCAGAAATGAATTAATTTTCCTGAAGAGAGGAAAATAAGGAAGAGAGGAGGATGTGTGAGTGGGGTGCTGGGGGGAGAGGTAGGCTTGCATTTCCATAAGCACTATGTGCAGCGCTGTGCAGGGCTGCGCTAGTTTCTGTCAAGTAACTCCTACAGATGTTTGCAGGCTTCTTTCTCAAGTAGAGCTGTGTAGGAACAAATGCCTATGGTGTAAGGTAGGTGTGCAGACATGGGGGACGTCACCCCAACCACAAGGCAGACAGAATGATGGGCAGACTCAGCTTTTCAGAAGAGGACTTTACACCAGCTACTAAAGTCAGTTTGATGATTGCCAAACGGAATCTCATTTTTTAGTTTGCTTCCTAAGCTCTTTTTAGATCGTTTATGTGATTATTTTTATCTGGTTCTCAATATTTTTAACCTCTAAAGTTTAATTGATACATATATATAATGAAAATACCACTTTCGGACCAATACAACGTGACAGTGATTTATTGCTCCAACAGCTGACACCTGTGATCAGTATCAGCACACATGCTTTCCAGCACTATGAATCAGAATATCCTCAGATTATAGCCAGTGTCTAAATGTGACCATTGGTACCACAACCCTCTAAGTGGAATTAGATTCTAGTTATAAATCCCACTCCACAACTCTGACTTCTTGAGCACGCCTCAGAGCTTATTTTATCCTGTCTCACATTAGGCAATATATACCATACCATACACAAAAGACGCGTCGCGTTGAGAAAGTAACCATTAAAAGAGGCTAAGGAAAGGCTGGGCACACACTCTACTGCTTAGCAACATCCCCAGTCCTCCTCAATCTCTTTTAAAAGTTACTTTCAGTCCTTTGGGAATAAACTGAGGAGTGGGATAGCTAGGTCAAATGGTGTTCCATTCCAAGTTTTATAGGGAATCTCCAGGCTGCTTTCCATAGTGGTTGCACCAATTTTCAGTCCCACCAGCAGATCAGCATACTACAGTAATGCAGCCATGTCAATGTTTATAGCAGCTCAATTCACAATAGCCAAACTACGGAACCAATGTAGGTGCGCTTCAATAGAAGAACGGATACAGAAAATGTGGTATATATACTCAGTGGAATCTTACCCAGCTTTTAAGAAGAGAGAAATTATGGCATTTACCAGTAAATGGATGGAGTTGGAGAATATCATGCTAAGCGAAATAAGCCAATCCCACAAAACCAAAGGACATGTGTTTTCTCTATTATGTGTATGCTAATTCACAATAAGGTGCTGGTGGGGGGAAACTAGAGAAGAATAGTGTTACCTTAGATTAGGCAGAGGGAAGAGAAGGGAGGGGAGGGGAGGGAAGGGGAGGATAGGAAAGGTAGTAGAATGAAACAGACATTATTACTTTATGTATGTTTATATGTGACTATATGACCAATATGATTCTACAACATGTACACTCAAAAAAATGAGAAATAATATCCCATCTATGTATGACATATCAAAGTACATAAATGCATTCTATTCTCATGTATAACCAATTAAAACAAAATTAAAACAAATTTTAATTAAAACAAATTCTAATTAAAACAAAAAATTAATTTTAAAAAGTGTCTTTCAATACTTGATCTTATAATAATCAAAAATTAGGTTACATGATAAAGTGACACAATAAAAACTAAAAAAAATTTAAGAAAAGTTTTCTAAATGAAAGTGAGTATATTCATAAAAGAAGTATTTTGAGATGGTGAGGGCTGTTCTGATATACAAGTTTCGAAAATAATTAGATCAGATTAATTTATATTACATACATAATCAGAAAATCTGCTTTATGTCTCTAAGCAATTTCTTAAGTATTTATAATTTCTCCAAAATACTACTAAGATGTCTAATTAAAATTCACATTTTAACAATTTTATACAACGTGCTTTATGTTATGGCTATGATCTAAAATCTAGGCAAATGAACAGATGTAAACAGAATTTCACTTTCTATTAGAGTTGTGTAGGGCGGAGTTGTAGCTCAGAGGTACCGCACTTGCCTAGCACATGTGAGGCACTGGGTTTGATCCTCAGCACCACATAAAAATCAATAAATAAAATAAAGGTACTATGTCCACCTACAATTAAAAATATTTTAAAAAACAGCTGTGATAAGTTGGCCAGAAAACCAAGGGCAAAAGGAGAAAACTGAGCATACCTGACTTTTTTTCAGAGAAGTGGATTTTTTTTGGTTCAGGAAACTAAATATTAATGTTCAATCTTGCTGAAAATGGTTTTCAGAAAAAAGCCCTCATCTTTACAGAAGTATTCATTACTAATACATTATCCACAATGGTTAACAGGAAAGGAGGACAGAGTGGTAAAGACCAGGAAATAACACTGAAGTCTAAAGAAATTTGTTACTGGTGTGTGTGTGTGTGTGTGTGTGTGTGTGTGTGTGTTAGGAGGAACAGTGATGGAACAATCTGAGTGCCTTCACACGAACACTCAAAGGATCATAAATTAAGAGACTATATAATATGACAGAAGGAGTTTAAGACAAACCCTACCAAAGACCAGACCCCAAACTGAAGAATAGAAGAGGGATCAAAACGTGAAAATAGGGGCTGGGGTTGGGGCTCGGTGGTACAGCACTTGCCTAGCATGTATGAGGCACTGGGTTCTATCCTCAGCACCACATAAAAATAAATAAATAAAATAAAGGTATAAAAATGTGAAATAGGGTGTGAAGTTCAATTAGAAGGAAGCAGGAAGGCAAATCTCAGTATGAGAAAAAAGAGAGGGTGGAGCCGAGTTTTAAAAAGTTATTAGGTTCTTGTCCGTCTTGGACTTTGGCCTTTTTCAGGGAAATGTCATCAATTCATGTACAGCTTAGCTTCTGAGTTAGAGAACTGAGTTCAGGTCCCATCCTTGGATAGTCCTTGGCATGGAACAAAGTAACAGAGCTCTCCACACCACAGGGCCAAAGTTGTCAAGAGAATCATGGCCCCATGGAATCCTGGTTGAAATGAGGGAGATCAGAGAAAATGTTAAATAAAGGAGATGCTATCATCACCATTACCAAGGCTGAAATCCACAATATCAGACAAAGGGACTGCACCTAGGGCAGTGGGCACAGGCCCTTGCCCTGGCCAGCCAGATCCTTGCAGGTGAGTACTGTGGTCAGTTCTGTGTAACGGTGTGGACCCATGTTTCCTCCAACAACTGAGCAGAGGGTAAACATCATTCTTACTTACAGATGGGAAACTGAGGCACAGAGAGATGAAACCACATGGTGAGGTTTGGCTGAGACCTGGTAGGATGGGAAGTTAACCCTTGGGTTCAATCTGTCTCCAGAGTCTACACTTATATCCACCATGGCTGTTGGACCAAGTTTAAAACTTCAAAGATGCATACTACTGAATTATCTAATATGGTCTAAAAACTTAGAAAAAATTATGAAATGTCTAAAACTAAGGGAAATATCTACTAAAGGTAGAGAGATGGAATTACAATAGGAACTAATCATTGGAATATATAGTATTATAATGACCAAAATTATTACAAATTGGCATGTCATGTTCATTTACACAACTTCTCACTACACTGAATTTACTATGATATACAGCAGAAATACACAGGAAAACCACACCAAAGTTTTGACTTTGATGAGTGGCTTTTCAAAAGTATCATCCCAAATACATGATTGAAACTTCTTCTAGGTCCCAATAAATAAGGTAGGTGATGAGAATTTCAAAATAGAAAACCAGCATTCAAATTGGTGTAGCTAATTTGAAACAAATATGAGAATGATCCATGCAAGGGAGCAATGTAAAATATCAATATGTGTGTCAGGGACGTACATACATTAAAGAATGGGTTCGAAAACCATACAGAACAAAATGTGTGAGGATCAAACTGATCGCAAACCAAACATCAGCAATGTAACTATGTAATTCCTTATTTTTTTTAAGTATACATTAAAAAATTTTCCCATGACTTCATAGCATCATGGTTTACTTTGAGCACATGAAAAGTGTTAGACACCTAACATACAAAAATGTAAAATAATTGAGCTATTATTAGTAGTATTAGCATTTAAATGTTGAAACTGATGGTTTAGGGGACTGTACGTAAGGTATTGGGGTGAATGCTGTAATGATTCAGGGTTCAACTCTCCCCTTTTTGGTGGATTTTTCAGGCCTTGGTGTGGCTGATACAAATCAGACTCATCATTAAGGATGATAAATGAATACTGTTGTGCTACTGGATTTTCCTTCAATACGTTTTCCCCTTAATCTCTGTCCAGCTGAACATATCTGTTATTTGAGCTTTGGAGCTCCGCTGACCTCCTGTAGAATGACTCCATCCAACAAATGCCTCATGGCAAACATCTGCAGGGGACTGGACTTCATCAGCTCTGCAAACATGCTCCTCCCCACCTGCTCTGCAAACAGCCTCCTCGCCTCAGTGAGCTCCTGAACTCCAAGGTAGGTGACTCTGCTCTCTCTGGGGACCCCAAGCAGGAGGCACTTCTGCAGCTGACTTGACACCAACATCACCCATGCTGTTCATGAAATTATCTGTCTGTTTTCTGTAGAGCTACACAAATAAAGCTCTAGTTTATCAAGGAAAAACAGAGAGATGTTCAATGCGTTATATTTGAAAGAGGAGGTGATGCATCTTTTAAAATAAAAGGAAACATTCTGCTGTATGAACGATGTATGGCTACAAACATTATTTACTGAAAAGGGAGAAAAGCATGGGAAAAAAACCCAAGAATCTGGGTATACAGTAAAAATCTGTTGGGAGGAATGTAAAGTAGGGTTGAACAAAGAGGAAGCAAACATTTCTGTTTTTATATTATTTGCTTTGCTTTTATATATATTTACAAATATGGATAAATGTGAGAACATAACACATTTATAGGTGCTATCTTGGTAAATACAAAATAAGCATATAATAAGGTAATTAAAGAAAGCTCAGAAAAAATGATGGCTGAAGTGACAGAATATGGCCTCCATCCTCTTAACATGGAAGAATGGACAAACTTTGGAGAGGGTGAAGGTGAAGTGTGGGGAGGGGAGGGAGCAGTGGGGTAGGAAAGACGGTGGAATGAGATGGACATCATTACCCTAGGCACTTGCACGAATGGTGTGACTCTACATCATGCACAGAGAAGTGAAAAGTGTGCTCCATACATGTACAACGAATCGAAATTCATTCTACTGTCATGTATAACTAATTAGAACAAATAAAAAAAAGGAGAGTTCAATCCCATCCTTCAGCAGATCCTTATAGCATGAACCTCAAGAGCCACATTGTCAGCGTCTTCTACTTTTCTGTACTTGGCACAGGCTGACCCTAAACTGACTGGGAAAATATTCAAGGGCAAACTTAACATAATCTTTCAACTTTACATATTATTTCTGTGGGCAGAAGCACTTAATGCATGATTATTAGTAGTGATGGGAAGATATCATTACTGTTGATATCGTTTTCACTGTTTTATTGAAAAAGAAAGTACTGAAACATCTGCAAAGGGCAAACATTCCCACAGCAGTGGTTCTCAAACTGCACGTGAGGTTGTGCATATGAATATATTGTAGGTGTATTTTTTTATTATTTTTTTAAAACAAAAAATTTATTTGGAATTTCTTTTTTTTAATTTTTTAAATTATTTTTTAAATTTATATATGACAGTTTAAAAGAGAAAAATAAAATAAAAACCTATCCTGAACCGTTTCTACAGTTTTCTTCTTGTCATGTATTGCTTGAAGAATCTAAAAGTGTGGCCGTGCGTGTGGCACATGCTTGTAATCTAACCCCAGCGACTCAGGAGGTTGAGGCAGGAGGAACATGAGTTCAAAGCCAGCCTCAGCATAACTGAGGCGCTATGCAACTCAGGGAGACTCTGTCTCTAAATTAAATATAAAATAGGGCTGGGGATGTGGCTCAGTGGTCGAGTGTCCCAGAGTTCAATATCTGGTATCCCCGCCCCCAGAAAAAGAATTCATGTTGAGTTCTATATACATATGCTTTTTTTACATATTTAAATGTATACTCAATCCTGTATAATTTGATCTCCTTTAACTCATATTGTGTGTAATGAGAGTTACTATGGATGATGCTATGGTCATGCTTTTTCAACATTCTGAGCACATTTTCAGTTTTGAATGGGAATACAAGAAGGGTATAATCATCAGTATTTACATAGAGCTTCCTGTTGTTCTAGCCTCTGTGTAAGGAGCTTACACAGATTGTCTCACTTACTGTGCACAACAGCCCAGGTGGCAGGTACCATTACACCTATACCACCTCATCATCTCCCAGGTGAGCAGGTGGGGGACCCACTGGGTGGAGCTGGGATCCCAACTCAGGCTGACTCCAGGGTCTGCCAGTTTCTCTCCCCTCTAATATACTGTTGAGCACAAGATGTGGAGGGTGTTCCCAGAATACAGCCCATGCACTTTGAAGGGTAATGTTTTTGACAGAAATGCCAAACAAGATAACAAATTAGTGAGACACACAGTGTGCCTGATCAAGTCCTATTACCTAGGTGACTTGCCCCACTTTAATATTCCTCAGAATCTATGTTGTGATTTTCTTTGGCTTCTTCCTTAGAAACAGCAAAAATTGACTCCAGCTGAAAACAGAATAGACCTGGATGAAGGTCCCTGGATAAAATTTCCCATCAAAATGGAAATGGAGGAGTGGGTAGAAAATGCTCATGTATCCAAGGTGGATTCATTTCTTTCACCTGGGGTGGGATAAAGGGGTCTCTGCACCCTTGCCACAGGACAAGAGGGGAAGGCAGGAAGGGGGGCTGCATGAGAAACACGAGCATGTTTCCTGATGATTCATGTGGCCTCACGGGAGGGTCATGTGGAGACAGAGCTGGGCGCAAGACCAGGTGGCTGAAGAACAGCATTAGCCCTGGAAAAAAAATCTACTCTACCTTCTTAAGCACTAAATGACATAATATCAAGTACTTGACAGGATGTGGTTACGATTAAAAGACCTATTATATTCCTTATATATCCAAATGTCTACCTGCTAAATAAGAAGTCCCAAAGACACTCCCAGGGTGCTTAAGTGTTTGAGCAAAGAATCTTATTAACTGGCTGAGGCTCTGAAAATCAGGGACAGAGACTGGGATCTGGTAGATGTGGGACCAATGGTGCTGTGGCCCTTTTTATACTAGAAAGTAAACATTTCCATTCAAGTGAAACCATAATCTTGATCTTGTTCATTTTTCTAAAAATTTTAATATTTCCAAGAATTAAAACAGTCATATTAGTAAGTTCTAGAGCCTCTACTCTACTCTGATAGAAAATATCAGGTGTTGAGGGCAGAAGCCGCTATATGTGAGTATGGCTTCACAGGGGAGTGTCTTCTGGCCATGTCTTAACTCTTTCTAAGTTCCAACTTACAGTGTTATATTAAGGCCCCATTCAATGTTCAGATTGTCACATAATCTTTGGCTTTTATTCTTTTCAACATTGCTGTGCTTATTGGCATAACTCAAGGGGTAAAGTGAACTCCCAGGAGGTTGGGGTATGCCTTCTAGGACAAAGCAATGGTATCAGTTATGGGTACTCCTGGTTGGCATCAATCAACATGATCCTCAACATGCATTTGCACAAAATCATGAGTTTTCATGATTTTTAATTTTATCAATTAACTGCTCTGCCATCAGACACTTTGTCTTCTCTAAGGTATAAGTAGACATTTTATTTATAGCATCTTAAGTGAACTGATATAAGAAAACAACTGGGCAACTGGAACTTTTTTTTTTTTTTTTTTGAAGATATTTATCATTGGGCCCATTTAAAATTTTCAATTGGGTAATAATGTTTCCCTGACTTTTGGATTACAAAAGGCAGTGAATTTTTTTAGGGGGTGATGCGTATCAAACTCAGGGCCTGGTGACCACCGAGCAAGCACTCTACCACTTAGCGACACCCTTAAGTTACAAAACAGTAAAAATTTTAACTGAGAGGTAACAGAAAATCTTATTTGACTTATTCTAATGAGAAGTACTTGACCTTTCAGGTAGAAGGAACAACAATTAATACACTGTTCATAATCCACATTTTGTGGACTCAAATTACAATTTTAGTTTTGATACTCAATCTAATATTTATATATTAGTAAAGAATAAGAAAATTTTACACATAGGAAGGTCTTATGTAATCCAACTACAACTTCATCAAACATTGGCTATTTTTGCAGAGAATCAGGTTTTTTTAAAACACTTTCCCCACGTGGGCAGTTATTTTCACATTTCTTTTTCTTTCCTTGTTGCAATGCTCGTCACCCTAGGAAGATATCTGGTGGGTTTTCTCCCTGCAGCCTGTTAACCACAATTCTTCCCTCATTCCAGGCTGACAGTTGCCTCAGGGATGCTTGGTGTCACTTGTCACCCAGAGTCACATTTATCCAAAACAAACTCCCAGGACTGGCATCACAGCATTTGTGGGTCATTTTCACTCATTTGCAAAAACGCGTTCAAGGGAGTATCACAGTCAAACGTCTGTGTTGACCAAAGGGCTTCCAAGTTGGCCATCATTCACATTTGGGGTTTGAAATAGAAATCGTGGCTATTTAGTTTCTACTTAATAGACTTTTCCCTAAGGGATGCACAAGGCCCACACATTCCTTGTCCTGCTGTCCTTCTGACTGTACAAGCTCTGGTTTTGACAGTCTCACCTCAGAAGAAATGTGTGTTTCATCTAAACAGACACCTTCGTTAAACTTGTGCCTTCTTGTATTTCACTGTGCGAGCAGTTGTTAGTACCCCAACACTGGGTTGATGCAAAGGCCTATCTGCCATTTCTGGTTCACAAAATCCTGCCTCTCCATCCAGGGACAGTGGCCTCCTTTGCCATCTCCCCAGCCCACTTAGTGGTCCTATAAGAAAGAAGCAGTCATCATATCTGGTGATGGGGCACTCTCTGAGACAGCCTGGTGACCAGGGACCACTGCTGAGTCACAAGTAACCCTTTCTCCTTCCTTTAAGGACACCAGATCCCTGGAGCCACCATACTGGCTTCTGACCCTCAATTGCTCTCCTTGGGCAGAAGCTCAGCTGCTGTACTTTGTCTCTACTCATAGAACTTCTGGGACCAGAGAGACTCGCAGAACTGTCCTCACAGCCTGCAGCCTCTACTGGCCTGGGTGGGGGATTAATACATGTGGGTCATGTTAATTAACACATGCAGGGGCTGGGTGAGCAGGGGCATGACAGGAGTTGGGACTGTGGAGGGGGCAGGAGACCCCCTTCAGCCCACATGCTCTCTGACACAGTCTTTGTCGACTGTGTGCCTGTCAAGCTTCATAAAGTGGCATTGATTCCTATGTAAACAATGACACCTATGTGTATGTTTCACCATCCACAAGCTGCAGAGGAGGAGTGAGGAGTGAGGCTTGGGCCTCTCGATCCTCAAACATGGACCTAAATGTTCATAAATGCCTGTCCACGAGGTCCCTAACAGGATGGTTAGGCTGCTTTATGGTTTAAGAAAACCAGAGGAGTTTTCTGAGTGCCCAAAGGTAGACAAAGTTGGCATCTGAGGTTTAAATTGTCTTCCTTAGAAAGCAGCAGGCATGGACTTCTTCCTTACAGCAGCAGAGAAGGAAGGCAGAGAGAGGTGACGGGTTGAGCCTCGGGACATGCCACCTGGGTCACTTTTCTTGGTGGGGAAGATTAGGGAACTTTATCCTGACTCTTCTTTAATGTCTGAAGATGCTTTCCGGTGTCCTCTGTGTAGTCAGCTCTTGGCAAATCTCTCCACCCAGAGCAGTCTATTATTCAGAGTAGTTAGTGGTGTTTGGGGCCAGAGACTCCCAGAGATGAGGTCAGCATGGGGTTGACCAGGGGAGACAGAGACCAACCACAGGATCTCAGAGCAATGCTCAGGTGCCCCAGCCAGTAGAGAGTGCAGCTGCAGCGCTGGACAACAGCAGGTGGACAGGAGAAACACACACCTGCCCACGGCCAGGCTCTCCCTGTGAGCAGGATGGCCATCTTTAGGAGGCATGAGCAGAAGACCAGGGCAACGAGATCCTTCAATTTGTGTATAGCACAGTCTCGTCTTGAGTTGTATGTCATCCAGCACAAAAGCAAAGACTCACAATATGCTGTTCAGTGTTTTTATTAATACTTTGCCTTTGATTTTATCTGGGATATTCATTTATCCTTTAAGATTTACCATCCACTACCTGTTAATTTTTCATGTTCCTTCTCTGAAACTGAATGAAACATGCTCAAGGAAGGAAGAGATTCTGAGCTTCTTTGACTATGATGGAGCACCTAGTATACAATGTGTCTTCAACAGTTCTTCTCAACCAAATGAGATCTGTTGACTATACATATGTTTTCATCTGTGAAGTTGAATGTTTTTAAATGATGATATTTACAAATGCAGTTTTTCCCAAGGCCAGGATTTGGGGCAAGACTATCTGGGAGCAAAGGTTTAAAGGCTGGCTCCACAAAACCTGTGCAATCTTGGTCAGATCACTCAACACCTCTGTGCCTCAGTTTTCTGATCTATAAAGTGAGCATCATAATACCAAATCTGTTTTAGCATTGTTCTGGGGATTAGTAAATATGTTCAGAGCAACTAGAACACTCCTGAAAGTAGCCATAGTGTGAATAACCTCATTCTCTTTCTCATGCTTGATTCTATATCCCAACTCATCAGGTGTTAAGTATGTGGAAGCATCTTATACCTGTCTTCATTCCTAAGAGTGGACTCACTGATGGGAAGCAACTGGCTTTCCATCTCCTTAGCCCACTCTCTCTAAGGCATTGTCTGAAATGCTTTAGGGATCCAACCAAAGGAACACTAGATGATGGCCCAGGACTTGGGAGCAGAAAGGTAAGACTCATTGCTCCGGTCACTCCATTACCAATCCAAGCTAAGAGCCAAGGGTCCTGAGCACTCAGGTCTAACAAGCCTTATGAGGACCTGTCCAGTTCTCCCATGGGATCAGGCTCTCCCCACCCCTGGGAGCCTCTTCAAGGTCTGCCCCAGTGGTCTCCAGCATTAGGCAAGTAGCACAGGGCATATGAAGGATAATCCACTAGATGTGGGAAAGCTACCTTAGAATTTCTCATTATAGCTATTTTATCGTTATTTCATTATTTTTAATTTCTACTTTTTAATATTAATTTTAGGTATATGTTATGCTAGATCGACTTTAAAATTTTACAGTATGGAGATATATATATATATATTTCTCAAATATGCAGGTTCTGATAGAGATGATTTCTGGATTCAGAAAAATGTGAGAATATGAAATAGCTCAGGTGTGGACAAGGGGCAACCTGGGCAGGTACAGAGGAAAGAGCTTGTGGCTTCACACTTTAAGAATTTGAATGAGGTAGCTTCTCCTCCTCCACCTGTGTTCCCAAAAGACCATCTATGCACTTCATAGTATTGTGTAAACCACCAGATTTCCTTAAAATTCAAGGAAGGTCTCAAGTTCAAAGGTGCAGGCTGGCATGTGGCCTCAGACATCTGGATGTCACAACCTTGGTGGATCTCTGCCATGATTATTACTGGCTAAGCCCTAGGGCACACAGGTCTTCCCCTGGAAGTATTTGGAGGTCACTGTCACCTGCCCTCAGAGGCGGGAGAGGACAAGAACATGGTTCACTCAGAAAGCTCTCTGTTGATGGCATACAGCAGGGGTCAGCAAAGTCCCCCTGCCAAGGGCCAGAGCCTAAATGCTCTTTACTCTTGGTTTTGCCAGCCCAAAGTCTCCTCACAGCCTCTAAACTCTGTCACTTGGAGCCAGACTGGCCACAGGGATACACAGGCGCAAGGGTGGAACTGCAGTCTGTGCTTTACTCATGAACACTGATATGTGACTCTTATGCCATCTGCACGTATTACAAGTCATCATTCACCTTCTGATCTTTTCCAACCATTTAAACACAGAGTAGTCATTCTTTAACTCTTTTGAGTGCTGTTAAACCAGGTGGTGAGCTGAATCTGACCCCCAGGCCACCATTTACTGACTCCAGGCTTAGAGAAAAACACTACAGTTTCATTTTGTTTGTTTTCATAAAGTGTGAGCCTTATACTATCTTCAATGTGATATAGATTAATTAAGCTTTTTTTTTTATTATGGTAGTGGATTTTTCATGAATCCTCTAGAAGTTGATTAACAAGAGATAATTCTAACAGCGTACGCATATGCAACAGAGAATTAATAAATCTCTCTTGCCATCAGTTTTTATTCAAATTAGGTACTGAATGTCACTGAAATTGTTACTTCTCCTTGACAAGAAGTACACAGAAATAAGATTACCGTAGTTGATTATATGCAAAAATAAAACGTTCAAGTAGTCCAACTCCAGATAGGAGTAGACCTAGCAGGCTGAAGGTGAGAGAAATCTGACAGAAGAATAAATGGGTATTCTTTTTCATCTATACCAAGATATGTACTATTAACATGGGGCAGCATTTACGATGTCAGAAACAAAATAAAGAGTGTTTGGTGCCTTTCTTCCTATGAGACAGTGAAACACTATAATGTAAATATCAATAATCAACGATAAAAGTAGCTTAGCTGGTCTTGATTTCAAAACGTGTAATTTAGTATCATAATAGAGTTTAACAAAATTGCTACACTGCAGTTAGTGGCTACCAGACATTACAAAACTCTGAGGCTACACAGATCTGTTTGCCAAGTCTTGGACCAGATCCTCAGCTACTGTCAGCACTGGGGGACTTCAGAGGAAAGAAGAGAGCTACAGTTCTGCAGACCAGCAACATCCCCTTGGCTGTCCTCTAACACTGTAATCATGACATTAGATCAATTATTTTCTAAATAGCCATATACTCTGGGAAACCTTGTCTTTCTTCCTGTGGCCTATGACTCTGTACAATTCAAAACAGATCTAATCCAGGAGAGCTATAGAGTTGATTGAATCACACACAACTGCCAGCACCAGACCTTTAAACAATGATTTCATGTGATTCAACTTATCACGTGTATGAAACAAAATACAAGTGTGCCTTTCAAAATATGCTACATTTTTAGTAAATATTTTTCCCCCAAGCTTGCCAAATAAGTAGATGACACCATTAAAAAACACTTATGATCATCAGGCATTTGCATTTTATGTTCTCTGTAATGGCTATGTTTTCTTGGAGTTCTTATGTTCATTAGGTAGATTAATAAGGAGGTATGAAACATCAGTACTGCTTCTTTCAATATTCCTGCTTGACAAATCAGGCTTCCAATCCCCATTGTACTTCCGTCATTCATGGTATACACTGTTCGCTAAATTGAAGTCACATTCTGTTTATACCCTCATTACCTCAGACGTTGCTGGTAGGGGCAGGTGACAATGCTGGTGGGGAGCAGGTACACAGGCACACATGCACGCACACACGCACACGTTTCATTGGGGGGCAATGTTTAAGCTCCCAAGGAATCCCACCCCCTGTTGACTGGCAGTGGGGTCCTGAATACACACCTGTGCTCGTGCGGTAGGTGCCGGTGTGTGCTGGCGGCAGAGGGTCCCCCTGGCTCTGGCTGAGACTCCTCATAGGGGGCTTCTGATAGACGCGGTCTTCGTAGATGGGGTCTATGTGGTGTTCTGGGGATTGCAGGGCCCGCAGCTCAGGGCCCAGGTGCCCATGCTGGCTGCTGTATGAGGCTCGGGACCCAGCTGAAATAAATTAACAGGGGCACATTAAAGCTCAGCCAATATTCGCACCGAGTTCTATCCAAGAATATTTGAATTTGGGGAGAGACAGAATGATTGCAATCTTCAGAAAACCAAACGAATACCATAAAATGGCAGCAACCCCTCAAGCTGGTCAGCTTATCGCGCCATTCAGCAGCCTTGATTTGCTCCCAGAGCTGATCACTCTGAGGACGATAATGTTTCTGAGATAAGTCCACACTGAACAAAAATGGGGAAACATCAGTTTTCTCACAGCCTGACGAATGTAACTGGATTCTTCACCAAAGGAATCAGGCAGGCAGTGGATTCTAAAAACCTCTTATTACCCATAGTCCTCATACCCTAAATTATACAACAGAAATATCATAAGTGAAGAGGAAATGAAGGAGCTACAAAGGCAAAACCACCTTGATGCTGCCCCTAAGAAGTAGAAAGGAATTTGTTCCCATCAGCAGTGTTTCCCAAGACAATGAAGGAGTCAAAAATGTCTGGGCTGACAGCAGCCTGAGACCCTGAGAGAAGTAGACATTAAAGAAAAAGGTTTCTGAGTTATATTTTCTTTTATTCTTGATTCTCCAAACTGATGCATTTATGTTTAGCATATATATATATATATATATATATATATATATATATATATATATATATGATTGTCATTGACTGGTTTATTTATAAATTGAGGCCACAAATCATTTGTCTCTTTATCATTTGTGAGCCCTTATTTATGACACTTGATTGCATGTTATGGGGAAAATACTGCTTTGAAGCAATATTGTAGACCAGGGAACCTGGCAGATGTTTCTTAAGGAAGGAAGCCTCTGCACACCCTGAGCTGAGCCAACAGATGCCGAGAGCCAATATTAGAGGAGAAATGTCAGGGGAACTGGGGCCTGAGATGGACTTGGGGAGCCTAGAGAGACATGGTCTATCCATGACAACAAGAGAACAAAGGAGACTACAGCTGGCTTGAGAAGGACCCTTCAGTGAAATCCCCCCAGTGGGTACCCACTTGGCACATTGGAATTCAACTGCCAGCTGTCACTTCTATAGGCCAAATTTAGAGCTCTCCATTGCAGTCTAAAGTACATGTGGGTTGGAACTCCTTGACTTTGACAGAGCCTCTGGATAGTTCTATGTCCCTTCTATTTGTCCAGGCCGTTCCCAGAGGACACCAACAAGCCAAAATCTTCAAATGCTCAAAGATAAGGTTGCTTCTTTAGGAACATATGACCAAAGAATTTGAATATTCTCATCTAGTGTATTTGAAGAAAAAAGCCATTCAAAAGTTTCAAAATTGCTGACAGATAAATGTTTTACTGATATATTTAGCACATGCTGCTCTGAATTTAAATAAACAGAAAACAACATTTCCGGATGAGGGGGCAATGTGGAGAATGCTTTGAATGCAGTATTAATAAAAAGCACTGCTTGCTTTGAGGAAAGGAAAGAAGTAGGGCAGGCAAGATCCTTACCTTTCCCTTTGCAGTAATTAAATAATGTCTGATTTAGATAGTGTTGAGATGAATGATGGATTGGAAATAATTGTTTTGCATAATTAGGTTCATTGCATCTGATTTGTCAAATGCCAACACTGCACTGAATATTATCTCCAGCTCAGATTTTCCAGGAATATATTTAAGTACAACACACCTTGAGTTTCAGCTGACAATTCTTACTCCTGAAGATTCAGATAGCATCGCTAAGGATTCAAAAGTGTAGAAACAAGGAAGTAATAATTATATCCAAATGTATAGTTAAAATAGAAGTTAGCCATCATTGGTAGAGTGCTAACTTTATCACCATTCCCTCGTCCTCAGTCTCAAAAAACATCTCATATTGAACCACCAGAGGAACTGCTTGAATCTCTAAGTGGTGACATGATCATAGGGCATATATGAGGAACCTCTTGGCATAAGGAACTTTTTATTAGTACCATCCATCAATCACGGGTTCTAAGCGAGAGGTAAAGTCTACCTCTGTGGATATAATTTCAATGTGCTGATGTTGATGATCATAAAATTATTGAGGATTTGAATAGTGTGCCATATATTTTCTCCTATTATCATGCTGCTGGTGAAACTATAAGCTCATAGTGTTTTCCTGCAAAAATACTTGTGTAAAATACAGTTGGACATTTAAGCATCATGCAGAACATGGAAGGAGATAAGGCATTTTAAAAGGAGCATTGTTTATACTGTTGATCCATTGTGATCAGATTTCAATATCTGTGGATGGGCACAGTTATAAGCTATAAGAGAGATGTAAAGAATTAGGGGAAAGAAGAGAGGCAAGGAATCAGAGTTTAAAAGTGCCTCTGCTAGAATTCATGTGTTCTACTACCCTTGTTTAAGAAGAATGCATCATGGGATCCATACTCACAAGATCTATTTGACTTTGGGCAATTTTGAGAGAAAGAATATCACATAACAACTTTTGGGAATATGCACCAAAATTTCACAAAGATATATCTGCTAATTCAAAGAAAATGTAATTTTCTTTTTTTTTAGTAGGAATTTTCCATCAGCATTATGGTCTATTTAACAGTGAGTCTAAAGTACCATATACTATGCTATCATAAGAAGAAAATTTCTGAAGAAATTCTGATTTGGTCCAAAATGTCATAGACATCAAGGCCAAATGTTCTCATCTATTATGTTAGTAGAGAACAATTCTGGGAACTTGACCTTGACCATGTTGAGGACTCAGAACTGCAGAATAGAAAAATATAATCAAAACATGGATAAGCAAAAGAGAAAACCAGAACAATGGTACTGACAGCTTCCCCTGACCTTGAAGATATACATCCTGCAAGAATAATATCTGTGTCCATATAACATTTCATGACAAATTTCTGCAACAGTTCTAGCACTAATACTTCAATTTTATCACACGTTTCTATTCTTCCTATTTCTTCTCCTCATATGACAAAGTTAGTGGCTAGAGAATTCAGGCACTGGCAATTTTCATGAACAATGTGATTTTGAAAGGGCTTTGAAGATGCATGTCTGAAACGTGAACATTCAGCTTCCAGCTCAAGAGAGACTGTGATGCCAGAAGCCTGAAGAGTGTTCAGAATCTGCCCATGTGTGCATGGTGCACCCATAGCTCCTGCAGGCCTACGATGCTCTGGAGGAGGATATGCAAGCTGACCTTGGATTGGGTCAGAGGCAGTTGCTCTATCAGGTCTACCATTTGTCTTGGGACCTCAGAGCCTTCTCTCCACTGTGATGGGTGCTGGAATGGCTCCTGGCCACTCAGCTGTGATCCGGGTGTGGGAGGAAAGAGAAAAAGGTTCAGTCCCATGGAAGGAGGGTGGGAGGAACTTCAGGGGCTCAGAGACCTGAACAGACTGAAAAAAACAGCTGTCCCTGTGTCCACATTGGCACCATTAGGCCATGGCTGCCATTTCCACCTGCAATTCCTGCATGGAAGCTTGACATCATGTCTCACCACCAAGTTTTGTACATGAGAGACGGCTCAGGGCATTGATGTATAATGTTTAAAACTTCAAAGTAAACAGAAAGACTAAGGCACTTTCTAATTTTATTGCTGTTATTTTTGCACCAGTGTTGCTCAAAGAACTTGAAATAAAGAGACATAAAGTTTGCCCCTCATCTGTCTCTAATCAGCAGGGTGAACCAAGGCAAATAACCAAAATCCTTTGATGCCAAGTTTACTCAAGTGTGAAACAGAGATAATAATATATGCATTTGTAAGCCTAGGATTTTTGGAGGACTGAGACAAGGGAGCTCATATACAAAAGTGCTGTGCCACTGATAAAGCAACATAAGAAATCAGGAGTTCTCGTGCCATTTAATCTTAGCCTCAAGAAATGTTGTCAGCTCATGCATATGTATCTTTTGATTTGGAAAAAAAAATATCAAATACTTCTTAACATAAACCATTCAAATTCAAAAACACCTAAAGATTTAATTTTGAAATATTCTAAATGTCAAAGATTTTTCTGATAATTTTGTTAAATATTATTGCAAACTGTAAATCTTACCATTTTTCTTTGAAGAAAAAATTCTGTTGCTTTCTAATGGATAATTGCAAAGAATTATCTCTCCAAAAGGGGAGAAAATACTAAAATGACCATGGAAAGGTAAAATTCTTTTTAGGAAGAAATATGACATAAATGAAACATTCACATTAGTGACA
The DNA here is from genome assembly GCF_001458135.2 of Marmota marmota marmota. Classification (NCBI taxonomy): domain Eukaryota; kingdom Metazoa; phylum Chordata; class Mammalia; order Rodentia; family Sciuridae; genus Marmota; species Marmota marmota. The sequence continues at coordinate 8,942,673 of NW_026000068.1, forward strand.
ATAAATACTTGCTAATTAAGTCAGAAGCCAGCAACAGACGCGTAGGACAATCTGAAGCCTGGCTCACTGCCTAGGCTGCCAATCTTTCACACTGTGTTTTCACTGAGTCAATTGGTTTCTGACTCAGTGAAACTAAGTCAGAAACAACTCTAAGCTGTTCTTAGAGTTGACCAACAATATGTAACATTTATTACTTTTGGAAATATTTGCAACTACATATCTATGAGCTAGATTTTATGTGCAATTGTTTATATGTGCCAGTTAATTCATACTGATCTATTCCTTCCTTCAGTCAACACACTTACTGAGTACCCTGGGCAGCCTCTTGGAGATGAGGGCACATGATGCTCAAGACAGAAAAAGTCCCTGGTCTTGAAAGTGAGTTCTCACATTCAGGCAGATGGGATAAGGGAACGGAGGTAGGCAGGGGAAGAGGAGTACAAGCTCAGGAGGGTAGATTATCTGGATAGGAAGGTCAAGAAAGTTTTTTGAGTGTCTGATGTTTTAGCTGAGAACTACAGAAGGTGAGAGACTGGGCCACACTGAATGAATAACTGATGTTTCTCAAAGAGAGGAACTAAGCTATGGCAGCAAAGGACGTCAGTAGCAGATCCATTTCACAGTATTTATAGAATTATTATCAGTGTCTATTTAATCCATACTTTCTCTCCCCCCACCCTCGGCACTGAGATTGAAACCAGGGTTCCTTTACCATTATGCCACATCCCCACCCAGGGGTACTTAACAACTGAACTACATCCCTAGCCCTTTAAAAAAAAATGATTTTCAGACAAGGTCTCACTAAGTTGCTGAGGCTGGCTTCGAATACGCAGTCCTCCTGCCTCAGCCTCCCAAGCTGCTAAGACACATTTCTTTTAAATTCAAAATTTCACAACACAGCAACCATATATTTTTATTTTATCAAAAGAATCTGAAACATTCAGTGGTAGGTTGCACATAACAAAATTGTGAGAGCTGCCCAAGTTTTAGCTCTTACTACTTTCTTAATTAGAATTTTAATTGCTTAGACTATGATTATTTCTTAAGTCTTCACTGAGTCTTCAAATGATCAACTGGGAACCTGTTGAAAATGTGGATTTCTGGATACAACCTCCAAGAGATTCTGATTGGGTCAGTCTGATTGGACTGCAACAGTGCAAATTTTAATGAACACCCCTAAGCCTTCTGATTCTAATGCAGGGATCAGGGGTCACACCATGAGCTTCCCTGCCTCAAATAAAGCAGAGAAGAAGAAACAGACTGGAAGAAAAACAAACAAACAAAAACCCTCAATTTATCGTTTCTTACTTTATTCAAACAATATCAATTCTACCATCTTATGCCAGTTACAGGTCCATTCAGTTTTTCATAGGGACCCACTTATATTCTTGTATTTCTATACTCTATGATGTCTAATTCTGCTTTAATGCAAATTCACCTGCTTCTCCAAAGAAATATAGTTTTGCGTGTTTTAATTTTAATATATATATATATATATATATATATATATATATAAAGGTGATTAAGAATGTCCTTATCATTAAACTGGTCTCTTCAAATTTGCCATTCAGTTTCAAATGCTCATTTGCAAAGAAACAGAAGTAGAAAAAGAGGGAAATGACATTGTAGTATTTGGGAGGCAGCCAGCTGGCCATGTGCATATGAGCAGGTAGCAGAGGAGTCTTTTCATTTCTGAGATAAAGAACTATCTTCAGAAGAAAAAGCTATCAATTCCTGTGCTATGAAAGGAAGTCCAAAGTAGAATCTAGGAGTCCAGGCTTTTAAAAAATTGTGCAATCAGTTCATGCATCAATAGTTATTGATGGAAGTAAATCTGTGAAGGATAAAAGAGAACTTTTATGAAGAGGGGAAGAGCCTGGCATTAAAGTTGATTTTCTCCTCATACATCTCTATGGCAGGTCTGTCTCTGCTGGGCTCCTGACTTGAGGGGTATGTTTTCTGCCATTCTGTCACCATCATTAAGTACTCTGGCCAGGCAGCCTGCCCTGTGCAGATACTTAGCCTCCGTGATAGATGATGGCTTTGAAATAGTTATTTTGTGGACTTTGAACTTCTTTAAACAGTTTGGCTTGATGTCTGTTACCATTATATTCCGGGGGGGGGGGGGGGGGG
>NW_026000068.1:8944825-8961429 GCF_001458135.2 Marmota marmota marmota
GGGGGGGGGGAGTTTTACCAGCCTATAAACATTTTTTAAAATATTGGTTAGTGTTACCATTTTATAAGCGTGTACTAGATAAATTGATGAAAGATGCAAATAGTTCATCTTGGATTAGAGAAACGCCTCATCATAACAACTTACCTCAAAAGAAAGTACACTGAGAAAGCTATACTGCACAGTGCCGTTTTGGGAATATACAAAAGTCCGTGAGACCATTGTACCCTTCCTTCTGATCTCTATACACTATGATTTACTTGTTTTATTATTGATTTTTGTTTTTGACTTGAATCAAAATTCCAATATCCACTTCTTACTTGAAGACTAGGAATTCACAAACCAATTTTAGTATTTAAAGGACTCCAAAATATTTACCCATATCTCCCAGGTCAAGTTCATTAGCTGAATTTCATTAGCACATGAGCACTAATTCATTTGATATGCTTTTTCATGTTATTATAAATGTGAGATCATACGGGAACATTACCAACATAGAATAAGAGTCATATTTCAGACTGATGTTAGGAATGTATTAATTCATGTGTATTCAATAAAACACTGTAGCCTAGTGAGTTCGTTGTGATGATACAAAATAATTCTATGACAATTCAGTTTTTAGATAGAAAAAAATGCTCTCCTGCTTGATCTGTTTCACAATCCCAGATTTTCATATATTATACGAACAGTACAGCTTTGCTATCACTAAAAGCTTGAATAGTCATGTAGTCTCCGGCAGTATACAAAACACAGAGGATTAATTTGTTCCTGTGATTTTCTCCATGAGGTCTCCAATATGATTTATTGTAATTATTAAATCTCATTGCCCCTTTTACTAAGTGAATACTATAATCTAATGTGATTCAAATACTTTGAGGGTCAATAACGTAATGGCTAAAATCACAGGTAGGATATGGCAGTTACTGTGATCCTGGCATTTCATCCTCCGTACAGACATATGCCCCTTGTTCTTGTAACCACAAGCATTTCTTCCCAAGCTTTTAAGAAAACAGTCTACTTTTGTTAGATTCTTTTTTGTGACAGGCAGGTATTTGGAAAAGAAGGAGAAGATGGCAATGGGATATAACAGGAAATGTGGGTTCTACCTCTTTGTACTCATAGGTGGGCCTTTTCCATTCTCACTTCAAGCCTAATGCTGCATTGCTTCCTTGCCTACCATGCAATGGATGGTACTAAGCTATAGCTCACACCCAGCTCTGACTTAATGAAGTGTTGTGGGTGCTATTTGTCTAAGACTCTATCCACATAGTGAAATCCATGGGGTTGGTGGTGTGGCACCTGTTCCCGTAACTGTTTTTGCTTTCACATCTCAGGTCAGGTAGAGTACCTCCAAATGTAGTAGTCATGCATGTCAGTGTTTCTCAAATTGCCACGTGCATAGGAATGCCCTGATTGGAATTTAGGCTCTGACTCCATAGGTTTGAGGCATAGCCCAAAGTGGTGTATTTCTAAAGAGCTCTCAGGTGAAGCTGGTGCTGCTGGTCAGGTTTAGAAGCCAGCAACTCCAGGTCCAGCTGTACATATGTATCTGGTTGCTAGAGGACATCAATTTTGACACCCATCTGCAGCCCTGGAAGCAGACATATTAATGCCACAATGCCCTGCCTTATGAAGGGGACAAAAGAAGCCTCAGCAAAGGCAGATCAAGGGTGCAGCTGAATACTGGCCATGCAGGTGAGGCCTGGCAGGTAGCCGACATTCCAGGTTCAGTATGCACATGCTGTATGCCCATGATGACATGTGAGCATCCTGGGGCTGCTATAGAAAGACTTGCCTCTAGGTGGTCAGGTCACAAGAGAGGCCCACGAAGGACTTACGAAGCGGGCTATCTGGGGCAAGAGTCAATTCTAGGGAGCAAAACATGTCTTTCCATCAACACGATGGACTTCAGAATGGAACACTTGTGATCTCACTGTTTCTGGGGCAACAGGTACACAGGTTGCCAACACTGCTGCAGTGCCCACACATAAGGAGAAAACTCACTGCTTCTGCACCCTGAGAGAATCTGTATAGCACTCACTGGGGACTTTTCAAAGAGTTTGATGTGTGGGGCCCACTCCCAACCAAGACCTTCAGGGATAGGCCCAGGGAATAAACAGTTCAGTCACTCTCTGGGTGCTGCTGAGAAGTGACCTAGCTTGGACAGTCAGTTTCAAAGCTGGAGTTTTGGGGCAAGATGCAGGATCTTGAGGAGCACAGGTCAAGGTTTGGTTCTCAGCAGGCCCCTTAAGCCAGAGCTTCATGGAATCCCCAGAAATGTCTGTTCCTAGATTGCAGGGAGTGCCTGTTAGCTGGAAGTTTCATTTCTAAAGTGTGCAAGAAGGTAGCAATACATTTGAAAGCAGGACAATGAGGACATGGGTTTTGCTTCTGCATAGTATACCCTGTGCTGCAATTAGCCTCCTACTGGGAAGTCCCTGGGAGTCCACAGGCTGTGCCCTGCATAGACCTCAGGACATTTCCTGCCTCTCTTCTCTTCCATAGGCCTCTGAAAAAGGTCTCTGTCCTGCACAGAGTTCAGCTTGTAAGGAGCAGCTGCTCGGGGCCAGGGTTCCTGATGTTCTCTAGTGGGTATGTGTGCAGGGGTCAGGCTAGGGCAATTCTGTGTCCTGTGATCGCTTAGAAGCCGGTTTAAAGTCCCCCAGAAAGACTCCACCTAGGCACTTCAAAACCTTCTCAGTGAGACTGGGCAAAATGAAATGTGGGGAGCAATGAATTTCAAATTGTAATACTATTATTTCAGGCTTGTAATTATAGTATTTGGCCATCTGCACGCACAGAAATTGAGTATGGGAAAGTTAAATTTTCACATGAGAGGGGGCTTGTATTTAAAATTTGCTTCAAACCACGTCTCTTCACTGAATGGAGTGAGCCACGTGTTTGGCTTAATGCTATTTTCTTATTGTCCTAATTAACTATTGATGCAAAACAACTTATGATTTGGTGCTTTATTAATTAGTCACTTCCCAGAATTTTTAATGGCATACTCACACAGATCCTTTTTTTTTTAATATATTAACAAGGGGGATAAAATTCAATGAGTGTCATTTTATTTCTTGACAGCTACCTCTCAATACCCCATTAGTGCAATATTTGAACAGTGCATCTGGAGTCTGGCTTCTAGACCTCACTATTATGGGTCATTATGGATATTTCCATGGAAAGAACCCAGAACACTGTGGTCCTCATCCATCTTTTTTTTTTTTTAATTGAGATACAAACAGCACAAACAGGTTGAGACACCAAAGGGGACTCTTGTCTTGCTTTCCACAGTGCTGACTGCTGGGGGAACTAGAGTTAAGTTTTCCTTTTTGATGCTATGGCTTCTGCCCAAGAATGCACATGAAATTCTGACTTTATGAACAGGAGGAGGGTCTTCACCAGATAAAAGTAGGCTTCAGCATGCCTAAATAGCTTGTAATATTTGAAATATATGTGAATTAAGATGTTTTGCATCTCAGCATCCTACACACCAGCCTTTTCGCTCAGCTTGTCTTAGATATATCATAGACAGGCTGCACAAATTCTCTTTCAAAAACCAGACATTTTGCTTCTAAAATGCAAACTTCCAATACATTATCTCCGTATCATTTCTCTACAGCTTTCTGTGTTTTGCCAACACCCACAGAGCGGCCTTGTGATAATTTCAGAACAGAAGTCACCATTAACTCTCAAAAAAACCTATGAGGAGAAAATGACATACTGCTTCGTAGATTAGTCAGGGTCTATATTTATACTTTATAGCTCCTCTGTATCAACATTTTATTATTATTTTGTTCTACGTAATATCTGGCATACATAAAAAGAATTTGAGAAGAGCAGAATTACACTGTCTATTGAAAAATTCTAGGAAGGCTTAAAATTTTCTTTTGATTCTTTTCCTCCTAAAAATTTTAATATGTGTGTATGTGCAAGTATAGTTTAAAATCCAATTAGTTACTAGATTATGTATGTAAAATCATCATATGAATACCAGTTATAGCCACTAAAACGTCAGTTTCCTAATATTATACATAATTTATGAAACCAATCTATACCTAAATTCTCCCATATCATTTCTTAAATAATGACTGTATTCAAGGAAGACATACTAAATCAACAGTTGGGATAAAACTCTCATGATGTGAGGGATACCTTCTAATACATAAAGTCTATTTCTGTTGATTCTTCTAGTACAGAACAAATGTTACAGGTTTGTAAGAAGACTACTAACCTGAAGGGGAATGTTTGTGGCCATGTGAACAACAGTAAGTTAACTGAGTACTGAGGTCTAAATGTTTGTGTTTGCCCCCAAACTTTTATGTTGGCTGGCATTGGAACCTAACCCCCACATGAAGGCATTTAGTAGGGGGAGCTTTGGAAGGTGGTTAGATCATGGGTGCAGAGCCCTCATGAATGGGATTTGTGCTCATGTAAAAAAGGACCCAGACAGACCTTTTGCCATTTTTTAACCATATGAAGACATGGCAAGAAGGCACCATCTACAAACCAGAAAGTGGCCCTCACCAACATCAAATCTATTAGCACCTTGATCTAGGACTTACTGGCCTCCAGAACTGTCAATTTCCATTACATATAAGTTATGCAGTTTATGATATTTTGACATAGCAACTCAAATGGATTAAGAAACGTAAAATGTGATACAGGAGAAGGCTGGCATTACTTGTTTCTAACTAGCTGAGTTTAAGACCTGAAAGAATATGTGTGTGTGTGAGTGAGTGTGTGAGTGTGTGTGTATGTGTATGTGTGTGTGTGTGTGTGTGTGTGAGAGAGAGAGAGAGAGAGAGAGAGAGAGAGAGAGAGAGAGAGAGATCCTAAAGAGAAACAAACACTGGCTTTTCTTTTTTATATCACCCAGGAAAGAAAGAAAAGCGTACCTCCTAAGGCTGTGGCTTCTCCCCCACATCGCCAGTCCATGCACAGAGAGCTAAGGCTGAAGTCAGAAATTTCAGGAAAGGCAGGAAGGGAAGTGACTCAAAACAGAGTAGGGAGGAAGAGCATGAGAAGAAGATTACCATGAAACAAAGAAGAGAGGTGGGAGGGAATGGGAGGGAGAAGGGGAATTGCACGGAAGATGGAAGGAGACCCTCATGGTTACACAAAATACACATATGATGGTGTGAGGGGGAAGGGAAGAAAAAAAAAAGAGAGAGAGATAAGTGTCACAGCAGATGAGAGAGGAGGGGAGGGGAGTGGGGACAGGGAGGGCAGCAGAATACAACTGACACGAGGATTGCTGTATGTATACAAATGGATGTATAACCAATGTGATCCTGCAATCTGTACATGTGGAAAAATGAGAATTCATACCCTGTTGGAATCAAATGTATGATATGTCAAGATCATTGTATTGTCTTGAGCAACTAATAAAATAAATAAATAAATAAAAAACAAAGTTCAACATAGACCCCCATCTGTAATGACCCGGCACTTTTCTGCCCTGGGCCCATGCAGAACACCAACAAGGAAAAATCAATACTATCAAGTCTCAGAAGATATCCACATATCAAGCGGCAATTACAGGGGCCTCCTTAACCCTACTCTTTGGTCAAAATTATTAATGGTCTTCTTTGGATTCCCTCTGCTGGTCTTCGGTGGTTTCCTGGGAACAGACACAGGACATGGCATGGGGTCTGCACCAGGGAAGAAGTGTGCCTGTTTTTAAGACCTCTCACTTCCACAGAGCTACACTTGTAGGGTTGCTCACTCCTCAGTGAACCTGTGGCATTCCATGGACTGCTTTCTGGGTCACTGGGAATGCTGCAGTGGAGACCTAGGGAAGGTAAAAGGCCACTTTCCAAGGAACTGTGGAACTCAGAGGTGAGGAGGCCGATGTTTTCTCCTACCGATGCTCACCACCCACGGAGCCATGCTTTCTGTTAACTATTACAAACTTAGAGACATTTTACTAACTTTAGGGAGACTCTGGAATCTCTGTGTCCACTCTTCACTTTGTACTAACAATGGCTTTTGGTTTCCTGGGCTGCAACAGTTTCCTCCACTAGCTAGCTTTACAATAGCTGACCAAAGCATTAGCTGAAATCTCCTGGTGGGAGGCTCTGGAACACACAGGGCTGCTTAGCTGCCCCCCAGAAGTCCACATGCCCACTTGGTGAAATGCTCTTATACTTTTGATCATAAGAGAATTTAGGATACTTTCTTCTTTTTATCAAGGTTGGTGCTTTGGTAGTATGCGACACAATAAATATACATAGATCTATTTGGGATAAGCCTTTAGAGATTTCAGACCTATCCATTTTAGTTAGTCAATAGTGTGTGTGCCCACGTGCACTCACATGTGTACACATGCATGTATGTATATGTACTATCTTTACCCTCAGCTCCACAACGACATTATCTTCAGAGGTACAGAGGAGGGAGGAGCCCAACCACCCTCCACAACTTCACCCAGGCTTTGTCCATTGTGGGTGCTCAGGATCCAGCCATGACATCACTGTCGTGGCAGCCAGTTGACACAGGGCTGTGTGTGCCCCTCTATTCACCTCCTGTGGTTTGCTTTTGTCATTCTGGATTGTACATAAAAGCAGTTCACAGAATACTGCTTCTCATCTAAGCCCTAAAGAGAAGAAGATTCTCTGAGGTCAGTACTAGCAAACCATGGGGTTTTTACCACGTGGTCCATCTCTCAAATATGAAAAAGAAAACTGGCTGGAAACTGGTTCCTTTCTGGTGTCCCAGAACTAGCCCCATGTTAATCCACTCCTCTTCAATTTTCTCACATACCCTCACCTGCTTCCAGTCTCTAACGCCTCAGATATCATTTACATACTCTTGGGATCCTTATCCTGTGACAAAAGCTTATATGGACTTCTAGATGATTTATTCTTTTTTTTAACAAATGGCTCCTTTAAAAAAAAAAAATCCTGGGATACTGTTTTATGGCTTGGATGGTTCATGCTGGAAATTTGGTTTCCAGTGTGGAGCTGGTGAGATGGTGGAACCTCCAAGCCACGGGACCTAGAGAGCATGTAAGGTGATGAGGTCCCTGGGGATGCTACCCTTGGAAGGGACACATGTAGTTCTTGTGGGACCCGAGTGAGTTCTTGAAAGAATGAGTTGTGGTAAAAGAGCAAATTCGACCCCTGGAGTACTCTGGCTTCCTGTCTCATCATGTGATTGATCCCTCTCTAATGTGCCCCCACCATGGTGGCATCTGCCACATTGTACTCAAAGAGATGAAGCTGCTAGTCTCAGACCTTCAGCTCGAAACTCTGTGTGGTACATAAATTTCTTTCTTTAGAAGCATCCAGCTTCGGGTATTTTGTTGTAGTGACAAAAAAAAAAAAAAAAAACACTGAGGCAAATAAAAATTTCTGCTTGAGGCAACTCAGTGCCTCCCAAACGCAGTCATATCTCCTCAGAGGCAGTTCAGGAGATCCAAACTGCACAACAGACTTCAGACTTATGCTAAAACTCACGTATGTCCCCGGCACACTGAACACAGGCTCTGAGGCCCCTCTGCACACTCGTTCACATGAGTATGGAACTCACTCTAGAGCTCCCCGTCTTCTACATGCACGGCCACAAGGGCAGTCTATTATACCCAGCCTCCAGGACTGCCTCCTTCACTTAGCCTTCCCTGATTGTCTCACTGGGAGGTGCCTTTCCCTCTTGGGATTCATCAGGTCCCATATCATGATGATATGATGTTCTGAGCAACTTGTGCACCACTGTCATTCCAGTCACAGATTCCATTGATTTACATTTGGATTTCCATTAAAACCTGATACTGTGCCTGTCCATAACAACAAAAGTTATGATTTATAGAGTCCTTTTAACATGTGGGCAAAATGACGGGCATGCACAATCTCACATGATCTTTGTAACGACACTGTGTGATTGTAGAAGTATTGAGTGTGCAAGCCCTGAAACACTGCCTGACACAAAACAGGTGCTCAGCAAATACCTATAGACTTGAACCAAACTGTCCAAGGTCACAGAGCTGAGAGGTGAGGGAACCAAGATACCCACTCACCTATGTCTAGCCCCTCAATCTGTGGACCTTGGGAATATGTGACAACAGCCTCTACTTCCCTGTGTGCAATTAAATACATATTTATTTTACTTTACCTGTGCTTAGATACTGACATGACCCTGAGTCTCTGGGACTTGTGCCAACATGCACAGCTCACTGCATAAGTTGAGTCCCCATTCCCTGCTTCCCAGCTGGCTTCCTATCCTGGGACTAGTCTTCATTTCCTTCTACTCAGGACCTATTCTTTTCTGGATGTCTTTATCTTATTTTATGTTCTTATTTAGTTGTGATACATTCTGCACCTACTGTAACTTTCTAGGACAGTGTGCACAGGAGAGGACTTTCTGATTACTTGTAAAGCTGATATTTGATTCTCCCTTTTCCGTGGGTAATTGGCTGTGTGTAGATTTGGGGTTGAGAATTACTTCCCTCCAAAGCTTTGGGAGCAGCTCCTTGTTCCCTGCCATCTAACATAACACCTGTGGAGCCAGGTGGGGTCTGTTTGACTTCTCTCAGAGATCAAAAGGTCTTCTATCTTGGTGTCTGAGATTTCATGATGTAGAATAAGGAATATTTTCTATTCCAAGCAGAGGGTATTTTCCACGAAGGCATGTGCCCCTCATCCTCTGCTCCTCCCTGCCCTTTCTCTGAGACCCCAGTAACACGTTCCATCTAGGGACTTGTCCTCTACGGTTCTTCTTGCATTATTCTCATATTTCCTGTCTCTTTCCCTCTATGTCCTACCTTCTGGGTGACTTCCTTGACGACTTTCTAGCCATTCTATCACATCTTTAGCTTTGGTAGTTACATTTTTACAGCACAGAAGAGATTTGTTGTTCTTTGATCCTTTTGCATACCATCCCAGTTATTATTAAATGAACCCAGGATCTTCCTAAATCCTACTCAACACAGAATCTAAAGGTTTTGCTTATTTCTTCTAATCTTTTATATTCCATAAATTATCTCTGTCTCTTCCAAGAGACAATCTATTTTTCTATTTTGGTCTCTCTTTTGTGCCGCTCATTCCGCCCCATTCCTTGGTAATCCTTTCTAATTTATCACATTGAGGAAAGAAAACCTGGTAGCCACTTCTATTCAGTGTGAACACAAGGCCTTCTTAGGAGGCATTGTCCCCAGTTACCATTTAGACAGGGAGGACAGTGTAAGTGGGCCAACCATGTTCCTCCAGAGTGAGTGGACGGGCGGGCAGCCCAGGCCCTGTCCATCCCACCTCTGCCTATACCTGCGTGGCATGAACCAGGCCACCAACATCCATGACAGAAGCTTAACTCTCTGACAGTGTGTGCAGCTTCTTCAAGAGAACACTCCTGCCTTCACCTTGAACAGAAACTGGCTACAGTTAGCCATTTTGGTAGGAGAGGGGACATGAGCAGGAGGGGGTGCCAACTTAGAATCATCTCAAACACCGGCTTATAAATTATCCCTCCATTCCGGCCCCATAGTTCTCCCCAGGAATCCCAGCTCAATTCTGACCCTTGAGCTTCTGTTTTGTAGAAAATTCTTGACTTCTAGTTGACACTCAATATCCATTCCCTGTGTTCCTGTGTCTGTCTCTCTCTGTCTCTCTCTCTCTCTCTCTCTCTCTGTCTCTTGGTGTGGGGGAGCGGGGTGAAGGGTACCAGGGATCCAACTCAGGGGCACTCAGCCACTGAGCCACATCCCCAGCCCTATTTAGTATTTTATTTAGAGACAGGATCTCACTGAGTTGCTTAGCGCCTTGCTTTTGTTGAGACTGGCTTTGAACTCACTTTCCTCCTGCCTCAGCCTCCCAAACAGTGGCATGTGCCACCGTGCCAGGCAGTGTGTTCTTGTCTCTTCAGTGACTCTGTTCCCCGTTTCTTTCCTGTACTTGTAATTTGGGGTGGGGTCTGAGAAACAGAGGCAGCACATGAGCGGCAGAGAAGGAACCCGTGTTTACGACATCTTTTCACATTTTTGTTTACATTTTCCCAGTTAAATTTGGAGCACACTTGAAACCACATAAATATCAATAATATTGGAGAGTCTTTGACAGAATTCTACATAAACATACCACTTTCCTATAAAAGAAGAATAATAAAAAGATGTGCCTACTTCATTTTAATTGACAGGGTTGCTATGGGGTAGGAAGGCTAGGTAGGTATTAATTTTCTGTGACTAAAATGAGAAAGAAAGACACCAAGAAGGGCTAGGGTCACCCAGCAATCTAGATTCTTAGTTCTGGACTCCAGACACTAACTTGCTCTAAGAGGGTGTTAGAAGGGGCACTCTTCCTGCTGACACTGAGTGGGCAGAAATTGGATGCTAAGGTAAATGTGATGCAGATGCCACCCAACGTAAATTTACAGAGGTCACACTAAGGACTGCTTCTGGGAGCACTGGAACTCTGGGTTGAAGGACATTGGAAAGGACTTGGCATACACAGAGGAGGGAGGGTTTGCTGAGAGATTCCAGGGTCCACCTTCGGGGCAGGTGGGGAAGCCTGAGGAGATGAGAGATCAGACCACAGGTTCCTTGCTATAAAATGGGGGTACAGAATCCTAGAAGGCAAATGGCTGGAAGAATAGGTGTTGGGGAAGTGGGAGAGGGCCTGTGTGTGGACACCAGCCTGCCTTCCCCAAATAGACTGGGAAGCAGGAGAAAGATCTATTCAACATTGATTCACAAGATGGACTGGGCACAGGCTGGTCCTATGGGGCAGGAGTGTCTGGGGAAGGGGTGAGGAGAGATGCCTGGCCAGGGGGGACACAATGGGTCTCTGTGCCTGGAGAGCTCCCCAGTGATGTCTTGCTCCAAAGAGCCTCTGAAAGGTCCTGTTGAGAGAGACAGTCAGCTTAACCACCTGCAAAGGAAGGTTAGGAGCTGGTTTGTATCCTAGTAAAACTAAGCTGGGGTTCATTTCACTTTCGCTCTCTTTTTTTCTTTGTTTTTGACTTAATGTGATAGTGGAGTAAGTGCTTGTCCACAGGCAGGGAAAGGGAAGCTTCAGGATGTTTAAAGGAGCCGTGGGAGCTGGCATCGCCCAGCCTTCGGACCACAGCCCAGCAGTGTCATGCAGACTTGCTGGTCACCTGAGCTAGTGAAGTTCCCTTTGAGAATCTGACTGCAGAGAAGACAAAGCTTGCATGCAGGATTAGGCATTCGTTGCTTTTCTTCCTCATAAGGCACCTGATAGCCTTAACAAGGCAGGCAGTGGACTGAAATCTCCACATATTCAGAAGTCAGGGTTCAGAGTGCATCATCCACTCTAAATACTGAGTTTTAGGTCCATCTGGCTGGAGATGGACATGCCTTGACCAAAAACCCTCCATATTAGGCCAATTTTAGTTAAAATCGTGGGTTAAGGACTGACGTTTCGTTCTCAGTTGAGTCAAGCAGGCTTTCTGATGTTTGACAACTTTAATTCATATTTACAACTCAGATTTCTATTTCTAACAGGATTAATTTTGCTCTAAACTTGGAAAGGAAAGAATCCTATCATTGTCTTCAAAAACCAAACAAAAATTGGTACTGAGGTCACACTTGATAGAAGGTTGACATGTTTTTGAAATGCTTTCTTCAAAGTCACCAGCTATTTAAATATGTTAAAAAAAAAAAACTTACATCATATTTCTGCATCCTTGGTATTTTTCTTCACTGATGCAAAAATATGTTCCATATATTCGTTTATCATATGCATTTAAGACTATGGTGAGTCTAGACTGTAAGTGATCTAAGTTTAGATCACACTTCCAGAGAAGTAAATTTGGGCAAGGAACAAATTACTAAGACTCAGCTTTTACATCCATGGGATGGGGGAAAAAGACACACTTATCTCATTAAATGATTAAGAACCATATGAGACCCAATTTGCAAGTGTCTGGCATAGTGCCTGGCGCATAGCAAATGTTTTACAATGCCATGCGTTTTTGACATAGTTTTATTCATTATTAAATACTTGCTCATTAAAATGAATAAAATTTAACTTAATTAATTTTTAAAATCAGGCAACCTGTTGGCTCCAGAGAACAACATAAAAAGTAGGTTAGGTCCTTTATCTAGCCTTCTTCCCTCTACCATTTTTAAGTGATTGTTGAATTCTCCCATTTCAAAACAAATGAAAGAGAGTTTTAGTAAATACATCCAGAGGCAGAAAAGGGCTACTTCAATGGCTTTCTGTTTCCCTAACTTTTTTTTTTTCTCTGTATATCCATCTTGGGCACCACTCTGAGAAGTTTTTAATATGCAAATGGAGTCACTCCCTACTTTGTGGAAAGAGGATGCTACAAGCCCTATAAGCCCTCTAGTGTGGACCCACTGCCCATAACTCCTCTTGTGCCTCTGTCTCTCACAAGCCATTGCCACTCATCTTTGCTCAAGAAACAAGGATCTGCTGGTCATCTCTCTGCTGCCCCTTACCACATTCACCTCAACTTTTCTGAATTGATTCCAGCTGCTTCTTTTCAATTGGGCTCTGGGACTGCTGCCTGAAGCAAGCTTACTGGGCACACCTGGATGCCTCCTCAGGTGCTTCCCCAGTAACTAACTTCTGTCCCAGTCTGCATTTGGTTAAAAATGGGAATTAGGTCTTTGGGACACAGGGATAATGCCTCCCTTATCTTTGTATGTCCAACACAGAAAGTAGCATGTTTTGAAACTGATGAACCTGTTTTGTACCTAAAGCAAAGGTGGACTACTTCTTCCTTGCACACCCAAGGTTGGTAAACATCGTCAAAAAATGCAAGTTAACTTTTACTGAAACATAAAATGTACACACACTTCATACATATGACCTTATTTATTTCTAAATTATGAGTAGATACTGTTATGGCCCTCTCTATAATGAATCAATGACAAACAAGTTTGTAGGAGATGCTACCCGATTTTAGGGGGGATCTTAGGAGGCTAAGTGGGTTTCAACACAGACATCACTGTCTGATGAAAAGAAAAACTACTGAAAAGAAAAAGTAAAACTACAGCGAGATCTTTGACTCCAGTAATTGAGAAATTACACTTTTCTAGGTTTAATCTTGACTGTGGTGTTTCCCCAGAGAGTTAGAACTCTGAAATCTCCAGTCAGACTTTATAAAGTCTGGCCATCAGGAAGAGCTAACAGAAAATGTAGAAAAGTCTTTCCTGACCAAGTGCCCTCTGTAACTGATGACTGAGATCCTCAGACAGAACTTCTAATCTCTGGAAATTCTGTAGCTAAACAAAGCAAGTTCCTTGAAAAAACTCTGATCCAACTCAACTTAACCAGTGCACTTTGATTCTGATGGACAGCTGTCAATACTGGGATCTCAGTATGTATCACCATCATCCCCCAACACACCCAGCTCTGCAGAGCAACCCAACCAACTTAGTCAACAGCAACTTCATTCTTCTGGTTGTGGGTTGGAGGCATCAAGTCCCCATTCCCTTACCATAATCACCTAGTCCATGAGAAAATTCTGTAGGCTCATGTATGTGCAACTATGTTTGCACAGTTCCTCATCACCCCCAACACAACCACCTTGGCCTGCCCCATAATTATTATTGCAACCAGTTCCAACTTACAGCCTTGATTTTTGCCTTTGATAGCCAAATCTACTCTTAATGCATTAGCCAGAGTAAGCCACTTAAAAACTATGTTAGATGTGTCAGTCTCTGCTGCAAACCTCAATGGCTCCCAGGGGTGTAGCACAGCCAGCATCCTTAAGTCCTTGGCAAGACTTTCAAGGGCTTCCTGATCTGGCTTTGCACCCCCATCCCAGTGGCCAGCTTCCTGACTTCATAGCATTGTTATGTCTTCACCCCCGTGTCCCCCATTTCTTTCGCAAACACACCAGACATACTGCCATTTATGAGCCTTTAAACTTAGTTTTCCTTTGGTTCAGATTTCCATAGGGCCAGCTCACTCACCTATTCACAACAGACTCAAAAGTTACCTTATAATTAAAGCCACCCTACCAAGCCACACATTGCTGACCACGTTATCAAAAGTATTTATTTTACTGATGTTTTTGCCAAGGCCAGAGGTTTCAGTTGATATTGTATCTCCAGGATCTACATCAATGGAAGTACATAAAAGACACATGATAAAAATTATGAAATAAATGAATCATTAGGGAAAGTTGCTATCATGTATTCACACTTCCTAGTTACCCGTGACAGATCTCCCCAATCACAACCCTATAAACACAAAAGTGGTTTTTCAATTCAACATAATTGTGCTCTTTTAATTAGCAAACTGGGGGGCTCTGAACTTGATACTGCCTGGAATATTCTCTAGCACACACAATGGGATGAAGGCACAGAGTCTCAAGGCTACAAAGTTCCTGGTATCATCAATACCATCAGTATATTGCCCATCCCTCTCCTGAGCAACATATAATTTTATATGAACTAAGTGCTTGTACAGTGTTATGGAATATTTGTCAACTCAAAAACAACCAGCAGCAAATTGCATGAAGAAAAAACTTTAGATGAATATTTAAAATGTATGCATGTTAAACAAATGCAAACATTTAAACTGCCCATTGTAGCTCTAAAATTAAGACTCTTCAATGGCATATTGGATTTCTTTTTTCTCACCAGGTAGCAAAAATTAGATATGGCCAGAAAATTTGAGGAACAGATGGAAATGTGGAGAGAAGTGAAGGCACATGGGAATGTGCTGGTCAACTAGAATTCTCTTTCTGGCCAAGAACACTTCCTTACCCATAACCAACCTACTGCACATACACGTGGATACTCACAGATATACACAGATACACACATACATGTGCATACACACAGCAAACAAAACACCCATTGCAGACAATAAAGTTCAAGCTATTTTCACAATGCATATATTTTAAAACCATCTTTCAAGTCAATGATATCAGGAGCTATGCTACTCCATTCCCACTCCCTCATCCTCTCCTCCACACACAATGTAATCAGCCATGTGGCCACACTCCCTATTTTCATAGAAATGATATAGTGGAATATGCAAATATCCACCACACAAAACCAGTGGGAGGAAGAGATGAAAGCTAAGATTCCTATTTCTTTCACCTGGTAAATGCAGGAAATGAAATGGTCTTTATAAGTCTCTGGGACTCCCTGAGCCTCTTTCCTCCCCTCTCAGTAGCTGGGAGGGTGTCATAAACTTTCATCTCTTACAGCTGTCCCACCTTCCCCCTCCTTGACAAGATCTAGAAAAATATTTTATAAACTTACATAAACCAAGTTTTGGTACCTCTTTTCTAGATGCCTCTTCCAACCAGATTGGAATCTCTACACTGTTGAAATACTGTTTCTAGCACTGGATTGGCATTAATGATTATCTTTCTCCAAAGCTCTACTTTATGGGGACAGGCTGTGAGTGAGAGAGATTATTTTCAGTTCAGTAAACATACCTAGCACAATTTTGGGGCAGCAAATACCAGCAGGCATCCTGTTAAGCCAGGCCAGTCCAGACTGGCAATTACTGTGTTGAATTAAAGAAGGCTTTGGCCACCTGCCTCGTGCCTGCAACAAGTTCCTTTTTTATCCTATTTATCTTCCCAGTCATCTATTTGTGTCAAGAAAGGAAACATATGAGCACAGCATCTGTTACTAGAGTGACACAATTACCAAATACTTCTATAAGGGAAAAAATCAGCAATAAATCCAGGTTACTTGTCAGGTGTTTTAGGAGAGAAGCATTAGTCTTTCAATCACAGTGCCTGTTCAGGCTGAGCATATGGTGCTAACAGCAGAGATGCACACGCTCAGCCTAGTCTCTGATGGGCATAACCACCACAGAAATGTCACCTCTGAATTGGCAGAAAAGAGCAGTTTTCTTTTCCCCCAGTGCCCCCTCCCCTTTCCTAGAAAAGGCAGGTAGGGATTGGAAGGTACTTTGCTGTTGGTTACTTTACTCTAACACTGAAACCTACTTAGTTTGCTCTGGGAAAATCCCTTACTTTCTTCAACAAGTAGACACAGACAACTGGAGACATTTCTATTAATATTGTGATTGTTCCTTGCTTTGCTTTTTTCCTAGATAAAATCAACAGGTCTCGTTGCTAAAATTGTCTTGTTTTCATACTTTAGTCTTCAAACCAGGGAGAGGAAACAGAAAAGTGAGAGACAGATGCTAGAGACTGAGAGACCACATTCCTTCCAAAGTTAGAAGTGACTGATAGGTACACTGTAGGAAGACACCAAGGGGCTCATTCTAGGATGGTCAATGTCCGGCAAAGAGTGAAAACTGGCCCCGACACACGCCCACCTTGACTTTCACTCAAGCCGGGTGGCTTGCATGAAGCCTGCGAGTTCCCCCACCACTGCGCTCTGGTGAGCCGCGCCAGGTAACCGTGCGCCCATTACCTGCCAGGCTGCCCGGCCTCTGGAGGGTGGCGGTGGCATACAGCTCCTGCGAGTGCTTGCTGTACTGCTCGGACGCGTGAACCAGGCGCTTGGTGGGCGACAGGGTGGCGTAGGTGCCGATGGTGGAGCTCAGCTGGTGGATGGGCGAGGAGGAGATGGTGGACTGCACGGTGGGGGGCGAGGTCACGCGGATCGGGGACAGGCCGGCCGAGGACACGACGATGTTGATGGGCGAGCTGGTGCTGTAGGACTTGGCCAGGCGGCTGGGCGACTG
>NW_026000068.1:8961579-8990554 GCF_001458135.2 Marmota marmota marmota
GGCCCGCCCGGCCCAGGCCGGCCCCAGCAGGGCTGGGCACCTTGAGCGCTCAGGAGCCAGGCTGCGCCCGCACTGAGACGCGAACTCACGCCCCCTAATCTTCCCAAGCAGGTTCCTTTCCCAGCAGAAAGACACCAGCTAGCAGAGGCCTGCTGACGGGAGGGTGGGAGTCACGTCTGGCTAAGGAGACATGTGTCTGCTTACATTTTGGGGTGCTTCCGGAGTAAGAGGCATGGCATAAGCCACATAACGGGTTTAAAAGGCCATTCAACCGGGCAATCGTGATCGCCCTGAATGCACTCCCAAACTGTTATTTTTACTGAGGAATTCAGGCACTAAATATCACCCCCACCCCATCATCTTAGGATACACTTTCAACCTCCAAAATTGGCCAAGTTGCATACTTATCTGGAAGACATCAAGAATAAACATACTTAGGATTTATTCTGCTGCTACTGTTGAATGGATTCTTCTTTTTTAAGACAAGAAAAGTTACAGGAGGAGCAAAAATATAGAGCTAGAGAAATATGCTTAGTTTTTCAGTATTTAGAAAAGAAAAAAAATTCTAGACAAGTCAGAGCAATTGCAAAGGAAAAGCCTCAAAAGCCTCCCTTTTCTAGATTCTAACATTGGGCTCCAAATCTTCCAGCATCTAGCTCCTTTTAAGAGCCCCCCTGCAGCTGTGCCTTCCAACTGAAAGCCAGTTGCCTCTCATTTATTTACAACAACACAAAAGACCCCAAGGGCTGGGGTGGAGCTGGGAAGACAGTTGGAGGGGAAAGCACTTTCCTTGAATCTGGTCCAGAGACAAATTTGCATTCGAATGAAAACACTGTATTGTCAACTACTTCTGGGCAGGAGGTCTGCGATCTTCCAGGCTTTCCCCAGGGGAGCAGAATGCTTTTGGGAGTCCACTGGTATGAAAAGGGGGTAGGATTATACAAAGAGTGAGAGGGAAGCTATGAAGAAAGGTTTGCAATGAGGAGTGTGGCTTGGGTGGGGAGGAGAGAGCTGTGAGCTGAGGAAAGGGGGAGAGATGAGCAGATGCTGTCCCTTAAAAGTTTCAATTATGCCTGTCCACCCTTTGGGGATGGCAACTGGCAAGTGATAGGCTGGGCACTTTCATTCCTACATACACAGCTTTCCAAATTGTATCTGGGATGTCAAATACAATTGAAGATTGAGGAGTTAATTGAGCAACATCAAAATCCTCTGTTAAGACCATTGAGGTTTGAGAGATGAACCTGTTGTTGAAAGACATTCTTTTTACAATATGTGGGTGTATGTATGTGTTTATTTATATGTATTTACTTATATAGGATCATTAAATATTTTTTCATAAATGCATTATTTATCTCGATCCATACAACTATTTTGAGCTTAACAGTAGGAGTGGAAGTAAAATGAAAGTGTCTCCAGCAACCAGAACAGGGCCTGATTCATGGCAGAGAATCCGGGAATATTTGTGAAATGAATGAAGAAGTGGTTTATAAGGCTGGTCCCAGGCTTTTTGCAATCAGGGATTTTATGTTGTAGAGGTTGGCGCACAATCTGTGCAGAACTCCTGTGCTCCCCCTATCCCCAGGGAGAGGGTTCAGCATTACCTGGAGAAGCTCAGAGCTTCTCTCCCAGTAGTTTGGGCTTCTCAAACCTGGCTGCCTATTATGATTATCAGGGGAGCTAATACAATATATATATTTATATTTCAATACCTATGACTTGCCCTGGCCATTCAACTCAGAATCTCTGAAGGTGCCACCCAAGCATCACACTTTTTGGAAGCTCTCCAGGTGATTCCAAATATGAACTAGTTCTCCCTGGAGCAGTGGTTTTCAAAGGGAGGCACCTAATCCACAGAGGCATCACCATACTTTGAACTGGGCAAAAACTCAGGGGAAGAGCCAGGGATTTGTGCTTTAACAGGCTCTCCAGGTAATTACTGTGATCAACAAAGTTCGAAACCACTGAGAGAAGAAATTCTGATTCAGAGGGTCTGGAGTGGGCCCAGAAGGTCTGCACTTCTAACAATATCCCACAGAAGGGAGACACTGCTGGTCTGAAAAGTTCCACTAAGCTACAGAGCTTTTCCTTCTAAAGCTCTACTGGGGTTCCCTATTGAGGGTCCTCAGCAACATTCAACCATGCAGAACCTAGCTG
Organism: Marmota marmota marmota; assembly: GCF_001458135.2. Lineage (NCBI taxonomy): Eukaryota > Metazoa > Chordata > Mammalia > Rodentia > Sciuridae > Marmota > Marmota marmota. The sequence continues at coordinate 8,963,737 of NW_026000068.1, forward strand.
GCAAGCGACAGAAAAGCCTCCAACAGGAATTTCTGAAAGACCTTCCTACAGGAGGATAATAGAACACAAAGGGATCAAGGAAAAGTCCCTGCTTATAACAAAGCAAACACTTTTTGCAGTATCTTGGATATATAACATTAATAACTACTTTATACTGCATTAATGATGCTACTACCAAATAGCATAATTATGAACAAATTAAACACTAACAGTAATGTAAATTAAAACATTACTAAGTCAGCATTTATCATGATATTTCAATATTAGAATATCTGTGCTCCAGGAAAACCTTGAATACATTCACAGGAAAAACGATTTTTCTTTTAATCTGTTGGAATTTCTAATCTTAGAGTCTTAAAACCCTGCTGAATATTGTTGTTTCCAAAGTTTCCTTATATCACCCCCAAATTTGTAGAAGAGTTGAGAAGCACCACACTAGATCCAGATATTTTGACAAGTGATGGAGGCCAGTGCAAAACACTTTTACATATTGTATGATCTTGGTGAAATTCTTCCAATAATTTTTTACATTATAAAAACAATAAAATGTTACATATCTTTAAGAGAGTAAGCAGTGGTGTTCACTTTGCACTCAAACAGAACCCTAAAAAAGCCTCCTGAATCTATTTGTCTAAAAAGTCAACATCAATCAAAGAGCTTTCCCAGGATGCCAGCCTCAGGGGGAGATGTCTGAACAACCTCAAGGCCTGAGAGACTACAGCAGGACTGGGGATATTCCAAATTTCTAGGTTCCAGTATGGCAGCAGCTGGACAGACAGGCCGACTGAGTGCCTGGAATGGGGCTAGTCAACTGAGGAACTGAATTTTAGTAAGCACTTAATTTTAATTAACTTACATCTACATAACCACATGTGACTGGGGCCAGGAAAGATGGTGGAATGAGACAGATATTATTACCCTAGGTACATGTATGACTGTACATATGGTGCAGCGCTACATCATGTACAATCAGAGAAATGAAAAGATGTGCTGCAATTGTAGACAATGAATCAAAATTCATTCTTCTTTCATATATACCTAATTAAAATAAATAAATAAATAAATAAATAATCCAGGGGTGCTACACTCCATTTCAATGGCTTATGGAGTAATATGTGCCTTAGAATCGTTCTTTGGTTAAATAGAGAAATTTATTCTGTGACGTCATTTGGACAAAACCACAAATCTTTTGGGGGCCACTTTCCACTTCTGTGCTTCTTTTTTCTCTTGTTATGTAACTTGATTTAATAACTCTCAGCCAGTTAGTGATATATAGGCACCACTTCAGACCTACAGCACAATCCACAGGATGGCTTGTATCAGAAATACTATAAGCCAATTTCAACACATGAAGAATTTTATGCACTTTCCTGTCATAGAGGTTCATTTCAATATCAAAAGTGTGTTAATATGATAAAAATGTAAATCTAATTTTAAAGGTTGGAATTTAGGTAAAATTTCACTTTTTATTTTTGAGATTACTTTGCACTCTTTCCCTAGGAATTTTGGAAATGTATGTATATAATGCAATGAGAATTGAAGCCAGTTTGTTATTGATGATGAAACCCTTAAAGGAAAGATAATAAGTAAATTTTAGAAATACTTGGAGCAGGTTGACCCTAATACTGTCTTTGACTCCATACTATGGTCTATTGGCAGGGACAATTCCAGTTGGTATCTTCATTCTCAGCTCAAACTGACAAGTTTCACAAAGGTGGCAGATCATTCAGACACAAGCAACCCTGGCAAGTCGAGACTCTGATTTAATAGCTTCTCATAGGCTGAGTTTGGAACATATTTAAGGTAGATCTGTTTCTTCTTGCCATTATGGGAAATTTATCAAGAAAACTATGCAACATTAACTCATCACAGCTCTTATAGGTTAAATGTTTCACTTGTATGTAACTTTCAGGAGGGGTCAGATTTAGGATATTCTATGGTTGTAACTTTTATATTCTATGTTTGCATGTGTGTTTTTGTGTGTATCTGTGTCACCTAGTAGTACATTGCAGCTTCTTGTGAAATCATGGGATACGTTTATATGTATCTTATTAAGCTGTTGAACAGGAGGGTGTATTTTCAAAATGTAGTAAAAAAAAAAATGAAAAGGGAAGTTAGGCAATGCATACACATTCCCAGCAGCCATTAACTAATAGTGTTCAAGTTGCATGCTCAGTCACTAACTCAATAAGCCACCAAGGAGAGCAGACCTCACCCACGCAGGAATGAAGGGCATGCTTGAAGAGCTCTCAGTGCTTCTCTTCGGTGCAGTATGTTGTTTTGATGTTATTTTGGAGCCCTAGCATTGTTGGATTTTTGTTTGTGCGGTGTACTTTATTGCTCACAAATATGGCACTGTTCTTTTGGGTAAGAACAATTCCCTGAGAATATGGTGCCCTTGGAACAGAAAGTCATATTGGCCTCAATAACTAAACAGTTGCTTCCTGATCTTCATGCTGTGTCTTCTACAAAGGGAGCAGGGATGGCAAAGAGGTCAGAAGGGGAAAATTCTCAGAACCTGGAAACTTATTTAATCCTCATTCTTTGGAGAGCTGGCAGAGCAAACAAAACAAAACAAAATAAAAAGAAAGAAAAAACTCAATGCTTGCTGCCAGTTAACAAGAAACTTGACAGCCAGAAATCTCTAAGGAAATCCTGACTTCCAGTCACAAGAAAGCCATGTCAGTAAGCAGAAACACATTTATAAAGCAGATCCATGGTTTACGAGCAGTTCTTGTGAAGATACATTAAGACCTTCCAAGTTTCCTGAAACAGTCATCAAGGCCCCTAACTCTGGGACAGCAGGGATGCTTGCCCAGAATGCTCAGCAGCCAGGCCAAGGATGTCAAGAATGGAGAACTGGAGTCCCTAGATGGACTTCCCAAAGCCACACTTAATGACTTTTGATCAGCAGTCTGTTCCTTCATGTACTGTTTTCATCCTTTCCCATTTTCCTTGGTTACAACAGACTGGCAAACTTGTCACTAATGATGTGATTCTCTGTTGAAGATGGCGTCACCGTTGGCAGCAGTGCTATGGGCAGGCTCAGGCCATGAGAAGAAAAGCTTTGTATGGCACATCTCAAAGGAAAGCCTGGGAAGAGCTGGACACACATGTGGCCCCTAGGGGGTGAGGAGTGGGTTGGTTTGGGGTTTGTGGGAACTGCATTGATGTGGAAGGCTTCAGTGGCCACAAGGTTTAAGTGGTGGAGAGAAAGTAACCAGGACAACTGATGTGCACTCTTGCTCTGAGTTAGGAAGGCGGGAGTAAGTTCTGAGTATGAAAAGGCAGAGCACTAGAATGGCATCTTCAAAGAAATACATCTTTAACTGACAATGATCTGATAATGTGATTTAGGACTGCCATGTCTATGCAGTTCTTGAGAAGTCCTTTCACTTTCCTAGGGCACATCTATCAGATGTGGACACGGCCATCAACTCTCACAACTTTGAAATGCAACTCCAAATGTAGCCACCTAATTTGGGTTTTACATAAAATGTTCTATTAGAATGAATCTGAATCCCCAAATAAGTTGTATCTCCTGATCACTGCTGGGGTTTAATAAAGTTGCTTCAACACAACTACTGTTGCTCACATGATTTGGTAAATTCTCTTTGCAACAGTCTTCAGAAGGACTTTCTCCCTTTATGACACTGGAAGGCAGGGCCCAGAGCAAATTAAACTTAATTAATTGAAATCCTAAGGCACTAGAAGGGAATTCCTTTCCTCAGATGGAAACATCTCAGGTAAAAGGACCCAAAAGAGCAATTAAAAAGCTGGTGATAACAACAGAGACCACCTTCATGGCTTCCTTTTTGCCTTAGAGAGGAATGGAGAGCCAGAGACAGGTCTTGTAGATAATACTGTTCCTGCCACTCAGCGGGGGATTGGCAAGGTACTCATTTTCCCAAGTCACTACATAAAACTTTTGTTTCAGAAGGAGGCCCACTTAGCATAACACTAATAATCCAAATATTTGCTCAGAAGAGGAAATGCTCTAATAAAACACAAACACACCCTCCCTGCAATAAGAATGTTTCAATTGTTAAAGCCAGATTAAATATACCAAAAAGAGAAAATCGAGAGAGATTTTAAAGTAAAGCAAGGCATGGAGATTTATAATAGGTAATCATCTTAAAAACAGCTTAAAAAATATCCTGCCAATTTCCCAAAAACATGCCAAGGAAAATATGTAAAACATAATGATTTCCGCTCTAAATGCTGCATGATATATGCACTCTATACTAAAAATACCTAAGTTTGTTTTCCAAGTTTGTTGGTGACTTTTCTCCTGAAAGTATCACCTAAGGACAACTGCTTTCATCATTAAGCAAACTGGAGTGACCTTATGACAGTGGCCTCTGCAACCCTTGGCTATCCAGGATCAATGCAGTAGCTGCTTCCTGGCCACTGGATCCTCCTCTGCACCAAGTGGGTCTCCAAGGTCTACCTTGTCACCATTCACATGGTTCCCCAGCCCCTTGTCCACCTCCACCTGAGTGTGCACCAAAAAGCAAATTCCAGTGTTCCAACAGCAAATGCATCGGCTTCTGGCAGAAGTGAGCAGATGGTATATTTATAATTATGATACAGTGTAAGTGAGGACTTCAAGAGATAAAAGTCAGTGCAGCAATAAATGGAGAGGCCAAATCACAAAGAAATGGCAATTCTGCTTCTCAAAAAGCTTATTGCTTTTCTAGAATATCCACTATTGCATAGGTTTATTTCAGAGAACTATCACACAATTCTCAATTTCCTGCAGCTAGTGGGCCATTTCCCTAGGATTACAATTGTGCCCATACTTCATTTCTGCTGAAGGACATGCAAATGGTTTAAATATCTTGAGGCTCCTGTACTACTTTTCCAGTGTTCTGCCTACAGATGTACACTCTCACATTTCTTGTGTATTTTGTTTCTTTGAGGGATGAACTGCTTGGTGAGACTATTTTATGTGTACACATGGGGAGAAACCCACCTTTTTAGAGTGGCTCCTCTATGACAGAAGTTGTATACTCAGAATTGCACACAGTCCATAGGACATTTCGCAAGAGGAGAAGCAGCAAAACCTGCAGGATGGCCAACCTCTTAATCTTCTGACCTGCTCCTGCACAACCCTGGCTGCATAATTATAAACAATCTGACGGATGCTGGAGGATCCTGATGGATATCTGGTGAACTCTGGGTGAGTTCCTGGGGATATGGAGAATGGCTTTTGCATTGAGGCAACCTGATGGGAAGAAATAAACTTCCCTGCAAGTGGCTATAGGATATGACATGTGCTAAGGCAGAGCAATGCTTTTATTGCATGAGGCAGATCACACTGTTCCTCCACTCAGAATTCTCCTCACCTTTCTCCAAGTTGAAGCCAAGCCCTCACAATGACCACCTATCTCCCTCATCACCCTGCCAACTCCCACACCTTCTTCTAGTTGTCCTGTCAACTTACCAGACTGCTCATATGGCAACCACTGCATTTGTTGTACCCCAGAGAGTCACACATTTTTGCCCAAACATCTTCTCTACAGGGTCTCCTATTGTGTCACACTCCACCTCGTCCTTTGAATCTTGCTTACCTCATTGCAAGTCTATTTCCTTCCCATAGAAACTATCACCTTCTAATATACTAGGGAGTTTGCTCATCCACTCTGTTCATTTTCTGAAGCCCCATCCCTGCTGCTAGAATGTGCTACTCCATGCCAACCATATGGGCCTCCCGGCATCATTGGACACACAATAAATATATTGTATGCTTCAAAGAATAACCCAGAGATATATGAATATAACTGGAAGAGCCCCTCTGTTTTGATTGAGGCTCCTCAAAGGAGCCCCCACAAAGGCACAGTTTGACTTGGAGGAAGAAGCTAGGGATGCAGTGATAATCTGCAGAGCCAGTAGGAGCCTGCAGCTGGGCTGAGCAGAGAGCCAGGTGTGGAGAAAGAGAGCTGTGACTGCTCATGCTGATTCCCAGACAGGGCTGGTGGGAAGGGCTGGACACTTGCTCTCCTCCAACCCAGCTTTATGAACTTCTCCCAGAGTCTGAGAATCCACTTTTAAGGGTCTTAGTTGGGAGTAACACAAGATAACTAGTATTTTATGGCAATTTTTGTGACTTGTAGTTTTTCCCTAGAATGGAATCAATGGGCAATACAGATGACATGCATCACCAGGGCCGATCAGAGAGCTTGGTGATGGCCCCTCAGTAAACATTTATTATAGTGGATAAACTAGAGCTTTTACAAAAGTAAAACTAGAATCTCGAACATTTATGATATTCCTTTGAAACTGCATTCAGATATGATTTGAGAGTCAGAAAACCATTTGCTTTATTTTAGAAAGACATTTTTTTAAAACAACAGCAATGAAAATATAAAATACATCTGTGTTGATTGACTATTGACCTCGGTCACTAGGCTGGGCATCTGCTAGTATTAACTGGCATTTCACCAGCCCTTGTATCACTTTACAACTACAAGACACTCTAAAAATGAACCTAGCCTTAAAGGAAAGACTTCATGCCATTCATGATCTGAAAAGAAAGTATCACAGGATTCTCAAAACCACTCCATGGTAGAACAATGCAGACATTATTGGAGTGGGACATGGCCTCCCTTCTTCCAAGGACATAACTCCGAATGTGGAGTGAAAGTTCTGGCCTACTGTTTCAACATTTCTCTGAAATTACTTTCAAGTCACAGGTCCTGTCAGAGACTCAATAAAAAAAAAAATGGCTTTCACACTGCTGTGCACAACTAGAGTGAATCATGGTGCCATCACCACCTGGAGCTATAGAAATAGTTCAGATTTTTAGCAACACTCTCTGCTCTGCTTGTCAAGTACATTTTGACTCCTTGTTTGGAATATTCAGACTTGTTCAAACTACCCATCTGCCAAGTAGGCGAGTATACCAGTAACCTTGGCCTCAAACTTAAGTTCTCTCTCTGAGCATTCACATTCATTGGCACCTTTGAGCTATATCTGGTGACTTCAAATACACATTTTTGATATCTTTACAGCTTAGTAACACTCTATGATTAAACCCTAAAGTATACTTTTCATGTGAGGTGGAAGGACAGGCTTTTGTCCCAGTGTTGACTGTGTTTTATCCACTTTCCTGTAGCTTAGCATCACAAGAAGGTAAAAGGGGCAAAGCTACTCGTGGACAAGGGCGTTGCTGGAAGAAGGCAGTCCTGTTTCTAATAATATTGCCGAGAAAATCATCTGACTTTAATAATTGTAGTGCAATGACAGATTTCAATATGTGTTTCAGTAATGTTAATGTCACATTAATGAGCAGCTGACTGTGCCTGCAGTAGGCTAATCTAATTTTCCTTGCCTCTTGCCTCTCTGCAGACATTTCTTGTGTTCATGAGGCTTGCTAGGGGCTACTGGTACAAGGATGGAGAAGGTCCTGCCCTCAGGCAGCTTTCTGTTTCATTGGGAGTACATAGGGAAGAATAACAAGAAGACATTTGCACAGAAGATAAAGACCTAGGGGTTACAGGGGCTGGTGATGGGTAGTGGGGCCAGTAAGATAGAGGCAGAGGTGGTGCCTGAGAAATGTCAGCTAACAAGGTGACTGGGGAGGGGGGTCCTTCATTCTAGCAGTAAAAGCACAGAGATTAACAGTGCATTATGTTGGGGCTGGGGTGGTGGCTTAGTGGTAGAGCACTTGCCTAGCATGTGTGAGGCACTAGGTTTGATTCTCAGCACTACAGATGAATAAATGAATAAAATAAAGGTCCACCAACATTTTACAGAATTTAAAATGTGCATTATGCCACTGAAAATAAGTTTAAAATTGCAATATACAAGATAGCCCTCTGATACATTAACTCTGGCGAATTGATAGAACATACCTTGCACCACAAAATCATCAAAACCCAAATATTAGCTACATATATGTATTACAACACATACATTTTTTCTGGAAATCATTTCCAGGTTGGTACTGATTTCTTTCTTTCTTTCTTTTCTTTTCTTTCTTTCTTTTTTTTTTTTTTTTAACCAAGCATTGGTTTTGAAGGCAGCTAATAAATTTATGCAGTCAAAGTATAAGAACAAGCCCAGGCCTTAAAGAAAACATTAAGGGAACACTTCAAAACCATACTAAACAAAGTGTAACTATTCCTAAACTAATTATAATTATCTACAGAATAGTTCCATATACTTGATTACACATTTACACTGTGTTCCTTGAGAAGACTAACCACAAAGAATAATTGCATTCTTGTTTTTTTTGTTTTTGTTTTTTTTTTAAGAGAAAAAAAATGCTCAGGGTTTTTTTCCAGGAGCACTGACAAATTCAGAGCATATATTATACTTCCATTACATATAGACATGGATACAGCAACTCAAAGCCCATTTGCATATTCATGCAGCTAAATATATGCAGCATGCAAGAGCAACTCACAGATATTCCTAAAGAAGACACGTTGAATCTCCAGTGTTACTTTACAAGTGCACTTTACTACTCCCTTCCTTCATTCACAGCACCAAGGAGATCTTTGTTAAGTTATGGGATATCTGAAAGGCAAGCTGGGTCACCGCATCCTTTGCACGCGTCATCTCTACCTGTTCCCTAGGAGCCCACCGACACAATACAGCAAAGGGCACATACCTGGCTGAAGCTCTGGCCCCCAGCTCGGGCTTGAGTGCTTCGGGCTGGGAGCTGCGAAGGGGCTGTGTCACTCAGGGCCAGAGTCTGGTTGCTATGGTAGCTGGCCGGATACTGGAAAGACCCTTCAGGTTTGGAATTGAGCTGAAGTGCACTCTGGGAGAGCAGGCTGGGCCCTGCATTGAAAGTCATTTAAAGCAGTCAGTGACAGTCTCAGTGAAGCAGAAATGACATGTATTATTTATTGAGAGTAGCCTAGAATTATCACATGCACATGATTCCAGCCATCTATGCTTTGAATTCTGAGAACTAAAATGACCATATAATTCGACTTCAGCTCACAAATGAGATTTTTTTTTTTTTTGGCGGTTTAAAAGTTCTCAAAGGAGTAGACTTTTCAAATGATCTCATCCTGACCTACATAGAGACACTTCTAATTGGAGAAATTAGTTAATCAAGTAGTTATTTCTGGATCATACAATATCAGAAACATATGAAATAATGTAAAAGTCTAGCTTTCAGTACATGTTAATTGTGTTAATATAATTACATCTCCCAGATAATGATCAAGATGCTGTAACACTTGAAACCTTCCAATCAGTGACAAATTCCATTGTATAAATAGTGATGTAATACCTCATTGCCAGAAGGGTAGATAGTGTTTAAAATATTAATAGCTCTTCATACAATGTAGAATTCACCCTGATCTCACATAATCTCTGATAACTAGTTATCTTTGCCATCACAGCATCGCTCAGTAGTAGAACAAAGAGAAGACACAGTGTTAAAATTGGTGCCGCTAACATGGTTGATAATACAAGGGATGAATAAATGAGAATCAGGTCCTGGCCTCATAATTTAATTACCATTTCATATGAAATGGTGTGTTATTTTTTTTATGCTCTGTGTAGATAGGATCCTTGCAAGGGTTTACCGATTTTCTTTTCAGGCAAATTTTCAAAAATCAAATTTAATACTCACTTTGAGTGTTAAAAGGAGCATCGGGGAACAGAAACGTACTTGCTAGTTTGCATTGTGTGTTTAAGAGGGAGCCGAGGTAAGAGGAGTGTGATAAGCCATCCAAGTTTTCTCATGTTTCTTTGTAACACAGTACAAAGGTGCATTTTTGATGAATGGTAATAATATAACATCGCCTGTCCTCTACCCATTAAACCATCCTTGGTCCCCTCCTTTGTCTGTTTTAGACAGTAGCATCATTTCTAATAAGCATGAGCATTTTCCATTTATTCCTTTTTAAGGTAAGTGACAGCCTAGATTTGACATGAGACAGACTGGTCTCGCATAAGAGAACACATTGTTTTTATGCACGTGAACTTTGCCATTTAAGTCTTTCCTTTTCCTTGTGATTCTCTGGTGGAACTTCTAAACAACATATAGATCCTTTGTTTTTTAAAAGCACAGGATATTGAATAATAAGGCAATTAGCTTATATAAAAAAGACTTGGTATTTTGTAAGTGATGTAGTTTCTGGGGAAAAAAAGTCAAACAAGAAAACAGAAATGTTTCCATTCATCTCCAACTTCATTATAAAGGGCATAACAAAAGTACAGCTATAATTCTTTTTCTTTTAATTTAAAGCATATAGTCCCAAGAAAATAGTATATACCAGATGGTTAAGTTTCCAATAGTCTGTACAAAAACCATTTAATGCATATTGAAGGTATTGCAGGCCTAATGGTCAGATACACAAGTCTCTGGAGAGAGATGCATTCAGAATCTCATTCTGGATGCCAGGGACATGTCTCCATCGCTGCAGTGGAAGCTGCCAGGCTCAGCAGCAAGGGGAGTTCTCTAAAGGTCCTGGCAATGTATCTGCTGAGATATGGGAGAGCCTTTGGGAGGCAAGGGAGGGGACACTGTTGAGGACCGTGGCACATGAGGACTACCCATAGGGAAGAGGAGGAAGTCAGCACTGGCGGGGTGGTGATGGATTTTGGCCACGGGTGCTACCCTTGGTCCCTGCTGAAGGTCACATCCTAATGGAGAAGAGTGAGCTATGGTGAAGAGCAAAGGCCCTTTCAGGTTAATGGTGACCATTGTACCTGCTAATGGGCAGCTTCCCACTGTGGCTTCCATGGGCTATTTCTTTCAGGACAGTCCACTGAGGACATAATAGTCTGTACTGGCCACGCCATCTTCCCCACAATAATGCATCTCAAAGGCAATGAAGGTTACAGCAGACACGCAGCAGTACACAGACTTCACAAAAGTCGATAGGATGAAGTAAAATATGATCTTTAATTTTATGTATTTTAACGGAGTCTATAAAGGAAAATAGGTGCATGCCTAATTATTTGCCTTTCGACTAGATTGTGAATTTATTCTGATGAACTTTCTTGATATGTAGTTAGCAAGCAAAATAATTCTGTGTATTCTAAACAGGTTCAAACAATTATCTCCAGAAACCTACAAATGATGCTTGGCAGGAGTTTTAGATGACAATGTAAAGTCCCTTTTCAAAAAAAAAAAATTCAATTAAATTAATTTGCTTCTAAAAAATATGTCATGGAATAATCAAATCTGATCGTCTGTTGTAGAATCAGCTGTGTATTTGATAAATACTCAATGAAAACAAACCAAGATTCTCTATTTCATTATTTTGTTCAAACATCTCAAGTGCTGAAGTCTAGATGTGCTCTGACAAAGGTAATTGCAACAATGAGCAATAGATCATCATTTTACAACACTGACATCACCTGGCAAGGACAGAACCGCAGGGACAATAGCAAGCCGAGGGTGAGTTTGAGAATGATTCTTTCCACTGCTCACTAGGTACTGATTCAACCCTATTTATTCATTCCAGTTTTGAAAAGCATAGATGGATGAAAATATGAAAAAGGTTAAAACGATAGGACAGTTCTTAATTACTTTATAATGGGAGTAAAATTTGCGTATAACTAACTCTCAATTAGTTTTATCAACATTACTGTGCATTGAGGTAGAAAATACAAATGTGCCAAAGATTTTAAAAGCATTTATAGTTTTTTACTTTATTTTTTTTTCTCCAGAACTTTTGAGTTTACATCAGTTCTTGCTTGAGCTAGAGGTAAATCAGGCTGTTGGAGCTGGAAATGGCTAATGTGGAAGATGTGGTAGGGAAGAGGGAGAGGCTGGGTGTTAAGATTCCAGCTGGGGAAAGGACATGTTGTCTTAGTGCAATTGGTTGCTTCCAGAGAAACCTGAACTGTGAGCTACAGTGAGTCATGAAGCCCTTCTAGGTGGGAGAAAGCAAAGCCATGTTCTGGCACGTACATCTTCAGAACATCCATCTGAGGGGTTGCAAAGACTTTGTTGACCATCCTGGACTTCATCCCATCACTGCAAAGTCCTTGTACCTGAGCCCAGGGACCTGTTCAAAAAGACTGACCTTTTAAAGGAGAGGAGGTCATGCCATTTACAGACAAAGTGATAATGCCCAGGACACTCTTCTGTCCTAGGTCTGATGAAAACTCACTATCTCCCACTGAGCAGAGGAAAGATCTCAAGGAAACTATATAGTTGATCCCACTAACTTAAGAACATACATGAAGCAAAGTACCTTTTTATTAATTATTATTATTATTTGGTACCAGGGATTTTGAACCCAAGAGTACTCAACCACTAAGCCATATTCTTGGTCCTTTTTTATTTTTTAAAAATACTTTTGTATTTTATTTAGAGACAGGGTCTCTTGGAGTTGCTTAGTGTCTCACTAAATTGCTAAGGATGGCTTTGAACTCATGATCCTCCTGCCTCAGCCTCCTGAGCTGCTGGGCAAAGTACCTTTTTAAAACTGTTTATTTGATGTACTGGAAATTGAACCCAGGGCCTCGTGATGCTAGGTAAGTGTTTTATTTTGAGACAGGTTGTTGCTACCTTGCTGAGGTTGGCCTCCAACTTGAGATCCTCCTGCCTTAGTTTCCAGATTATTTGGCATCACAGGTGCATACCACCATGGCATTTCCCCCTGAAAAGGATCTCTAGTAAAATATTTTGGCCTCAATAGGTTTTCAAATACACTAGTTGATTAGAGAAAACACAACAACTTGCAAACAAAATTATACTTTTATCTTTTTCATTAATCCTACAGGTATAAACAGAAGCAAAGAGAGGTTAAGCTATCAGCTGCTGTTGTACATGTGATAATTTAAAGATGAGATTTAGATTTTGGTCTTCTGTCTCCAAGTCCAGGAGTTGTTGTCTAAGGTCAAGCACATTTATTGAAGTCACAAATATACACACAACAACATGTTAGGGCTGAAAAAGTATTTCTTGAATGGAGGACCTCTTGTTCATAGAAGAACTCTTCATACCTCAGATTACGGTTCTTTCCCAGCAAACTGCTGCTTGGAGATTTCAGGTGCTAGCTGGGGAGCTTGCTGTCTACCACCAGGGGAACAAAGTCTACTTCAATGAATGTAGAGGCCAAAATACTAACGTTTACATAAAAATCCAGACCCACTTATAGGTCATATAAACAAAGACATTATAATACACCGTTTCTTTTGATCCAATTAACTAGATATTTTAGTTTCCATGACCATGTGCACTGGATCTGTTTGCACAAGTTTAAAAGCAGACTTTATCTGAAGTATTAATTCTTGCTGGCTTTACCTAAGTTTCTGTCCCAGAATACAGTAAAGTGTAATAAAAAGACACACTGTGTAATAATACAGAAAATGCCCAAGGCCTCCAATATGGCATTTTTAAGTCATGGTCATGCTAATGAAGTGACTGGTATATGTTGGGGGTAAAAAAAATATAAACCAGGACTAGATGCTTGCAGACCTGGGCCCTAGTCCTCCTTCAGGTTCATGTAGGCAGAGAGGGTGATGACCATAGTGGTGGAGGTCACAGTAAAACCAGCCAACAGGGACTGAGTACTTACTAAGTTCCAGGGACTGTCCTGGGCAACTCCTACCCTGTTGACTTTTAACACATCCCAGTGCAGAAGCGTCTGCCATTCCTTCTGATGCTGGAGGCACTGAGGGTCCCTCTAGCTGAGCCCACAGTTAGTGGTGGGCATGGGGTTCAAACACTGCATGCTGGCTTCAGATTGTATGTCCTTAACATTATTCTGTCCCTGCACATTTTACTATCTCTACATTTGAGCACCTAAATGAGATAATGGCTGTGAAAGCACTTGGAAAAATATAAATTCCAATGTGAATGTCAGTTATTATTATTATCATCTACTCATCTAATTACATAGCCACATGGTCTGATAATAATAAAACCTTGATTGGGATTTGTTTTTCCTGAAAATCTTGTTAAAGCATCATCCCATACATCACTTATTGTTTACTTTCAATATTCTTTAAGCTTTCAATTTGCAAAGGAGACATCGAACGCATCGTTCATTAAAATGGCCTGCTTTTGGTAAAAATAGAACAAACAAACAAGCACCTAGTGTCAGAGCCAAGCAATGAAAAATTAAACTCTTTTGGCATCCAGTAAAAGATTTTCCTATTCCCCTCGTCTGAAATTTCTTTCTCTGAAAATTTCAAAACTCATTCCCAAACTTCAAGTGTTTTTTTAAATGTCACCACCTCCAGGCAGCCAGTCCTGATGCTTGATTGCCTAGGGAAAATGAACCCTCCCCTGCCATGCTCCCTTAACACTCTGAAAGACCAGACTCCAAGGAATTTTAACTGTTGAACAGAGGCCCTGTGCACAGCATTACAGGGCAACAGGAAATTGGGGAGGAAGAAAAGAGGATGAAAGCAGAGGTTATAGACACTTAGGGAACAGAACAGAAGAATAGTGTGTTCAGAGGCAGGAGAGCCTAGAGATCAGGAATTTCTTGCTGTGCAGGGAAAGAAAAGCTGCAGTCACTGAGGAAGGAGAGCACCAAGGCTGGCAGGAAGGCCTGTAGTCCAGAGACCTAGGAAGAGAAACACTTGTGGGAACTCAGTAGATAAGTAGATAGGAAGCAAAGGAGAGTGGGAATGTCTCATCCCTGGAAGGGGGACCCATCCACACTGCAGTGGTGCCCAGAGTTTTCTGCCACCCAGAGGGACTTCTTTTCAGATAACGCAGCAGACAGCATGCGGGCAGGGCATGGCTTCTGTTTCCGCACATCTTCAGGGGTTTGCTCAGACTTGCTGATTCTGGTCTCCTTAAGTTGGACATCAGTCTTGAACATGATTAATAGGAAATGAAAGAGCATATCTGTGCTTTCAGAGTAGTAAGCGGCAAGAGATGTGTGTGTGGGCACTTGATGTCCAGGGATGGACAGGCTTACTTCTTCAGGGATGGAGTTGGAGGAGAAGATGCATGCACTGTTACTAGAAAGGAACCCCACTGGATTTTAATACTGGGTCTAAAAGAACTTGACATGCTTTGTCTCTCTAGATCTTCAGTAAATTTCCAGAAATTACTGATTATGGGAGGATGAAAGCAGATCCATTTGATTTGATTCTAAGTAAATGAACCTTTAGGGCAGAGGTATAGACATCAGAATCATCAGTAGAGGAAGCCAGGGCCATAAGAATAAGGGGACGTCTAGTGGATTATTTTAGCACCAACAAGAAGCCCCCAACAACAACAAAATCAGGTAGTAGAGTTGGGTAGCATCTTGATTAGGAACAAAGGGGATGTTTATGAGGACCCTAATTCAGGATAACGAAAAGAATCTAAACATACAGATTGAGAGGCACATGTTCAGGGCTGACATCTCAAAGATCAGCTTTGGTTAAATTTATGCCATTAGGAAGTACAGTTACATTATTTAGTCTTAGGTTAAATTGATTTTTTCAAAATGATTTAAAAACATTTTTAGGTAGGCCATGAAAAATGAGCATACCAGGATCCACACACCTCTATCACTGACGAGCAATTTACATTCATTGCTACCCTCTTGCTACCTACTCTTCGTGGAAGGTTAAAAATGATTTGAAGGTTATTATTATTTTTTTAAATGAGAGTAAATTATTTGAGTAATGTCAAATACAGAGAAAGGGAACATATTTCATAGACGATGCTAGGTAAGGATAAAGGAAATAAGTTGTGGTGATTGTATCGAAGCAGTTATTATAAATTACAAAATCAATGAGAAAAACTGTTGATTATTTGTAAGATTACTGACAAATTTAAATCTGTTCAGAGCACTTTAGTTCTATCTAACCACAAATTCACTCTGAAGAGTAAAAAATACAGACTCTGCTTAAACTGTGCCACTAAATCAGCTTCATTTACAGCAGCAGTTTATTTTTTATGGATTCTGGAAGAACTCGTCAATTTACAAACTTACTTGGAATAAGAGGCGGCTGGTGGTGGTAAGCTAGTTGTTTTCTCCTGAGCTTCATTAGTAACTTATAAAGCTCATTTGCAGGAGTTCCACTGAGGAGGTTGCCTGAAAATAGTGGTACAGCCATCTAGGATTCCAAAAATTAACTGAGGGGAAAGCTCAAGGGGCTTGTTATGCAAGGAAGCTTACAGTCAATGTGGCTGTTCTCTGAGCAGGTGCGCTCTTAAATTTAATTTCTATGTCTCTGTCTCCAGAATACCTATTTCATCTGATCAGTTGCTTTCCATGCATAATGCTTTAGGTGAAAATTAAAACTTTAGTGGTCCCAGGAACACAGAATCACCCATTTGGATTTTAAATTGATTAAGATTCAACCAATGCTATTGACTTAATTAGTATGATTTTTCAAGTTTGACTATTTGAAATGAATAAAGTTAAGATTGGTCATGTGCTGACAATATGTAGCATCTCACTGTTTCTTTAGATCTATATTCAAGGGGGGAAACTGAGCAAAATGGCAGTTACCAGAAAAGACAAATGTCAAATGTATAACTTTATAGTTCAAAATGTGTAACTGAAGAGTCTTACGGACTCTCATAGGGTTGTAGGTGATAATATAACAAATAATGTTTTTATAGTTACTCCAGTTTCCCAACTATTTCCTTATAAAAATTTGTCTCCAGATTATTGATCATTAAAGAATTAACATTGCACAGAGAAGAAAAATCTTTATATATTTCTTTGTAAAATAATGAGCTGATGAAGGTAGATTCCTATTTCTCATTATCAATCATTGTTGGGAGAAATAGAGAAGTAACATAAATCTGTCTTGAAGAAAACAAAACTTAGAAGCTAACTTTAGCAAATGCCACAGTTGATTAACGGGGTGACATGAGTTCACAAAGCAGTTGCTGATTGGGCAAGAAGGGCACTTACTCCCTCATATCCACATGACTTGCTTGTGCACTTAATCACATTTTATTTATGTGTCTTGGACATACATCTTTTCACAATGAAGACTTTCTTGGCCCTTTGATGTTTACCCTAGTGGTCCTCAAACTTCCCTGTCTTATAACTCTTTTGTACTCTTAACAATTATTGAAGATCCTGAGAGCTTTTATCAACGTGAGTTCTACATAATGCTATTTATTGGAAAAGCTAAAAAAAACAAAAAACAAAAAACAAAAAAAACAGAACAACATGCAGCATGTTTCCTTAACTGTCAGAGAGCACTGGTGCTGTCACACACCATGGGTTCTCTCAACAAACACACCTGAGCATTTGCTCGAGAAAAAGCAAGAAGAGATTAGTAACCTCAATATTGTGAAGATCCTTTGATTTTGAGGGTCCCTGAAAGAGTCTTGGGTACCTCCTCACATTTATATGCTGGGCATCTATGGTGCCTCTGCAATTTCAAAACCAGAATATTTTTTACCAGAGACTAATCTTGGGGCTTAATCCCAGCTGATGTGTTTAATGGGAACTTTGTATAACTCTCTCTTGTGTAGGCAATGGATAAGGAGTTCCTTCTCCAGTATGCCTTTGCGGGTCCCTTCAACTCCCAGTTTTGCTGCTGAGCTGGTGACCTCTTTAGAGAAAGTATAACAAGCTCCTTAAATGTCTCTGTGATAGAAGGAAATCTAAGTTAAATCTAAGAAAAAGAAATTGAACATTAGCTGAAAACCAAGTAGAAAGAGAAGATAATTACAGCTTCCTGAAAGGTTTTCTTTCTTTCTATGAGCTATCTTTGTGTTTTCTCTGTGATTTTGCTCATGACTTCCACTCCCCCGCCCCCACCACCACCACTAACTTCCTATTGGCGTCAAACAGTAAAGGTGGCTGCGCAAGTAAGTACCAGTGAATTGCAACAGAATCAAGTGGACGAACGAAGCCTTGGGCAACCCTAGACCTGGATACGGTGACCAAATTCTAGAAGGACTACCATCAGGTTTGGATTTCACATGCCTGGATTGAAGCATATGATAAACTGATTTCAAATGGAAGGAGCAATCTGAGACTGGACAAGTAACTTAAACAGACACAGTTCCAGGATGAAGGCTCGCCAGAGGTCAGGTGACAGTCTATGGCTACTCAGGGAGTGAGGGAACTTGAATCTAGGGCTTCTACCCCTTTCCAGAGTTTTCCACCCTACTGGGTCCATGTGAGAACACAGCTTCTAACACAACAGAAATCAAAGCAAACAAAGCAGCCCATTTCCTCTGACCATGATTTCTATATTCTGACCAATTTGATTTATACACTTCTCATTTTTGATTACTATAATTTTTATAAAAATTTTATACGCCTAGACTACTTCTGCATTCTTTGGTGTTGTACTTTGCAGGAATTATGAAAACAGGCACTTCACAGAAGGTCTCTCACTTTCAATATTATTATTACATAGGGATATATAGAGTAATATTTTATAGCACTTTAATAACCTGATCTTTCAGAGTCTCTTGTGAACTAAGTATATTCCCAATAATTAAATGAAAATGATAGTTTGTAAATCCACAGTGAATGATATATTTGCTTCCACCAAATTACATATGATTATTCTATTTGGATTCCACCTGCTCAAATGGTAACCTATATAATTGATTCCTGATTTAAAAATAAATGCTGGTTTAAAAATCAAAACAATGTAGGTTTTTATCATAATGTTTAGAACATATCAGCTTCCAAGATTTTCTTCCTGTTGAATAATAAAATTATCTAAAATATGGTATAATTTCAATTTATTAATATGCCATAGACAGAAATAATTAGCATTTGAAATATAATATTAAACACATTTCTGGCTAAATATGTAAGTCCTTTTCCCCAAGCTGTTCTTCATATTTCTGATTTTTCTGTATTTCTGATTTTTGACTGATGATAATAATGTGTTAATTATTGGTCAAAATGCAATCATGCTTATCTCTGAATTTAAATAAATTATTTGGTCCGTGTCAGGTGAGGCCAACCTATGTGAGAAGCTGATGGGTGCAAGTTCTGCCAGTAAATTGTCTTTGTTGCCGATGTGTGGGCTTTGTTTTGTTTCAGTAAAACAACTGCAATTTCTGAAAACATTCTCCTAGTGACTCAGTGACACATATTTGTTAGAATTGAAATTACGCAGCCGGCAGTCATGAAAAAGTGTTGGAAGCCAACGGCTGTATACATGATTTACATTCTGTTAAGATGGCATTTTTAAAAAACACTAAAGTACAGCAAAACCTTTATAGGTGTACGACCTCATAAAGTCAGGATGGCAGAGCACTTGCCTCAGGGTCAAGAAGACAGGGTTACTATGCTTCAAAATTTATTTTAACCGGACCTCAGAAAGAAGAATTGTAAAAGCTTTAAATACAACAAATTAAGTACGATGTGCTTAGGGATTGAGATTGCTTTCCCTTTTAGTATTTTCTTTTCGGGCTTGATTAGACGTATTTAGCATTGTTTGAGTCCCTTCTGAGTTAGGATTAAGGGACTGGTTCTCAAGGGCAGGGTGCCAGGCCCGATTTAGCATTAGCTAGTTCATGACTGTTCCAGCTTAATGAAGCCACTGATTGAATAATCACAAGGGACCAGCAGCATCTGATGTGCTTTCTCTAATTAGATGGAGAGTGTCAAGGAGCCCCTGCATATCTACTTGCTATGCCTCCAGACAAGGACACACATGGTGCATGCTTCTACTATTTAGCAGAGATTCATGCTGATTAATCCCCTCACTTGGCACTTCACTGTCTGGCCATCCTCTCAGCAACAATGCCCTGCTCTCTGGCCTCTGCTGCTTGGGTTTGGCCAATAGGAGGCCCAGAAAGGAAACTAGGGGCCAGGAGAGGAGGAAGTTAGGAAAGTCCTTCTCCTGCAGCCTCCATTCTTCTCAACTCTGCGGGCACCAGTGGTCCCTCCATGTGTGAGGGTGGTGAGGGCTTTTATTTTTTTGGTCATTGCTACACCCCGTGAATCTCAACATTCACTGTGTTCCCTTAATCTCGCCCATTCCTGTGCAAAGAGTTCCTTAATTCAGTTCTCTTCAGTTAAGTTTTTTTTTTGTGTGTGTAGACTCTCTATATCCCATCTGGACTCTAACTGAAACACAGAGCAATTGAGATTTTTATTTTATAGCCTTATGAACACTTAAAATTGGCAATATTGATCTCCAAAATGATGCTATCTACCCAATATTTTCAAATTATTTCTCTAAATGTTACTCAGCTACTTCAGTCTGAAAGTGACTGAAAAAGTTGAGAATGTTTCTGAAGGATAACCATATTCTCTATTTCACTGTGGTTCCAAGCCCCATTGCAGGGTTTTGGGGTAGGGCTTTTATTACGTGGCAATTTCTTTGGTTTATATGTTTCGTTTGGTTTCTTTTCCTTTCTTTCAACCTGGATGCAAGAACTTATAAAAAAAGAATAATGAACTAAAATCCTATATCAGTCTTCAAGTAATTCTGTATACAATAATACAAAAAAAAATAATCTTTCTGAAAAACAAAAATTCAACAGTTACCACATATATTTGGAAAAAGCTCTACCAAAGCATTTAGCTTCCCTGTGATGAAGATACGTCATTTGAGGTGACTTTTGTTAGTTGGTATGGCAGGACTGGGGACTCAACCAGGGCCCCAAACCTCTAAGCCTTCATCACTGAACCACAGCCCAGCACTGTAGGTGACTTCTGAATTTATATTACAGGAAAACTAAAGTGAAAGCTAAATCCTCTCCATTTTCCTCAGGTGTAGCAGAGCTTCTCACCTAGGAAAGCTTGGTATTATCTTCTGGCATTTAATTAAAAAATTCATATATTTACCCATTCTGTTTATTTATTTTTCTATGCCATTTATTTATCTCTTCTATTTTATTTTGCATTACCTTGTCTTTGAATTTACTTTTTTTTTTTGGAGGGGGGTGGTTTAAACTCAGGGGCACTGGACCACTGAGCCACATCCCCAGTCTTATTTTGTATTTTATTTAGAGACAGGGTCTTACTGAGTTGCTTAGCACCTAACTTTTTGCTGAGACTGGTTTTGAACTTGTTATCCTCCTGTCTCAGCCTCCTGAGCAGCTGGGATTACAGGCATGTGCCTCTGCACCCAGCTGAATTTACTTTTATCATTTCATTTTGTTGATTTTTAAAACTTTATTTGGCTCTTTATAAGATTTCCCAAAATAAGCACAACATTCCTTTAAATTTTGTCTTACTTTTTAAATAACAAAATTTAGATTTCATCTGGATTCAGTTTTTATTATAAAATGTTCCTTTTTATTTGCATTCTAAATTGTATGCAATTTCTTTTTTGCTTATAATTCAGTAGATATCCAGAAGTATGTTTTCTGGTTTTTACTTATTTTTTGCTTATTATTTTATTATTCAATTTGGTTTTTTGTTTGTTTGTTGTTGTTGTTGTCTCTGTGTGTGTGTGTGTGTGTGTGTGTGTGTGGTGCTGGGGATCAAACCCAGGGTTTTATGCATGCGAGGCAAACATTCTACCAACTGGGCTATATCCCCAGCCCCTTATTATTTACTTTTAATTCTCGTGCATTATTATCAAGTAATATAGCCTTTCTATGTAATTGTCTTTATCTTCCAGGATCTGATCACTTTTTGTCAATATTCCCTGGGCATATACAAACAAATTAGTATCATTCAATGACTAAAATTTGAAAATTTATTTAATACACTGATTTGTTAGTTTTAATTTCCGACTTTCTGTGGCTTTTTCTTGTAGCATTCTTTCTGAATGAGCATTGAAGTGTCTACAGCAATATTTTCCATCAGCCTCTTTAGCTTTAATATTAGAACTCAGGTTCTATATTGTTCAGTGCATTTACGCTCCTTAGTTCTAGCATATCCTTAGAGGTAAGACAGTTTCACTACCTAGCTCCTCTCTGACTCTGACCAGTGCTCCATGATATATTCCATTTGACCTCACAATATTCTTCCAATTCCACTTTTTGCATTCATTGCATTTGCTGGCACTATTTTGTCTAGTCCTTTAATTTTAACAATAATTTCACCAAAAGTGTTTCTTATAAATGTCACATAAGTATTTTATTTTTGTTAACTTCAAATTTGAATTATAATCCTTATTAGTGAATTCAATGCACTTACACATAACTAAGTTGATATACTTATCACTTCTATTTTAATGTCTCCCTCTTATTTTATCTTTTTTCTGTGCTTTCTATTTATTAAGGGTTATCCCTCCTTCTAAACTCAAAAATTAGAAATTTTTAACTCTAAACTAAATTTTGAGTTTAGAAGGAGGTTTAACCTTTAATAAAGGATTATATTATTATATGAAGAATGATCTATTCTTATATGAAGAACGATCTTCTAATATTAATGAAGAATGATATACACCATCTTGCCTCCTTCACTGCAAGACCTACTATTCTATGTCTACCTTTCCTATTTTCTAGGAAGGTGAGTGCATGTGGTTCAAATATTAATTAAATGCATTTTAAATACAGCTACTCCTATAACATAAACATATTTATGACTCTGGGGAAAAAGTAATAATTCTACATTTAAATATAAAATACAGAGAATAAGTAAAATAACAATCATTCATCTTACTTTAGGAGTTCTATTAAGGGGATGGATATGGGTTTAAAAATCAATCTGGATATTTACAGGATTATTATCCAAAGAATAATGGTGGTATAAAAATTACAGAGAAGATGATATAGTATATAAATTAAATGGTTTATAAGGTGACTATGCTATCTTATTCTTATGTTTTCTTTTTATAAGACAAATCTTGAAGTATATTAGAGGCAATTTTATTTTTTTAAAAGTTAAGGAATTGATTGCTTCATTTATTTTTGATACCAGAATTATGAGAACATGATATAGTTAAATTATTTCCTTTTTAGTCTTTTGTAGAATTTTATTAAAATAAGTCCAGAGAATTTTACATTTTATTAAAAAAATGACTTATTTCAATTCCTCACATTTTTATATCTGTTTCAATTTCTCTGGTTAAATATATTAAATGAAAAGAAAAAAATATTTCAATATTCTACTGAAATTAATATAGTAATGCAAGATTAAGTGTAGGAATATAAGAAGTTATTGAGTATTACATTATTATTATTAATACTAGTTAACACTATACATTATACCAAATTGATATCTATTTTGTTACATAATTGCAGATTTTAAAGATCTCTACCACAAATGATTTGTATGAATAAAGCATGTATGATCGTTAATTTCAAGTTAGACATTTTGTTGGTTAAACAAGCATGTGAGTTCATTAAATATGCTACTCTTAATGTTGAAAATCTGGTGAAAAAATCTAGATGTCAATGACTGAGTTAAGAGAGCTTTTTAATTTAATGGGAGTCAGGATAGGATAATCTGGGCAGGTAGTTGAGAGTGGAAGGCAATGGATAACACAAGTATAGAAATATCTAGAAGCCCTATCATATATGGTGCATAATAGTTATTATATCAGAAAAAACTATGGCACAATATGCTGTGTCCTGAAGGTCTTCCACTGTAACTGCCATCTGACTTACTTTCGCTGGTGGAATAGTCCTGTGGGTCAAGGATTCCTGACTCCTGCAGTGATCGGATGCAGGAGTCCACCAGCTCAAGACCTGTTGTAAGTTCATCTTCGATATCTTTTTGACCATCTGAAATAAGATATTTGAAGAGGATGAATCAGTAAGTGATATATTAACACTAAAAGCTTGAGATTACAACTAAATAATCAAAAAATTTCCCGAGAAATCCATCATCTCCATGAAGTTCTCATTGGATAAACTTGTAATTGACAGCCAGGGCTAATGTCAAGGCCAGCCAATTCCACCTATCCCTGGAGAACATGAAGGCATCAGAGAATGAGAACTTCGCTCCCCACTTGTTTATCACAACAGTGTCACTGTAATTGTCACTGTCACGTTTTCTCATTTACTGTATGTGGAAGTAAGCATAAGGACCCACCATGAGCCCATACTTTACCTTGTGGCTGCCAATGAAACTGCTCTTCTGCTGAACTGCAAAAAAGAGAACACACAGGTATAATGCGCTGATTAGAAAAGAAACGTCCCAAACTGCAAGTCACAAAGGCTTAGCAGTACACTGACTCCATGACACTGCCTTTAATTCCTTGCTGAGAAAAGTGGCATAATTGGTCCATTTGCCATGTATTGCTTTTGATTCACAGGTACTACCATGTTGTAAATGGACATTGTTCAGAAATTTCCACAAGGACAGCTCATTTTAATTTTTTTTTAACAAATCTCAATCCATTAAACTTGTTCCTTACAATACAGCTTCTGTATACATGCAGTCTCACATAATTTTAGTTATTTTAAACTACAAGTCTGAATAAGGTTATATATAGACTTTGTAAAGTAGCCCAATGAAGAAATAACTATCTCTCTTTTTATTACAAAGAAGATAAAATAATTCTTTTCCTTTACTTCGACATTCCCTATGAACACTTCCTTTCAGTTGATTACTATAGTTTAAATTGTCATTTAAAATTAATAACACTTTTCTACCAATTGAATATACATTTCTGGCTTTCTCACTTGATGATATATCTATAAAATAATCCAGCATAAAATGTTGTTCATATATATGCTATGCCAATCATATTGTACACAGTGGCAACAGATTTATTTTGAATAATTTATTAAATACAAAATAGATGGATAAATTTAAAGCTTCTAAATGTGAACAACTTTCATTGTATGTGTGGACTTTTCCTACCTGCCCACTTTTTATGTCAATAATTGGAAAAAAAGTTAATGTCAATTACTGACAGATATCATTTGGAGAATGATTTTTCTACCCTCATTTCACTAGATTTTTTCCTCTGATTTGGCAGCTTCTGTGAATAGCTCATCAGTTCCTTAACAGCAAGTGGAGTTTAGGTCTTTAATCTATACCTTAGAGGTGGCTTCTGAATACATTGACAGGAGAAAAAGAGATTTCTGGTATAAATCAATGTTCAGAAAAGCCATGATTGATGCAAATGAATACAAGAATAGTCCCTTAAGAAACATGTGACTTTTATAGTGTGTCTTGCTCCTGCATCAACCCACATTAGCAAACTAAAAAAATGGTTTTACAATAAGAGCTATCCACAGAATTGCTATATGAAATGATAAATTGGTAAATTCAGTCCCATGAAACTCTTTCTTGCACTGAAAAGATAAAATATTATATAAAAGCAACATCAAACTACAGTCAAACCCTTAAAATAGAAATAAAATCCTAAAATCAATATTAAAAAAAATTTAAAGCAGATTCTCTTAGTAAGTGACATTTAACATTAAGCAATCTCATCTCAAAATCCAAGAATCACCACAATAAATCTAAACCATAGTCATCCTGGCTATTTCCATACTGTAAGACGCTGATTAACCATAATTTTTAAATGATGTAAATGTCAATATCAATCTTAATGGTCATTTGCAGGAGGCATATTAATTCTGAGTATATCCAAATGCTTACTTGTGTCAGAATCATTTGTGGCTCTTCTGAAATACATGTATTTTAGGCCTCACCAGAAACCCACAGAATCAGAAAATCTTCAGGTGGGGCTGAGAATCTGTACTGTGATGACCCTCATGCTCTATTATCTTTGAAAAACAGTAGATACTGTTTCTATTAAGGATGCACTATGAATTTAAAGCTGTTCCACTACTTTATTCCATATTTTAAGGCTGATCCCATTCTAAGCATGTATATGCCATGTGTTTACATGGGGTTGGAATTTTCCCTCATCTTGTAGTAAGGATGTATGGTGGTCTTCTCTCTTCTAAACATAAGTGTACACAGAAACCTTGAAACTAATCGATGGTAACTTACTTGGAAAAAGAGATTTTGAAATGCAATAAGTTAATGATCTTCAGATGAGGTCATTCTAGATTACCTAGGAGGACTCTGAATCTATTAACAAATGTTCTCACACAAGAGAGAAGACCAGAGGAGAAGGCCAAGTAAAAAGGGAGGCAGAGAGTGCAGCCATCTGGCCTCAAGCTGAGGATTGGTTGAAGAATTCAGAACCTGGAAGGGTACCCACGGCACCTTCCCTTGTGCATTTGTAGGAACAGGGCCCTGCCGATGACCTAAGTTTGAACTCTCGGCCTCTTAAATTGTGAGAAAATAAAATTTTAAGCACCCAATTATGGTAATTTGTTAAGGCAGCCCCTGGAAACTGATAAAATATTTTTCTGATACAATAAAAAATGTTCTCATATCCTCCAGGATTTACTACCCTCTCTATACTAGTACATGCCTTTATCACCACAGCTATTTACTGCTAAGTGCTTACTGTATACCAAAGCCCTGACATTTTGCATCACCATAACCCTCCTTAGAGATAAGGCTCAGTGATGTTAAGTAACTTGACTGCACAGCTCATGAAGAATTCAGCAGGGATTTGAATGAACCTGTCCAACTAGCTCCAAAACTAACTCCTCATTCATGGTCCAAAATCATGGAGGGAAACACTTAAGCACCCAGCTATTTACAGCAGCACCCATGACTGATTCAACAGAGGCTGCTTCAGGGCTCAGCAAAGTCCAGTTGTCCTTTCCTTCCAGCCACCCTGGGGGCCACACTGCCCTCCCCTTGCATGAAGATGAGGTCATGTGAGAGCCTATGGCAGGAAGTGACAGGGCTCACTTCCTGCCCAAGCACAGAGGGAAGGCATGAGGTCTTCCAGCTGTCTGTCCTTTGAGGCCCAGGATGGGTCCCTGAGTCAGCATGTGGCATAGAGACTTCCTCCAACCCACAGAGAACACAGAGCATGAGCAAGAAATAGACCATTGATGTGTTAAAAGTTAAAAGCTGAAGGATTGTTTGATTTTATAGAAGAGATTTCACACTGACCAAAACAGAAATTTTCTGTGCCATGATTTGTATTCATAAATCTTTTCTTTTTCCTCCTTCCTTCCCTCCTCCCCCTCCTTCCTTCCCTCCTCCCCCTCCTCCCCTCC
>NW_026000068.1:8990574-9026729 GCF_001458135.2 Marmota marmota marmota
CTCCTCCTCCTCCTCCTCCTTCTTCTTCTTCTTTTTTTGGGGAAACTTCTGTTTCCACAGTAGAAAGCAGGATCAAGTGTCTGGCAACTGCAGCACAGACAAGGTGCTGCCACAGCTCTGAGTCATCCTTTGGGATTTTTCGTCCATCTTCATGGTGATTTTATGTGCAGGGCTCCACATCATGCTACTACATAACATTTATTTTTCTGTCCATCTCCTTCAAAAGTGTTTCGATTTTATGATGCAACAGAAAGAAGAAAAAACATTTTCCTTACTGCAATTGAAAAAGTACCATCCACAGTGAATATAAAACTAGGCTCTTAAAGCAGAGGCACCTTCCTTTTGGGCAGACAAAGGCATTAATCACTTCAATGGTTTCCCTGATTCCTTTCGCACAGTTAACATGCATTAAAAGTATGACTGATCACAGAGAATAGAAATCCCGAGAGAAAGCTGGCTTGGATTTTATTTCCTTTAACTGCACACTTTATTCTCTGTGCTAGGGGATTCAATGCAATTGCATATTTTACTCCCTTGATTCCTTCTCTTAAAAATGGTTCTAAGGTGGATGTCTTTTAAAAAGCAAACAAACTATTTATTCATTTAATAAACTTGCATCATGACTATGTCTCAGACACTCTCACATCATGAGTTAGGAATTGCTTGTGATAGACTTCTTTCAGTTAAACAGTACAGTTTAATAGAAGACACAGGTTTGAAACTGTTTGTAGCTTACATGCATGTTTCCCTTCAGGGAATAACGTTTGCTTTTATTGCTAAAATGCTATTACTTGAAACAAAAATTGTCTCGAAAAAATAAAATATAAGAAAAATATAGATGTGGTTTAGATCAGTCCATAGGCACTTAAACAAACCTATCTACTTATGAGCTCTAGTACCCAATGACTGTGAGGACAACACAGATTTCTAGTGAGTACCATACAATAGCATGTAACCTTTAAACATACAGAGACATCAGAGATGCTAGGAAGGGCTTTACAGACAATATAAGCAAAATCACATTACAAGCAAAATCCTAAGAGCCAACACTTGTAAAGTTCTCTGTTTGTACTAGGCAATATTCTAACTGATTTGTAGTTAATTTTTGTGACAAAACTTTTTTCCCCCTAGTATTAGGGATTGAACCCAGGCCTCTTGCAATGTATGCATGTGTGGACACTGAATACACTAAGAGAATTGGAGTAATACAAATGAAACACAAGCCTCCTCTCCACTCCTCTGTCAAACAGTTCGAAAGTCTGATAGCACTAAGTGTTAGGGAAGAGACAGAAAAATTCCTCTCAGATATTGTAGGTAGGAAAATAAATTAGAGAAACACTTGGGCAAACCATAGTCAATACCTGGAAATGTACATGTAAATACCATTTGGCAATTAAAAGAAATTAGACAGACCCATACGGTGTTCTCAAAAAAATATAGAGTAAATTAATTCAAGTGGCACAAGAGATTTATACTGCAAAATCCCAATTATGTGAAAGTTTTTTTTTGAAACCATTGACAATATCATATATAAACATACACACATAAGGAGAAAGAAAGAATAAACATGTGATTTGGAAAGATAGAACTTTTATTATGGTAGTGGCTTGTGGTGGGGGAGAAATAAGTTCAAGGAATGGTAAAAGGGGAATTTCACTTTGAGCTTAATGTTTTATTTCATGAAAACTGATCAAATGTTCTGACATTATTAGGATAAAATGCTAGCATTAATTTTAAAATGTCTTTTACATTTAGAATAAAAATATCCATGGCTCTTGCATTTAGAAACAAGTTTAGTTAAACGCTCTTATAACTCCTTGTAATTCCATTGCACATAAAGTTGTCACGATTATTAGAATCACTGACAGTTGGCAACTAATTGATATCAAAATTTCTGAAATATATAAGTACAAATAAGAGAGAAAAATAATGACAAAATATATAATTCTCTTTTTTTCTCCATCATATGTGAGAAAAATTACAGTCACTTTTATAGTGTTTTAAGTTTGAGGTAGTTTGAAAACTTCTGGTAAGCAACCAATAACTTCCAGGTTCTGAGGGCATGCAGTGAGTGGGGTGGGGGAATTTGTTTAGACCAAAGAATAGCCTTTGATTTCCTAGAGAAGTGATTTTCACCCTGGCCATTTCCAGTATGATAGTCTCCTTACCCACCTCCAGGCCATTTCTAATAAAAAGAAGAAAAAAAAAATATATATATATATATATATATGAATGAAAGTTCTGTGGGTTTCCTTAATGTCAGGAAAAGACACAAAGCAAACCATTACTACTGATGCCCTGTCTCTTATGAACCTGCTCAAATACATTTTCTTTTTCCACTTTGGGATGCCCAAAGCATCAATCTCTTCACTGTTTCATGGGAAGCATTATTGCTCCCAAAATTTTTCAAAATGAAATAAAGCTACAGAACTATGAGTTTTTGTTAGTTTGCTTTCAAGTTAAGCAATGTACCTAAAACATAAGCCAGTGAAACTGTTGTAAAATAAATTGCTTCCAAATGATTGCTCGATTCTAGCCTAAAGGAGAAAAGATCCTCATATTGATGATGTTCACATGAATTGACCTTGTACTCTAAGAAAACAATTTTTAGTTCTGCATGCAGCATCTCACATGAGTGGGCAATGGCGACAAAATAAAATGACTTCAGTGAAAAGTCACTGTGGAAATGTGACATGTGAAGTAAACACTGTGAGGGGCAGTCCCACAAGCTTTGCCCTAGGCTATCCTTGACCTTTCACAAGGGACTGGATCCCCCATGCAGACATTTTTACTGGGCTATGGTGGACAGTGAACTCCTAATTTAGGAGACCACGTGTGGAGTGGACAAGAGTGCAAGCTCTAAAGTCAGACTGTCTGGGTTCTGGTGTCCAGCTCCATACTTTCAATCTAGAAAATTCTGGACAGGCTTCTTGAACTCTCTAATTCAGATATCATGAATATTAAGGAAATTCGTTTAGTTCAGGTGATTATATGTCAAGGGATAGTAAGCCTGCTACACATTGGAGAAATAAAGAAGTGCTTAAAATGGTCAACAGATGATGACTGATCATGATTATAATTAATCAATTATTATATGTTATCAGTATCAATATGAATAATTATGAATGGATTGGTTATGGCTTGCTGTCCTGCAAACTTTGTATTACACTGCACCCCACTCTCGGAAAGTCAGAATGGGGCAGCACAGACAATGAGGACAGCAGGAATTAGAAAACACTTAGACATGGTGGTTTCTGCACTGAGCTGTCAGTCACAACTAGTCTTGGGGAAAATGGTATGAGCTCCCAGGGACTCTTGAGGAGCACTCACCATGGCTTTGGGGATACAGAAGAGAGATGCCACCAGCTCTCCTTGACTTTTGCTATTATTAGGATGTTAAGTGTCCTCCAAAGACATGTTAAGGACTTGGTGCCCAGGATAACACTATGGGAAGGTTGTGGAACCCTTGAGAGATGGGACCATTGGGAGTAGACCCCATCAAGGACTATGGGACTCTAGCCCCTTTCCTCCCTCTTTTGTTTCCTGGCTCATGAGTGAGCCGTTTTGCTCCACCACATGCTCCTGCCAAGAAGTGATGCTTCTCCCAAAGCAACAAGTCCTCCAGATCATGGACTGGATTCTGCAAAACTGTGAGCCCAAATAGGGTTTTTTCTCTTTATAGGTTAATTATCTCAGGTGTTTAATTATACTGATGGGAAGCTAACAGAGCTTTGTAGCTAGACTGGGGCATCAGTAGATAGATGCACAGTGCACTGAAGTAGGGGGATTTACTGCATGATGAGAGGAGTTCTAAGCACTCCTACACCCAGGAGCATGAGACCTTACGTAATTCACTTAATGTGATGAAGTCTCAGTTTCCTCATTTGTAAAATAAAGATTTTCCTAGTATTTTAAGTATCTCAAAAAATAAATATTTGAGTATATAAAGTATATGAAACCCAAAGAACTTTGCCAGGAACATAGTAACTATTAAAATACCTATAAGAGGGTGTGGTGGCACATGCGTATAATCTGTAATCCCTGCTGCTCAGGAAGCTGAGACAGGAGGATTGTAAGTTCAAAGCCAGCCTCAGCAAAAGCAAGGCGCAAAGCAACTCAGTGAGACCCTGTCTCTAAATAAAATACAAAATAGGGCTGGGGATGTGGCTCAGTGGTCAAGTGTCCCTGAGTTCAATCCCTGGTACCCCCCTAGCCTCACAAAAATACAGGTCTCTTTGAAAAGAGACCTGAGAAAGAATGGACAATTCATAGAACCAAAAGAAGTTCAGCAAGTCAATCAGAAAATTCAGCTTGGCTGTGTCGGGGGACCGATAAATATTATCACACAAATATGTCACACATGCTGCAGAATTTATATTGTCTATATTTTTCCCACACTAAGATGGGGAAGAGAAATGTCAGTTTGTGATTTACAAAGAAAGATGATTTGCATTTAAATCATAAGTTTTCCAATCAGTGCTGCACCAAATGCCTGTTCGGGCAATTGCCATCCCTCTTGCAGTAGTGAAAAATCATAAAGACGAGTTGCTATTTTCAAAACCATGGGAGAAAATAAATCAGACTCAAATTGCTATTATTAATTTCTTTTTAGTTGGAAGCAGAGGAAATCCATATCCCTAAGCTAATTTTGTTGGTGCTGGTGACTGATAAATTATCCAAGCAACTGACACAGCAGAACAGTGGCTCCCACGCCACAGCCTGGACTCACATGGCTCTTAGGTTTATCACAAAACACAATAACACTGTCATGTTCGGGAGCTAGCCAGCTAGGGCTAAACAAGAGAGAAAGAACACACATTTTGATTGTTTTTAATTCCTTCAAAATAAGTATTCCAGTTTTGAACAACCACAAAGAATCAGCCTGAAGCTCAGTCATTCTAAATGCGCTACTGCATGAAAGTCAAGCTCTTGGCTTGGGAAAGATATGCATTCAAGTTTCTCTTTTTCAAATTTGTTTTACAGTTTTGGTGTTGATTATGCTTATATTACAAAAGATGCTTTATGTAGAAAAAATCATTATTAGAAGCAGAAACAAATAGTGTACTGTATAGTAGAAATTTCTCATGTTATGTCTACTTCCATAGTTTCCTGGGAAACTTCTCATGCATGAGTAAGGAATTATTTTTTAAATGAATATACTCATATAAAAGAAATTTACTGTAGTTGAAAATACATTTTCAACCATATTAGAAAGCCAAGTATCATAATATCTTTGCTGGTGGGCATTCCATAAATTGGAATATTGTAACTTGCAATTCTAGATGATAAGGGAGATTGTTCATCAATTGGCTGGTAGATTTTACAATATTCTGAAGTGCTTTCTAAACCATTAAATTGAAGAGTCTGTGTAGTTTATGTGCTAATACTACTGCATTATACATTGTTAAATTGATAATTCTATTTTGGTGTTCACTAGAGTTCACAGTAAGATGTTGATTAACTTAAACACTTCGTTCCCTGATTCTGAGAGTGAACAGAGGGTTTGCTGCATTTTGCTGTTGAAACATTCCTACTTGAATTTTTGGTTGGAGAAGAGTAAAGGGTGTTTTGCTGATAGAGGTGGCACCTAAAGCAAAGTTCTCAAATGTCCAGTTTAATTTCTTTGCATCTTTTGCACAAAATATTTTTGTTTCAAATTATTGAGTTAGATCATCTTAGTTAAGGTAGCTTGTTAGCTTTATGGACATCCGTGGGCAAAAGAAGGGTCAAATTTATGTTGTCCCAGCTTCTTGTGATGGTGTGTGTGTGTGAGTGTATGTGTGCACACCCACTTATTCTCTCTTGTGTTCTTCTACCTCACTCTGATCTGCTCATAATTCTTCTTTTACCCCTTCTCACTTCCTACATGTGGTGCCTATTACAGATATGTCAAACTCTGGGTATTGGATTTGACTGGAATAAATATGATTTTATTCATAAAAAAAGGTAACCCTTCTTAGATACTTAATGGAAATATATTCAAATAACCATGGACAATTTTATGGGAAAGAGAAAAAATACTTTTTGTTTTATTTTTTGGAGTACCAACAAATGACTTATGAAAATAAATCTCAACTCTACTGCCTTTATGCCACATAAATCATGTAATATTCATGTACAAAAGCTCTTGTGGTGTTATAGATATTTGTTTCCTAAAGAGCAATAGAGTGGCCTTTAGAGTGCTCAAGCCATCTGAAACCACCAGAAGCTTTTCATAGAAAGTTGAATGAATGAACAGATATTCATAGCAGGTCTATCCATAATCACCAAAGGCTAGAAATAGCCCAATGTCCTTCAACAAGTGACTGGTTCAGCAAATCCATACATCCTCAGGAGGAAACCTACTTAGCAGGGAAAAGGAACAGCTGTGACATATACAATATGCAATAGTTGTCAAAGGAATCTTGCTGAGTAACAAAGAAAAATAATACCCTTGAAATACCAAATCACAGAACTGGAGAGATCAGTGGTAGCCAGAACTTAGAGAGAAGGGAGGGTGCGTGGCTAGAAAGGGTGAAGGGAGGGGGCTTGCGCTGGTGGAATGATCTTGATTGTGGTGGTGGTGAAAGAAAGCTGCTTATGTGATAAATGTGAATAGAACCACACACACACACACACACACACACACACACACGAATGCATGTAAAATTGGAGAAATCTGTATCATACAAATGTAAACTTCCCGGTTTGATATGACTCTGGTTGCATGAATGTTTGCTATAGGAAAGCTACCTGGTGAACTTGCAGAAGATACCTCTGTGTAGTTCATTTTGGATCTTCATATTCATCTGTTAATTTCCAAGTAAAAAGCAAAACAAAATGAGTCGACTATAGTTTGGCCATGCTTCATTTTCTCTTCCCTGAATTTTTTTTCTCTGTATACAAGATGCCACTCAATTTTTCTCATGTAATAATTAAACTAGAATGAAATGAAGATTGCAAGTGGTAAAGAGAGTCAAGGAAGGAACAGAGATGGAAGGAAGGAGAGATACGGGGAACAAAAAAAGCAATTGCTCATTCTGATTATCCTTTTGTTCTTCATTCTTATCAGTGAGAGCTCAGAGGACCCTGCCCTGGCTCACTTCTGCTTTGTTCTGTGAATGATGGAGTTATCTCTGCAATATAATAGACCA
This sequence comes from Marmota marmota marmota, assembly GCF_001458135.2. Lineage (NCBI taxonomy): Eukaryota > Metazoa > Chordata > Mammalia > Rodentia > Sciuridae > Marmota > Marmota marmota. The sequence continues at coordinate 8,997,708 of NW_026000068.1, forward strand.
ATCATACTATCCATTGCCAATCTGATGCAAGGAATTGTGCTGCCACTAAAGGAAAACTCACACATTACTTCCCAGCTACCCTGCTCATCAGGATCCAGTGTTCATTTCCACATTTTCAGGGAAAATTTAAAATGATATTTTGGCTTATAGTACTTGAGCAAAGTGTAAGTCTTTTAGTGCATGCTAAAAGACACAATATAATTCACTGGCTCTCTGCAAAAATATTCATTGAAGTTAGGCTTTTGCCTGATGCATAAGCTGCTGCTCTTGCTGCTAATTTGCAGGGGAGCAATTGCAGAGCCTGTCTGCTTGCACATCCTTGAACTCCCTATCCTGCCTCCTGGGATATGGCCTCCCTGTCTGATTACTTTGTCTGTTGCTTTCCATATTAATTATGGTAAAAAACAAAACCACACATTTAAAAATTACTTTCTCTGATATAAGGAGGCTGATTCATAGTGGGGTAGGGAGAGTGAGCATGGGAGGAATAGATGAATTCTAGATAGGGAAGAGGGTTGGGAGGGAAAGGGAGGGGTCAGGGGATTACCAAGGATGGTGGAATGTGATGTACATCATTATCCAAAGTACATGTATTAAGATACTACTTTATATAGAGATATGAAAAATTGTGGTATATATGTGTAATAAGAATTGTAATGCAAAAAAAAACAAAGTACATGTATAAAGACATGAATTGGCGTGAATACTTTATATACAAAGATATGAAAAATTGTGCTCTATATGTATAATAAGAATTGTAATACATTCCACTGTTGTGTACTAAAAAAAATAAAATAAATAAAAAATTACTTTCTTTCCAACATTTAGCCCCAATACTTGAAACTGAAAGAGGGGATCAGCCTCCCCACCTTCCGCAGATCCAAGCAGCTGTGTATGTATGTTGAAGTTCTCCTTTCTGGAAAGAATGAGGATTTGAAATGTGCAATCTCACTGAACAACGGCACTGCCAGTCAAATACAGAAGATCACTTAAAAAGTCATGTTCTTAAGATATTTAGAGCAGATCTTTCCAGAAATCATTGTTGAGACCCTTTTTATCCTTTATCCACTGCAAACACCCTTGAAACTCTACTCCCTCCATTTCTTATTTGGAGGTTCTGGTTAGCTCTCCCTGGTGGCATGCAGACTTCCCTACCTGAAAACTCTTCCCATTGACAAAGAATCTCTCCTTGATCAAACTTTGGTTAGGGTCTTCTGAGGTCTTTTATGAACTCCCATGTCCTTCCTTGTGGTGTGCAGTTCTAGTAAGAATCTTGCTATTTCAGTTTAACCAGCAACTCCCATCACTGATATCTGAACAGCTTCCTCATCTTCTTCCCCCCACCCCCAAGTGACATCTTATCCCCCTAACCTACCTACAGAAAGAATCTTATTAGGGCAGTTGAGTTTAGAATACTCCTTTTATTCATATTATTATGTCTCAGTAGCTTTCCATTCATTGACTTCCTACCTTGCTCTATGGCTATAAATTCCCACTTTTCCTTGTCTCATTTGAATTTGAGCCCAACCACTGTCCCCAAGTGTAAAACACCATGATAGTAGAACCGATTGAATAACCTCTGTCTTACCAATCTATAAAAGGCATCATTTAATATTTTTTAATAGCCCCATATGTTCTCCACTGTCTGATAGGAATATGGAGGAAGTCACATTTCCTTGAACACAGGTCTCCATGTTTGTACTGAGATGACATTAACAGGGCCAGCTCCCTGACTGAGATCTGTGCAGGGCCCTGCAATCAGAGGGACCCCTGCCTTACTTATTTGGTTTAATGCTCAATATTGCCTTTGGAAAAGGCAAAATTTTATCTTTGAACTTGTGTTTTACAAGTGAAATCTGACACAGCGGTGGACCACATGCCCATGTGAAGGAACTGTGCACAAAACCATGTCCCGGGCTTCCGGCTGCCTTGTTCACATACTGCATTTGGAGTGCCCTGCGGGAGCTACCCTGAACTGGGGGATTGAACAAGACAGAAAGCGTGCCCAGAGTTAGCGTGTTGTCTTGATGATGGAGGACGCCGCAGTGCCGGTGGCTCCCAGACCCTGCTTTCCCTTCCAACCTCACTGGCTTTGAGCAAAGAAGGCAAACCTTCTAAAAACATGAATGATCAAGGAATTCTATCATCTCTTTGACTCCTGTTCCTCCCCGTGGCAGCCAGCCAGTCAAGCTGAAAAAGATGACCTGGAAGGGAAGGGAACGATCTGGCAACCACAGACCCATTCCCTTTTACAACTTTCTTACTCATCAGTAAGAGAATGTTAGTAGACTCTTGCACACCCAGAAGTGAAATCAAAACAGTGAAGGCCTATATTTGTGCAATATGTCCACTGTTCTGGCAAAAAGGGAATGCACATGCATACATGGGCTGTGAAATATGATCTTGATGGTTTCAAGAATCCTCCATACAAGTTAAAGGCGGTAATGTCTGCATTAAATATGTAACAGCACAAATTAAAGATCAATTAGAGAATCGTGCTAACAACTTAAAATTATATTTTTACTTATGACTGCTTTAAATTTTAAGTAGAGGGAAAGACTATGTAAGAAAGGGAAAAGTCCTGTTAATACCTTCAATGGGATCTTTCTTCCTGTTTTTTTTTGAACCACAGGCCCTGTATTCGCACTGGGCAGTTTGAATTATGTGAACATGACCTATCTCAGATAGCCACTGGGGTAATTAAAAGATAATGCACAGAAGGTCCCCAGTGCAGGAGGATAGCAACAAATCCTCCCCAGCTGCTCTCTGGCTCCACTTCACCTAGCTGCCTTCCTCCTGTCCTCAGGCCTGCAGTCTTTTCTGCTCTAATCAATGATCTCAGATGTCATTGAAATCGATATCCTCCAGCAGAAGTCAGATCATAGCCATCCTAGCTTAAAAGCCGTCCTTGGTTGCGGCTGCAGGAGAGCAGACCCCAGCCTTTCGCAGAGTGTGCTTGGCTTGGAGGACCTGCTTGACCTACCTGAGGAGCCACTCTGAGCCACCTGCCTGAGGCTCTGCAGCCACTTACTCCACAGCAGCTTATCACTGACTGGGACGTGCTGCGACGATTTGTTTTTCAGTGTTTGTCTTTGCCAAATGATGAGTTGCTCGAAGACAGACACCAAGCAGCATTCAGCTTGGTAACCCAGGGCACGCAACTCTCTGACTGCTGCTCATAAAATATGTGTTCACAGGTGGGAGTCAGCAGACGCAGGGCTTCCTCTTCACGTTCAAAGTGAACCTTTTATTTCGCTGAAGGTTGTCTTTTTTAGAAGTGTACTGTGACAAAAGGAGACTTTTACATTTTACTGAACTGTTGTCATAGAGCATCACTAGGACCATGAAGCAACCTCCTGAGTGAATATTGGATTTGTACCACCTCATTAGGAACAAAGGCAGTCACCAATCCGTGGTGGAGCCCTGGCACATGCCACGTTAGCATTCACCTCTGTAATAAATACTTTAAGGGCACTTATTATTTAACAGTGTGCCCTGGAAAACCCTGTTATGAAAACAATAAAACCTTAATTTTTTTATACATCTAAGTTTACATGTGTCCATTTTTTTTTTCTTAAAGGCAGAATATACCATTTTTCAAAAAGCCATCCTGGGTGGAATTATTCCTCGGTGGGGGAGTTGGTGAGGGTGGTGCTCACAAATGTAGGGAAAAGCTATTCTTTTGAAGTTCCACTACTATATTTCTGGTCATCTGTGTTGTTTTCCAGTTTGTTTTCTGTTATAGACTTGAGCAAACTAATTTTCCTCTCCCCAATTAAGCCCATTGTCATAGCTCATCTGTTTGAGTTTTCTATTCAGCGAGACATTATTTTCACTTATCAGGGCTACATGATGTGCTGCTAGTGACTTCTAACTGGGGACTATTATAGGACGATAAATCATAGCTCGCCAGGGCAGTTGTCATTCGTGGACCCTGTTCTGCTTCTGAGGCTTCTGTGTTTGTTTAAGGGACGGGGCAAAGCAGGACCCAGAGTCAGCCTTGAAGAAGCAGCACAGGAAGTCCACAGCCATCGGGGACATCCTTCATTCTAATTTGTTGATTTAAGGGGAACTGACAGAATCCTCATCACCTAATGTGCTTAATGGTCTAAATGAAATGAGGTGGTAGTGTTGATTTAGTTCCTGTTGGACCCATTTCCAAGTCACCCAGCCCCTGATAAATTGCTGAAATGAGTCCTTCTCTCTGAAAATGCACCCTGCAAGATGAAACTTTGACACATTATATAGAAGTGAAGTAACTAGTCTCCAGCAGTGGGAGACCTCGCCCTCCGCAAAACACAGGTCCTCATCAACCCAGGAGGAAACTGCACCCTAGCCAAGGTCCAGGTTCCTTCAGCTTGTTTGGGAAAGGAAATGGAATTTTTGCTTTTGCCATGATTTAGTTGTAGTTGGTGGGCTTGATCTTTGGAAAACAAAGAGACCTGTTGTCCTCAGCTTCTTTGCTGCTGTGACCAAAACACAAGACAAGAACAACTTAGAATGTTGAAACATTTATTTAGCACTCATGGTTTCAGAGCTCTTGGAGGTCTCAGTTCATAGCCAGCAGACTCTGTTGCTCTGGGCCCAAGATGAGGCAGAACATCATGGCAGAAGGGTGTGGAGGAGAAAAGCAGCTCAAGACTTGGCAATTGGGAACCAGAGAGCTCTGCTTACCAGGGACAAAATATATACCCCAAAGGCATGACCCTTCCCTCCAGCCACACCCTACTTGCCTACAGTTACCATCCAGTTAAACCCTTTCAGGGGATTAATGCACTGATGAGGTTAAGGCTCTCATAACCCAGTCATTTCACCTCTGAGCTTTTTTGCATTGTCTCACACATGAGCTTTTGGGAGACAGCTCATATTTAAACCATAACAGGAACTTTTTTCTTCTTTTTTACTATTGTGAGTAACATAAAACATACAGACAAAAGGGAACAAAATGTTGGTGTGAAACAAGAAACAATAAACTTATTCCCTGAGGCAGGTAGAGCATACATCTCTTGCTATATTGCATAAGTGGTGAATAGTTCAAAAATACTGATGTAGGTGAGGAAAAACTTGTTATATGTTTTTAAAGGATTAAAGACAATAAAAACGTATTTCCTTTCTTTTGTCTTCTTTGATCTTCAAAATATAGAAAAAAAATATTGAAAAATCGAATCTCCAAATCTAGAATTTTTTATATTTATTGCACTATTGGAAGAAATTTCCCTCTATAGTGACTAGACTCAGATGGTAATTTAGTAAACTAATGAAAATAGTTTATTATTTTTAAAATTTAAAAATTTTGCATAAACCTCCTTTCTTATCATATATACATGTACACACAAAAACATATACCCATCCCACCACCAACAACAATAACAACAAAAAACTCAACAATGATTTTTATGATAATTTGGAATGTGGAATCATTTATGTGTCAGGGAATATAGAACAGTAATGCCCATATTTAAATTTAGATTAATATATAGAAAATGCAATTTCAGTTTATTCAGATAAATAAATTAGAGTCATACTTTACATCTACTTTTTCCCCTCCTTTTCAGAGATTCAATCAAACACCCATCATGCTGCATAAGATCTGTGCATCACATAGGGATAAGCAGTTTAATGAGTCTGGGTCTTTGAAGGTATTCTCACCATTCAAAAGAAAAAAAATAAACCTATACAACCTGTTGAGAATCAGTAGAATTATCTTTATGAAAATAAAATGGTATTCAGCAGCTATTCTTACTGAGGTTATGTCACTTAGTAGAGGATTTTTATGGCCTTTCTTTTTTTTTTTTTTTTTCTGAAGCCCTGTTTTGGTGGATGGTGTCACATTGCACATATGCCCTGAGCTTGTGTTCTGCAACTAGCAGTGCAAGGTGACAAAGAGCTCTTGGAGGTGAGCTCAGTTCAAGTCACTGTGAGCCCATGGAGCAGTAAGGAAGCCAAGCAACAGCCATCAGACTAATATCCCACAGCTACAGTGCAGCCTGGTTAGACATGTTGAGCTGAACTAGGTACACTTGGCTCAGCAATGTACGCAATGGATTAAAGTGAGACCAAACAAAGAATCTTTCCACTTCATCTATTGAAAAGGATGCCGATTTCTCTTTGACTATTGACTGGTTGGTGAGCACTGTAACAGTATGCAGCAGAGTTAATATCTTGTAACTTTTAAATTCTTCAGATTGGGCCCTAAGAGACCTTAGCTCTGCAGTTCCCTTCTGGAAGGCAGCTTCCATTTAAGAAGTCTGGCCACTGAGAGACATCCATGCTATGAGGAAGCCCAAGATAGCTGGATGGAGAGGTGGCAGCCACCTATAGGAGCTCTCAGGTGCTAGGCACGTGAGAGAAGACTTCTTGGTCTCTCCCTTTAAACCCTCAGTGACATGAATGATCTCAGTTAATGCCACACAGAATAGAAGACCTACCTGGATATGCCCTACTTGAATTCCAGACCCACAGGATCCTGAGCAAGTAGAATGGTGATGTTAAAGCCAGTGAGCTCTGGGAAAGTTTGCTGAAGAGTAACACATTTGCACAGCACAGAACACTCCTTGGCAGCCCATGATAGTAAAGCAAATGGATCAAATGGCTGACTTTTAAATTTACTATGCATTGTATTTCTGTATTTTATTTTGACGAAAAAGATATTTGCAGAGTTGGGTGAGGAAACAGGATTGAACACTTCCCAAACCCTACCCATCTGCTTTATTGCTTCCTGAGTCAATTAACCTTCTATTTTATTTAATTTTTAAGTAAATGCTGGATGCACACCAAATACACTCCATACTATGAGTTTCTGAAGCTGATGTAAAGAAGAAAACGGTGAAAGCTTATGTCCTATTACCTTGAGGGAAGTTATAGTTTGAAATGCAAACAATGTATACCATAAATTAATAGATGGTAACATAGAAAGTGTTGTGAATTAACATAAACTGAGGATATGAGGACATGGAAGATATCTGGGTAGCAATGTAGGTTAAGCCAGATCTTGAAAGAATGAGCTGATAAAGTTAGAGAGTAAATTCTATGGGAGTAGAGACACAGCGGATTTCTAACATGAGACAAAATGCAAAGAAAATTAAAAATCAATAACTTATTTAAGTCTGTTTAACATTTCTTGACAAGACTTCAGGTGGGTGGGGATGGTTCTGTCAAACGTAGTTCATGCTTGAATTATTTCTTTCATTTCTGCTGCGGTGGTCAAGGAGAGGGTAGAGAGAGGCCATTTCCACTCACAGTAACACTGGGAATATTTCACAGGGGAAGATTCTCTCCTAAAAGATAAGCCAAGTCTCTCCTAAAAATAAGTCAATATTTTACTTAAATGGAAGTAAAATAACAGCAGCAGTGGCAATAATAATAATAATAATAATAATAATAATAATAATAAAACAAATGAGCCTACTGCCAGGGGACCTTGATTAGGATTTACCATAGTAATTCTCTGTATATACATGTATATTTCTGAAATGGTGAATATCTTAGGTGTCTATAGAAAAAAGCCTGCTGGAATTCATTACTTAAAAAATCTTTACAGGGAAAACAGTTTTGTCAATGAGCACAAAGTTTCAGTGTATTTGTTCCAAAGTTTTCATGAGTCTTATTTTAAGACCACCGTATCAATGGTAAATGACTACATTAAAATGACTTACAATAATATAAAAAAGTGTTCAATGGTCAACAAGTGTTACTGGTCATTAGGGAGATGCAAATTAAAACCCAAAGGAGACCTGCCTCACATCCACTTGAATAGGTACTTTTTAAATTTTTATATTTTGTACTACAGATTGAACTCAGGGGCACATAACCACTGAGCCACAACCCAGTCCTTTTTATTTTTTATTTTGAGACAGGGTCTCACTAAGATGCTTAGGGCCTTGCTCATTCACTGATACTTATCTTGAATTTGTGATCCTCCTGCCTCAACCTCTTGAGCCACTGGAGTTACAGGCATGTATGCTGAAGAATAGTTACTTTAAAAAAGACTGACACTAGTTTGAGTCCATCCCATGTATTAATTCTTGATTCTATTTCTTGTGCTTTAGGAGTCTTGTTAAGGAAATTGGGGCCTAAACTGACATGATGAAGATATTTGGGCCTTCTTTTTCCTCTATTAGGCACAGGATCTCTGGACTAATTCCTAGGTCCTGAATTCACTTTGAGTTGAGTTTTGTGCATGGTGAGAGACAGGGGTTTAGTTTCATTTGTTGAAGATGTTATTTTTTCTCCACTGTATGTTTTAGGCGCCTTTGCTAGTATGAGATAGCTGTATTTATGTGGGTTTGTCTCTGTGTCTTCTATTCTGTACCACTGGTCTCCATGTCTATTTTGGCGCCAATACCATGCCATTTTTGTTTATAATATAGTTTAATGTCTGGTATTGTGATGCTTCCTGCTTCACTCTTCTTGATAAAGATTGCTTTGGCTATTCTGGATCTCTTATTTTTCTAAATGAATTTCATGATTGCTTTTTCTATTTCTATTAGGAATGATGATGGGATTTTAATTGGAATCGCCCTAAATCTTTATAGTGCTTTGGGTAGTATGGCCATTTTGATAACATTAATTTTGCCTATCCAAGAGCATGGGAGATCTTTCCATCTTCTAAGCTTCTTTAATTTCTTTCTTTAGTATTCTGTATTTTTGATTGTAGAAATCTTTCACTTCTTTTGTTAAGTTGATTCCCAGGTTTTTTGTTTTGTTTTGTTTTGAGACTATTGTGAATGGGGTAGTTTTCCTAATTTCTCTTTCAGAGGATTCATCACTGATGTTTAGAAACACATTTGACTTATAGGTATTGATTTTATATCCTGCTACTTTGCTGAATTCATTTTTTAATTCTAGAAGTTTTCTGGTGGGGATGAAAACCCCACATAAATACAGTTATACTAGACAAAGGCGCTAAAAACATACAGTGGAAAAAAGATAGTCTCTTTAACAAATGGTGCTGGGAGAATTGGGAATCCATATGTAGCAAAATGAAACTAAACCCCTATCTCTCACCAGGCACAAAACTCAACTCAAAGTGAATCAAGGACCTAGGAATTAGTCCAGAGACCCTGCACCTAATAGAGGAAGAAGTAGGCCCAAATCTTTACCATGTTGGATTAGTCCCCGACTTCCTTAAAAAGACTCCTAAAGCACAAGAACTAAGATCAATAATTAACAAATGGGATGGACTCAAACTAAAAAGCTGCTTCTTAGCAAAAGAAACAATCAAAGAGGTAAAGAGAGTGGATACATTTTGGGAGCAAATTTTTGCCACACACATATCAGATAAAGCACTAATCTCCAGGATATATAAAGAAATCAAAAAACTTAACACCAAAAAAAAAAAAAATCCCCAAACAGCCCAATCAATGAATGGACTAAAGAATTGAACAGACACTTCTCAGAAGATATACACTTGATCGACAAATATATGAAAAAATGTTCAACATCTCTAGTAATTAGAGAAATGAAAATCAAATCTACTCTAAAATTTTATCTCACACCAGTCAGAATGGCAGTTATCAAGAGTACAGACAACAATAAATGCTGGTGAAGATGTGGGGGAAATGGCACACTCATACACTGCTGGTAGGACTGCAAATTGGTACAATCAATCTGGAAAACAGTATGGAGATTCCTTAGAAAACTTGGAATGGTACCACCATTTGATCCAGCTATCCCACTCTTCAGTCTATACTCAAAGGACTTAAAATCAGCATACTATAGTAGCACAGTCACATCAATGTTCATAGCAGCTCAATTCATAATAGCTAAACTGTGGAAGCAACCTAGATGCCCTTCAATAGATAAATGAATAAAGAAACTGTGGTATATATACATAATAGAATATTACACAGCATTAAAAGAGAATAAAATTATGGCATTTGCAGGTAAATGAATGGATTTGGAGAATATCATGCTAAGCAAAGTAAGCCAGTCTCAAAAAACCAAAGGCCAAAAGTTCTCTCTGATAAGTGGATGCTGATCCATAACAGGGAGTGGGGAGGGTACATGGGGGCAGGAAAGATGGTGGAATGAGATGGACATCATTATCCTGCACATCATACGACTGAACATATGGTGTGATGCTACATCATGTACAACCATAGAAATGCAAAGTTGTGCTGCAATTGTGTACAAATGAATCAAAATGCATTCTGCTGTCATATATACCCAATTAAAATAAAGGAATTAATTTTAAAAAAGACTGACACTACCAAGTGAAAGTTAGGCTATGAAGCCACTGAAACTCGAATATACTGTTATGGGTGTAAAAAATTATTCACCCACTTAGGAAGAGGCCAGGTCGTTTCTTTAAAGCTTAAGCATACACCTATCCAGTGATTCAGTAATATCAATCAAGATATTTTCCCAAGAAGTCCAAAGTAATCGTATGCAAAAAGATCTATACAAGTTGTTAGCAGCTTTATTCATAATTGCTCTGAACTTGAAAGAATCCAGACGTTCATCAATAAGAGAATGGATAAACAATCTGTAGTATATTTATACAATGGAATTCTATTCAGCAAAGCAAAGGACTCCTGTCCAGCTAAGGCTGTAGCTCCATGTATAGCTTTCTTGAAGCCACATTCTACACGGTAATGTGAAGGCAAGTGAGCTTTTCCAATCAGCATTCAACATGGTTGAAATCTCATCAAATCCATTCTTTAGGGACAAGTCCAGTCTGCTGAGAATGGGGATTCCTTGGGGTTGGAGGTGGGAAGGCCCCTTAGACTATGTGGTTGCAGAGGGTGGATCAGCTGTCTGTGATTTAGCCAGAAGCTCAGTGGTACCTCCTTATCTACAAAGAGAAAGTCAAGCCCTCTTTTCCCATTCATGTTTTAATTTCATGTTAATGGGATCCATAGAAGATGATGGGATAATAAATGTGAATAGTTCCTCATGAACAATATGAGTGATGAACTAACCTGGGTCACTTTTGAAAAGAGGAAGATGATAGAGGAATTATCAATACTTATAATGGAATGGCTGGCAGAAATCAGAACTGTATGAACAAATCAAGGATAAAGTCCCTTTCCTGTACACAAGCAGAAATCCAAAGACTCTATTCTTAATATTCAAATAAAAATAATATTTAGATTGCCTACCTTTATCTCTACCTATTCCCTCATAGATCTTATAATAAACCATGACTTTGCAACTGTTCTGGTTGATGTATAAACTTAATCACAGCATCAAAATTCTCTGTGATCAATGTTTAATCTTACCTTAAACTTAAAAAGAAATTATGCATGTTTTTATTCTCCTTAGGCTCCATTACTACTTTCCTAATCAAATGGCTGTAAAGGGCTTTAGCTATGATATGCTATGATTCTAGGGTGTGGGGTTTTTAAAAAGTGATTTAGTAAGACAGGTAATTTATCCTGAGAATATTGGAATGCTTATGAAAAACTATGAGCAAATAAAAAGTATTTCCAAATTCTTATGTACTATCACTTGATGAGAACAGACTGAGTGTTGAAAGTTCCCAAATGAGAAATGCTAGAAAATAATACTAGGAAATAATTGAGAAGACTAATATGTATTTTTCTTTCCAGCTACTATTTGAAAAAGCTTATAATACCAGAATAATAAAGTGTATGTGCTAATTTAAAATGCTAAAATAAGTGTAGTTAAATGGGCACTGTGCATATTTTTAGATATTCGTGATAAAGTACATATATGTCAGAAAAGATACTGTAGGAACATTTAAGTACAATTCAAAAATTAAAATTTAATTTCTGGACAGCATGAACAGAGTTATTTCTGAAGCTTAGATCTATAAAATTATAAAACTACATTTTACCTTTTAAATGCTGAGTATAATTACCTATAGTGAAAATCTCTTTTATCAGTTCCTATCTCTCATGAAAAGATAGAAAATTATATAAAAAATAAGTACAGTTGCCAGAAAAAAAAATTTGGATTTAGAAAAATGTATCTTTGTTCAGCTATAGAGCTGAAAACACAATACATCATTACTGAATAATTTTAAAGGATGCAAACTCTGCTATGTGGCAAAATTACAAAAAATACTACATTAGGATCATGTTTGGTAGTTACTTTTTGTTATTGAAAAATGTGTCACATATTGATACCAAATTAACTAGTGATATTTTATCATTTTCTTAAAACTATGTAGAATCTTGCAGTATATAATTTCACCTGCACTGAGAACTGAAATAAATGTAAAAACTGCTCATCAGCCATTTTATAATAGAGATTATTATGTTTACAATTAAAAAAAATGAAATGTGTTCAAATTTCCAACAAGGGAAGAAGCTTGTCTCTAACAGAACTCAGGAAGCTGGTGGGCAATATCCAACTCCATATGTGTCTGAAGGAAAGAACATCAGTCAACCTGTCTTCTCCCCTAATCATCAGTTAATGTGACTATTAACAAGGTATTTTTTCCAATATGTGCTTCCATTAGCATAATTCTGGGCCCTAATTACCTTATGCTCTTTTTTTCATCTTTAAATATCTGACATAAAAATTGCAGTAGCAAATAGACCCATGTGGCTTTCTAATCCATTTTTTTTCCAAATTTGTCAGAGATGACATTCTTTTATGTGCCTTTTAATCCAGTTTCTTTTGATTACTTCTTCAGATTTTTAAAAAAGTAATACATATTAATGGTAAAATTTTAGAAATTCAGCAAAGTAAAAAAAAAGTTAAAAATCACTTAAAAGCAAAATTGAGAGTTAATCTCTGTGGGCATTTCATTGCATTTTGTTTTGTTATTATCTGCTAACACACATTGATTTTTTACTTTTTACAAAAAATAAAATCACACTACTTTTTATTAGATTGTTTTGTTAGCATTTCTTACTGACCTTAATCCTTGAGAAAATAATTTGTAATAACCTTATACCCAGGCCAGTATAAATACCCTGATATATTTTAAACTTACCTTATTTGTAATCATTTAGTTTATTTCCTGTTTATTTTGATTATGTATCTAATAATTTATATATATACCAGATTTATATCAATATCTATATGCATATACACATGTATATGAAAAGATGTGCATAAAATGCTATAATAAATATTTTTTACAACTTTGACTGTTTTGTGGAGGACAAAATTTTAGAGGTGGCATTGAATTATTGGGCAAATAAAAAATATTTACTGTTTTTGACTGATTTTACAAATCCTTTCCAAAAAGTACTGTTTACAATTAGTTTGGCAAACATTTACATGTAAGTCATATGTGCTTTTTCTTTTCAAAGTCTCAACATTAAGATTTAAGTATAAGTCAAATCCAAAATTGAAATTCTCAATAAATAAGGTTCTTAACTACATGAATATCTGAATATATAGGAACATGTTATACATAAATTCCAAACAAATTCAAATGTCGAAAAACACCCTGCATTTTAGAAAACACCCAATAAATCCTAATTTTGCATCCCTATTTTTCTCAAGGGAACTATGAAAGCAATCCTTCTAAACATTAAAAACTTCACATCTCTATGTAATTGGCTTAATTTATTTCTGATCAAGTTCAACTAAATATAAAGAGTTACTGGATTTTTCTGTATATTATAGCTTCCCTCCTAATAATGATTCTTGTACATGAAAAACTGACAGAGTGACATTACTTCTTCACTCCTTTATTTTTCATATTTTCTCTATAATAAAAATATCTCAAAGTTAAGTCTAGATATTAGCATAAACCCCTACCAATGTCTTATTTAACAATGGTTTGATATCTCTTTATGTTGAGATATCCATGCAATACTCCCTATAACTTTCAAGAAATAAGCAGGAGAAGAAGAGTATAGATCTACAAATATGCATTATATACAGGACATATTCTTCTGTTTAAAAGAATGTGGAAATAGTCTATGGATGTTATTAAAATAGTTGTGCATTGATTCTTTTCTCAAAATTTTTGTATGAGATAAATTAAAGGTATACATACAAATACAGATATATTTTGGTGGATTGAAAATTGGAATATTTTGTGAATACAAAGTTACCTGTTTAGTTTGCTGTAGACTGGGCTTAGTGACTCAATACTAAGAAACACAACTCACAGTGACACCGAGGAAATGAGTACAGAAAAACATATTAAGGCTGATTAGAAACACTGGATACCATAACTAAAGACATATTCATTTACACCTGGGAGAAGAGTTAGTTTGAAGCAACTAAAAAGGGAGTTGTGAGAAATGTGATTCTCCCTGCCAAAGTTTCTCATTGCCCAAAGGATGAACTCAGGGTAAACATCTAGAAGCATTAGGTTCTTACTTTGAACTAAAATCACTCTGAAATTCAAGGAAACTTCAATTAGTGTGACTTTAAGGGGAAATACGTTCCATCCCATGGGCCTATAATCATATATATATATATTCATATATGTACGACACACACACACACAGTGAAGAAAGTATTCAAAGAGTTCTCCACTTCTCACCAGCAAGAGACTGGGGGAGAGAAAGTGTGTGTACTGGGGGGAAAGTGTATATATTGGCATTTACCACAGGTACATCTGAAGAAAACCCACTCAAGTGACTCAATAAAAAGAACTCAGTTGTGTATTCATCCTGTCCTGGCTTTTCTTGGTTGGTAAGCTTCTCAAGGTCCTCTATTTCCTTGCTTAAAATTGATCTGTTTAAATTGTATATATGGTCCTGATTTTGTTTAGGCATTCATATACCTCTAGAAATTTGTTGATGCCTTCAATATTTTCTTTTTTTTAATTGCTTTTAAAAAAATAAATGACAGCAGAATGCATTACAATTCTTATTACACATATATAGCACAATTTTTCATATCTCTGGTTATATATAAAGTATGTTGACACCAATTTGTGTCTTCATACATGTACTTTGGATAATGATGTCTATCATATTCCATCATCCTTACTAATCCCCTGCCCCCTCCCTTTCCCTCCCACAGCTCTGCCCTATCTAGAATTTCTATTTTATTGGAGTACAAATTTTCAAAATAATTTATAATTATCTTCTGTATTTTTGTAGTGTCTGTTGTAATATTTCCTTTTTCATCATGAATGTTAGTAATTTGAGTTTTTTCTCTCCTTTTCTTCATTAGCAAGGCTAATGGTTTATCAATTTTGTTTATTTTTTCAAAAAAACAACTTTTTGTTTTGTCAAATTTTTCAATTGTTTCTTTTGTTTCAGTTTCATTGATTTCAGCTCTGATTTTAAGTATTTCCTGTCTCCTACTGCTTTGGGGGTTGATTTCTAGGGCTTTGAGATGTAATGTTAGATCATTTATTTGCTGACTTTTTCTTTTTTGAAGGAATGAGCTCCATGCAATTAACTTTCCTCTTAGCACTGCCTTCATACTGTCACAGAGATTTTGGAGAAAAGATAGCCTCTTCAATAAATGGTGCTGGGAAAACTGGAAATCCACATGTAACAAAATGAAATTAAACCTCTATTTCTCACCATGCACAAAACTAAACTCAAAGCGGATCAAAGACCTAGGAATTAAACCAGAGATCTTGCGCCTTTCGGAAGATTAGGCCTCAAATTTCTTAATAAGACTCCTGCAGCACAGAATTAAAACCAAGAATTAATACATGGGATGGATTCAAACTTGGCAGAGTGCAATTAATTTCATATTACACATACAGAGACAAGCTTTTTAGCTTGTTCTCAGCAAAATAAACAATCAGTGAGGTTAATAGAGAGCCTACAGAATGGGAGCAAATCTTTACCACAAGCACATCAGATAGAGCACTAATGTGTAGGATATATAAAGCACTCAAAAACCTTAACACCAAAAAAAACAAATAACCAGTCAATAAACGGGCCAAGGAACTGAACAGACACTTCTCAGAAGAGGATATACAATCAATCAACCAACATTTTCCAAAAAAATGTTCAGTATCTCTAGCAATTAGAGAAGTGAAAACCAAAACAGATCTAAGATTTCATCTCACTCCAGTCAGAATGGCAGCTATTCAGAATACAAACAACAATAAGTGTTGGAGAGGATGTGGGGAAAAAGGCACACTCATACATGGCTGGTGGGACTGAAAACTGGTGCAACCAATCTGGAAAGCACTATAGAGATTCCTTGGAAAACTTGGAATGGAACCACCATTTCAGCCAGCTATCCCACTTCTCAGTTTATACCCAAAGGACTTAAAAAGAGCATACTACAGTAACAGCCATATCAATGTTATAGCTGCACAATTCACAGTAGCTAAATTGTGGAACCAACCTAGATGCCCTTCAGTAGATGAATGGATAGGGAAGCTTTGGTATATATATACACAATGGAACATTACTCAGCATTAAAAGAGAATAAAATCATGGCATTTCCAGGTAAATGGATGAAGTTGGAGAATATAATGCCCAAGTGAAGCAAGCCAATCCCAAAACACCAAAGGTCAAATATTTTCTTTGATGTGAGGATGCTGACTCATAATGACAATGGGGAGCATGGGAGGAATGGAGGAACTTTAGATAGGGCAAAGGGGAGGGAGGGGAAGGGAGGGGGCAAGTGGGTAGGAATGATGGTAGAATGAGTTAGACATCACTACCCTAAGTGCAACACTTTGTGGTGTGAAAACACTTTGTGTATAACCAGTGACTTGAAAAATTGTGCTCTATATGTGTAGTATGAAATGAATTCCCTTCTGCCATTATGTATAACAAATTAAAATAAATAAATAATTGAAAAGAAAGACATTAGTCCTATGGAATTGGTACACAAAATAAAGTCATTTTTTATACAGGAAATCATCTATTAGTATATATGTGTGAGTGCACATGTGTGCATCTTTATATATATATATATGCAAATACACACAGGTCAAATTCTCCAGTTAAAAATATCTTTCAAATTTTTATCTTTATTTTCTTCTCTGTTTTGATGTTTTATTTCCTTACATGTCTATACATTCCCTTCAGTTATATACTGTAAGACAAAATAAACTAAATATGACATTTACCAGCACTCTAAATACTGAAGGGGAAAAAAAAACAAACTATGTTGCAAGAGAACATTTTTTTTTCATTTGGAAATCACATTGAAACTCAATCTCTGCTATTTCTCAACAGTATAAACTTGAGATTTTTAAACTCTCAGCATTTCAGGCTTCTTCTCCAAGATGGCATACGATCAACCATGCTGGGTGGGCAGAAGAACAACCAGGCATTGGGTAAACATTCATTTCCTTCTACTTAATCCATTTATTCTACCCTCGTACCACCTGTTGATTGGCTGCTTTACAATGTCATGGTTTCATTTAAACATATGGCTATGTAAAGTGATTAATTATTTTCCACCAATAGTGTAGACTGCTTGCTTTGTTAAACTCAGTTCAGAAACAGTAACTTGGAAAGATACCAATGAGGCTATCCTGACTTAATTGACTTAATGCCCAGATTCAGGAGAATTAAGACAATTGGAAGTAAACAACATACAAAAACTGACTGAAGTCAATGTGGAAATGATAACAGGTCCTAAGTAAACCACTAGGCTACTGGAGAACTCATGCCCCTTGATCATTGTTGATATCATATGGAGAATAAATAAAACATTTTGCCTTATTAGGAAGCTTATACTATGGAATTGGTACATAAAATAATTTTTTTTGGCAAAAATATGATTTTCCAACACAATTGCATCCTTAAGTGATTCAAGATAAAAAAAAAAAAAAAAAAAAAAACAGGAGAAAATTGTGAATCCTCTTTAGACAAGCAGTTCTCCAAACAACTGGTCATTCAAATTCTCAATAAGTATAAACTCAGGCAGTGGCTGTGCTAGGAGCAAGGGGAAAATAAAGAAGAATGAGATGCAAATTAGTGCATCTCCAGTGAAGGCAAGTAACTAACAGGTTCTGGTCACAGGTTCTGTGACTTGCAGGGTCTTCTCTTGATGTGTGTGGCTCTACAACCTGCAGACAGCCGGGCAGGTAAAGCCTGAGCTGCCCTAATGTCCTGTGGTCAGCACTACGCCCTGGGCATGGGATGAGGTATAGGGTGGCCATGAAGGGATCTATTGAGAGTAGAGAAGGTCTCATCAGGTTGTGTGAGAGATCCACATGCCCTAAGAGCCACCAGGGAACTGTTCTAGTTTCCTGGGGCTGCAACATCATAAATTAGTGACTAATAACACCTGAAATGTATTTTCTCAGAGTTCTGGAGATTGGAAGTCTGAAGTCAGCTGTTCCAGAACTTTCCAACTCCTCTTAACTCCTCCCACCACAGTTACATCACACACACACACACACACACACACACACACACACCTGGAGGTGTTTTTTCTTAAGTAGTCTACTAGAGGTAGAGAGAATAACTGTAAGCTTGAATAAAAATGGACTATTATGAGGGGGTAGAAATTAATGGTATCAAATTGAAAATGTTTTAAATATTAGTTAAATAGTATTTAACTAATATTTAAACTTTCCCCTCACCACACTCATTGGAGGATTAGTCACACGGCAGATTGGTCCTGTGATGATACTGTCCATACCAAGTGGTGTACATGCAGCTAATAAAAATGCACAACTTTAATAATGATAGGTGGCCTATAATATCATCAGCAGGAATACTGAGTTTATGGATTCATGTACTATGTTTATTAGATAATTAGTTAAAATACTTATAAATTTAGTTAAAATTACTATAAAATCTTCAGTAGCCAATAGATAGGCTGCATCCATCCTTACCCAGAAGCCAGGAAAAAAGTCATATAATTATGAAATTTTCACCCCTTCAGAGAAATTAGGTTTCATGAATTTATTAACACTTTATTAGTGGCTTTTTATTTTATTTTTGCTTTTTGAGTAAAAGATGAAGATTATAGTCCAGGTGATACAAAAAAAGACAAGTAAAAAGATCTAATTTCTGTTTTTATTTCACACAGTATCTTTGAAAAATGGAAAATGCTGTGCCTCCATTCTTATCTTGCTTGGAAATATATCATTTTATTTCTAGGATTTGAACTCAGTTGCTAATAAGTTCAAAGAATAAATCAAAAAACATTGTTCAGCTGCTAACATTTTTATATGAAATGAATTCTAATCAACACAATTCATTTTCCTTGCTTTTTTAGGTTATATAAATAAACACTGCCAATGTTATAAAAATGGCTTTCATTTATTTCAAGGTTATGTGCAGATATAAAGTGATGGTTTATAAGAGGAACGGGTGCTTTCTCTCACTAGCAATCCGCTGTCCCTGTATTTGAAAGCAAGAAAACTGATTAACTTTTTCAAGTGGACAGTGAATTTGTGGAAGGGGCAATGCTACACGGGCTTTGACAGTAGCACACGTGGCTGGCTGTGTCACCCCAGCCAAAGCCTCCCTGCTATTGGCTGTTCTGAGATCCAACAAGACCCGGCTCAGCCTTCATTGTGATGTTGGCTTCTCTCCCTTAACTTGATCAAGTGGCAGGTGGCCCAGTGGAGGCTGGGGGCCACTGGAGGCCACAGTGACGTGGGGACTGCACATCAAATGACAAACAACATGGTGCTGACTTTGAAAACACCTGGTCCCTAGGACTCTGCTAACTCAAAGTGATTATTGTTCTTTCTTAGGCGTGCCTTATTTCTATGTAAAATTACATTATTCACTGCTCAGTCACTTTTCATCTGTCTCCGTCACTGGAGTAGTATCTAGCTTGTCTCCCACTCCCGGCTGCCTTCTCAGTGTCTCCCCTATGTCTGGCACACAGTCCTGAACGGACGCTGGCTATACAGAAGGCAGCTGTCACTGGATCTTCTGATTATAATGTCAGTCCAAGGAATTTGCTGCCTGCACTATTGCCAGATAGTATGATATACTACAGGTTTATACTGATAGATTTTGTAAGAGCCCTTTCTATTTTAAATTAGCATAAGCTGAGTGCTGGAAAAGCCTTGGAAGGCTGGTTCTCCTATACCGAACGGCGCATCTTGTCAGATCCCATTCCTTGCTTTCTGCAGACCCAGCATGCAACAGCTCCTTCAAACTATACATCGTTTGTATAAGATGGGTTGCTCTTTGCATGTAGTAAATCTCATTAGTGAGAATTCCTTGGGTGCTAATCCTATCCAACCTGGATCAGTTAAAGGTGCTATTGCTTAAATTCTATCATAAAAACTATAGAAGATGTTATTCCATATGTCACCCTAAGAATTCCTGGGATTACAGTGTTGAGCTATACATCACAGTCTGCCAGGGAACAGTGTGCCTTCAGTGATGGTGTCAACTGGTAAACTTAAGTCTCTTCAAAATGACTCACACTGATGCAGGGAGTCTGCTGTCTCTCACATCCATTCACCCAGTATTTCTGCACAGGGGAGCAGAGCCAGCAGATCCCCAGGTTGGCTATGCTCGTTCTCAGTGCAGAGAACATCTTTATAGGGCTTGTATTTTTTTATTAATTTTTTTAAAAAATAAATAAATGAAAGCAGAATGCATTATAATTCTTACTACACATGTAGAATACATTTTTTTTTCATATCTCTGGTTATATAAAGTATGTTGACACCCAATTCGTGTCTTCATACATGTACTTAGGATAATGATGTCCATCACATTCCACCATCCTTGCTAATCCCCTGCCCCTCCCTCTCCCTCCCACTCCTCTGCCCTATCTAGAATTCATCTATTCCTCCCATGCTCCTCCTCCCTACCTATAAGGCTTGTATTATAGCTTCAATAAAACACAAGTTTCTGGAAAAAAGAGACTAATTTCAAGTATAAAAATGCATTCCAAAACAGACCTTTCATGAACAGGTTCTTTCATACTTTGGGACAAAAATGTGTTAATCACTTAGCGATATTACAGAGAAAATTTTGTTCAAGCAGTCTACTTTTTTCAGAATATCAAATTATGATGTGCTTCCTGGGCACAGTGGAGCAGTTGTATAATCCCAGCGACTCAGGAGGCTGAGGCAGGAGGATCATAAGTTCAAAATCAGCCTCAGTAAAAGTGAGGTGCTACTCAACTCAATGAGACCCTATCTCTAAATAAAATACAAAATAGGGCTGGGGATATGGCTCACTGAGTGCCCCTGAGTACATTCCCTGGCGCACCCCCCTCCAAAAAAAAAATGATATGTCGTTGTTGAGACTCTACTAGCTATATATTATTGTTTTATATAAAATCAGCCATATCCAACAATCAAGAGATATGAGTATAAAATTATATTGACATACAAATTAATCAGAGATAAACTGTTTCTATATGTGTGTCCTAATTGGTATCTGTGGTACTGTCCCTTCAATATTACTATTAATATTTTCCCTGATCACACTTAAATAGCTATATTTAACACAGGCATTATATTCCCTCAAAACTGTATCAGAACCATAGCTAGAAATAGGAAATCGAAAAACATACAACTTGGTGTATAATTCTCTTCCGACTATGTGTGTTCAAAGACACACATGCACAATTTTCTTAGGATGGTAATATTACAATATTATCAGGCTTACATATTAATTCAAATGGTGTGTTGGGGCTCAGTTCATAGTATACAAGGCACTTGGGCAGGCTGCATATTTGGACCTAAACACTGGGAGGCTCCAGAAGCAAAGTCTCTCCAGGTTTCTCCTGCACTCCCATGTCTCACCAACTCTCTCCCCAGCAGCGAATTCCCAAAAGCAGAATTTCCCCTCCCCAAGATGGGATGTAGAAATTCCCAAGCAAGCCATAACACTGAGAGAGGTCACTCTCCCCCTCTCCCTTATCCCATGAAGACCCTCATTCCAGAGGGGTCCTGCCCCAATCCCTGGAGGAAGGAGGGCTGCACAGAGGGGCCAAGGAGAGCCTGGCACACAGGCCTTGCGGGGTCCCCCCAGCCCTGTCTGTTACCTCTGTTCAATCACATTTCATCACTGCCATTCTTCAATAACCTATGCATAAAAACACTTTTCTCTGGGTCTTTGTTTCTGAAGGCCCCCTTGAGACATAGAACTTAGATAAAATAAATTTATAATGCTTGCCTTTCTTTTATTTAACTGACTTGTTGCAGGAGTGTGGGCCATGACTCCTGATGGTGGAAGACATCCAACCTTTCCATCCCTAGGGGCCTATTATTTATTATGAAAGGCAGAGTCAAAAGCTATTTTTATTTATATGGTTTGCACTTTCTAATATATTTGCTTAAATCCTCTTATGTGCCTTTTAAATTTGAATCAGAAAACTGATTAAGACTTATTCAAATTGAAAAACACATGCAAATAATATATTCTTTCATTAAAAAAATAAATGTAGTGACATATCCTTCCACTTAGCATTATCCTTTAGTCATTCATTCTTAAATAAATACCCACTAGCAATACAGAATTCCAAAGACTACTTTCCTTTGTTTTGGCTTCAATAGTGATACATTCTATGGTGATTACAAGGATAATCCTAGGCATATTGTAAAGTTAAAGTCTAAACATGCTTCAGGAAGAAACTTTTAAAAAATGGATTAACTTATTTTAATGATGTCACATGTTTGCACGGATAAGAATTATTGCATCCCTCTGGACTAAATACCCAGTGCTCATATAGACAGGATGAAAAGTCAGGCTAAAAAACATCAATAAAAAAGGAAATGGAATTCAATATTTGCTTTTTTAAATCCTAGTCTTTCAACTCTTATGGTTGATATAGTTTTATTGCCAGTCTCTGAATTAATCAAGACAGCATATTGGTAAATAGAAATGTATTTTATGTCCCCAAAAATTTGAGTTGCTATGGAAAAATATACCCCCAAATAAGAATAAAATTTTATGATTTTTCTTTAAAAATATGCAAAATTAATACTACTTATAAACCCTTTCCAAATGCTAGGTAGTTCTCGAGTTTTTCAGACATTTTAGTATTTAAAGTCATATAATTGTAAAAATCCTCCCCTAAAATTTAAAAATATGTGACTGAATAGAAAGTTAGGGCAGGAGTTCAAGATTGTTGTGGGGTTCTTTTCCCAGGAAATACATTTTATGTAGCGACATCCCAGCCCTGTTTATTTTTTATTTTGAAACAGGGTCTCACTAAGTTGATCTTAAACTTGTGATATTCTTCTGTCAGCCTTCTAGTCATTGGAATTATAGGCATGTGTCACCATGCCTGGCTTGTTTGGGGTTTCAAATACAAGTATTTGACAAAATATGTGTATATATATATATATATTACAATACAGATAGATGCAGTATGACACTGAGCTCACTCAGTGTTCTATTCATTCTAAGAAGCCTGTCCAGTAACAAGCATTTGATCTGGATCCAGGATTAGCTGGGTTCGGGAAGGAAAAAAAAAAATCTCAAACATGGAAATGAAAGTTCTTTTGAAATAGTTCATTTAAATTTGAAGAAATCTGGAGCTTCAAACAGTATAATATGCACATATTTGCTTGAAGTGCCTGTCTGAAAAACATCATAATATACATATATTACACTGATGAACTTTAGGTAGAAGGAAAAGCATCCAAGAAAAAAATCTTCCATCAGCCCTCAGTGCAACTCATCAATAGCTGCAGAGACGAGGGCCTGTTGTTTCAGGTGCCACGCATACATCTCAGGCTCTGCCAGCTACCCAGAAAGGCACTTGGCATCATCTTCATTTCAGATTCTTTGTAACTGAAGTGACTCATCAAAGGCCACAGAGTCAGAGAGTGGCAAAGGAAGCTGGAGTGGAAATCCAGAGACCAAGAATTTTAAAACCCGTGCTCTCTGAATAATGCCTCTGTCTTACCTGACAAACAAACATACTCTATAGTAAGTAACTGGCACTAAGGTAAATCAATATGCATGGCAGTGGTAGCCAATATCAGAGGTGTCAACTAAGACTGAGAATCATGTTATGAATAGTGACATCAGAAGCCACAGCACATTAAGCTGCCCTGATGTTTTTGAAAAGCATTTTTAGCTCTTTCTGGAGAAAGGACACCCTAAGGATGTGATACCATGCCATATCCAGATTATTAACTTAATCACAATTTCTTTCCGATTGTTTCACAAAGCTCCAATCACTGGAAAATTTGCCTTTGCTTATTGTAAATCATATGAGGTTTAAGCAAAAACATGAGGCACTTAGAATAGCAGACTATGAAGGAGCCAGGAATCATTTATGACAAATAGGAAGAGATTGCAATCTGAAAGGCTCTGCTCTCTTTCTCATATATTCAGAGAATATATGACCCAGCACTGCCAGGCATGATATACCCTCGCCCAAAGGAAAATCTTTTTAAAAACAAATTCAGGACTCAAGATATAGCTCCATAGCAGAGTGACAGCTTAGCACTCGGAAGGCTCTGGGCTCAAGTCCCAGCCCTGAAAAGAAAATTCAAACTTTTGTTTGTGCGATTTAGGCCTTTTATTTTTCATCAGGTAAAGACATAAATTGCATCTCTTTCTTCTTCCACATAGACATGTACTCTTCCTCTCTTCTTTTGAAAATCATTCTCTTGGTTTCTGCCGAATGTGTGCTAGTCTGCTTGAAAGGCATTTATGATATGGTAACATGTGACAGTTTAAAAATACTTTTTAGTTGTAGATGGACACAATACCTTTATTTTATTTCTTTATTTTTATGTGGTGCGAGGGATCAAACCCAGTGCCTCATGCATGCTAGGCACTGAGCCATAACCCCAGCCCACATGTAACATTTTAAAAATAAATGAAAACAGGATTGTTCTGTGGAGAATTGAGGCTCACTTTCTTATGGAAGGCTGTTATAAATATAAATTTACCTTCTCCACATTAACTCCTCATAAGCCTTACCCTAATTAGTAGAAGAATTAATAAGTGGGATGACACCAAATTAAGAAACTTCTGTACAGCAAAGGAAACTCTCTGAAGAGAGAGCCTTCAGAATGGGGGACAAGTCTTTGCCAGCTACTCTTCTAAAAGGATTAATAGCCAGAATGTAAAAGTAACTAAAAAACTTAACCCCCCCAAAAAAAATCCCAACCAATAAAGGAGAAAATAATCTATGCAGAGATTGCTCAAAAAAAGAAATACAAATGTCCAGAATATATATATATATATATNTATATATATATATATATATATATATATATATATATATATATAAATGTTCAACAGCCTTAGGAATCCGGGAAATGCAAATAAAAACTACATGAAGAATTCATCTCATTCCAGTTAGCATATAAATAACCATAACTGTTGGTGGGGATTGGAAGGGAGGTACATTTATACATTATTAGTGGGACTGTAAATTGGTACAACCACTTTGGAAAACAGTATGGAGAATCTTCTAAAGACTAAGAATGGACCCACCATATCACTCAGCTATTCCAGTTCTTGGCATTTATCCCAAAGAACTAAAATCAATTTACTATAGTGATGCATGCATACAAGTGTTTATACCAGCACAATTCACAATAACCCTGTTACAGAGCCAGGTGGCCGTCAATAAGTGAATGGATTAAAAATGAAGTATTACTCAGCTGTAGAAAATAATGAAATGAATCTCATTTGCAGGTAAATGAAGGGAACCAGAGAACATCACACTAAGTGAAATAAACTGGACCCAAAGTCAAAGGTGAAATGTTTTATATGTGGAAACTAGAAAGAAAAGAAAAAAATAATAATTTCATGAAAACAGAAGGGAAAACAACAGATTATAGAAAGGGGATAGAGACTGAAGCAAAAGGAAATTTACCCAATTATGTTATGTCCATCTACAAGTATACCACAATGATTCTTTCTTACACATATAATTATAATGCACTGATTAAAATAATTATAATAATCATAATCATAGAAGGAACATCAGGAGAGCAGATCAAGAGGGTTGAGGGAATGAAGTGGAGGAGGAAAAGGAAAGTTCTAGAAAATGAGCTTGATCAGACTATATTATGTGCATGGATGAACACGGCATAATGAATCCCTCCTTTATTTATAATTACAATGCACCCATAAAAATAAATAAACAAAAGAAGAAACAGATAGAATTAAAGGTTCTTCATAGAAAATTATTTACTTTGTTCTTTTTCCATATGGGTTTTCCTGTATTTTTTTTTAACCACATTTTTTAAGAAAAATTCTGAGTATCAAGAAACTGAATGCTGGTAAATAACTTCCTGTTTTGCATCACAACATTGAGTTTGGAAGAACTTGTTTAAGGTCTAAGCTGAACTTAGTCAAGAAATGAACTTTCAGGGAGTTGTTCATTTTGGGGGTAGGTTTAGGAAGGATAAATGGCACCAGAGCCTTTAAACACTCAAGGATGGAAGTTAGAAAGACTAACTAGAGGACTGAAAACTGGACTTGAAGTGGATACAGAAAGCTGCTTTATTCAGAGTGGGAAGAGAAAATCAAACTTATTTTCCATTTTCATTTCCAAGGTGAAGCGTAGCGCAGAGAACCCTATTTATTTTGCTAGGTATCACAATAACACTCTCTCTGGACTCTTTTCTAACTTACTTCATTTCAGTGTGTATATCCTATGAGCATGACTGTGAGTGGAAGTGATTTTTTCAACCCACAAGTATTTCATGAAGCACAATGCCTAACACAGAGTTGCATCCCCCTACACCCTTACGACGAGATTAATCTTGATTTAGATTTTCAAGACTGTACCAGGAATTTCAGATAAAATTGCAAAAGGTGACCTTTAAAAAAAAATCTCTTTTCAGAGACAGCTTAGAAAGTTCTCTGGAAATCAGTGCCTCCACTTTTTGCCTTCCAGTTTTTGATGTGTTGGTTTGAAGTCAATCATTTTGTCATTCAAGAAGTGATCATACATTTCTTAGAGAAAATAAGGGCACGAGAAAAGATGACTTTTTACTTTAAATAATGGTAACTAATGCTTATCAAGGAAGGTTTGTTCTGCTCAGAATTAAAGTGATCATATATAATAAGACTTTAGCATTTTGCTTTCCATCCAAACCAAGAATGCTTGCTCAGGCGCCTTTGAGAAATAACACAAGATTACTTATGCTATTAGATTCTGTCAGCATAAATCTTTCTCATTGGCAATGAGAATGCATTTATTTATTTAATTTTGAAAAAGGAACCCTTTCAGATGCCATGAAAATGAATACTCCTAAATTAATACAATTAAAGGCAGTGAAACTTTTATCCATTATTATGTGATAGCCTTTGCATGGCACAACATCCACAAGACTGCAAATTATATTTCAGTCTTTACCCACTTGGGCAAATAAACACTTATTATCATCACTCATTTATGATCTAATTCAATCATCTGGGCAATAGATTTTAATGGGTTCTGCTACTTCTTGATGTGCCCCAAGGGACACAGAATTGTGTTTAGTTTTCCTTCCAGCATCTGAAATAC
Source organism: Marmota marmota marmota (assembly GCF_001458135.2). Lineage (NCBI taxonomy): Eukaryota > Metazoa > Chordata > Mammalia > Rodentia > Sciuridae > Marmota > Marmota marmota. The sequence continues at coordinate 9,024,936 of NW_026000068.1, forward strand.
AATGTTGGTTTTACCCTTGTGCAAATGTACTCAGCTCTGCCTGCCTGACGTGTGGGAGAGGGCACAGTGGTGATGGACTAGGGATTCGTTTCGGGGACACTCACAGCTTTAGCTGTTTTTCCATTTATAACATATGAAGTTGGGCAAAGATTTGTGATCTCTCATCTGTGACTGGACACAGGTGCTATGACCCAGCAGAGAGCTATATCCCATGTGAAATGAGGACATCCTTCTCAGGCAAATAGTTGCCACATTTCTACATTTCAATCTCAACACCCGTGGAGGCAGCACCAAACAGCACCAAACACGTTATTCGGGCATTTTATCATGAATCCTCTTTTTTGAAAACATTGTCCAAGGTAAGTCTAGAACTGATTTTTTACAGATTATCTCAAAACTTGGAGTCTTTTAGAGGCAGAATTTCTGGAAGCAGTTGCGCAATCCTGGAAACAACGTGGATTATCACAAATGTATGACAATGGATATAGTCATCACATTAAGTCATGATACCCTTTGTGGTATGGTTCAGATTTTTAAGCTAAAAAAAAAAAAAAGTAACAGTATTTGTTCAAGGTCACAGAGCTAATAAGTGGTGATACTAGAACTCTTGACCCCAGAGTTGGCATCCTTTCTACTCAATCACCTTCAGAAATCTAAATATTCTTTGATTCTTCATTGGTAAGGAAGGGGTAAATTATCTCCTAAAGGCTGTGCTAGATTATTTCCAAAATGTAAACATTTTGGGCCACCTCTCTATTCCTGCATAGGACACTATTGTACCAGCATCCTCTGAGCAGATTTTGCCACCAGTACAGGTGACTTCAAAGCCAAACCACATGGCCATCAGTGCAATGCCTGCCTCCACTCCTGGCATGTCCCCTTCTGCTCCATGTCAGCTGTCCACTGGGGTCCCTGGTTATTCCTGTTACCAGAACCCCTTATATTCCCAACTCCCTTCAAAACTCAGCAACTGTGCTAGCCCAGGAGAGGCATGGGCTTGTTGCTTGCTTGGGCTCTGGGCTCTGGACTCTGGCCCTGGGACGTCAACCCAGTTTCAGCTGTCTGATATCTTTAAGCCATGAGCAGCTGCACCCTGACGTGACCTCACACATTTAGGAAGCACTACAGGTTCTACTGCTCTCTTGGGGATCCACAAGGTACAACTCGATTAGAGGTCATGAGGCGGGTCAAACTCAAAGATGTTTTATAAGGAATAAATAAATAAGGTCAAAATTAAATGAGACAGCACATGGGAAGTGTTTAGCAGAGGACTTGCCATAGATTAAGTGGCTATTACAAGTTTTATCTTTATTAGAGTTGTTATTTGTTGCAGTTTAGGGAGTTTAAAAGTTTAAATGATTTAGTATAACCACGCTGCTGCTGATAAAGCTCACTGTTTTCCTAATATGCAGACTAGAGTCCTAGATTGCCACTTAAATCTTGTCTCTATAAACAATGCAGCAGTCTTAAATTTGCCACTTTATGTAGAAAAATTGAGTCTTAAGTATTAAAATTCACCATTATAATTTCTGCTTGGCCGCATTCAGTGGAAAGGTTTTATTTTGTCCTACTAAAAACAATATATTGAAAGATAAAGATTCCCACTTTCAGGGATGCAGGGGCTTTTGAAGCCAAGAACAGAAACCCCAAGTTCAGGGATAGACCTCAAGTGTCCTGACTGTCAAGGTTTATAACAGCACACACGCTAACTCTCTGTTCTCAGAATGAAAAGTATCTCCAGATAGTTCTTTTCTTTTTCTACCCAGAAAATAAATATATATATATATATATATA
>NW_026000068.1:9026740-9029760 GCF_001458135.2 Marmota marmota marmota
TATATATATATATATATATATATATATATATATATATATATATATATATATATATCTCAACTCTTCCCTATGCAGCATGAATTCCCAATACTTAGAGAGAGATATTAAATGACACTTCACTTAATAATTGCTGGGCTCAGTGGCACACACCTATAATCCCGGCAGCTTGGGAGGTTGAGGCAGCAGGATCATAAGTTTGAGGCTCTCCTTAGCAATATAGTGAGGCCCTAAAAAAATCAAAGGGCTAGGGGTATAACTCAGTGGTAAAGTGCCTCTGAGTTCAACCTCCAGGGCTAAAACAAAAACAAAAGCAAAAGAAGAGAACAGAAAATCCCAGCCAACTTTAAAGTTACAACAATAAAATCTTTGTATGTTTGTACCTGGAAGGAATTGTATGTACACTCGACAGTAATTTAATTAATATTTTGTGAATTTACAAATATGTTGAAGCCAAAACGTCATCTTAAATGTTAATGTGAACCCAGAGAGTGGAACAGGCCAGTTAGGATAGGATGCTTGTGAACTTGTCAGGTGTTAGAACTACACATGTCCCAATCCAGTATAGCTTTATGAACCCTGTTACTGACTTTTACTCCTGGTATTATAAGGCCTGAGACAACAAACAAAAACAAGCACAAACAACAACAAAGACCACCTTTGACCTGGAATGTGTTACTTCTGCCCCCTCAATGTGGTTGACCTAACTCATCTTAAGCATGTTCTTGCTCCAGCGAAAAAAATGTCATGGAATCATGCACTTTCAGAGCTGAAATGGATTTTCTGCATAGTTCAGCTAATAGTCCTCATAAATATAGAAACCAGAGACAGGCATTTCAGAAAAATTCAAATGTTTGCACTCAAGGATTGGTGAAATGATTTTCCAAGAAGTAGTTTTAGTTTAGAAAGAAATAAGGGTACAGTCCTTGCTTCTGGGAGATACTATGTAACATTTATGTAAATTCTGAGGAAAAGTTAAAAATTATTACAAGAGTAAAGTGATATTAGGATTTCTGTTTTTATTTATTTTTATTATATCAGGAATTAAACTCGAGGTGCTTAAACACTAAACCATATCCCCAGCCCTTTTTGTATTTTCTTTAGAGGGGGGAGCTCACTGAGTTGTTTAGGTCCTTGTTAAGTTGCTGAGGCTGGCCTTGAACTCACCATCCTCCTGCCTCAGCCTCCTGAGCTGCTGGGACTACAGATGTGTGCCCCCACACCTGGGTCATTATTATTTTTTTAATTGGTATTTGATACCTAAGTTAAATTGAGCCCTATGGATGAACTGAACTGGTAAAATGTCAATGAGAAGAACAAGGCTGAAAGGCAGCTGACATCACAGCAAGTGACCACACCATGCTAATTTCAAGGCTTTAGAGAGAGACTGAAATTGGCATCATTGCTGAGGAATGCACCTGCCCTCCATAGGCCAGTGCTGTCTGCACACATTTCTTCACTGTGCCCACTCATACCAAGCAAAGGGCATAGTTCTTGGCCAAAAGCAAAGAGCTGAGGGGCAGAGAGGTCACAGTTCTACTTCTGAAGTCTAGGTTGTTTACTCCTTGCTTTTGATGACCCCTCAGGCACAGGTCTTGGGGGAAATGCTTTCTCTCCTTCTGCCATGACCTGACTTTTTGATATCCGTTTTGGATTTGGCCTTCTGTGAAGCATGGACACATGGCAGTCATCTCGTCTCTTCTGGGGACCAGGCTTTGGTGTCTTCCAGTTGCGCTGTCTTTGCGGCCCACTCCCTAGTGTGGCAGTGGGAGGGAGTCTGAGGGCATCGGCCCACTCCCTAGTGTGGCAGTGGGAGGGAGTCTGAGGGCATCAGTGTTTGCCGTTACAGCTCAGGTTTTATTCTCTGGGTGCTATTGTTGCCTATATGGAAGAAAGTTTGTATTTCTCTTTTTTTCCCACAGAATAATTGGCAGGATATAGAAATAGGCTATGATGGAGGAAGAAATATCCACAAAATTATCTAATGCTCAAAAGATAAAAATAAAGTTACAAATATAAAAAAGAAATAAATTCCATTACTTGGGTCTTGGGAAATAACTTATTTTTATGTTATGTAGTATTAATGTCAACAAAGAAATGAGCTGCTGTGATTCTAATCTATGTATTTCTTAATATGGGTCTGCAAAAAATATCCAATCATAGTGCAAAGAAACGAGGAGACAACAGAATTCACATCTAGGTGGACATTGCCTGGCTGCCCCTCTTCCCTGAATTTGCATCTCTTCAGACTTGATACCAAGTGTGGACTTTCCATCTATCTTAGTCCTGCATTTAAAACTCATTAAAAATCTGTTTGCCATTCCTCTCAAAGATTAATCACACAAGTCCAACATAATAGCTTTGCCAATTTAAATGCTCCCACTTTAACATTTCATTTCAAGTGTACTGTAATTATAGTATATTGCTTCTGGCCAAGTAAGAAAATGTATTCAAATAATAACCCTACTTTTTGGTATATGATATGCTCTTAGGACCATTCCTCATGTTAATTATGTACAAAACTTGAAAATGGACTTATACATGTCTTCAGAAGTAATAGCAATCCATCCATCCATTCTTTCACCTACCCACCTGTCTCTTAAAATTGTACAGCTATGTAAATGTGCATAAATACATAAAGGGGGTAATTATTATTCTCTGGTGTAATTATTTATTCTTTGCACCATCACTTTTTCTTTCCATTTGTATTTTCAATGAAAAATGTTGACACCAGAGATCTGAGTTACGTGCTTTCTCAGGTTGATAGGCATGCCCATGACGGGGAGGTGCTCCCCAGTTGGCTGACTGCTAACCACAACCACGACCCATCCATTCCAGTTAGTGGTGCTCTCCAGTTGGGTGACTGCTAACCATAACCACTTGCCATTCCCCGGTGGAGAGCTATGGCTGACTCTGGCAGGATGATGAAGTCAAATCATGAATCCTTAGGGAGGGCTATAATAATATTTAAGAAAAAAAAAAAAAATATATATATATATATATATATATATATATATATATAT
>NW_026000068.1:9030532-9046505 GCF_001458135.2 Marmota marmota marmota
AACATTTAACAGGGATGAGAGGTGGGAGGGAAAGGGAGAGAGAAGGGAAATTGCATGGTAATAGAAGGAGACCCTCAGGGTTATACAGTGGAGGAGGTAGAGAGAGAGGAGGGGAGGGGAGGGGAGAGGTGGGGACGGGGGGAGGGTGGAGGATGGGAAAGGCATCGGAGCACAACAGACACTAGTATGGCAATTTGTAAATCAATGGATGTGTAACTGATGTGATTCTGCAATCTGTGTATGGGGTGAAGGTGGGAGTTCATAACCCATTTGAATCAAAGTGTCGAATATGATATGTCAAGAAATTTGTAATGTTTTGAACAACCCACAATAAAAAATTAAAAAAAAACAAAAGAAAAAGAAAATGAAAATCCAAATCACATTGAGCTATCACTGTTAGAATGTCTATTATCAAGAAGACAAAAGATAAGTGTTGAAAATATAGAGAAAAGGAAACCCTGTACATCATTGATGGGAATAGAAATTTGTACAGCCATAAAAAAACTACAGTAAGAGATTTCCTCAAAAATATTAAAAACAGAACTGCTGTAAGTTCCAGAAATCCTACTGGATATATCTCCAAAGGAAATGAAGTCAGTAGGTCAAAGAGATATCTGTACCACTATGTTTATTGCAGTATTATTGACAACAGCCAAGGTATGGAATCAACCTAAGTGTGCATCAACAGATACATGGATCAAGAAAAGTGTGGTATACATGCAACAGATTAGTGTTCAGCCATAAAAGAACAAAATCCTTTCATTTGCAATGACATGGATAAACCCGGAAAACACTCTATTAAATGAAATAAGTCAGAATAGAAAGACTGATACCACATGATCTCACTCATATGTAGAATCTGAAAAAGTTGATCTCATTAAAGTAGAGAGTAGAGTGGTAGTTATCAGAAGCTTAGGTGGTTGTGGAGGGAAGATGGGAGATGTTGGTCAAAGGATATGTAAGTGCAATTAGATTAAAGGGGAAAATGTCCAGAATAGGAAAACATGTGGATACAAAGTAGATGAGATTGTGGATGGGGGATAAGGAGAGAGGATGGTGGATAAGATAAATGGGGAATTATTATTAATAATTATGTTGTTTTTTTTGGGGGGGGGTAATGAAAATGTTCTAACATTGATTGTGGTGATGGTTGCACACTTTGTGAATAAACTAAAAACCACTGTATTGTACACTGGATGGATGAATTGTATGCTATGTGAATTATATCTCAGTAGATTTTTTTTAAAAAATTTGTCTATTAAAGAGTTTAAAGCCCAAAAGTGCTTTTCTATCCTGAGCCAATTAAAAACTCTTGGAAGTCTAAAAAAAAAAATAATAATAATTGGAAAAGCACTGGGCAAAGCAGGCAGATGTTTATGAACTATAGGTCCAGCTAAGTTTTGGCAGCCAGAAAAATGTTCCTTTGTAAGTTTTTATTTGTAAGTGAAATAAGCAGATTCTGATTTCCTCCGTTTGTTTATCTTATACTCATTGGCAAAGTAAGTTCCACAGATTGCAAAAGCTAAGAGTTAGTTTCAAAGCAATTCTAACCAGTTATTTTGGTATTTTGAGCTACTTTTAACCAGTGATGACCCAATACTGCAACAGACTTCTCAGAGTACACCTAAAGGATATAATTTAAAAATTTAATTGTAGAAGTGTTGGATATTTTGCTCATTCATTTGTCAGGTATCTACTTATTACCTACAATGTGCCTGGACCTCTTTAGGCATTAGAAAAATCAGCCATGAGCCAAACAGGCAAAAATTTCTTTCAATTTTGGAAGAATTGCAGTTTGGAAAGAAATATAATAAATAGATATACAATATGTTAGAAGGTGATTAAAAAGAAGGAAAGAAAGAAAAGAAACAGGCATGGTAGTGTTGAGGGTTGAGTCCTGGGGCTGGGCTTTGCTGAGTAGGGACTGGGAGGAATAAGGCAGTGGCAGGTGGCCTTGAGAAGAGTCCTGGTGGAAGAAGACCCTCTGCTACATCCCTGAGTGACAGGGCCAACCAGGACAAGGATCAGGGGAGCCAATCAGGAGAGCTGATGCTGGGAGGAACTCAGAGGGGCACCAGGGCGGGCAGCTATATTAGGGTGGCTGCTCTGAGGGTTTTCCCTTCCCTCTGCCTCCTCCGAACGTCCTGAGGCCTTGTCAAGCGTTGGAACTAGGGAGTGAAGGTCTCCAGCTTGTGTTTAGAGTCAGGCTGATGATGCTTGTGTTGCGAGCGGCCTGTTGGAGAACCGAAGCTCGGAGACCAGTTACGGGGAAAGGCCACTCTGCAGGTGAGACGGCACCTGGATGAGCAGGAGTAGCTGCCAGTGCTGGCTACAATTATGAAAATGACGGTGTCCAGACTGGCTGCTGGACAGAACAGGAGGCTTAAGAGAGAAAAAGAGCTGAGCTTGGCTCCTGCGCTTCATTAACTACAGGCGGGGAATCTTCAACCCTGAGTTGGACGTGGTACTCAGTCACTGTGACCATGATTATTTTAGATATATAACAGCATGGAAGAGGAATGCCTTCCTTGGTCACCTCCAATACAGACAGAGATCCCAAGATCTGTTCTTGAAGGCTTTGCTTCTCCTCACTTAAAGGACAGTCCTCTCTTCTTCTCCCACCCAATTTTGTCTTTAGTCTTCACAATCATCATAAATATTTGGTTTCTTTTTTTTTTCTTTTTATTTGTCTTTTGAGAGACACATTTTTTTCTTAAATAGTTACATTTAAAAATATTATAGTATTTTACTTTTCTCCTATTGTTCACATTATTACTAACCTAGATAATTTTACCCATTAGGTAGTATTAAGATATTTTACAAATATCGGCCTTTCACTATGCATACTTATTCAGAGTTTTTCTTGAGACAGGACTTACTCTCAAACTGTGCTATTCCTCTTTGAATTCTCTTCCTGACCCTAGTGTTACTTACACATTGAGTAGTTGAAGGGTTGGACCCAATTACTGGGTTGGGTATGTGTGTTTTGGCAAATGGTTAAAAATCAAAACACAATAAATGTAGGACCTGTGTACCTGTCGTTCTCACATGGTCCGGTTTCCAATTTTGAAATGCAAGTATTAAGCAGACAGATGAAAGTGACACAGCTTTCCTGTCACCTTTATTTTTGCCAAATGAGCTGGAATGCAGATCACTGTTGACTCTGCGTTTCCCGATCTGTAATTATTTCAGGAGCAGCTACTGAAAACTCAGAGCTGTGACTCAACATCTGTTTCCCTTTCCAAAATGGCGAAGGCCCTGAAAATACCAAGACCCATTAAGCTGATGAAACCAACTTAGTAGGTTGGTCTGGTTTAGCCTTTCCAAAAACACTGATGGAAAGATGACCAAATCCATCTGGAGTTTGCTGTCATTTCCTGGAATTTCATTATGAAAACTGTGGGTGTTGCCACAGTGTAGTTGGCTTGCTCGTAGCAGAACGTGGGTGGAAATGGCAGATGACTTCCATCTACAAGGGACAGATAGCCATGTGTGGATAGTCTTCCCTCAGTAAGATTTTATAATACAGACTAGTGGTGCAACCAAAAATGAACTTGATACAAATCTTATTTTCTCCTCAAAAAAGATAAGACCATTTTTAAATATAGGAGAGTGTTCTTCCTTATAGCCATTCACCTGGAAAGAAGCTCATTTTGAAGAATAACTAATAGCCATTGAGTTCTTTTTTTTTAATTGTTCTTTTTAGTTAGAGATGAGAGTAGGATCTATTTTGATATGTTTATACAAGCATGGAATACATCTTATTCTAATTAGGGCTCCATTCTTATGGATATGAGATTTACTGTGGTGTATTCATATATGTACACAGAAAAATTATGTCAGATTCATTCCACTCTCTTCCCTTTTCCTATCTCCCTTTTGTTCCCTTCATTCCCTTTTGTCTAATCCCTTCTATTCTTCCCACCCTCTTATCTTGGGTTAATTTCCACATATTAGAGAAAACATTCGACCTTTCATTTTTTGGGATTGGCTTATTTCACTTAGCATAATAGTCTCCAGCTCCATCCATTTACTGGCAAATGTCATGAAGTCAGTCTTCATAATGGCTCATTAATACTCCATTGTGTATATATACCACATTTTTCTTTATCCTTTCATCTGTTGAAGGGAACTTAGGTTGGTTCCATAGCTTAGCTATTGTGAATTGTACTGCTACAAACATTGATGTGGTCAGGTATGTTGTCACATGCGGGTAATACTGGTGGCTCCAGAGGCTGAGGCAGAGGATTTCAGTCAGCCTCAGCAATTCAGAAAGCCCATAAGCAACTTAGCAAGACCCTATCTCAAAATAAAATAAAGGATTAGGGATGTGGCTCAGTGGTTGAGCATACTTGGGTTCAATCCCTGGTACCAAAAAAGAAAAAAAAAAGGAGAAAACAAAACACAACAAAACAAAAACCCTGTGTTCTGCTCATATTTCAGAGGACAAGGTAAGCTGAGTGCAGTCTAGAAGTGAGTGCTGGACACAGTAAATGCACAGAGTCTATGTGTATTGCTCACCAGGTCCTTTTGTCAGACCTACCATGAACCCCTTCAGAGGCCAACCTACAAGGCTGGGGTCCAGATCATTGTTTACAGGGAATCTACAACATGGCCCTGGATGTGCAAAAAATCTCTCTGGAGTCAGACACGTGGTGGCCTTCATCACAGACTGTTGGAGTGGGGTCCTCTCCAGGCTGGCCTACCTGACCCTGCCAAGATGGAACAGCTCTGACCACGCCTCTTTCCCTCTCCTGCCACCTTCCTCTTCCTGGGAAGACTTTGTATGATCTGCTTCCTCTGAGTCACTGGGCTGGCTCTGAGAGACCCCATCCTTGGGTTTGTCCACATCCAAGGCTGGGAGGGGCCCTGTTACTTGTGAGGGCCTCTGGGATGAACGGCTGTAGTTTAAGTGCCAGGGCCTGATTTATTCAGATTTCCTTTGTCTCTAATCTCATATCCAGTCTAAGTGGGGTGACCTTAGCCAGAATATTCAATGAGTGTAAATCATTTGTGACATGTTCTGGCCTTTGCATTATAATGTGGTTTTCTGTTTGTTTGCATGTGTGGATAAAAATAAACAAGTAGACTAAAGAAATGAGTACATTTTTTTTTACAAGATTCTTTTAAAAGGTGACTTGGGCTTATAGGAGGATCTTTTTATTTAGGAAAATTTTAATGTTATTTAATACAAGTAGTACTAATGGAGGAGGTTCTGAAATGAATTTGGACCAATCAACTTTCTTGTGAAACATTTCACTTTTACATGCAGAAGTTCTAAGAAATATTTTTTTAAGTTTATAATTCCTACATACTACTTTAGGGGGTGAATGACAAATAAAACAAAAGCCTTGCCTTTACATTTAGTCAAAAAATTAAGATACAAAATTTTAGCTTTAAAGGTTAAACACTGTTTTATCTTTTAAAGATACTGTGCTGTTCTTCTTCCCTTGATGAAAACATGGATAAATTTCAGTTTCGATTAATGCAAATTCAAGAGTTAAAAGTTGTGTCAGTGTGAGACGCTAAATCAGAGTCAGTACACCAAGAAGTGGTGAAGGAGATTCCAGGCACAGCCAGCTATAAAGCTCAGTTCCTGCACTATTCTCAGGGTGTCAGCCCTCACATCAAGGTGGCCCCAGTCCATGGAACAGGGGACCAAGACTGCTGTTACTCAAACACTCCCAGAATGCTTAACATACAGGATTGCCTTGTTCATTTCCAGACATTCTATCTGGTCCTTTTTCAAATTTTATAGTCTCTTATTGTTTCTTTCAGCTTGCTCAAGTAACTCAAATTCCTGGGTTGCTAATCATTCCATTTGTTGAAATTGCTGACTTCTGCATGTCGGCTTATTTATCTTGTCTCTTGAAATTTTTAACTTTTGGCTCATTCCGGTAGACTTTTTTCCTCCTTTCCTGAGGGATCCTGGCATAATCTGCTGTGTGGAAGAGCCTCCAGAGAAGAGTCACATTTGTCTGTTCTGTGGCCCTAAGGGATTCTGGACACATCTTCAGGCAGACTTCTTCAGCAGGCATTTCTGGATGACGTATGTTGTGTGACTTTGGATTCTACGTCAAGTGGGTCTGGAACCTGGGTTTCTCACAGGAGAATATTTCCTCATCTGAGGCCCCCAAGATGGCAGGATGCTCTGCCGATTCCAAACTCGTGGTCAGAGAATTTCTAGCTTTCCACAGTCAGGGCTACCCCGGCTTCTAGGCCTTGTTCACGGTTCTAGTTCCCTCCTCACTCAGCGTACTGGGTATGTCCTTTGCATCTGCTTCTCCTTGATCTCAGACTCCTCTGGATCTACCACCTTGAGTTCCATCATATCAGCTTGGTTTCTCCATTTCTGTTCCCTTCCCTGAGATTTCTCTTTCTTTCCCTGAAGATCAGCTCTGTATTCATGTTGGGGGAAGTCACAGTTGATTTCTAATATGTGAGACAAAGCCCAGTCAATATCCAGTCTGTCAGTCATGTTGCTGGGAACTGGATAAGCCGATTTGGAAATGGGAACACCAAACCCAGGATCTCTTTAACCTATCAGGTCCCATGTCTTCAATTCAATAAATATTTCAACAGCATGAACACAGGTTCATTAAAATAGGCTGGGATTCATAATCTAGAGCTTATACACCTATCATATTAATATCAGTATAATTACTATAATTGTTTTCCCATTATTATTAGATAATTGTATTGAATACTATATAATTATATTATATATTATAGTTAAGTTTTTATAGGAGTCTCACATCTGGGAAAATGAGATGAGATGGATTAATTTACCTTCGGCACAGAAAGATGGAAAGCTGCTGCATTTATTGGAGCAAAAGAGCATCCAAACCTGGATTCCCTTTCCAAGAAGACAGTCAACTGACAGTGTTCATTACAAACAGAAATTATCACATCACAGAGGCTGACAAAAGACAGGCAGGCTAAGTGTTGTCTCCTTAAGGCCAGAAAACCCCAAATCACATCTCCAAGGCCAGTTCCTTGGAAATCTACTTACCTTTGTAATTTCCACTTGTAACTTTCTTGACAGATTTTCTCCTTAGAGTATGATAAATACTTAGGTCATTTTTTTCTTGTTAACATTTCCAGTATGTCAATTATCAACTTGAATCTCCTCCTGGTAGACTTCTCTCCTCTTTGGCCACCCACCCCCATGATGCAAGGATTCAGTGCCATTAACTCCATTGGTTTCTCTCTTGTCTCCATTCAGTTTACTGCCATTCCTGACCCCGGCCTCTGCCTAGACTCTTCTTGCCTAAGTCCCTCCTTCCAGAACACTTGTTTACAGCTCAGTCCTTCAGAGGCTCCTGAATATGGTCCATATACACCCAAAGTGCTTACAGCACATAATAGTTCTATTATCCATTCTACTCTTAACCCTACTTCTTTCTTAAATAGACTATTTTTAAGGAGTTTTAGAATTAGGACAATCTTAAGAAGATATACAAAGAGTTCCTGTGTGTCCCACGCCAATTTTATTCCCCTTAATATCTTATTTTATATTGATGCAATATATTTATCAGAAATATTGAATCAATATTGACATATTTTCATTAACTGAACATTAACTGAAGCCCTAGGTTTATTTAGATTCCCCCTGCCCTTTTTTTTTCTGTACCAAGGATTGAACCTAGGAGTGCTTAAACACTGAGCTTCATCCTCAGTATTTTTATTTTGAGACAGGGTCACACTAAGTTGTTTAGGGCCTCACTAAGTTGCTGAAGCTGTGTGTGTGTGTGTGTGTATGTGTGTGTGTGTGTGTATATATATATATATATATATATATAGTTAGTTAGTTTTTAGTTGTAGTTGGACACAATACCTTTGTTTTATTTATTTATTTTTATGTGGTGCTGAGGATCGAACCCAGGGCCTTGCACATGCAAAGTGAATGCTCTACTGCTGAGCCACAACCTCAGCCCTCCGAAGCTGGTTTTGAACTTGTGATCCTCTTGCCCCTGTTTTTGATGATAATGATGGTTTTGGTGAGTGCTGTTCAGGCGTGTGGAATGTCCCATTACTGTTTTCCTCATGGTTCCACTGGGAAAATTGGTTTGGGGGAGGAGAGCCCCAAAAGGAAAACCGTGTTCATATGCCATCCAAACAAGAGCACAAACGACCACACGGCCCATCTCTTTTGGTGTTAACTTGGCTGGTCTGGCTGGTCAGGTTCAGGAACCTGATACGTGGATGTACTAGTCACACATTAGTTCTTGGCACTCTCTTCCAGAGGCTTTCTGTAAGGTCTCTCTTTATTCAATTGCATTTTACTGTTGTTTCCTTTAATCTTTTATACTTGCAACCATCAATGCTTCAGATACCCCACATGCTAATATAATAAGTATATAAATATCCTATTTATCTTTGTATTTATTAGATAAAAGACAGTATTTTTGCATTTGTAATGTAAAAAAACACTATATAACATTATATGCACTATAATAAAAAGTTCTTATAAAAACTTGTTTTCAAACAATGCTATGTTTCAAGAAATCATCTAGTTGATTACTCTGACTGCTAATTAATAGTCCACCAGGAAATCAAATACATTTTCCAGACTCAAATTATGGCAACAGTTAAGGATCCTCCCCGATCCTGTGTCCACCCAGATCCTGTGTCCACCCCGAATGCTAGACTTAACCCCTGGGATGAGTTCTTTAGGGAGAATGTCTTTGCTGTATGTTCCCAGGGGTGGAAAGAGTGGGTGCTGGTGCTACCTACAATCTGACTCAGAGGGGCTGCACCTGTTCCCAAAGGGCTCCAGGGCCTCTTTGCCCACAGCCTCACTAGGATTTAGTATTATCTGACTTTCCAATACTCCTCACAGTGATGAGTCTAAGGCAGTACGACCTTTTTGCTTTAATTTTTCTTTGATGATTATTTGTGAGGTTTCAGTACTCTTCAAAAGTCATGACAGTTTGTCTCTTACTTGAATTGCTTAATTGAATCCTTTGTGCATGTTTATTTCATGGTTTATGCCCTTTGTCTCTCAGTGTATTCTGAATATTAATCTTTTGCCAGTTTTGTGTCAAGTCACCTTGTACTAGCTGTCACCATTGTTTATCACGTTCTTCCTTAAATTTGTAATCTTTTATTTTTACAGAGCGAAGTATATAAAATTCCCTATTTATGACTTGACTTTTGGGTTATCTTGTTTAAGAAACATGTATCTTTCTCATGGTCACTAGTATACTCTTCTACATTATGCATGATGGCTTTGATGTGGGAATAATATTAATTTTTGTTCACAGAGTGGTTCAACTCTCAACATGATAGACTAAACAACTTATTCTTTCGCCTATGATTTACAATGCCAAGGCCATCACACAGGAGGCCCCCTTACATACTCAGGTCTAATTGTGAACTCCAGTTTGTTACTTGATTATTTGTTTATTCATTCATGAATATTCATCATATTCAATGCAGATTCTAATTAAAATTCAAATTATATTCCTTATAGTTAAATGGGCTATTAATGTGTGTTATATCCATATTTATTTGTCTTTCAAAGCCAATGAACTCAGATTCTTCCCAATTACCTGTTTTTATGTAATTGTTTAATTTACTGCCTGTCCAAGCATTTTACTTCCCTGCAACCCTGTACCCAGGACAGGTAGCAAAACAAAGAGAAAAGGCCAAGGGCTTTGGCTGCACAGATATGGATTAAATCTTAGGCCCTCACTCACTGCATGACCACTGCCATGTTACATCCACCATCAAGGCCCTATTTTTTTTTTTTTATGGGAGAAAATAAAATAACAGTATTAGCTGACATTAATTATACATCTTTAATTTTGCCCTAAAAATCAGCAGGCAAATTATGAAGTTTGCCCAAACTTGCACAGCTAATAAGTAAGTGGAAGGGTAAGGATTTGAACTCAGGATATTCAATGATAGCAACTGTTATCAAATAAGGAATCTGTATTGCCTTATCAGGACCTTGGAGAGAAACAAGGTGAAGTCCATGAGGTGTTTACCATAATGTTCAGTAATCATTGGCCAAACTCTGGAAATGTGGGATAGAGAGTGACACATCTCACAACCTCAGCCTGCCCCAGTGGCTTTGTGACAGCAGAAATGGAACATGTCATAGGAAATAGGAAATTCATTGTCATTACCTAAATGGCAACCTGAAAACAATAATAGGACTGAGTGCTGATGTTCTTTTTGCAAGACCCAGGGCTAAGCACTTGGATTCTTCAGCTTATTTAATGCTACTTATTACAATAGATATTTTTATCCTTGAAAATAGATTTAGCTGAGTCAAAAATTCCCCCAAATAACACAAAGGCAAAGTTGGGTTTCAACCCAGATAGCTCAGTCTCCAGATCTTTCTGTTATCTGATACAAAGTCTATAATTTTAATGCATTTTCCAGTTTTTAATTTAATTTTTAATTTTCTTGTTAAACTATTTCAATACATATTTTGGAGTTTAGGAAGTGAACTTAAGCCCAATGGATGTTTTTATACTGCATTAGAAGATTTTCATACCCCATTATTGTTGTTTAGTTAACAAGGAAAAAGAGGACTGATTATACTCAGAATACACGATGATATTATCAATATTTGTGTAAAAACAAATTCCAGGAAAAGAATATTGCTTTTGATAAATACATTTACTGGCAGTAAATGGTAAACAAATCAGGGGCACATGCTACTCATTAGTGTGTCCCTCTCTATCTGATGGACACATATTGACTATGACTTTTTAAAAGCTCAGACAGTTCATTCTGTAAAGGCCAAAAACTGGCCCATTAAATATCATGCCAAAATTGTTCTGAGAAAACTTGACACAGGAGTTTCCTGTCATTGTCCAGAATTAATTTCCAAGTGGGAGTTACCAAAAAGAATAAATACCACTTTCCAGAAGAGGAAGAATAAGGTTTAATTTAGCATTAATTCCCAAAGCAGAGACACAAAGTACTGACTGGGTACTATTTAAATATTGTTACAATGAATAAGTTTATGTGTCTTTCCATTTGTCTATTATATGGGCTGGCAAAACCGCTTGCCTTTCTTGTTACCATACATAGAACAATTTGGCCTTTAATTTATTTTCAGAAGCAAACATTTTAATCAAATTCAAAGATAGCTTAGAAACCAGTTTAATTCCTTGCTTTTAAAATTAATTGTTGAAGAAGTAAAGGATGTTATTGTGTGAGGCATTCATTTTATACTATTACTTATTCATTCTGTTTTTCCCCTCAGTCAGATTCTTAGTTAACCCTTGTAATTATTGGACAGCTTTAAACTTAATAGAACTTAATAGAACCTGATGGAAATTCTTATTTCATGGTTGATGAGGTAATCACCATATCTTTCTCATTATTTGCCATGGCTATAAAATTCTTGGCAATGGTTCCAAACAGGCATAATGATTTCAGCATTTTGACATTATAATTGAAGGGAAATTTTACTTCTCATTATCACTTTCCTAAAATATTTTAGTTTCATTCATTGACTTTTCAGATAAATCTTAGATGAATCTTTCTATTTAGATTTTGTCCCATAAATTTTTAAGAATTGGACTGAATTCTGTCTATAAATACATTAGAAAGAAATATAACTTCTTCAATGATCAGAATTTACACAAATCCTGTTCATTACACTTTTTCCCCTTTTTTAGTCACTTCGATAAGTTTCTGCCTTTAGATTTCAAGCCCTGTTGAGTAAATTCACTTCTAAGAATGTTACAGTTTTTAGAATCTTGCTGTTAAATTCTGAAATCTTGTACTGTACTGTTAAACATTCTAACTGGTTCTTATAGATAGGACTGCTATTGATTTTCATATTAGAGAATATTTTCTAATTTGGAAAATTTTGGACATGATGAAAGTGTCAGACAGACCAGCAATTATGTGACATCAAATTGAATACGGAGAATGAAGTGAAGAAAACTAAAAAGTTTCCTATTCTCATCTAAGACGAGAGATCTTTATTTATTAAATTTGAGCAGTTTCACTTTTCAAAATGTATGGCAGGTCATAATCTTCAGTAAAAAATACAAAACAGATTGAAGATCTTGACAGCTAAAGTAACAGGATTCATTTTGTAGCCAGATCCCTTGACTACAGGATTTAAGGAGATGGAGGACAATAACACCTGAAGATTTTATGGCACCGACAAAAGAAAGCCAATCGGAAGAGGGAGGGAGCGAATGCAAAATCAATATGAAGCAACTGTGGCTCGAAGCAACTGTGGCTCACAGCATCTTCTGGCCACTCCTGGTGTTGAATGCCCATGTAGTTTATATGAGCTCTAGGCTTTCCCCAGGGCAAGTAATGAAGACGAAAGCCACACATGGCATCCCAAGGGCATTCACTCGGTTGATAAAGGGATACTGGTTTCTGGACTGGGCAGCAATGCCAGTGACTTCTAGAGCAAAGGAGGGCCCCCTGCAGCTTTGCCCTCAGCTGCTGAAAGAAGGCACTGGCTCAACAGCACTCGGAAATGATCCCATTACCATTCCCAGGGAAGACATTCATAAAGAAGGAAAGTTAAAAGCCCAACCTGGAGCAAAATGAGAGGAACAGCAGGCATCTGTATGAGCAAAACACTGTGGCAAGATAAAGGACCAAGCCAGGAGCCAGGAGAAAGTTGGCAAGGCACCACCTGAGATTGGCCTGTCTAAGGAGGGTTTCTGTAGAAACCAGTGGGAATGCTGACCATCACTCTCAGGATACAAAGGGGTTGTATAGATCCTAGAAAAACGGCTGTGACAAGTTCAAGTGTCCCCTTACCCCTCTTTTATGATTTAGTTATGATATGTCCTTCAAAATCTAATGTGGAAGATGGTGCAAAAGGGTTTAGAGGTCAAGTAATTGGGTTATGAAAAATAAAAACTAAATCAATCCATTAATTCTCTCACAGGGATTAATTGGGTGATGACTGTAGGCAGGTAGGGTATGGCTGGAGGAGGTGGCTCACTGGGGTGTGCCTTTGAAGTCTATATTTTGTACCTGGCAAATCGAGTCTTAACTTCGTACGATATGATCATCATATCCTGAGTTACTTTCCTCCTCCACACCCTTCTTCCTTGATGTTCTGTCTCACCTTGGGCCCAGAACAATGAAGTCCGCCATCTTTGGACTGAGACTTCTGAAACTGTGAGCACCCAAATAAACTATTCTTCTTCTAAAATTGTTCATGTCAGGTCTTTTAGTCAGTGCTAAAAAGCTAATGAAAACACTCTCTTATATTTCAAGGGTTCTGCTTGAGCTTGTGATGAAGTTGGCTGGAACTAAATAATCTTTCCTACCCTGGTAAGCAGAAATCAAGAGCCTTAAGTGTAGAATCTATGTTGTTTGGAGCAGAGGACCACAACAGAGATATTTGTACAAAATCATCATTTGGTTTGCAGTCATTTGGTTTGCAAAACCAACAAAAACTATGAACCTTTTTAACTGTAGATGTTTGCATTTTGCCCGTGTAAAAATGGAGGGGGGGGGATCCAACATGGCTTAAGTGTTCAAGACTTCAATTAATTAATTATTTCTTAATTATTCAATTATCTGTTATCTCCAATTCTAAGTGTTGGGCCAGGTATTGTGATCCCTTTTTCTCTCTACCTCAAATGAGCAAGGCTGATCAAGGCATCTTCTAATCTAGTTAAAAAGAGAAATATAATAATGGAAAATAATGTGTTTATAAGAGAAAAACATAATGTTCAAAAATGGTACTAGGAAAACCCAGAGGAAAGAGAAAGTAAGCGTTGATTGGGAAAGTGGGACATAAACAATCATCTTGGAGTAGGAAATATTAGACCTTGGCCTTGGGACACTGGTAGTTTCCAGAAGGCAGAAGTGGGAACCAGGGTTGCAGAAAAAGAGTACCAATACGGAAGAAGAGCTAGGCACGTTTCTGTTCAGAAACAGCAAATATCATCACTTGGCCTCAGGATCCACTGTAAATACTAGATGGGAAAAATAAGTGCACCCTCTTTAAGCACTTTTGATAACCATGACAACTGCAGTTTCTCTGGCCTGATGTCATCATGTACATTCAAACTGAGCCCTTACATTGAGCCCCATTTGTGCAGCAAGTAGTCTACTGGTCTTCTCAGCTCTTGTCATCATCATTACCAGTTATCCTCCCTAGTGCCCTTGGCAAGTTCTCAGCACCTGCCTGTGTACACCTGCCCTTCATGGGTCAGCATGCTAGAGCCATGCTTCTATGACATCTTATAGTCAACTGCTTTTGCGTTTGCACATGACCTGTTTGTAAAGGTCATGTGCAAACAGCCAAGCATAGAGTTTTGTGTGTGTGTATCTCAACAGGGATGATATTCTTAATGACCACTCAGACTTGTATTGAAAGTCCTTTTAGACAGACAACATAAATTAAGCATGTCTCAAGTATTACTGCAAGCCAACCAATTTGGTTCAAGGGCTTTATTTTCCATTAATGGACTGTGAGCTCTGCTAGATATTGGCAGAAAGAGAAAGAATGTAGAATTGATGATAGTTGTTTTCGCCAGACAGACCAAGGAATTGAATGAGTTGTCTAAGCCTGCTTAAGTAACCATATTGCTAGGAATTAAATTTAAGATTTTGGATATTCAAGTAGCAGTGGATAATTAAGTCTCACTGCCTTCAACCCACCAAATCAGCAACTAATGATGGAAGAGTTAAAAGTATTCAGCATATCATCTTCGATCAGTTTGGGTTCAATAGTATTTATTATGTGTTAAAATTGGGTGTATAAAACACTTTCTTAGACTCTTGCTCTTAAGGAATTTAGGGGGAACACATATATAAAGAGTGAACTCTAATCAAGACTGAATGGATGTCAAATCTGGATAGGCTAAGGTTTCCCAGTGCGTGTGAGTCAACCTGTGAACCTGAGAAACAGAAGACGGAGTAGTTGATATTATAACATGCAGCAGTTCTCAAAGTCAGTCAATTGACATGGGAGGTAGAGGCTGGCACAAGGAAACCTGGATATTTTTCTAATTTCCATATTTAAGTGTAGGCTTGTTCCCAAACATTTTCTGGCCTACATTCACGTGAGGGAAATAAATAAATGACTTCATGTTGCTGAACCTTAGCTGGACTCAAACCAGATGGTTCTGGGGATTAATTAACTTGGAAAATCCATCTAAGGGCTTGTAACTCTATCAATAGCCTTACATTATTAATGAATATTTGGAATTTCAGAATATCTCTAAATTCCCATTTGACCACTCTGTGCTCACCTACAATTACCAATGAGGGTTATTAACTTAGATAATTTGCTAGGTGTTAGGCAACATGCTATGTAAGGTACATGCACAATTTCACTCAACTTTCTCAATAATAATGCAAGGTAGATATTGTTATTCATGTTTTTGGGCAAGGATATAGAGGTCCAGATGGGCTGGGTGAATTTCCAGTGACCCCCATGTATAAGGTGGAAGTAAAGATGAATACAAATTTGGCTTGTTCATCTCCACACATTTAAAACTCTATGCACCCACACAACCAACAATCTGTACAGGACCAGCTTCCCATAACTTTCTTTTTCTATAACTCCAACATTTATTTCCTATTCAGCATGATACTATGACCAGAAGGAATTATTTATGGATACACCAAGAGACGTATACTGAAATCACATGATGATTATGTCATAATTAAATTAATACATAGCCAAAACACTTAAAATTGTTAAGTGCAATATATATAAAAGGTATTTTAACACTCCTTATAGTAAGGATTAAAACTAGATGATTCTGTACTATCGGAGTAATGATTGTATTGTTAAAGTAAGTTCTGATTTTGACTTTTCCCTCAAACTATATTATAACATTGTATAGGAAAGTAATCAATCTTATTTAACCATAAATTGCCTGAAATAAAACATGCTCCTTTTAATATAAGGATCCCATTTTAACATAAAAAATGGAAAATCACAGCAAAGGAATACTTGACCAAGAAAATAATAGGCCTTGAGTCATGTTTTTTTTTTTTTTTTTTTTTA
>NW_026000068.1:9046525-9119027 GCF_001458135.2 Marmota marmota marmota
GTCATTTTTTTTTTTTTTTTTTTTTTTAATGAGTTAATTGAAACAAGTTGAATGCTGAGAGAAGGAGACTATGTTGGAAGACTGTTTTGTGGATTCAGTCCAGAGCTTTACAAGAAGAACTTTTATATTTCTGTTTTATAGGCAGGTCATGTTTTATAGTATAATTATCATGATAATTA
The DNA here is from genome assembly GCF_001458135.2 of Marmota marmota marmota. NCBI lineage: Eukaryota > Metazoa > Chordata > Mammalia > Rodentia > Sciuridae > Marmota > Marmota marmota. The sequence goes on from NW_026000068.1 coordinate 9,046,705, forward strand.
ACTCTCATGAGCCATTATTAACTCTTAACTCTATAGCACCAATTTTTAGAAAGTCAAAAATCAATAACCATATAGGGATAATCTTGTATAGAGCAGATATATACACTTGTTAGGAAAGTGGACTCAACTCAAGGAAAAAATGTTTGAATTGAGTACACTTCAACTGTCTTCATGCTTCTAACCCTTATAAGTTTATCTTTCCTTACATGGTTACAATCATCTATCAAGAATTTAGCTCTTCCTCAGAAAAGTTGGTGGGGGGCGCGGATGGCAACAATGGTACGAATGGTTAACCAGCTGCAGTTAACCCTTGTACTCCTATTCTTAATGTCAAATCAAGCCAATGTTGTCAAGTAGTGACAGGTTGTTGTAAATCCTCCAGCTTGGGATGACAGTTGAGTTTTAATTCACTCAAACAGCAACGATACGATAATATGACCTTGGTAAATAATAAACTGTCTTCTGTTAACCAGTCTGTTGGAAGTATTTTTCATTATCTGTTCATACTAGGTTCTTACACTAGACTTCCTGTGTCATACATATGTATGGGTGGGTAAGTGTATGTGCGTTTGTTCATATTTTATTTCAACTTTTTAAAAATCGGTCCCACTTTATCTTATCAATTGTGTCCATTTCTTCATGGACCTAGTACGTTTGCTGTGCTTGGGGGACCTATGAACTTGATACTTATTTTACCAAAGCAGTTTTTAGACCATAGTTGATTGAACATAAAATCCTGCATTTCACTCATGGTTCTGAATTGCTCATGTCCCTTGTACTTTCATAAACTGCTTTCATTTCCTCTGTGAGACCTGTGAAATCAGGCAGTGTTGCTCACAGAAGATGGAGATTGCTGGATTGGTGGCTTTTTAGCCTTTAAGTACCATGTCTTTGGAGCACTCTGTCACAACACATCATGCCATTCACATCTGCTCATTTATTTGAACTGGAGAAAACAGCTTTTCTTTTAAGATCTTCTTAAACCACACATATTGCTGCTCGATTACTTCCCAAAGGGATACGCCCTTGTTCCCCTTGGCAGCCTGAACTTACCATTGACCTATGATAATTATGCATTTTATTCCAGAGTTCTGTGAAATTCGCATCGGTTTTTGAATGTCATGGATTCCAAAGGCAATGTCAGTCACCACCAAAGTAATGCATTGTGAATCAGAAGCATTTTAGTCAATGTTATAAGCTTCTGATCATAAAAAACATATGATTAGACCTAAGGTTAGCAGACATTACAAGGAGACTACATACTCCCTGTTGATCTCATTTAAAATTTCACTGTTTTCAAAGCAAATTTAACAACACAATTTTAAAACTACCAAAAGAGACTCAGTTATAAGAAACACTAAATGGGGAAACAAAGTTGGAATTTTAACTCACTAGTGCACTCTGAGCAAGGTGTCATCTCTACGTGATGTCAGCTTTTCACCAGTAAAATCCAGACTGCATCAAGTCTGCATCTCCTGTACTGTCCTTTTACGCAGCTGATTATGAAGGTTTCTTCCACATGCTACTCCCACCACATAAGCAAAGTGCTTAAGAAACACAAGACACTTGCTGTGGACTCCCAGCATGCTATTGTCAATACTATCACCAATTCAGGGTGAGCGCTTCATTCTGATGAAATTGCTTCAAAATGTTTCTGCTAACCAACACCCATGTGCCTCTTCTATGATTTAAAAACATGCCCGTGTAGCCAGGCATGGTGGTGCAGGCCCATACTCCCAGCAACCAGCGAGGCTGAGGCAGGGAGGTCTCAAATTCAAGGCCAGCCTCAGCAACTTAGTGAGACCCTGTCTCCAAACAAGAAAATGAAAAAGGCTGGGTATGTAGCTCAGGGGTAGAGTGCTCCTGGGTTCAAATCCCAGCACCAAAATTAGACAAAAAAAAAAGTGTGTGTGTGTAGGAAAGTGGATAGGTTAATGTTGAAAAAGATACTTAGAAAGGAAGGAGATGCACAGGGCTCCACACTGATAATCAAGGCATCCTGAAAGCAGGTAGGTAGTGGACAGTGTGAATGTCAGGTGAGTTGCACCTGCTAGCAAAACCTAGAGTCTCTAGGAAGTCAGGGAACTGAATAAGGACACTTTCCCAACTTAGATTATAAGAAGCGAATGTGGTGGGTAGTCCAGCAGCAGCACCCTGTGGACCCTACTGAAGCTTGAGGCAAAAGAAGAAAAGTGCCCCTATGTCCACAAACTCTCCTGTCTGAACCAGCTGGGAAAAGTGACAAAAGCTTTGCAATCAAAAAGCATGTACCCAGAGCCTCACGGCCACGGTCAACCCTCATAAACCCACCTGGAAGGGGACTCGTGGCCCTCTGTAAAGAGACAATCACATAATGGTGCACAAAATGCAGGGTCATAAAGCAAACCCGGCTATTGCCTTCATTCAAAAGTGACATCTTTCTCATCAGGGGTTGTCAGTCTTAATTTTGATTTTTTATACATATTGCCTCAAAATATTATTTCTCTTGATTATCTGCAACATCTAGGTTCCCCTGAGTCTGGTGCTTTTTATAAGCTCCTCACCTCTTTCAGTGTAATCCTGGCTGTATCAACCAGCATTAAAATAGCAGAAATAAAACAAAAGAGTGCCTCACATAAAGGAATATTTTTTTTTAAAGAGAGAGAGAGAGAGAGAGAGAGAGAGAGAGAGAGAACTTTATTTTTAATATTTATTTGTTTTTTTAGTTTTCAGCGGACACAACATCTTTGTTTGTATGTGGTGCTGAGGATCGAACCCGGGCCGCACGCATGCCAGGCGAGCGCGCTACCGCTTGAGCCACATCCCCAGCCCCACATAAAGGAATATTGAGAATTATTTACTAGCAGTTGTCAGATTTGTGTGGACTGTTTTGGAATAGGAAGCACATTCTTTTCTGTAGGATATGGACAGAAGGTTGGAAAGTCACTGGCTGGAAGAGTCCAAAACGAGATGTAGGAATTGTGGACAAAAGCAGCCTTTTTTAAAAGCCCCAGAATGCACCGCTTGGAAAGTTTTTAATTATGACATGTCTTTCTGACTTTCTCTGCAAAGTCTTTTAATTGTAAGGCTTAAATAATAGAATACAGCCTTGGGGTTTAGAAGAAAGGGCCTGACCCCTTGCTATTACTTTTCTGAGTTTGAGGCACACGTCTTTGTACCAGTTCAAAAGGCACTGGAAATTCCAAGTGATTCCCATCATAGAAGCCCAGACTCATGTGTGAATTTCAGCACATGCTTTGGAATCTACAGAACTGACCTCAATACAACAGGAATTGGGGTTTTGAGTTTCCCAAAGTCTTTCCTACTGCCATCTATCACATCTTCCTAGCAAATCCCCTGTCTGAGAGCTTTGAATCCCAATATATTATATCTCTGTGAACAGGAGTCTAGATATTGAATTCCCCTCCCCCCACCTACATGAACAACAGTTGAGTGATAAGTATTCTAAATACTGACCCCCCCCCAAGAATATTCAAGGTTCACTGAATAGAGATCTTTCTGAATGCATATTCATTCGTTACACATATTCATTCATGAAACAAGGAAGCTCTGAGTGCTTTTCACATACCGGACACTGTTCTAGGTCCCCGAATGGAGCAGGGAAGAAAAGAATCCAACAATCCCACTCCCGGGTGGTAACATTCCTGTGGTGGAAGGCTGCCAATAAACAGATGCCAATAAACAGATGTGAGTAGAATAGCACATCCGGTGAGAGGCGCTAGTGGGGGAGATGAAGCAGCAATGGCAGACAGAGATGGCCCTTGGGGGGAGGGGGATATTGTTTTGATTTGATTGGTCAAAAAATTTATCTCACTGAGAAGCAAACATTTGAACAAAGACTCAAAGGAGTGAGGGAGGGAATGGAGAGGTGCGATGCTATGGAATGTTCTACCAGATGGGAAGTCCCTGGAGATGGACCTTGGCTAGAATATTCAGAAACAGCAAGTAGACCAAGGTGATTGGGCAGAAGTGGGGCACAGGGGTGAGAGTGAGGGTAGGAAGAGGGGAGTGGAGAGAAGACAAGCAGCTGGGAGGACAATGGGAAGGAGAAAGCAGGGGCATGTGGAAGGACTTCAAGACTGTTTTAAGAGTTTGGGCTTTTCTCCAAGATGAGAAACCATGCAGAGGTATTGTTCAGAGGATATTCATGTCCACAGCCTCCCTTTGCTGCCCCTGAGATGAGTTTGGGGATCAAAGGCAGATGTAGATAGAGGACAGCAGTGGAGGTGGATAAAGATGGCAGCAGAGGAGGCCGAAAGAAGTGGTTGAATTCTAGATAATGTTTGCCATTAGAAGAAAATAGCATTGATAAACCCACTATGTGATAAAAAGTGAGAGCAAAGATAACACCTGATTTTTCACATCCAAGTGTCTGGAAGTGTGGAATAGCTATTTTCTGATGTGAAGAAAGCCATGTTAGAAGAACAGTTTTGTGGTGCATATGATGGAAGGTTTGCTTTGGAGGGTCACATGTGAGGTGCCTCTGACACCTTCCAGCAGCCATGGGAGTTAAGAGCCAGACAGAGCTTTGGAGAATTCTAGGCTGGAGACAGATACTTGGCAATTGGCAGTGAGCAGATGGCATTTAAAGCTGCAGTGGACCCAACTGGTAGACCTTTTTCATTTGGCTTCCCAGTGTTTTTAGAAAGGGGAATTGTGTGCCTTTAGGATGAAGCACACGTCCTCCAACTTCTACACCTCCATCCAGTTCTCTTGCTTTATCCAGTTTCTACTTCACTCCAGGATGATGCCCACGGTCTCCCCTAAGTTCCTCCAGAAAACAGATCTTACTCTTGATGGTTCAGTGATGCAGGGTTTGGGCATGGAGTCTGTTCTCAGAAATGTCTGACAAATGAATGAATGGTTTTGTTACAGAAAAATGGAATAAAGTCAATATGGTTAAAGGAAAGGCCACTCCCAAGAGCATATTGGAAAATCAAGAATTAAGACAGGAAACCAAAGAAAGAAATGTCCTTGAATGGACCTTTCACAGCCAGGCACACCTGGGGGACAGAAAGCTGTATTTGGAATGTAAGTGTCTTAGGAGGGAGCAATTGAGAAAGGCAATTGAGAATAGATGCAGAAATGGAGTTTCAAACCCATCTGGGTCGACGTGGCAGTGTGCATCTGTTGGTACCATCAGATGGCTCCCCCATCAGGCTTCCTGCCACATCCTCAATGTTCTAACTGCCAAACTGCACAAATGCAGCAAATTCTTTCACATCTTCTTGGTTTTGGATTGTACTTTTCTATATAGAGTTTATCTCCCTGTGGACTCTCTCTCGATATTCAACAATCTAAGAGTCATATTTCTGTAACCTCCATCACTACCTCACACAGACCAAGAAATTGGTCATGTTATGTTACATATGGTTGGCGTTGACACTGAATCTGCCACATGGCTCACAAACACTCCAAGAGCTAGCCTGATGCACATGTAAGAACTAGTAAATGTGTGTTGTATCTGATGTTACATAGGATCTAGAAACAGAACTGACAAATAATTAAGGGTCACTCTGGCATTTGCTATACCCAAAGGGAACTGGCACTTACTCACCAGGACAGGAAACATCTATACCCTGCTGAGAGCTGTCCATGGATTATTAATAAGCCCTGGGTAATATGTCATTAAGATCAGCTACCTCCAATCCCCCTGTTTGATTTGGCTTTGATACTGAATTTCATGTTCACAAAACAATATTTTGATGATTATTTAACTTTTCCTACTGAACACTGTGAAATAATCATCTTCAATTAAAGATAAATATTTGATGACAGACCACACTCTCCATTCCCTAAAGGTATTTAAAATATAAACTATAGTTTAAAAGCTAGCATTCTTGTTTTGGTTAGCGTCAAACACAGCCAAATGATGTTTGATGAATAAATAAAATGAGATCTACTAGCAAAGTTAACCATCAGAACCTAGAAATAAAATGAGGGTGGGGGAACCAAGAGAATGCTGAAATTCAAGTAATCAGACAATGAATTACATGCGCCCTCTCTACAGTTCTGAGTTTCAGGACATTCAAAATAAACATAGGATGCTCAAGTGCTTTATAGTGTAACTGAGAACATTACAACTGATAGGGAACCACAGGTCAGACCAGGTGTTAGAGGATGTGTAACCAAACAGACACATAAGAGCAGCTCAGAAAAATCAGAATCCTCAGAAGAGTCATGGAGGAGAGGATCCAGCTAGGCTTGAAATGATGGGCAATTCTAGGGCAATTATGGCACATGTCATAATGACAGCACCAGATGCCAAACCCGTGTTTTCATATATTATCCAACGTAATCCTCATAGAACCTATAAAACATAGACACTGCTGTTACCTGTGCTATAGAGACCATAAAATGTTCATTTAGATGAGGTAAGTAGCACAGATCAAACTGGGAGTCAAAGGCAGATGCAGAATTTAAATCCAGATCTGTCTCTGCACCACATGCTCCTAACCATTACTGTGTAGTTTACTGAGGAAATTCCACATTCCAGATGCTTTAGTTATCAGCGATAATGCTTGGTGTACCTTTCTGTTATCTGAACTATTACAAAGCAAAAAGAATATCCATATGCATTATATGGAGCAAGCATGAACTCACAAAAACAAGACAAATGAAAATTATCTTTTCGTGAAAAGCAAAGATTCTAGTTACAATGTCTGGAAACGGAACCCAACAGTGAAAAGCAAAGATTCTAGTTACAATGTCTGGAAACGGAACCCAACAGTGCATGAAATGAAGAATACCATGTGCTCAAGAGGCTTCTCACAAGGTCAGCAGGTCTCCAGCCTGTCCTGGAAGCCTACTCCATCTTTCCAAATGAGGTGAAAGGGCCCAAAATACAAAAATCTTACTATTTCTTTAAATTTGATTTTCTCAGATACCTAAGAGGGTCCAAAGAATCAACTGAAAAAAAAAAATCTTTAAAAACCACCCTTCCAAAAAATATCTGTTTAATAGCAAGTTACACAACACACACCCACAATCAATAGCTTTCCTATTAGCTGGCAAATAAAAAAAAATGCATAGCAGAAAATATAAAATGTCTAGAGTGATTTGACAAAAAACATGAAAGAAATAAGATTAAATTTTTTAAAAATTATTAAAGGAGTGAAAACAAAAAGGAAACATTTCATGCAAGTGGAAAAAAATGTATCATAGATGTTAAAAATTCAACTTCTCACTAGCATGTGGGTGCATATGCTTGTGTATGTGTGTGTGACTGTGTGTGAAATCTGTGCACTCCCTCAATATATCTATTTGGGTTATCTTTTCACTTGAAAAGTAAAGCAGAGAAGATGGAGAGGAAGTGAAGACTGAAATTAGGACAAAAGGAGAATGAGGAAGAGGGGAAAAGGAGAAACCGGAGAGCAGCATTTCAACAGTTATCTCCACACCGTCTCCTAGGCTGCCAACCTCCACAGTCTTCATGCCACTGAAACAATGTGAAAGTATGATTTTTTTTCAAACTCTCAATTTTGGGAAAAAATATCTCACCAAGGCTGTAAACCAAATAATTTTAAATTGCATGTAAATAATCAATGATTAAGTAGCTATGTTTTTCTTATTCATTTCTTATGATCAGTTTGAAATATACTTTATAATACTTATAGTTATTGAAAGCAGTTGATATATATAGTAATAACCAAAGTGGTGGGTAAAATTGTTCAATTACTTTTAATATCCATATTTACGTTCACATAAAAACAAATTTTGGTTCAGTGAAAATATGAAACAAGTTAAATATTTTTTATTCACTTATATAAAACATTTTATTTTTTATATTGAAAGATCCATGACCAAATTGTAAATGGAGGATAATAAGGGGTGGATGTTGGAAATCATTCAAACTAGATGAACATAGGCACGGTACTTACATAAATTTCTTCATCTTTTTAAAATTTTTTTAGTTGCAGATGGACACAATACCTTTTATTTTATTTACTTATTTTTACGGTGCTGAGGATTGAAGCCAGGGTCTCACATGTGCTAGGCGAGTGCTCTACCACTGAGCTATGATCCCAGCCCGAATTTCTTCTTATCTTTACTATCATTTTTTATTTTATAAAATATTATACTATATTTTTCTTGCATGTTCTGCATTTTATAATTTAATGTTATACTACATCTACAGACACAAGCAGTTATTTTCAAACAAAAGAAATTCTTGCTATAATGTTCTCTTGTATTTTCAGAAACAATTTATTTTTCTTATTGCAATTTAAACTTCTGACTATACATGAACATGCTCTTATGATATTGTCTTTATTTTCATATATTATCTAAAACTTGGCTACCTCAGAAAATCCTGACCTGCTTAGGAGTTCTTAAATTTCATTTTTATTTTTTGGAACTCAAATAGTATCTTTATTAAATCAGATAACTTGTATGAACAATAAGGGGTTCTCAAACACATAAACACATAATTATACAGACTCTATTTGTACTCAAAGAGAATAAATACAGTCTCTCATTCTGGGTCCTTCCTGGTCAAAAGTTAGACAATAAAGTGCATTATATCCATCCTGCATGCAACTGACCTAATGACCACTTTATTAATATACTTTAGAATTATTTTGAAATTATCCTTCCATTTTTACAATCTGCTAAATTTTAAGCAACACAAACCATGAAATGAAGGATTTGATGTATTATTTACAGTTTTTAAATACCCACACAAACAAATACTTTACTATGAAAATGAAAATGTCCAACCAGGAGCCACCTGCAGCCATCTCCTATTTTGCGCCTGCCCTCAGGCCCAGCTGCAGGCATTTGTCCTTCTCAGTGGCCACGGAGAGCAGGTTAACCAAGACTGTGATTTCAGTTCATATTTGAAAGCTCATTGCAAATTTGAAATTGCCACTGCCTTGAACTTTTCCAAGTGGAAATTTAGCAATAGCTTAGACAGAAGTACGATTGAAACAAAAAATCATGATGAACGAAATTGATATTTTTTGCAGTATTCAGTTTTTTGCATGGTGATTCATAACAGATTCATGTAACTGGTCTCATACTCAGGGTAGAGAGCAGCTCCATCACCTGAAACTCCCCTTATGCACTCCTTGCCCATCCCCACAGCCCTAGCAATCACTGATCTGCTTTCCAGCACCATGGCTTTGCCCTTTGACCATGTTACGTAGAGACATATATTATGCAGTATTTTCCAACTGGTTTCTCTCACCCCGTATAATGCCACTAAAGTTCTCTGAAGCCATTGCACATATAGTTTGTCCTATTTACTGCTAAGTAATATTCCACATATGCACTTGGAGCATTCACTCATTGAGGAACATTTGGGTGATCTCAGATAAAGGCTACATATTCAGAACTGGTCAAAACACAAATTTTCATTTCCCTGGGATAAATACTTGGAAGTCAGATTCAGGATCATATGGAAAGTATGTGTTTCTAAGGAAACTCCTGACTTGGTTTTCAAGGTCTACAGTGTTTTGTTTTCCCTCTAGAATGGAGATGAGGTCCTGTGGGTCCCCGATCTCACCATAACATGGTGCAGTTATTGCTGTTTTGATTTTTGCCATTGTTAAAAGTTAAGTTGCGGTGTCTCTTTTGTGGTTTGCTCTTCTCCAGTGGTTAATAGGTCCAGCACCTTGATACTCTTTGCGGGGGAAGTGTCCAAGTCTTCTGTACCCCACTTTCAACTAGAAAGATACTTCTTTTTGATCATATTCCTAGATAAAACTTACAGGATATAAAAAGATGTCTGGATTCAGCAGTTTGTTTGAATTTCTTATGCTGTCAACTCATTTTCCTTTCAGAAATTCAATAAATATGACCTGAAAATAACGGAATAGGAATAAACATGTGAATAGAGGAGCTTTTCAACACAGCTTTACTTCCTTGGAGGGAAATGAGAACAGGGTTGGGAGATGCATTCTGGCTAACGTAACCGAGTATGCAAAGAAGAACAAAATTAACGTGCAATAATGTGGAGACTGGCACACAGATGCCCACAAAACTTTTACGTTCGCATAAATTTTTCTCTATGCTTGCTCATTGAGGTGTCCTGATATGCATTCGGTTGTCATTCATTTTATTTATAGTCTTTTTAAAATACTAGAATTGTTATTAGGGAGGCATTCTTATCATCTGTAGGCACAGATGTGTGTGAAACAAGACCTTAGTGAATATGAACGAGGCAGCCTGCAAACTTCATTCGAAGGCATTGTGTCTGTTCCGTTGCCTCCTGCCTCCACCTGCTCTTGTGATGGCGCAGATTCATGCTGCAGAAGTAGTTTTGCAGCCATGCTTGTCTCATGAGCACTGAAGGAAGGTAAAGTCCCTAGTGAGAATCCACGTTCACGGTGCTACATCTAATCTAAACATAAAGAAAAATCTAAACTTCTTGGGCTCTCCCTTTCTGACTTTATTGTGTTAACATTTGACTTCTTGCTGCACAGAGCCTATAATACCATGTTTAAGAACTCCAGTGCCTGCCTGTCATCCCAGGGGCTCAGGTGGCTGAGGCAGAAGGATCACAAGTTTGAAGCCAGACTCAGCAATTTAGTGAGGCCCTGGGTAACCTGGTGAGACTCTGTCTCAAAAAATGTGGCTCAGTGGTTAAGCACTCCTGGAATGTTCAATCCCCAGAGTAACCCACTCCCACCAAAAAACCAAAAACCAAAACAACAACAACAACAACAAAAACCCAGAAACTAAAACCAAATATAATTCTAGCCAATGAGATTTTTAAAAACAATGATGCACACATTTTGAAAGACAGGCACTAATTAATAGTAGAATATTTTACTTCCTAGACATGATTATATCTTGAGTTTTATCCTTTATGTGTTATTTATAAAACAAAATACAAATTTAATGTCCATGCTTTGAATTTCTTTCACGGATTTTGAAATTAAGTGTAGATATATTATGTATTTTGTCTTTGGAAAACATGGGCTCGCACTAACTAATAGATCTAAAAGATTCACAAAATGCCAGATGGATTTAAGTATCTCAACCCATTTCATTCGGAATTTCGTACTTCAATTTTTGTGCCTGACAACAAATATTGACTTTAAGAATCAATCAAACAAAAAGGACATGTATCTGTATAAACAAACAAAAAGAACATATATTTGTACAAATACACACATACAAACACACATACATTCTGTCATAAATCTGTTTTTACATTGCTTAGTTAATGTGCATCCTCACATTCTCAAATGTTAATAAATATATCAGGATGCATGACCATAGTTTGCCCAAAGCCTGAATAATTTCTAGGAAACCCTCTCCTTGAGATAAAATATGCAAAAGAAATTCATATTAAAATAAAACCACAAGACATTTTATGACAGCAACTGTAACTATGATTAAGAAATCAAAAGCTTACATGAATGTGATGATCAATTCCTAAATTTTTGAAATGGTAGAGTGAATTCTTAGAAGGCTGTTTAAAATCCCACAGTACTATACACTTGTGATAATGATGATGATGATGATGATGATGATGATGATGATACTTAGGATGATGATGATGATGATTGCCTAGTATGCAGTTGTCTCAGTACCAGGCTGCTTCCCCAGTGACATATGGCCACCTTCTGCCCCTTTGGGGGAAACCTTCATTTCATTTTAATGATAGGATTTGAAGGGTTTATGGTGATGACTCATTTACTGTAGGAAGCACAAATAGTTACACAGCACTTACTGGGCATTAGACCCTATTCTTAGTGGTTTCCATATATCATCCCATTCTTTTCTCCATATATTATCCCATTCAACCACACAGAGGTAGGTAGTTATTAACACCATCCCCATTTATGGATGATCAAAGGGATAGACAAGCCCCAGACCTAAAACTGGGGATTCCAATCAGGACAGTCTGGCTCCAGGCTTCAAAATCTTAATCCCACCATTCCTCTTGGGAAGATGGAAGTTCAGAGAATCCAGCTCTGCTCCTTCAGGCTCACCTTCATTCACGATAACACCCTCTTCTCTGCAAGCGCTCCTGTTCCCTGTCAGAGAGGGAACCCTTGAAGCACTTCTTGATGCCAAAATGGGAAGATGCTAAAGTGACAAGTCTGATTTCCAAGCATATACCCAGTGTTTTAAATCATATTTCAGACAGGATCCAGCAACTCAGCAACTAGGCGTGATGCATTCTTTCTAATTACCATCGAACATTTGGTTTTTCAGACATTCTGCTGTCACTAAACCACTGTGATTTCATGCATGAGAACTTGCTCAGCAAAAATATTTTCAAAAACAACAAGGACAGCTGTCAAAGATGATCGTGACCTTTGCAATACAAAGAATCATAAAAGGAACTACTGGGTATCTTGGGATGGAAACTGGGGGCAGCACTTGGTTATTCACCAAACTCCACAGCACATCTACTTCCTTGACTGCATCCCTGCACATGGGCATTTGTGTGCTGTACACAAACCACACATCTCATAGTCTCTGCAATTACAGTGTGGGAGAGGAAATCCAGCATTTTTATTGGCTTCTCCCCAGAGTCATGAAGTCTTGGACACGTTAAAGCAATCCAGTGTTACCAGCACATGGTGAACAGGCTTCTAAATTGTGCTCTTCCCTGTATAGAGGGCTGGACAGTCCTCACTGCCTGGGCTCTAGGTGCTAGGAAAGTTTTATTTAACACTTTTGGTATGCCTTACCCATATTTATTAAGTATGTGTAAATATCAGAAAAGGAATACATAAATACATGTACATATGTCTATATCAGGTGGTCCTATGAATTGATTTTCATATCTCTATATCACATCTATATTTATATCTATACTATCTTTCTCCTTCCAGCCATTTTTAAAATAAGAAATGGACTAATATAAAATTAGTAAAATAAAAATCAATATATATTGTTCACATAATTACCCTAAAATCATTGGATTTGACTTGGTGACCACTACAATCTTGGACCAGTTGCTTAGATGCTCATATCTGACTTGGCTTTGGGGAAGCAAAGGGGCTGAGCTAAAACTGCATCAGTGCCTTTCAGCCTGATCTACAGAAGCTTGGGTTTTTGCACAAGGTGGTGCAGTGAAAGGAGGGAGCTGCTACAATTCACATCATCCTGCAATTGAAACTCCACCTTGCCAGGCCAGGCTGGAAAAAGAGTTCACTGGAAATTAGGGATCAAAGCAGACGTGAAAATCTCTGATCTTTAAGCAGATGTAGACACCTCTGATCTTGAAGGTCCTGTGTAGCTGTACATTTTTATCATTAAATTCCTCAAAGAGACATATTAGACTTTAAATTTATTGTGATGTCATAGGGAATAGCATCTAAATTCTCTATGCTTCTCTGCAAAACACAGGTTCATCTATGAAAAATGTAGGAATGTGGTTGGGATAATTCAGAATTGTATCTGGTGGTCCTGAATGTCTTAATTATTTTTTAAAAAATATATACATATAACATTAAAGAATCATCAAATATTAAGTGATTTAAAAAAATTTATTTCTGAAAAAAAGAAACATGGCATAATTTGGGCTTAAAGAAAATATATAGATTGAAAGGTTTGTTAATTCAATGTCCATCCCTCAAGGGGGAAAAAAAAAAAAAAAAAAACTTCTATTTGTGATCCTTAAATATCCATTCATTTTGATGATAGCCTGACAAGCAAGATTCTAAACTATAATCATTGCTGATAGATTAGTTAACTCCATGAAAATTTTCTTACTCTGAAGATGGAGTCAGTTTGTTGCTACATAATCAAATATGATGGATCACTTGGGATCCAACAGCTAAAGCGAAGGACAAATCTCTGAAACAAATGTCTTTTGGAGCTTGGTTTTATCAATAGCCATTACAGCATTCACCTTATTTGCAAAGGAAGGGAGGTTTGATCCACAATTGCTTGTTATCACATGGCTCGATTTCCATATACACATGACTGGGATTTGAAAGAAAAAGATGTTGACATAAAATAAATGTAAATAAATTTCAAAGAAGTGCTGCCACCTCTTGGCTGTTCTTTTGAGAAGCAAACACATATTCTTGAAAATCTGCCCCATACTTGAGAAATGCTCAATGAAAAGACTGGGAAATACCACTGCAATCAGCATTTCTACTGCATTAGCATTTCTTATTTGCATGACTTCCATTATTTTGGAAAGGTTTCAAAAAAGACTACTCGATGTGAAGTAATTTTTCCAAACGTTAATACAGCAGTAGAAAAGATCTGTTTCAGAAATGGAGGAAGATGTCATGTTTTACTGCGGCCAGACATGTTAATGCTGTGCCAATCATACCAATGGAGGTAAGAAGGCAATTTTCATTGTATTGCACAACAGACCAGAAAAGACCAATGACGTGTTCGGGTCTCAGTTTTCCATTCAGACCAAAGTTTCATTTCATCATTGCGTATCTATCATATTTGCAAATATCCTTTCACTAATCCTGCTCTCTAAATAAAGTGGGGGTCTGCTTTACTCTTAAGTTCTTTAAAATTTCTTTCATTCCTAATTAATTTGCTTTAGGGTTGAAAGAGCAGATGCCCCCTAAGGAAATAATTTACTGACTGTAGTTACTATAGTTGAGGTTGAATCAATAATTATAATAAGATTAAGCTCCATGATTTTCTAACAACTTCATTTAACTGACTCTGACCTGAAATTGGAAATCTTTTTTGAGTCCAATGATCATCTTTATTATTTATCAAAACAGGTTTAAGAAATCAAAATATACATCAGGATTTACAAAATGCTAATTATTTCAGTTTAAAAACTTGACTTCAGGAATATTCAGTAGTAGTATTTTTGATATTTAAAATATTTCTTCCTTCCTCTTTATAATTATTATATAACACAATGACTTAAAAAACCAAAGATTTCAAGAGTTTCCAAAAATGCACCTGCAGTTAAAAAAAAAAAAAAACAGGACCAATAATGTAAGCCAGGGGCTCATTCCAAAGACCATCGGGTAGCTGAGATTTAATCCAGGTTTTGTACTGCCATTGACCTTGACCTGCCCTTCAGTATGCTATCTGTGCATACCTACAGAGCATCACTCCCCCGTGAAGTCTGAACAACAGGGCTTTGGATCCTTCAAGTGGCAAGGGATCCCAAGGTCAACTTCCTCTGCCCTACTGTGCTCCTACTGCTCCCTTCCTCCCATCCCTGCAGACCTGAAGAGTTTTCAATAGAAACTCAGCACAGTTCTGACTCCAGCCCTTGTGGACCTCTGAGGAGGGTGGGAGACTCACAGATTTCATTCCCCTACTCTCTCTCTCTCTGCTTTCCTCTACCCCATGTCTACTTCATAACCCCCCACCAGTGGCCCTGAAGATGCTTCTCTCCCAAAAGAAACTGTAGCGGGCAGTACCTCAAATCATTCCCTATGATATTACAAGTCCTTTTCTGTACTTACTTCTATGCTGCCTCACATCTTTTCCTTATTTCCACACTTCATATCCTTCATCAAGTTTATTCTGAAATTAAGCTACATTAAATATGGATAAACACAACCACTAAAATACCTTCCCTTTGGTCCCTCCTTCCCTATCTAAAATAGCCCTGTCAATTGTCTGCCAAGAATATTTTTAAAGTTTATGAATCTATTGTTGTAAGGCTTGGAAGAGAACACCAGGGAGTGCAAATTGTTCATGTAAACATTAGGGCACTCAGAAATGAAGACAGTCCAAAATGGCAGACCAGGTTCAGGGACTCACTTTACTGTTAGGCATGTGCAGTGTGTCTCTTGCTACCAGTGAGTTCATGACCAGAACTGTCACATTGAGAACATTTTGGTTTCCATCCTAGGGATGATGAAGGTCATCAATGTTTTATTTTAAGATTTCTTCATGGGACAAGTACCATTATAGTGATTCTTTAGGCACCTAATGCACAAAATAGCACTGACTTTGGAAAGGGGCACTTGTTGCCCAGCATTCCATCAGAAAATGCAGTCAGGAGTTTCAGAAACCCCCTGCCTCCTACGGTATAAACCTGGATGAAATACTGCACATCTCCATGATGAACGTGGGAGAGTCTGATGTAATCAGAGCTGCAAAAGACCTCTCATTATTGTCAGTAAAGGGAACCTCACATGAATATACGGCTCTAGTTATGTGCTATGTTCCTAAAGCCATCACTCAGATGTTCTGAACGCTGATTTGACTTTCTCATAGAAATAGCATTATTATGATCATTAGTTCCAAGGTTTGCTCACGATGTCACTGTAATGTCTAAGAGCATCACTTGGACTACAGTAAGCAGTGACTGTGATGAGGCTTCTGAAATGCTGGTGATGTGCTTGGGAATGGGGTTGGGACCCACACTCAGGAGAGAAAAAAAGAGCAAGACCCATCCAGAATTCCTGAGTTTTGACCGCCAGATGTAGGCCCCCTATTGCACTAGGAACTTTCATTCACCATTAGGCAGTGTAGGGTTAGTACACACCATACAGAGAAGTCTAGTCACTGAAGAAAGGATGGAGAACTAGTCAATCACTAGAACTGAGGCTCAAACTCACATCGGTGTGTAGTCTCCAAACTGGGAAACTCAGTCATCTGAAAAGAAGAAGTTTAATAATTTTTTGGAAAACCAATCTTGATACTTCCACTGCCAAGGGGAACAAAGATGTCACTTCTCCATCAATGACATCTGTGGTCCAATGTGAATGGTGGGTGTGATCTATCCTTATAAAGAACTATGTAAACAAAAATTATAATGGGCCATGAGGAAGAAAGTAGGATCTTCATTCCCCCCAAGTCCCCTCAAACACACGTGCACATATGTGCTCACAGATAAGCACACACCCAAGGGCTCTGCTTCACCCCAGACTTGACAACAAAACAGGAAAAGGATGACTAGGAGACCGCCCAGCAGATGAACCACAATCTTGATCTCTAACAATACCAGGTGGCAGCTTGTTAGGGTCTGATTTTGTAACGGGGTTAAAACCAGGGTGCTACAACCAATCACATTATTCTAGACTTCTTCCTAAATCCACCAAATGAATTAGCTCGGGTTTTATGAAAATGTAATACATTTTTTTAAAAAAAATATACACACACATATATTTGTTTATTTGTTTTGTTTTTCATAAATAACATAGGATACCAGTAAATTACTATGGTCAAAAGACCATCCACCACATTCATGATCTTAGGTTTATGGAAGCCTGGGTCTTCTACCAGCTTTCTTTCCTTACAGCCAATGAGATGCTGGCACCTAAGACTGTCACACTGTTCCCTGGTGTATACAATAGCTGGGGAATTTTTATATTGCAATAATGCTTCCACTTAAGAGTTTTAAAATTTTTATTATTATTATTTTTTCTTAGCAGATTTCTTAAAAGGCTTTACTATAAAGACTCTGGAATAACATTGAAGGGTACCTAAGAGAGAGAAAAATAGCATTGATATATTTAGTAATTGCTTTAATAGCTGAACCAGTCTAAGACCTAACTGTGATTTTTGTTGTTGTTGTTGTTTAAGTGTATTTGATGGCTTTGAACATTCTTATCTCCTAAGAATTTGAATACATTTAAATGCAAACTTCATGAGATCTGGAGTTCTTTTCACTATGCAGGGAGTTCTTAAAATAGAACAATTAATTTTTTTTTTGTTCTCAGATAGATGGGTTTATATAATTTTATAGCTAGAAAAGGCTTTAGAATTCTTGTAATCTAGTATAACCCAAAATTTGTAGACCATGAAAATCTCTGGAGAGCTAAAGAAAGGCTGGGGTTGTAGCTCAGTGGTAGAGCGCTTGCCTAGCATGGGTGAGGCACTGGGTTCAATTCTCAGCACTGCATATAAATAAACGAATAAAATAAAGATCCATCGACAAGTAAAAAACAAAAGTGGTGCTTATCTAACAACCAAATATCTACCCAGAAAAAAATTCCAGTTGAAACCTAGTAAATACTTATATGGAGTTCAAAATCTCCCGAAACACATTTACAGATGCCTTATGGGCTCATGTCCCTGGAATAAGAGCTCTGATCTTGGGCACCTCTAGAGGAGAACACTTTTCCTCCCCACCCATCCAGTTCTCCTTTGCCCTGTGTGCTGTGGCCACCAAAGGCACTGCAAGGCTGATGCTGTTTATGAACCTGCACAGGCTCTATTTCAAAGACTCCGAGGCGTACAGGGAGAAGTTTCCTGACTTGCAACCCATCCATCACATGACTTCATTAACTGTTAACATTTTGGTGACCTCATGTCATCTATCTCCCCTCCCTCTCCTTTTGTCTAAAAGATTTTATAACAAATCCAGGGCATTCCCCCAAATGTGAATGAGCCACTATCCCTATCTCAGGCCACCCCTTACATCATCTAATTCCAAATTCATATTAAATTTTTTCTTGTCAAAAGACTTTTTATAATTAATTTATTTGAATCTGAATTTTAAAAATTCTTTTAGATTTAAATTTGCTTGCTATTTCTCCTAAAGCCCTTTTACTTAATAATACCCTCCTGAATTATCTTTTTATTGATTTCTTTTGTTGAAGGATCTCCCACATTTGGGATTTGATTAATTATTTACTTACCTAATTTTTTCCTCCATCCATGGGTGCCCCAACATCTGGCATTTGGATGCAATTTTCATTTATTTATTATCTATCAAATTATTTTTGCTCCATTATGTTCCATCTTGAAGGAGAGCAAGGGTCTGAGAATCCCCTCCCTCCACAGAATACACAGTTTTAATTTTCAATCTGAACTTCTCTCACCTGTTCTAGGATGTAAGTTGTTTTGATCATCTGATCCTCTCTTTATCTGCTGAGGAACAGGTTTTTTCTGATTTAGGGATTTAGGCCCCCTCCTCTCTGCCTTTGTTCCTACCCTGAAGAGCAGGCAGGCTAGAATAAAACGTGCTCCAAATCTTACACTGAGACAATATTCATGGAAGCATCTGGTGCGGTCCCTAACACATGGAAAGCTCTTCAATGTTAAAGCCAAATCAGAATACATCTCATTTCAAAATAACGGCCATCAAAATAACTGTCATCAGGTATTAATCAACTCCTGAATTGAGATACACGAAATTCTTTACATCCATCACCAGTTAAACTAAGATATGCTCTGTAATGTCTGCCAACGGAATAACATACGTCTCTCATTCATTGTCACAGACAATATCAGCATCTACAGAATTGTGGGCTTATATCTGGTTCTCAAACACTGATAATCAAAACAAATAAACAACAATAAAATTATGCAGTCAAAAGGCTGAAGATCCAGCATGCAACTTAGGAATGTGAAATGAAATCAGTATGTTAGACAAATCACATGTCAAGTTGTCAGCAATAATGAATACTCCACGTAATTATCACCAGTCTGTCGTTACGGCATTGACCAGCTTATTACTCCAATAGCTCCATATTCTCAAAGGCATATTGAACACTTGGATGCTAAACATCCCAGAGTAGATCATGAACTATTCTGAAGAACATAAGTAGAATTGATTTTTTTCTTTGTATTATCTCAGGTAGAATAAAAATCTGTTACTCAAAGAAAACCAAGGAATAGTATTATTACTATGTAGTCAAATGATAATGAACCCTCATGTAAGAACGGCATTTGGCAGAATATGAGCATGTCAGTCATCAGCATCTCTTAAGTCCCAGTGGATCAACAAGTGCCTTGTAGGTCTCTTTTATGAAAGTTTCTTATTGTTTCCCATTTTGTGCTTCTCAAGCACATTTTAAAACTTGTCGCAAATGGACTGCTCTACTGGGAACACTTAAGGAAGACAGAGTTTATCTGATCATACATTCTTTCAGTAAATAACTTGCTAAAGCAACATGGTCACAAGTCCACTGATGTTAGACAGAAAGATGAACAGGCACGCTTCTTATCCTCAGTAGAGACTTATTTCCATGAATTTTTCCTAAACCCGTTTCTTGGATGTGAGGTGAAGTCCTCAGCTTCACATGCTCCCAAAGAAAGATGGAGCCTTCAAGATGGACTCTCTGTAGATGGGACCCCTACTGCCCAAACACGAGTAGGAAGGACACTCTAGAACTGTGTGTTCCTGGAAAGGATCCCCACCCCTCACGTATGGGAAGTGATTGTTGGGTCTCATCCAAGCTCACCAAAAGTAGAAGCCACTGAAGCCCTGCCTCTGTTCTCCAAGAGGTCCTCATAGCACAATCTGAAGTCACCATTAGATGTTTAATCCAATTCCGTACCTATTTACTCTAATAAATGGAAGGCTTGTGCCTCCTGAAATTCATATATTGAAACTTTGATCCCTATGTAATGGTATTTGCAGGTGGGTCTTTGGGAAGTCACTAGGTTAAGAAGGTGGAACCTTCATGAATAGGATCAGCACTTCAGAAATAGAAGCAAAGAAAGCTAGCTAGCTTTCTGTCACATGAAGACCCAGCAAGAAGGCAGCTGTCTATAAACCAGGAACAGGTTTATAGACATCTTTCATGGAAAGATGAAGAAGGAAGCTCTCAACCCCATGATGTTGTCTTTATTGAAGACAGCATCATGAAAGAGAACACCCTGAAATATATGTAAAAATGTAAGGTCAGAAATCAGAGCCAAATGTATTTCCCATGCTGAGAATAGCATGAATGGAATACCATGTAGGTATATGCACAAGGACATGTTTTGTGCTTTAACATCAAACATGAGCTCTAGTGCAAGTCTTCATAATGTTCATGGTTAGCATATGGAAATTTAATTGACATAGAGCCAATTATGTAACATCAGCAGAGCACCAGTGAAGGAAACCACATACACAACAGAAAAAGCCCCCAGTGGTGGTGGAGTACATTTGATTTCACAGGGGCCAGCTTACATCTGTCCCTTTGGCATCATGTGCCATGTCGGAAGGACAGCTGATCACAGGTTCCCAGACAACAAGGGTCTGGACAAAAAAAGCAGCTATTGCCATGTTTATTGAGGGCTGCAAACCTGAGTTCCTCTTCACATGTTGCTACAAACTGTGATTCTAAGCCCTAACTTCTTCTAGGCAACTATATTTAGCTTGGGAATTTTGTCCTCAATTGGAAGATCCATTGCCTCTGCAAAACCCAGTGTCACAGGTAACTTCTCTGAAGTTTTTATAGTTAAAGCTTCCATGTTTAGCTTTTATTTTTAACTAATTCCTCATGCTGTCAATCTTATGATACTAAGCTTCATTCAGCTGACCAATCAACCAATCAGTGCATCTTTGCCAGGGAGTCAAATGGCAAAATGTCATTATGACATCCGTTCTGTGCGGGTGGTGTGGGCTTATTTATCTTTCACAAAGACAACTGTGGCCATGTTGGTACACACACCAATTCCACACAGCTAAAGAGAACCGGAGGACATGATGATCTTTACAATTATAGCGGACACTAGCTTTTCTTCCTGTAAAGTTGTTTCTCAACACTTATCCTCCATCATGACCTGTACATACCTTGTAGTAATGATTTATGGAACAAATAAGGATACTACAAGAACAGGAAGTAGAAAAAAAACACCTTAATCTAAATATGATATCCTTACACCTCCTTTTCCTATCTCCGGTCTAGGAAGAGGGAGTCATTCAGAGAGTGTCAGGGCACAAAAATCATTCGCAGAGGAAAAAACCCTCCATGAATTATATGAAATCAGGATTTCCATTTAAATGGATTTATTATTATCTTATCCCAAAAGATAATTGTCAAAGCACAAAAGATATGAATGAGGGTGCAAAAGAGTCATTATATTTATAACTGACATTCTCTGGAAGATGAACTAAATTTTTCATCACAATTTGCAACTTTTACATGTGAACAGGAAAACCCACAAAGAGTTCAGACAGAACGTTTGATGCTCACACCCAACTCGCCTTCCTGGTGGGGCCAAATCTACTCCTTGGGTAAGACCACACTCAAGTCTGATGATAATAATGATAATGGTAATGATAATGACAATGATGAGCACTTAGCTATTGTCACTCCCCTCACACAGAGGACTAGATAAAGATGGCATGAAACTCCTGCAAAATGGGAGCAAACTGCTCCCTGGTTAATGAGCAATGTCTTCAGAGTAAATCATTCGAGATGGGAAGAAACAGAACCAAAATGGAGTCATTTTCCAACTCTACCACAATTGAAAGGATCCTGGAGATGTCAGAGAGACAATTCTTGCTCATGATTCCCTAACACTAACGTCCTTTCATTAGACAGAGGCCTGACAGGTTCTATATAACAATCCCACAGTAAACTGCCAATCAGATGTCATGTACCCCAATTCCCTCAAGATTGAGGGATGCACAAGACAGGGAGGGAATTGAAAGGGCACCCCTTTCAAATGAAAAGCCTCAAAATGTCTTCCCCGCCCCCCCTTTCATTTCCTGGTAACCTGTGTGTTTCTCCATCCCAGCTTCCTGATGCTGGGAATATAAACTGAGACACTGTTGTCTTGGTCTGGGTAGGCGCCAATGGAACAGGAATCAATTGCAACATTTCTAGCTAGCACAGCCTGGCTAAAGCCACATGCATATACTTCCTGGCTTTTGTTCCTACAGACTGTAATACTTTTGCAGACAAACAGAGGTAGATTAGATGACTTCCCAGTTTTAGCCAAATTGTAATTAAATTCATTTTTTTCCTTTATATAGGATTTTCTCTTAATTATAATGTGAGTAGGCCACTAAATTCAGTCCACCAAAACACCAGCAGGGCCACTGGACCTGGGGCATTGATTTCATTAGCACCAATTTCACTAATCTTTTATAAAGGGTGAAATACCAAAATGCATGCAAAATTTCCTCATGTCTTTGGTCCACTTAGGAACTGCTTCAGTAGAGGAGCCAGAGGAGCCTTCCATGGCCAAAAGGAGAGGCAGCTGGCTGCTAATTGCCTCCCTGCCTGGCCAGTACCCCCTCACACCGTGAGCTTGCAGCCACCAGGGCTTCCTGCCTGTGGGATGGGAAAGTCTTATGGATTGAGGAGTGTCAGAGCCTGACTTTGTGGAGAGCTGTTGGAAGCAGACCCTTCCCGCTGTGGGATACATTCTGTAGGTTTCCTTGAGATTTCCAGGAAGGGAATACTGAGAGCCACTGTCTGTGCAGGCCACCTGGGGAATACCTCTGTGTTGTTCCTTTGCTAAGAACTATCCATAACCCAGTGATAACATCCTATAGTGGTCCTACAGCCTTCTTTGCTGAAATTCCTATTCTTGGCAGGCCTCATGAGCAAAGTCCTCTCCAAATGACCCAGGAATGCTGCTACCTGCAGAGCCCACATCTGGCCTGATTTTTGCCCCGTGGTCCAAGGAGCCATTTTCTCTCCTAGGGCCCTCTGCTGCATGGCCCATTTCAGCTGGTTTCCTGCCTAGTAGATGATATAGGCTTGAGTCATAGTAGAAACTGCAGAAATACTTCTGTGAAAAGAGAGTTGACACATATTCTAGGAAAACTAGGTTGAATGCTTTGGGAAAGCATCAAAGTTGTTGAATTAGCATGCAAAAGAAACAGGAAAAGACTGGAAGAATCACAGAAAAAAAATCAAGAAAACCTCTGTAGTAAAATGGCTCCATAAGTAACTCACATACTCCTTTCTCTTAAAAAAAAGTTTAAAAAATAAAATAAAACAAAAACACACCAGAGTGGCAGAATCTGTATTGTGGGTCAGTTTGTCCAGGACAGACAGAAAGGAAATGAAATCAGCAAGCCTGCAAGCAAGAAAGGAGCCTGGGATTCTCAGCAAGAAGTCTGTAAATGAATCCATGCATCGAAGATGTAGGTTACAGTGACATGCTTGGTGAATGCACACATCCATGACTTCTGGCCGGGGTCATCTGTTTCAAAAGGTGGCCCTTGGCATCTACCCACCGTTACTGACATTATAAAGCAAGAGCGTCCATGGGTCATATGGTTTCTGTCCGTTAGGTTACAGAGTCAGAGAGTAAAAAGAAAAACAGAAATCCTGAGACAGAATACAAAATGCAAACCTACTCCAAGCCCTTGCCTGTCTGCAAGCTTCAAATCTGTAGAGTAAGGGCCATCAGAGGGGAGAGGGCAAAAGTGGGGCTCTCACTCTGTCTCCAGTGCTAGCAAGATGTTAGGCAAGGGGAAGTTACTTCATAAAGACTCTTGTCTTTTAGAATACAGAAATGATAGCGTTATATTGCTCGATTTTTGTTTTGCCATTTGTACGTTAAACAGCTTTATTTTTTTAAACTTTATTATTACTAATATTCACAGCAACCGTTCAAAAGAGGCATCTGGTGGGCCAGAGATGCAAACTAATAGATACATAGGAGGATCTATCTGGGGATCTATGTACAACACGAGAAGAGTAGTTAACAAAATTGTACCATATTCAGGATTTTTGCTAAAGGCGAGTAGATTTTTTACTTGTCCTTGCCACACACAGAGAGCAAGGATAACTATGTGAGATGACGGATATGTTAAGTTGCTTTACTTAGGGTAACAAGTTCACTATCTTTATGTTTCCCATCACATCATGCTATATACTTTGAATTACACAATCACATTTTTAGAAGATAAAATTCAGGTTGTAAATAATTTAATGCATATTATGGGCTTACAAAGTGACCAACACATAGCAAGTCCTTTATAAAGGAAGCTTTGTTTAATCACTTGCTAGATAGCACCTCACTGATGTCATTACAACATGTCAAATGTCCACCAAACTTAATCCATCACCCCAGCACAGATGGTATTTCTCCTCCTCTGTGCCCTACCTCAGTCACAGAATCACCGCAGCCTTAGCCACTGAGACTACTGATCAATTTCTGAGTCATCTTCTCCTTGCTTCTCAACCCCTACAGACAATCAGGTGCCAAGCCATTCCCCGTACCCCCTTAAAAAGCTACAAATTAAACCTTAAAACTGAGCTGCGGCCTTCTTTCTCCTCATAGCCACCGACCTACTTTGGGCTCTGTTTATCTTTCATCTGGACCACTGTGGTAGGCCCCTCAGCGGGGTATTGTACATGGACTGCCTTGAAGAGTGATTGCCCATAATACTTCTTAGCCTCAAACACATCCTGCATGCAGTTGCCAATTATGTTCCTACATAATAAGGTCCCCAAATGGCTCAGAAGCTTTCAATGTCTCTCCAGTGCCTGAGGAATCCAGTCCAGGCTTCTAAGCAGAAGGTGATCTGAGCACAATCTCTCCTTCCAACCCCCTTTCCCACTGTGCTGGATTCTCAGATGCAAGGGGGCACCTGAATTTCCCTTCTCGCATTTCTGGTCATTGCAGTCCCTTGGTGTACAACCAATTTTGCTTTCATTTCTGGCCATAAAAGTCCAGAAATGTATTTCAAGACCCTCAATTTCTTGATGTTCTTCTTAATAAACTTTTTTTTTTTTACAATTAACAGTTTTCTTTTCCATCTTTCCATGATACCTCCACAAAAATGTCTTCAAATGCTTATTTTACATGTTTAATAATAATTTGTATATAGCTCTGTCTGCTAATAGGCCAAATGCTCAGCGAGGATTTTATCTGTCTTGATTTTACTTAACACACTGGATCCAAAGAAGGAATAAATAAATGTGTGATGTATTCTACTATATATAAGTCTAATTATGACTGATGGAGTTTGAAATAAACTCTAAAGTATGTGGCAGGAACCAAATATTTTTCAAAATTCTATAAAATGAATTCTAAAAGATATGAGACAATACTGGATTATTCATACACTACTATAAATTAGCAAAATCTAAATAAATTTGTTGATTGAAAAAAGTAAGTTTGAATTAGGCTCATTTTTTGTTGGATTATTCACATATTCCTGCTACAGGGGAATTAATCATTAAAATATCCTAGTGCGCATTAAGAAACCATTCCATGCCCCTCCATCTCTTTACTCTGAGCATGGCTACCTTATGGCTCCTCCAGTCTCATTCCTATTGGGTTTCTGGAAGTTTCTTTCTGCCTAAGACCATCACATGCACAACCCGGAGATGTCCCACCTGGCACTTTTATTTGACTTTTCCTTTAGATGTGACTCCTTGCCTCCTCCAGTCCTAAGATAAGCAAATGTGTCAAACTACATTTCCAGAGACCAAATTCTCTCCAAGAAGTTAACATCCTTGCCTTACTTGATGCCTGGAATCTGCTTACCTGACATGAGTCCCTAGTGACAAACTCCATTGCCTCGTGTCATTCATATGTAAGAAGGAACAATCTGATTAGAAAGCAACTTTCTAAAGAAAAACACAAGATTTAGATTATCTGCTTAAGAAAGACACAGAGAAAAAAGTGTCAAAATCTTATCAGCAGTGTTCCCTGCAAAAGAAAGGTCCAATTAAAATTTGTGTGCAAGATTCAATGAACCTCTGTACCTTATTAAAGTATATTGAGATATGTTTGATTCTACATCTCTGT
Source organism: Marmota marmota marmota (assembly GCF_001458135.2). NCBI lineage: Eukaryota > Metazoa > Chordata > Mammalia > Rodentia > Sciuridae > Marmota > Marmota marmota. The sequence goes on from NW_026000068.1 coordinate 9,073,000, forward strand.
CCATTCTCTTTATGCCCAACAAACACATAAAGCATGGTGCTCTCTGTCAAACTTTCCTTTTCAACACACACTTCCGACAGGATTCCCAAGACTTCTCCAGCCTACCCCGAGGCTTCCTCTCTGTGCTTTCTTTCACACCTTTATTCTAATATTTATCACCTATTTATGCATTATACACCTAGCTCTCCACCACTAGGAGATTCTGAGTTCTCTGGGGATAGAAACCATTTCATTTTTAATAAGGGAAGCCTGAGACTGGAAACTGGACTGTGTTTATTCCTGTGTAATTGGGACAGGACTGTGAGAGCCCTGTGTGGTGCAGGCTAAGAGAACAGACCAGAGGAAAACTGGGCTGTGTACTGGTAAGATCTAGTCCAGGCTGGGAGATCCAGAGTGTACCCTGTGCAGTGGGAAGGGACCCTTGTAGAGAGAAAGGATTGTCCTGCCTTCATCTTCCAGAGGCAGAAAAGGAGCTGAGCTTGTGAGGGAAGAGGGGTTCCCTCCTTCCTTGGTGCACTCAGGCAGTGCCACACAGGATCTGAGGTGTGCTGATGAGGCACGTGGGCATGCTGAGAAGCCAAGAACAGGCTCACAACTGGTGACCAGCCACATGTGGAAATTGTGAGCTATCCTGGAGCAATTTGTTCCATGGGAGCTAGATGGCTCAGGCTCCTGTCTTACAGCCTGGAGTGTGAGTGGATGAACACTAGGGGAAAGGACTGTTCTCCAATCACAGAAGCAGCAGAACAGACCTGGGGACCCAAGGAGTCAAAGGGCAAGTCATGGAGTGGCAGTTCCATAGCCTGGCCAGGACGTCTCAGGGGGCACATGCTACCTCTTTGAGGAGGCTGAACTCAGCAAATCAGGAGAAGTTAGTCTTACACATGATGCTTTGGACATATAAAGAAGTGAGATTTTATTTTGATGCTGTTAGCTATGGAGGAAGGTGACACACAGTTACATTAAGTACTGTGTAACACTGTCCTATGTTCCTTCATTTTATGTGACAGTTGTTAGGATTTAGAATCATTTTTAAGTATACTATTTCTAAAGAGTTGTTCTGAGGGAATGATGCAGCCATTGGAAACAGCAGGTCTCACTCCTGGTCAAAACAATTTTGCTTATAAACATTTATTTCTCTTCAGGATCAGACCCAGAAGAGTCCCTTCTACAGCAAAGATGCTCTCTGCAGCACATGCCCTTGAATAAACTCTTAGTCTGACATGGCTTTCCCCTTGCATTTCTGCTGACAGTCTACTTAGCAAACAACTGGCATGTTCCTGAGACTTCAGGTTGAGACAACAGATGTGGAACTAGAGAGGAAAATCATTTCCCTTCTGCTCCTGACACGATAATGCCAACAAGAAAATTGGTTTTCTTTAATGTAGCCCCCAAAGCCATATATCAACACATTATCAAGTGAAATAATCTCTTTTATGTTGCACTTTGAAAAAGTTTTAATATTCATGCAGAAATTAAAAGAAAAAAAAAAAACAGATACAACATAAAAAGTTTCCCCGGGATGCAGTACAGTTTCTAAGTCTTCATGGAGACCCCAGAACAGGTGCTAGGAACATGTGAATGCAAGAGAAAAACTAGAAAAATAGTTAAGTTGGGGGGGGTGACTTTAAAATAATAGCAACATGATCTGCCTTTGATGGGAATAAATTTTTGGTACCTTTATACTGCTTTAAGATGAAGATGAACCAACTGCTTTAAAACAGAAAAGAATATCATGGAGATCAAATAACCAAGTGTTAATAAAATGGAACATGATTCCAGAAACTCTGAGGTCTAGCACTCAGGGGCTTTCCCTAAGGCATTACATCAGTGAACAGACGAAAGTTTTATTGGCTACAGGGAACAATTCTCGGCACATACAGGCATTTAGACTTCTAAAAGGTGCTTATGAAACAGAAGATGCCAAAAATTACACACATTGTGGAACTATTAAGAAAATCCATTTAAAAAGCCATCCCATAGGAGGTTTTATAACATTCATCTAGTTCAAAACAGCTTTATATTTCCCACTTCTCCCATCTAATAGTACACTTTGGGGGGGGGGGGAGGACAGAGAAAAGAAAGTAAATAAAAGAAAAAAGTAAAAAAGTATGAGGGTTAATGGTGGATCATATACGGCCAGCTGAACGCAGGAGAATATTTATAATTATTAGGTGGAGAAATTGAGCACTAGGGAAAAGAGGCCACAAAGAAAAATAAATAAGAAGTGAGGAAAACAAACAAATAAGTGGGCACCAAACAAGACATGAGCATCCTGCTTATTTTTAAAGGGTAACTCATAGAATCTCTAAGGTAGAAACCATATTGAACATGGACTGGATCTCTTTACCTTTTCTCAGGCAGAGATGATTTAAATTCTAACATGGTACCTACCGTTCTAGACCAGTATTACTGGGAATGTGTTCAAACTTCTCTTCTAGAGAGAATTGCCCTTCACCACCAAGATAGAGATTCTTATTGTAACTCTTAGGAATAGAATCAAATCTTCAGAAGGGAGAGAAAAGAAAATAAAACTAAAAAAAGCTATTCATTTTACCCTTAGGTCTGAACCCTGCTAATTAAAATGGGGTCTAGGATCACTGCAATGTGAGCATCACCTAAGAGTTTGTTAAAAATGCAGTGTGGGGCCTCATTCCTAAAGACTTGGTTGGAATCCACATTTGACAAGATCCCTAACTCCTGGCTCACTAGAGTTTGAGACAACTATCATGAGAGATTAACTGAGGATGTCTAGTTGTCATTTCTGACAAGTTTTACCTATTGGTGATGTTTGTGCAATTGGATAACCTTGATTTGTAATTAATTATTACTAGGACTCCCTATTAGATATTTGTGAGTGACATTAGAGTTATGTAAGAAACAAAGTAATGGAAAGCAAATACACTCACATTTAAATGTGTTTAGATAGAATTCCTGTCCCTAGTGATCATCATCATCATATCTTGAAAGAGTTGCTGAATAGCGAGCGTCACTACATGGCAAAACAGGAAACTTTGTAAAGTGGTACTATGTCCAAGAATTTGAATTATATTATAATAAGGCCTAGCGCAGTAGAAGCCCTGTAGCATGTCACATGGTCTTGCTTAGAGATGACTGGAGTACTTTTTTTTTCCCCTTTGGGTATTGGGGATCGAACTCAAGGGCACTCAACAACTAAGCCATATCCCCAGCCACATTTTGTATTTTATCTAGAGACAGGGTCTCCCTGAGTTGCTTAGTGCCTTGCCACTGCTGAGGCTGGCTTTGAACTCGCAATCCTCCTGCCTCAGCCTTCGCAGCCACTGGGATTACAAGCGTGTGCCACCTCACTCACCTGGAGTATTCTTTAAAGGAATTATCACTCTCGGCATTTCTGTCATGTTGTCTCAGAATACGTTGAAGGTCATTTCACACTTTTAAGAAAAATATCTAACATTTAATGAGTCACAGACTTATCATTCTATGCAGCTTCTATCTGTAGTACGCACAGTTCAAAGTCAAAGTTCAAACTCAGGACATGTCAGGGAGGGAAAAGAGCCGCTGCCAAGCTCCAGCTCTTGGGAAGACTGGAGATGGTGGGATCCTACGCTGTGCCTTGGGGGTGACAAGGGGGAAACAGAGGCTAGGAAAAGTGGACCTTGGGCTGGAGGTGAGTGAGTGGAGAGCCACGAGGAACACTTACGACCTCTAATTTCAGCACTTCCCATTGCGTTCCATTTTCTCCAAATTTGGGGACGGTAAATATGCCCATTTGGGGACATTTAGTAGGTAGATCACCTAATTTCTAGATATGTAGTGAAAACACACATTTTCAAAGAACTACTGTATCTTTCACTTTTCTCCAGCTGACTCATTTACCCTATACTTGCCAAGCACTAGCTTCAGGCTGGAATACTGAAAAGAAAATACATCCTAATCAATCCTCCCCCACTTTGAATTCTGGTATTCCATAGGCTCAGGACTTGGCCACCTTGCCTCTCAGTCTATATTCTCATATAGTTTTTCTTGAGGGTATCACATACCACCCATATGTCAGTAATACCCAGTTCTTTACTTTAAGATTTCACATCCTTTGTGAGCTCCAGATTCATATTGCTGACTGCCCTTGGACAATATCAAAGGAATTTTTTGAAGTCAGCTCAAACTCATTAGAAAAAAAAAAAAACTATTAGCATCTAGATGAACCAGATTTTATTTCTGAATTCCATTCTCATGTAATAAACAATGGCATCATCACCCATTCAAATAAATAGAGAAGCATCCTGGATTCAACTGAGGTGGTCCGCAGGCACACAGCATACAGTCTCATGAAGATCCAGACTTAGAAGAACGAGGTGCTTAGTTTAATGCTCTGCGGCTGCCGTCTTAAAATTCTTATGTTTTTAAACAAGTGGCTGCGCATATTCATTTTGAATTGGACCTTGAAACCTGTATGACTAATCTTCTCCCTCAATTCTGCTTCTTGATACTCTGTCCCTACATATTGCTGCAGGAAATATTTTCCTACATCAAGATAGCATTAAGAAGCTTTTTAAAAATAAAAAAATTCTGCTGTCAGTTTTCCAAACAGTAAAAGTTAAATAATCACCTACAAGTATTGACAGCAGTGAATTTGCCAGAACAAATCCCTGTACCCTCTTATTTTCCCCTAACAAGAGGAGGCCTGCTCTCACGTGTTTATGCTAATATCTCATGGACTTCAAGTCACTTTCTCCTTTCTGTACTTGACACACGACATTCTTCAAGCTTTAATTTTACTAATGTGGATATGTCTCTTCTTCCCTTCTGTCTCCCTCTCTGGGTAGGACCAACACCCATGGTGGACTGATGGAAGTGACTGCCAGCTGTCATACACAGGGCTCCAGAGGCATGAGGAATGACTCTCCTGTCAGCATCTCTGATGAGGAGAACAGGAGAGACGACCCGGTAACTGCATGGTTCACTAAGATACTGGTGTTGGGCAAAGTTCAGCAGGAGAGAAGACATGGCCCCAAGCCACACATTCTCTCAAGTACACAGATTCAAGTAGCTTTTCATACCCACCCCAAATCCCAAATCCATCCTGGGTGGAGGTCATTCCTGCTCTTCACACTATTCCCCCTGTGTTCCTGTAGGTGGCGCTAACTTTCCTGCTTGTAATCATGGCTGACTTGGATGCTATTGCTGTCTACACAACAAAGCTATTATTCTCATAGGGACCCCCACTGCAGACATCCAGGAGTGGTCCTGGGAGCATGGACAGATCAGTGTCAGGAGAAGCCCTGCTGTATGTGGCTACACTCCAGCTGCATGTACAAGTCACCATATCCCTCGTGAAGGCCACAGAACCATCCCTGGCCCACAGATAACTAACTCTCCTTGTTTTGCTTTTCCCTCTTCAGAATCAAGGATCTGGATTCATGACTAACATCATACTGGCTCCGCAAACCAGACCCAATTAATAATAAGCAGTGACATATTTAATAGGAGGGCCATCACTGCAATTTCTGAGGCCCCTCAAGATCCCTTTGCGTCTCTTTCATGGAATAGCCTGAAAAACTTCCGGTTGATGTGACCAGGGAAGCGTTAGCACCTACTTATATTCTCATGTTCCAATCCTCATTTACTCTCACTCATTTCTTTTCAGTATTTTATCACTTCATTTTAAAATATCTGATTTTCACTATTAAGTTAAGTAACCTCTTAGAGAATAATAAATGATAGGCCAAAATGTGTAGTCAAAGACTTCCAAATTACTATTGATGATTTAGATATCATTTTGAATTTGGCTTTCTACTAGTCAGGTTTAGAGGTGTTTCAAAAATTCTCTTCAAATATGTCTTAATTTATAAAATGCTTGACTATAAGTTGAACCATTCATTTAACAGACTTTAAGTTCATAGTACATAGTGCACTTGATAGACGTTCATGCTTTCTATTGTCAAATTACTAATTTAGCTTTCTCATAATTAACAATTATGACAATATAAATATAAGTATACATATAATAAATATAAGTATACATAAGGGCTGGGGATGTGGCTCACGCGGTAGCGCGCTCGCCTGGCATGCGTGTGGCCCGAGTTCGATCCTCAACACCACATACAGGCAGAGATGTTGTGTCCGCCAAAAACTAAAAAATAAATAATAAAATTCTCTCTCTCTCTCTTTCTCTCTCTCTCTCTCTCTCTCTCTCTCTCTCTCTAAAAAAAAGTATACATAAAAGGTATGAGTATACATAAATGTATATATGACATAGGTCAACTTGCTGGCAACAAATGCATGATAAAGTAGCCTTTAAGTATCAATGCTGTGAGCCCAGCGTGGTGGTGCATGCATGTAATCCCAGTGACTTGGGAGGCTGAGGAAGGAAGATTGTGAGTTCAAAGCCAGCCTCAGCAACTCAGCGAGGCCGTCAGTAACTCAGCAAGACCCTGTCTCTAATAAAATATAAAAAAGGGCTGAGGATGTGGCATGGTGGTTAAGCATCCCTGAGTTAAATCCCTGGTGCCAAAATAAGAATAAGAATAAGAATAAGAAATGTATCTTATTCTAGAGAAAAGTTAATTATGTTCCTTTCCTGGCATCTGGCTGTATTCACATGACATATTTTGAGTTACTAATATATTTACAAATATGAAGGCAATACAAATATTTAAAAATCATTTATCTCCATATAATAGTATAACACATTTCAAGGTTGATCAGCTGCCCTGCTTATTTTACTGTCCTTTAAACCATCAACATTATAAACATGTTCTTGTGTTTAAATGTCATAATATAGCCTCAAAAAACATAATGTAGCCTCAAAATGCTGCATGAATACGCAGTGCCAGTTTGCTCACTGGAGCTGGCACTTCCCAGGCATCTGCACAGGAAACACAAACCCCTCTGACACATGCATTTGCTTAGACTCTGGAACTACTTTCACATAAGATGGAAACATGCATGTGCACACACACACACACACGCACCTCAAAAATCATATGCATGATATTTCTATAAAATGCATGCAAATGCTTTCTTTGCTTCACAATAATGAAAATATGTTCTAATGTTTGCATCACATATTTTCAACATAAAACAGAATTACTCAAATTTCCTTAACAGCAGGGCAAACAAATCAGAAACCATGCATCCCATCAACCCACAGCAACAAAATTAATTCCCTAGTGAAAGGGAGGTGCGTCTTTGCTGAAGCACTGTGGCCAGCACACTCTGATAGCATATTTTCTCAGTATGGGGAATGCTGCAGCGCTTTCCCTCAAATAGTGGCCCATTCGTTTCCCTCATATAATAAAAGTGACACTGGAAGGTTAATGATGTGAAACTCTGCAGACAAAATGAAGCTTCTATCCTTTTTCTGCCGACAAGACCATAGCAATGCAATTTGAAAAACTAAAAAGAGTGAGACAGAGTCTCAGGTGGAAATTCTGTTTGTTTTTTATTTTAACAAGCCACAGCTCCACTTTACTAGGTAGCACATAGAAGTGGATGTAGTTGTTTCATTTATGACTAGGAAGATTCAAGATGTTATCATCAAGGGGTAACTTGGTTGAGTTATACCATATTCTATAACATAGCATATTATTGAATTTCTTTGTAGTTGGCTGTTCCAAAAGCAGACCACAAGAATGCAATTACAGGATTTTTACAACAATGCAAAGTACATTTTTTTTTTATGAACAAAGCACCACAATGGGATTTTAAATAACAGTCATGTTTGAATTTCAACAGAAGTACATCTGTTTACATATGGAAAATCTAAACATTCATAGTTAAAATTTTCTGTTAAAAAGCTACAGAATAGTTATAGAATCTATAATAAGGTCTTTTAGTATAATTAATAAACACATGCTAATAGTTCAGTTAGAAATATTTGCTTAACATCTAACATACAATAATTACAGTATTATTAAAAAATAAAGGGCAGAAGAGTAACTTAATTTCCAGAGTCACCATGAATTTCATATATGTACCTGTACAGTCACACATACACATATATATATATAATTGTTTCTTTTAAAAGAAATCACAACCACTAAAATCAGGAAAACCTCACCACTTCTGCTTAATATGGTAAAAGAAGTTCTGGTTGAGGCACTTAGGCATGAAAAAGAAATAAAAGTCATCTGGAAAGAAGTGGAAGGAGGCCTATCTCTATTCATGGATGATATAATTTTGTATGTATAGAATCCAAAGAATCCATGAAATGACTTTGAGAACTAATAATCAAGTTCAGCAATGTTTCAGAACATAAGGTCAGTATAGAAAAATACATAATCTTTTTATATGCTAGAACTGGAAAATCCAAAAATGAAATTAAGATTAAATTTTCACTAACAATAGCATCAAAAATATTTAGGAGTAAATTTAACAAAACAAGTCCAAAACATGCACTATGGAGATGCAAAGAACTGTCAACAAATTAAGGAAAATCTAAGCAAATATGACAATGCTCTATATTCATAAACTGGAAAATTTAATATTGTTAAGATGTCAATGCATGCCAAATTAATCTACAGTTTTAACACAACTTCTTTCAAAATATCTGCTTTAATTTTTGTTTTTGCAGAAATTTTCAAGAAGATCCTAAAATTTATATGCATATGCAAAAACACATAATAGATAAACAGTCTTGAAAAGAAAGGGAAAAAAAGCTGTTAAATTTTTCTTAAGTAATGCAATCACCTCAATTATCGTTATTCTATCAGAGAGAATTTAGACATTTTGGGAATTACTTTAATTTGATTCTATATGTAAGTAATTTAGTCTTGGTGCGGAAAATATAAAACTTGACCTTTTAATAGTTGTTATTAGTCTAAGCAGTGTAGTTAACATAGTTGTGAAACTGTGAATAATAGAATAAGTAGGTAATGCAGTTACCATCTGGAGAATTGCCAACTTCAAAATTTGTTGTTGCCGATGTTTATGGAGTTACTACAAACCAAGATAGATCTTGTAGACAGTATACATGTTTGTAAGTATATTATAGTAATATTTTCAATGCCCAAAGGAGTTCCATTGCTCCAGATTTCAGGAAGTTCCACTTTTTGAGTAAGCACACTTGACCTTTGTGTGCAAGCTTCAGGGAGATACACAAGGTGCACACTGCGTGGTAACTGCATTACCTACTTATTCTATCATTCACAATTTCCAACTATGTTAAATATACTGCTTAGGCTAATAAGAAATATTGAAAGGTCAAGTTTTATATTTTCACACCAAAACTAAATTACTTACATATAGAATCAAAGTAATTCACAAAATGTATAAATTTTTCTCTCTGTGATAGAATAATGCTAATTTAGGTGATTGTATTACTTAAGAAAAAGCTTTATTGACAAATAAAAACTATACCTATCTCAGGGTACAATTGGATGTTCTGATGAACTGGTACATTGTGAAATGATTGCAAAGTCAAGCTAAGAAATATCTCCACTATTTAATATAATTATCATTTTCTTTTTCTCATTCTTTGCGTGTGTATGTGTGTGTGTGTGTGTGTGATAAAAATGACTAACATCTACCCTTTGAGCAAATTCTAAGTTCACAATGCAGTGCAGTATTTTTCAATATGTACTATGCTATGGATTTGATCCTCCAACACAGAATGACAAATATTGTATGACCTCACTGATATCTGGAACCTAAAGAGGTCAAACTCACAGAAGCAGAGAAAACAGTGGAACTAGGGATTGGGGGAAGGGAAATGGGGGGTAATGTTTGTTTAAAAGTTTTGGTTTTAGTATATTAGGAAAAAGATTTAGCCCCATGTGGCCTTCCTTCCTAGGTATAATTGAGACCTTCATTGCACAGATAAAGTGCCTAAGCCTCAGTAAGGCCAGGAAACTAGTCCTTCATAATTGGGCCAGCAAACATGTACTTCAAAATCAGCTTAATGCACAGACCACATGCTAGATCATGACATTTTCAACAGCAACCATTTATAACTTCTTTTTACAGTAAAACTTTTCAGAAAGCTACCACTTCTTTGAGTATTTACTTTAAATGGACATTTATCCAATTATCTTGTTGAAATTGATCTTACCAAGGTCACCAATGGCTTCCAGATTAGCACATTCAATTGTTTTTAGTTGAGGTTTAACTTAGACATCTTCTTAGCAGGGTCCTATGTGGCTTAGAGCCTCTTCCTTGAGGTCCTCTCCTCTTGACCTCTGTGACTTAAGGGTTCTTAAACTTACTTGTCATTCTTTTCTGGCCAACTGGTAGATATCAGTGTACTTACACCTAGATAATGGGCATCTCAGCTTCTGCATCTGCACTTTCTGAAGCTGCATGAGATACTTCACTATTTTTTTGTATTTTATTTCCTAATTTGTTCATTAGCGGTTTACTTTTTGTTTGTTTACACAAGTGCATAAACTACATGAATCACAACCCAAGGGGAGTATTTAATAATCATTTTCTGACTGGCCAGTGGGCAGGCTGGCAGGCTGGCTGGATGGGTGGATGAAAGAAAGTGTGATATGGATGGAAACTTTAATCCATTCTTGAAAAAACTGTGACTTGACCTGCTGAAGAGTGACAATCAAAACTATCTGTATCTTAGAGCTCTCTTTTGTGACAGGCTTGGATCCTTTCTGTCCACACTAGGCATCTCACTGCCATTCCACATCCTAGGCCAATTACATCTGAATGGTTCACTCCAAATATTCTCATGGCCCGGCCACCACAATCCTAGGATTAACTGAGATTAGAGGGAAGGAACTAGTCAGCCTATGATCCTTACTGTGAGTATAAATCCTCACAGGGGAACTAAATTCACGCTGGATTTACCACCATGCCCTGAGCAGGAATGCCAAAAATCATGGGGGCAGAGTGATGTTTTCCTTAGGCCTGAGGTGATTAAACTCATAGCAGGATCTTTTACACTTATTTCTGAGAAGCCTATTTTAGCATCAGTCCCATGGGACTCTGCAGGACCTTATCCCATTTGAGTTCTATCTGACACTGTCAGGTCTGCTCTTGATCTGCCCCCTCCCCCAGTTGGCCCTGCCTTCCTCCCATGCCAACTCATCTCTTGCCATGCCACCCACTTTTCCTACTCACATGGGCAGCTTCCCTCTCTCGGTGGCTTTGTGGGGAAGCTGTGTTATCCCAACCACCATATGTCAGAGCTCAGCACCTAGCAGTTTGTGGTAAATAGACTCAATGAAGTCAGGATCACTGTTTTGCAGAAATGCTAATGATAAAGATCTTCATTTCAACAACGAAACCGTGTGATTATGTGAACCCAAGGAAACAAATGAAAATAAATTACTCTATGCTATTTGGTTTATCATTTACCTAATGCAATGCTCATTGTTTTCCTATTTTTCCAGATTTCCTATTTTGATTCATGAAAGAGTAGAGGGATAATCAGAGTTCTCAAGCAGATGATGTACTTGGTACCACTAGGAAATACAATAAACATTTCCATGAGAAGAAAATTTAGCATTTCCTAAAGTCAAAGGCTTTTTCAATATTAAAATGGCAATGCATTTAGTGATGTTATTTACCGTTGAATAACAGCTTCCAGTTATTGAAGTAATCACAATCTCAAAAATAAATAAATGAAGATTCTCTCTTAACATTAAGGGACATTAGAGGAATCTTCTCTGTAAACTGTTTTTCCTTGGTTATTCTCAGGCAAATTATCAAATCTATCTTAGTTTCTACTTCCTCTTCATTGTCCTTATGGAGAGATCCTAAGAGTTGTCACTTTAGAGAGTTCTAATGACTGAATGAAATAATCCAGATAAATCACTGAGCACATGCGTGGCTCATTGCAAATTCTCAGTGTATGTTTGTCTCCATCACCTGCATCAAAAAATACACCATCAACATCTACTTTGAATTTTCTAAACATTCTTCAAAATAGTCTGCCATATTATCAATCCCTTTTGTCATTCAACTGATGCAGAGATCATGTTGTGTCCCTTCGAGTGGACACAGTGTTAGGAATGGGTGCATCATGATTAAGAGTGCAATGGAGTATTACTCTGCATTAAAAAATGACAAAATCATAGAATTTACAGGGAAATGGATGGCATTAGAGCAGATTATGCTAAGTGAAGCTAGCCAATCCCTAAAAAACAAATGCCAAATGTCTTCTTTGATATAAGGAGAGTAACTAAGAACAGAGTAGGGACGAAGAGCATGAGAAGAAGATTAACATTAAACAGGGATGAGAGGTGGGAGGAAAAGGGAGAGAGAAGGGAAATTGCATGGGAATGGAAGGAGACCCTCAGAGTTATACAAAAGTACATACAAGAGGAAGTGAGGGGAAAGGGGAAAATAATACAAGGGGGACAAATGAATGTCAGTAGAGGGGGCAGAGAGAGAAGAGGGGAGGNAGGGGAGGGGAGGGGAGGGGGATAGTAGATGATAGGAAAGGCAGCAGAACACAACAGACACTAGTATGGCAATATGTAAATCAATGGATGTGTAACTGATGTAATTCTGCAATCGGTATATGGGGTAAAAATGGGAGCTCATAACCCACTTGAATCAAAGTGTGAACTATGATATATCAAGAACTATGTAATGTTTTGAACAGCCAACAATAAAAAATTAAAAAAAAAAGAGTGCACAGGTAATGTTACCTGCTACCAGAGGATAAAGAGAGCTACACATTCCAGTATAATGACACAGGTGCTCTCTCAATAACAATAGTTTATAAATTCTCCTCTCTTGCCTTTTATTGACAACTGCTTACAGTGTGTAAAACATTGCTATAACCTGAAGATGCTCTCCAACTACATAAGACATAGGCATAGCACAATGAAGAGGAGATCCATCTTAAATTAACAAATGTCTACATGATTACTGGCTACTAATTCTGTCATCCAGGATGTCTAAATTAGCACATATTAAATTAAGAGGGTTGGGAGATGGTTAAATACAGGGTGATCAATTTGATATTGCCATAAATACATTTTTGGGTCTGTATGTGTTGGAATAAAGATTGTAAATTTTTAATGACATGATTGAAGTAGAATCATTACTCAATCTCTGTGTAGTATGGATTAGGGAAAAAAAAAAAAACCCTGGACTGGAAATGCCAAATATCCAGCAGTAGTCTGGGCCTTGTGAATTGGTACAAGTCACCTGACAGCCAGGCCTTCCTTAGTTTTCTTCTGAAACCTGTCAACTCCTATCCAGATGTAAAAATCCTAATTTCTGATAATAACCCGTCATCACAATCTGTGTTTTGTTAGCACTGTTCTCCCAAGCACTGCCACGGACTACAATCAACTCTATTGTCTGTGTTAGATTTCAACACTCTGCCTGGGCTCTATCTACAGGGAGACAATATCAAATCAGCACTCACAATGAGGACTTGCTACATGCAGCCACCAGCTCAGACTCCCTGAAAATGAGACTTCCTCTGTGAAAACTGAAAGTGCACAGAGTCCAGAGATTCCTGGAACCAGCATTTCCCATTGCTTCTAATCACAGCCTATGCATGACAAAATGGTAGACGGGGTCATCACAGGTGTCAGAATACATTATCCTAAACTAATTAACCCATTATCCCATATAGACACAGGTACTGTTCTTGGATGGAGAAGGAGCAAAAACATTTTTTTTGAAACAAGAAAAATGCAACACGATGAGTTCTGTTTCTAGCAGCTGTGCACACACATATTTTTGTTCAGACATGTATATGCACTTAATTAATTTCAAAATCAAGTTTCTCGAAAAAAACTAGTACGTTTTCAACAAATAGTCCAGCATTTATGATATCAAAATTCATAAAAACTATAATGGATTTATTTGGCATGGTTATATGCAAAGAGCTGGCTTTTCCCTATTATATTCTTGGATATGCATATTTTTAAAAAAATATTTCACAAATGGATCTAATTTCACTCTTAATCCACAAATCCTGGCTATGGTGAAAGCTTAAAAATTCTGAAAGATTATGAAACAGGATATTCTCCAAGGCTGCTTCCTGTTCTAATGTGAATGCTTCCTTAATATGGGTGGTAATGTGAGGAAGTGCAATCACGTTTTCTTAAAATCACGTGACATTATGCTTCAGCATCTTACGGCTTCTGATTTGAAATTGTTTCTAGGCTTCAAACAATTTTCTATTTTGAACATCAGAGCATAAATGTAACGTAAGCACGTAGTGCAAATGTAGGTGCTCAGAGCATGCATGTTAGGACACAGTGGCTCAGACATCGAGTCCCTCCACACCGGAGAATCCTGAATTTCAGCACCCTAAACAGGAACTTTCCATGCTGCATTTATGTTTTATAACTCTATACCAGGATAGTCAGAAACCTACAGTGGGCATTTCTGAGGTTTACTAATTCAACATGGAGGGCCACTGGCTGAAGGCCCCACATCGTTAGCAGAACTTTAAATGAACAGCACATAGCGCCTATCCTAGGTTATGCCCAGGTGGCATAGACTGGGAAAAACAGCTGGCCCATTCAGAGGGATCTGAAAAGATCTGACATGAGGGACTTCCAGCACTGCTCTCCCTCTCTTTCTATGGCTGGAATGGCCCCTCTCCGCATATCCAAATGCTGCCCATCCTTCTCTGCCTGGACATGGCTAAGGCACAGTGAGTGCCCTTGCTCATTTCCTCTTCTCCAAGTGCTGGCTGAGCACAGGCCTTCCCCCTGGGCCTGGGTTCTGGTGCCTTATCTCTTATTGCCACCGTGATTCCTCAGCTAATTAATCCCCTGGTTACAGAAATTCAACCACGTCTCAGAAGTGATCCTCATAAATCGTCATGGGCAGACAGGCTTGTTTAGGGGTAAAAACAAATCTCTTAAGGGCCAGCTCCTTTTGGAACTGCTTCAGGTAACTGTAAGAGGACAGAGAGGGAGCTGGGGAAGACCCCAGGCTGGCTTATCTAATCCCCCAGTGCCCTGGTACCCCACCTATCAAGTACCCAGCCTCCTGTTCCCCCTCCACACACCCTCCCCATTTCAGGCACTAGGGATACTAAGTGTCCATTCACAGCCTAACAAAATAGAAGAATTTCAATTGTTTTCTTGACTTATTGCACCCAGACTTAAGCACGGTCCAACTAAAGCATGAAATGCAAAAGTGCTTTTGTTGTAAGTTGCAGAATGAAACGTTTCTGTTCTTGGATAAGGAAATTTCAAGCATCAGCAACCAGGGGGTCACTGTTCTTTTGTGTATGGACCATGCCAGGGCCACTCCAGATCCAGCCGCCTTGATGGGGTCTGAATGAGGACAAGGGGCAGTGACATGGGGGATGTGGCTTTAATAGTTTCTTTCCTTAACAAAGCCTTTCCTCCTCAAAAGGATTTCAGGTAATTTGAAGATTGATGTTAGAGGAAAACAGGAGGGGAACAGCTTTTGTCTATTCCCCTCAACAAGCTTCTCTCCATATAAAAAATAAATTCCACCTTTTCTTTTCTTCAACCAAACACCTACACACCTCAACACAATTATTGTCCTTGGCAAAATAAATGTAATATGGATGTCTTCTGTGACCACATACACGAGAGCTTCTGCCATACCTCTAATTATATATGTATAATCATTTTGCAAAACTTATTTTGTTGTTCATCATGTGTTTTTTTTTTAAGACTCCCGTGTTCTCCTTTTACAAGAATCTTTTATATGCTGGGTATTCACTGATGCATAGCTTATTCAAAATTCTCAAAACTTTTTGTATGATACTATGTGACACAGGAATTTAAATAGAATACTCTACTTAGTTTTAACTAATTTAGAAAAGCAGGTTGTCAAAAGAGACTGGCGTGATCTTCACGTTTATTGTAAGATGACCTTTTCCCAGTGACAGCGAAGCGTTGGCAGCACTAACTTCCTCATAAATGATACACCAGAGAAAGCTGTAGGGCTTTTAGCCACGGCCAGACATCCATGCTTGAGTTACGTATCAAAAGAGATTTTTCATACTCAGCCCAACTCATAGCACTCTGAGCATGAAGTGCTGAATTTTTAACACAGGAAACCTCTACTCTGAACAGTCCTCTCCCCCAGAAGGCTCTGATCAACACATGTGATATTCAGAGTAAAATTCATGAGTGGACAAACTGATTCCCTCTTACATGGTGGATAGTCTTTTCAAAATAAAAGTGTAGATTCATATTTCATTTTCCAAAGAACTTTGGAAGAGTTTAAATCTGAACATTTTGATTCCAATCTCAGCTACCATCTACCTATGTGAAACCAGGATCATGGGAAGCTGGAACCCGTGAACTGCACACCACCCCCAAGGATGGATGGCTCACCCCATGAAGAAGTGTGTGGCCCTTGGGTTCAGCAGTGGTGATATCCAGGCCCCCTTCCAGGTGCTCACCAAGCTGGCAGGACACAAGAGCCAAGGCTGGCTCCTGAGGCAAAAGCACACCGGCCAGTACTTACCCAGAGTGCACCCTATGCCAGCACCTAGCTATGCGCTCACATCCTTACTGCCCACGAGGAGCTGTGGCTACCGACATTTTATACAGAAGAAAACTAAGGAGCAAAGTTAAACAGAATTACCATATGACCCAGCAATTCCACTCTCAGGTACATACCACAAAGAATTGAAAGCTGGGACTCAAATAGGCACCTGTTCCCAAGTGTTCATAGCAACATTATTTACAAAAGTCAAAAGGTGGAAGTAACCCATGTGTCCATCAAATGATGATTAATAAGCAAAATGAGGTATCTAAATACAATGAAATAATCTTTAATCTCAAAAAAAGAAAGAAATATTGATACATTGTATTTCAGTATTTCTTTCTTCTTTGATATTAAAGATACATGTTACAGCATGGATGAATATCAAAGACATTATGCTGTGAAATAAGCCAAGTGGAGGATAAATACTGTATGATTCTCTTTATATGAGGTAATTAGAATAGGTAATTCATAGTTACATAAAAAAAACAAACAAACAAAAAACAAAACAAAACAAAAAGGAGGGGTTGGGGGTGATGAAGGGAATATGGGAAACTATTGTATAATAGTTGTCTTAGTTCAGTTCATTTTCTATTGCTATAACTGTTCGCCTGAGGTTGGGTGATTTATAAAGAACAAAGGTCACTGGTAAAACACTTGTTTAGCATGTGCAAGATTTGGATTCAATTCTGAGAGAGAGAGAGAGAGAGAGAGAGAGAGAGAGAGAGAGAGAGAGAGAACACAGGTTTATTTTGGCTTAAAGTTCTGGTGGTGGGAAGTCCAAGGGTGTGGTTCTAGCAAGGTCCTTCGGTTGCTTCAATTATGGCAGAAAGTGGGAATGCAAGTGGGCATGCAGGGAAGACACAAACACAAGTGGCAGCCTTGCTGTAAAGCAGCCTGCTCTCACCAGAATGACCCTCGCCCAAGACAAAGGCATTAACCCTCCACTTTCCCTTCAACCCCCCACCCCCTTTCCCAGTCGTGCCACAGTGGATGGCAGTTAAACTCGAACCTGAGGTTCAGAGGGGCAGGTCATTCTCAGGTCAGGGCATGGGCAGTTTGGGAGGCTGGAAACGTTCTGGAAAAGGACTATGAGGAAGGTTGCTCACTATTGAGAAAGGACTGCACAATACTGAGCTGTCCGCCCCAAAATGGCTGAAATGGCCAATTTTATGTTATGCAAATTTTATCACAATCTTTAAAAGGAAGGAAGGAAGGAAGGAAAGAAGGAAGGAAGGAAGGAAGGAAGGAAGGAAGGAAGGAAGGAAGGAAGGAAGGAAAGAAGGAGATTAAGATGCAAAGAAGTAGAGTGTCCTGTTCAAATCCTAGAGCTCGGAGCTTGTGGGTTATCTGCCTGGAATTTGGGCCTGCAGTGCCAGCAGCCTTGCCCTTCCCTGTAGCCAGGGATCACACACAGGCTGCACCCACAGCACCACCAGGGCCGGGTGCGTGAATGAACCAAGACACTTGTGTGGAAGGCACACTGTGCCCAGCTTCAGTTCACACATACCTCTGCCACATGGCGATGGACCCCCAACAAGGCCTCCTACAATCCTGCCCTCGACCGCCACCCTCCTTTCCTCCACCATCACGTGTGACTCAGGCTCACCAACCTCTGCACTCACAGTACCTCGGCCAGCTCCCGAGGACCTTCCCTCCACCTGCAGTCTGCACACCTCCCCTTCCACAGATCCTGCTTCACTTTGGATGGACAGAAGTAGAGGCAGAGTGAAGGCTGTTGCAATGCATCTCTGGGACTTTTTGTTTCTCTGGTTGTAGCTCCACTCCAACAGCTCTCTCACAAACAGCACTTTCCAAAGCTCCTCATGTAACATCACGTTACTGTATACTCTTAACAAGAGGAGGTGGCCTTATGCTTCATATCTCCCTCAGCACTTCAGAGAAGAGTAGTGCTATGGCTGAGATGTGGAGTCCCTCTAAAGCTCTTGTGTAAAACAATGCAAGAAGATTCAGAGGAGAAATGATTGGGTTGTGCAAGTCTTAACCCAATCAGTGAATTAATCCCTGATGTGGATTGACTGAGTGGTAAGTGAAATGGTTGGATGTGGCTGGAGGAGGTGGGCATTGGGGCATGCCTTTGCGTATATGTTTGTATTTGGCCAGTGGAGTCTCTCTCTGCTTCTTATCACTATGTGAGCTGCTAGCCTCTGCCACACTCTCCCACCATGGTGTTCTGCCTCACCTTGAGCCCAGAGGAATGAAGCCGGCCTTCTATGGACTAAGACTGCTGAAAACCTGAGCCCTCAAACAAACTTTTTGTCCTCTACAATTGTTCTGGTCAGTTCCTTTTAGTCCCAGCAGAAAAGCTGACTACAACAAGTGGACACACAGGTGCGATGACTGTCCTCTGAACAGGAGCCCTGGGGGCTACTCCAGAGAATGGCCACCATTTATGACTTGCTACTGAGAAGCATTAAAGTCTACAGTGTTGCTCTAAATCGATTTGAATTTAGATTTTTCTGGAAAGGTAAATAAACTAGAATAATTATAACAAAATATTGAGTCCATTTTTAAAAAGTCATATTGCATGAGCACACATGTAAAGAGAGGCATAATGAGACCCTCCCAGGGGACTGATCAATCAATGCCACTTTCAGTATTGGTCACTGAGCCTGGGCATCTTATGCAGGGTTCAGAAAGAATGAACTCAGTGTTGCTTCTGCAATTGTGCTCGGTGTCAAATGACAATATCATCCATCAAAGAGGCATCACAGCAACTCAAAGCCAAGCTCGTACAAGGTGTATGCACAGCGGCTTTCTGGAACTGCAATTACTCTCAGAGCCTCAGAGCCCTGCTCCTTAAAGAATGAGCTGGCTTTTCATTTGTATACCAGCTTTGGGTTCATCAAGTAAAATGCAGCAACTCATAAAATGAAGAGCTTTTATTTCCAGTAGTTCACATAAAAAAATGAAAATTTCATATTACATATATTCAGGAGTTCATCCTCTATTTCATGGAGATTTTAGAATGTCAAAGTAATTGAAATATATCAGAGGGACTGGGACAGTTCTGACTGGAATAGGAAATCAAATCTCTTAGAAATGGCT
Source organism: Marmota marmota marmota (assembly GCF_001458135.2). Lineage (NCBI taxonomy): Eukaryota > Metazoa > Chordata > Mammalia > Rodentia > Sciuridae > Marmota > Marmota marmota. The sequence goes on from NW_026000068.1 coordinate 9,092,452, forward strand.
GAAAGAGCCGGGTGCACTGGAACATGCCTATAATCCCAGTGGCTCTGGAGGCTGAGGCAGGAGGATCACAAGTTCAAATCTTGCCTCAGCAACTTAGCGAGGCCTAAACAACTCATTGAGAACCTGACTCTAAATAGAATATTTTTTTCAAAAGGGCTGGAGATGTGGCTTAGAAGTTAAGCAACCCTGGTCTCAATCCCTGGTCACCCCTAAAAAAGAAAAAATAAAGTAAATAAAAGACTGGGAGCTCAAGCTGGGTCCAGGACCATCCCAAATGTCCAGTTACAAACAGATGTTGAACTCTGTCCAATCCTACCTGCCTGCATCAGAGAAGATAGCCATGGGGAATCAGATAGGCTGGTCATTCCATGGATTTGAGAGATCTTCCTGGGACAGAGTCTGAATGGAAGGAGGTGTTCCAATGGGGCATGCATCTGCCCTAAGTTCAGTGAAAACCCCTACATCATAAGCAGTAACTTGACCCCAGAAAATCAGGCCAGGGCTGTCTCAGCCTTGTGGCCATGACAATTGATGTCACTGGCTTCAACGGACACACCTGAGTTTCTGATCTTCTGATGAGGGCTTGTGCTGGAATGAGTGGGCTGATGGAATCATCTGAAAAGAGAAAACCCCAGGTCACACTGTGCTCAACTGACAGATAGATGGGTGTTTGCAGTGAGTGGCAACCTGGGAATATTTCATAGTCACTGGTTGTGTGATCTGGGAAGTGAGCGTCGCTTACCAAGGGCCAGAAGACACAGAAAGCAAAGCTCAACCCGGAGGCAGCAATGTTTCCACCCTACCTAGCATGGATTTCCTATTAAGTGTGTAAAACACATATTTAAAAAGTGGTGTGTGGCGGGGGTATTGACTGTATTATTCTGGAATATTCCTAAACCGATTATTTAATTTCAGTTAAAAAAAAAATCGATTGCTCTGAAAGCCAAAAGCCTCTTTCAATGAAGTACATTTAACTGTGGATATTCAGAATAGGAGACAAATAAGAAGGACAAGACTTCCAAGTTCATAAATAAGAAATACACACGATTTTTCTATATAGTTCCAGCCATCTTTGATCTATTTTTAACTCTGCTTTAGTGCTCAAGAGAAATTCACAAGGAAAAATGATTCAATAAAAAGCAATATCCTCATGGGAGAACAATCAAATAAAGCTTAGTTTGGAAACTGGTTTTGTAGTCTCCTAAATACAGAGCATGCAATGGATTGCCTAGATCTTTAGCATAACTATGAATATGAATGGGGACTTCAGAGTCAGCCCAAGATTATGTAGATAACTTAAGCTTTATTCAAGGCAAATTTTTCAAATAGATTTAGAAATATTTTCATTAAAAAGGCTGTAAAGAGATTAATGATATTTTCAAACAATCGAAGATCATGGATTTGAGAGATCTTCCTTTGCTTTATTGTCTTTAAAATTACTCCGAACAATATGCGCTTAAGGTATCCAGAGCAGAATTATTAAAATCCTTTTGTTCAGATGACTCCATTATTCAAACATTATTTAGAAATACTAATTTATCCAGGAAATTACATATCATATGCCATCAGACTGCTTGCTGAAGCTCTATTTATACTGAACTTTCAGCAGTACCCTGCAGTAAGCTTGTCTTTGGATATCAAATTGTTTCTCTCAAATGGGTGTCCTACATTCTCTTTGACTGCTACAGTTCATTTGGTTTTAACTTCCCAAGTGCCCACCTCAAAGTTTCCATGATCAAAGAAGCAGGTGCAACTCTACCTGGGAAGCAGGTGTAAGATGAGGATTCCACAACGGTCCATCATATCTAAATACATGAAGAATACACCAGCTGAAGCATTGGGCAGGCAGCGGGTAATCCTGTCCCTACACCCATCAGCTGGTGTAGAGTAATACAGTTTTTAGCACAATTCCACCTCATGTCCCAGCACTCATCACCCAGCCTTATGATCTGCCCAGCCCCTCTACTTGTGGACCTGGGACTAGCCTCTCACTTTCCAGGAGAGAGCAGAGGCTCATTACAGGGGGCGCCAGGAGTAGCCTGTCCAAGTCAGCTCAGGAGATTTGTCCTTTGGACCTGGGGTGTGGACACCCAGTGATTCAAACCTTGAGCCTTGAACACCACACTAAAAATATTAAAATGTGGGATTTTCCAGAATCGGACACCCCAGTCACATATGAGTGGTAGGGCCTTGACAGTGGTCCTAACCACGTACACCTTGATGTCATTCATTTCATCAGTGACCACCTGTCTTCACCATCCTTTTTGCCAGTTAGCAAACCTGATGGTATGGACTTGGGTACTGATTTTTGACCATACCTCAATTGTGGACTCCTCCTGGGGTTTTTCCACTGATAATGATCTAACCCCAGGGTAAGAAATAATGTTAACTTAGAAATGCAGCCTCTCTTACACTGATACACCTTTGACGTAAATTACTCTACTCACAATATAACATGTGGCTTTCTCTCCTGCAAGCAATGGAAAATAACATCCTGCAAATACAACCATCTTTACAAGCTTACCCCAGTGCAGGAGAGGACATGAAGGAAAACGTTGATACCCTATTAGAAGTGATCATTCTGAATTTACAAAAGATGTGTAATCCAGTGTGTCCAGGCAAGAGGGACTAATGCAAGTATCTCCAAAAAAGCACACCAGGCCAAGAGACATGGGGATAGACCATGAATATACTGCATATATTTATGCAGGATGAGGGATGATGGAGGGTGTGCCTGGCACGGTGGTCCCCCTACAGTGAACTCAGGTCAGGAGAGCCATTACCATGGGGAATCTTTATCACAAGGCAGAAAATATTAATTATTAATGGGACAACTCAAGAAAGGGGCAAAGGACCAAATAAGAACCAACTAGAGATAACAAAGAATTTTGATATCTCTTTCCCAAGCTTCTTTCCTGTGAGTATCTCATAGAGCTGATATACTACATACACATTTCCCTTTTCTTCCTATCTTCCGGTCAATGTTAATTTTAGGGGTCATCTTGACTAGATTAAGGAATACCCAGAGAACTAGCAAAGCATGGATTCTGGGTGTGCCTCTGCGGGTGCTTCAGAGGACACAGGCGTGTGAGATAGTTAGTGGATAAGGTAGGGAACATCTGCCCTCAGAGTGGGTGGGCACCATCCAATTGGTTGTAGGGCCACATAGAAGAAAAAATGAAGAAAGAGCGTCCCCCACTTCTCTCTTGGAGTAAGGACACTGTCCTCTTGCTACCCTTGGACATCAAAACCCTAGCCCTCTGGTCTCTGGACCTTTGGATTCCAGGACTTACACCAGAAACCCCTGGGGTTATCAGTCTTTTCCTTAGACTACGAATCATGCCATCAGCTTCCATGGGTCTGAGGATTTTGGACTTGGATGGAGCCATGCTACCTACATCCTAGGGTCCCCAGCTTGCAGACAGCCTGTCATGGAACTTCTCAGCTTCCATCACCATGTGAGTCACTTCCCCTGATAAGTCCCCTCCCATACATCTATCTGTATCCCTCTCAATTTACCTGTACCTAGATCCTCTTGGCAATATACTTCCCTTTTTTCCATTCCATATGTTGACTCCCGAAGCACCCACAAAAAGCCCCCTACATGTTACTCTCCATATCTGAGTAAGCTTACCAGGGAACCAGAATAACATTTATCATAAACAAAAGACACTTACTTTCCAAGTATTTATTAGAGAACATTTTACACATCAGTGTCAATTCCAAAATGTTTATTCTGTTAATGAAAAGGATATTAAAGAACTCTGCCCTGTACAGCACATTTTTATTAAGCTACTGAGAACCTACTGTAGGGCATCCACCTTGCAGGGGTGAAAATATGTGGTTAACACAGTCATAGTCTGTGATCTGTGGATTTTATGCAGATTACTGGTGTGTATGTTGCATGTGTGTTGTGTGTGCCATATATTATATGTTCTGAGACATGAGTGTTGAATGATATGCATTTTGTTTATATGCATGGAATGCTGTCCCTGTGTGTGTGTGTGTGTGTATTTGTGTTTTGGTATGAAATAACTAAACTCTACAATAAATAAGAAAGCTACTCTGCATAAGAATGTTTTGTTCTATTGTTTCAAGTCAATTTTACTGACTCAAAAATAGGACAAAGATTCAAGAGGCTTGGACGAAATGGACATCTGCTAGCTCAGGAAATCAATATTAATCAGTATTTCACAGGATATATTTTTAAATCATCAAGGAAAAGTTGATGTACCCAGGGACTTTTCAGCAAGGGACTCTACATACCACCTGGGCAGGTGTGCCCATTGTTGTTTCTCTGCTGACAGGAAGAGACTGAGGGGGGTGGAGAATGGGAAAGAATTAGAAGTAGTCACTTTGCATAAAAGAAGGAGGCAATTCAAAGGAGAGGAAAAATTATGTTAGCAATTAATGCCTCTTTATGAAATAATAAAGCAATTAGTGGAAACTTGAACACAGTCACTAGTGTGAAGTGGCAGCCCCAGGGGGCTAGAAGAGGGAAGGTGGAAATACAAGTTCAGGACACTCTAGACTAAGATGAGTCAAGAGGAGCTCATATCCACACACAAAGAGGCCAGCTACCTTTTCCAAAAATATCAAATTAATATTAAATCTTGCACCAAATGCAAGACTTCCACTGCAAATCTAAAGGCACATATAATAGGAAACAACACAATAGTCTCTGTTTATATTTCAGAATCACCAGTGAATGGCTCTCAAAACCTTAACTCATACCCAGGAAGGTCCCTGAAGTCCTAAGAGGACTTAACCTCATTCTTTCCACCTGATGTGAGACGTGGTTGCCCACAGCTCCTCAGTGAGAAAATGTTTCCCAGGAGCCTCCAGTTGGAATCGTGAGCAAAAGTTTCCCGGACCTCAGGCCCTGAGCACCCTCAGCCTAGAAGACACACGGGTGGCACAGCCCTGGTTAACCCTAACATCCAACACCACTGCTGCTTTCCACGGTGGCCCAGGAAGCTGCTTTCAGTTGAAGTTCTCCCCACCCAACATCAACATTGCCACCTAAGGCCACTTCATCTCTTTGCCTTCATGGAGGCAGCTGTTTTGACCACCAGTGGAACACTCATAACAGCATTTATCACAACTGAATGCACATTCAAATGGTCCCTGAGTCTTGCTAAACTGCAGATTCTGGCCCAGGCATTCCGGTGCAGGCTTGAGATCCACATATCTAACAAGCTTCCTGGTGGGAATGATGTCCTGGGCTCAGGGCTTCACTTTGAAGAGACAGGGTGTAGTGTCTCCACTGCAAAGAGCAGAGGACCCTGTATCCTGGAGAGTACCTGCTTCATTCACACTGCTTGCAAACACAGGAGCCTCCACACAGTAACATCGTGTTTGACAGAACCATCTGTAAAGAGTTTGCCTCCTGACTCCCCCCAAATTGGAAAATAAAAAATCAACATGTGTCTTTTTCTACTCAAATGGCAGAAATACAAACACAGCCTCTCCCTTTCCATTTTATATCCTTTCTATTTCATAAGCCATTTTCACCTTCCTCATTTAATCTGATGCATCTTGTGGAAAAATTGAAAATTCCAAGGTAGTAGCAAAAACATGGCTGACTCCTGTGGTTTCCCCGGCTTGTTATCGGCACTAACATCTGATTGTCCCGGAGAGAATCTCAGAGAACAGTGAAGCCAACAAGGGTCAGGGTCAGAAATCCTGCGGCTGATCCTCTGCAAAGTGGTCAGGCAACATTCGTTTAAAATCTGAATCTCACATTCCTTGTCGGAGCATGGAAGTGATGTCTCCCTTTTCAGAAGGAGATGGACCATTCTCTTTGCTCTGACTTTTGTTCTGGAGTGAAGTTTGAAAGAGGATAAGGCACTTTAAAAAATAAAACACTGATTTTGGAATATTCATTCACATGCATTAATTTAAAAGGCAGAGGAATCCTGATAAAATGATTCACTTTCTTATGAAAAGTTATAGCCTTTACTTCTGGTAAAAGGATAGAAACCTGCCTACAATATGGTACAAAATATGCTTCTAATTACCCCCAAATAATGCATACCACTCTGTTGTGGACATCAGCAAGATGCAGTAGCATCATGCTGAATGGTGAACCCTCACTTTCTGCTCCCTCCATTATATCAACAACACTTTTTACAAGGGTAATCTTGTAAGAGATAGGTTTTTCTTTGTTCCTTGAGTATTTATAGATTCAAGGAAAACTAAAAGCATTACTTGATTTACCATTGCAGAGAATATTGTTTAAAACTATGGTATTTTCATGCTTGAAATACCCCAGGAAAGTCCAATTAATGATATACAAAAGTGTGCACTTGGAATGTTAGTAAATATGTAAAAGGGTTGACAGACAAGTGTCATTTTTCTCCTCACGTTTCCAACATGAGGTCTGGATCTGCAGTACTGGATGTATGTTCCATATCTGCCAGTAATCAGGTGACTTAGAAAAATATTTTGAACTTTTATCATCCTCTTCCTCCTCAAAAATATCAAGGCTAACACCATAGCCTACCTCATAGGCTTATTGTAGAATTAAACATGATTCTCTAAGTGTTCAATTGATCTATGGTATAAAATCCACAGTATTTAATCAACAAATATTAGATCTTATTCTTTTAAAATGTGTTAATAAGTTAGAGTGTAGAAGTGTGGTTCCTAGAGGTAGTATCAGCATCACCTGGTACTGAAAAAGTACAAAGTCTGAATCAAAAGCTGGAGAGATGGAGAGAGCGGCACAGTGATTAGCCCTTAACAATGCCTCCCAGTCTTTCTGATGTGCTCTCAAGCTAATAAACCATTGGGATTACAAATATAACACTGACTCTTTAAATAGATATAAATTTCCAATGGTTTCCAGTTTTGCTTTACATATTGATTAATCTGGTAAATGCTGGTTAACAACTACAAAGCACAGTTTAAAGATGATCCAGGCATTTTTAACACTGGATCAGCATCTTTATGATACTTTGATGTTCTAAAACAAAATCCTTCCTTTGATTAATGAATTAAGCATTTGATAAATAATTTTGAAGTTATCTTTCTTGTTAGAGTAGGTCTCCATAAAAAATTAAGAGCAGAAATAAGCTTTCATGATTTAGTGCACAAAATGGGTACTGTAGTAAATAATAATACATTGCATATTTCAAAATTGCTCAAAGAATAGAGCTTGAATGATTTCACCACAGAATAACTTAAGTATATGAGGTGATAGATCTGTTAACCCAACTTGTAAACATATCAAACCATCAAATGGTACCTGCAAAAGTATATGTAATTATTATTTGTCAAATAAAAATAAAATTAAAAAGGAGTCTGGACAAGTGAACTTCTATTACAGAAACAGGCACATGGTAATCACTCAATGTGTCCTACTTATTAACGAAAATTTGCACCATTACAAATCTATCATCAGCGTGATGCTATGGTTTGAATATGGGCAGTGTCCCCCAAAGGTCCATCTGTTCAAGGCTTGGTCCCAGGCATGGTGCTACCACAAGATACCATGGACCTTTAGGAGCTGGGGCCTGGGTGGAGCTTCATAGGTGACTGGGAACATGCCACTGAACAAACCCTCAAAGGGGATTTGGGGACCTCAGCTTCTTCTTGTCTTTCTGGGTCTTGACATAAGAGGTCTGCTCCAGCCAAGTTGTGCTGCCCATGCCAGAGGCCAAAAGGATTGTACCATTTGGTCTTGAAGGGAACCTCTAGACTGTGAACCAAAATAAAGTTTTTCTCTGTACAAGTTATTTTCCTTGGGTATCTTGCTATAGTAATGGGAAACTAATATACATGAATCCAAAATTTGTTTCCAAATTCCAAAAAAATATTCAAAGGAGAAATCAGTAGTAAAAATTTTCTTTTTATAAAAATTTTAGAATAGAATTTACATATATTTCACAATTCTGTAATTTTGTAAATCCATTCATTCTCAGATCTAGTATTATTATTTTGATTTGGGCATTTGTATACTCCAGAGTAAATAGTTACTTTGAAATTTTCCTTTCCTTTCTATTCTGACATGGAAAAGGAAAGCAGTGGCAAAATAATAAAGATACACTTAGGTTGAGGAGTGAGCCAAGAGTGGGATTCAGAAGCAGGGTACTCTTCCCAAGAGCAGGAAGATGGGTGGTATTTATGCTTAAAGTATGGTACTCACTTTAGTGAAGAGGACTATGAAAAGCATATTTAAGATCCTATAGAAAAAAATTAAAACAAAAGCAAAAATTTTAAAATATATCCATAAACTATTTTATAAATGTTTCTTCATTATAGTGCCCTGTAAAATAATATAGAGTTTGGAATCATAAATGCTTGTGTGAGTTCATTGGTCAGCAAGATTCTCTATATTAACCCACAGTGTCCCTACAATACTCTGAAGTCACTCAAGAACAATGGCTATGATTAAGAGTGTTCTCAGCATACAGAAGTAAGGACTGCTGTGATTTACTGTAATACTTCTTTTCTGATCTTAATTCCAGGGATTAAATGCCACTACTTTTGCTATTTTCATAAAACTTCCCGAATGCACAGATTCCCAGTAACGTGGCAACTGACCCACTCTATTTATTGTCCGCATTCCAGCAGGACCCTGATGTTCTACTTGAGATATAGATGCCTAATGAGGAGCAGTGTAAGTCATCCATCTCAGTGTCTTGTTAGTTACTTTCTGTGAAGAGCTCTTTCCTAATCAGACTGTCTGGGAACACTTAGGTCGATGTATTCTGTTTTGTAGAGCTCTCCAGCAATTCACAGGATGTTATTTTTAATGACAAAGTTCTCATAAACAATTCTCAATAGTTTTCCAGTAGACTAATAAGATTTTTCACCTGGCTGTCTATAATAAGAGTTAAGTGGATAAAAAAGAAAAAATAATTACATGCAGAATGGCCATTCTTTAAAAAAAAAAAAAAACTTTAAGTTCTTTCTTTTAAGATTAGTTAAAATTATTGCTATTAATACTAAATGTAGCTCCCCAGACGTGTGGCACAAAATCCAAGTCAATTCAGCAGCCAAGTGCACGATGCTCACTGGTGTCCTGGGTTCAGAGGATTAGATGGGGAAAACATTAGGTTGGCCCTCTCCAGTTTCAACAAGGCAGATGTGAGATATGAATTAATTAAATCACTGCATACATGTGGAGAGTGTTATTTGATTTGGACTTCACTCTTGGTGACTCTGAAGAGCATCCACATTTGAATATTACCCTTCCTGGTTCCTACAGCTGTGGGAAAGAGCACACCTATCTCTGGCCAGGGCACAGCCATTGGTCTGCCTTCGGGTTCAGTCCTGAAAACTTTCTCACAACTTCCAGAGGGTGCCAAGCTCTCATTCCCAAATCAATATTGTCCCCACGCGGCTTCTGAAGGCCTATTCTGACTTGTCACTTAAAAGCAGCTCAGGGACATGTGGGATGCTCTGCACTGCTGCTGTTCAGAGGACCCCAAGAACAGGCCCAGGTGTAGATGAGCAAATGGCTCAACTGCAGGGATTATCCTGGTGTGGCATTTGTGTGACCAGCAAGCCACAGATGATGCCAAGGTCCAGCAGAACTCACAACCCTTCTGTCATGGAGGCCAACCTGCCAATGACCATAACTGAGTCCTCGATCTGGAACACCCCGTCTCAGAGACAGAAATTGTTACTGCTGTGAGTCAAATGGATGAATATTAGAAATTCATATATTTTCTCTCCACCCTGCACAGCCTCACTCCCCTTTAAAATGGAGTTTCTTTAAAGTCTGTGGTATCCTGTGCTCACTTCAGCTAAGAAAATATCTGTCTCCTCCTAAGTCCCTCTTTAGAGCATTTTCAAGGTGCCAGCATGGGTCTTTAGTGACATGGACCTCATCACTAAGCCATGGGGTATGTGTCCTCCTGAGGGAGGACCTTGTTCCCCCACACCTTCATATCTGATAGATTCCCTTACTCCTGGTCAGTGCTTGATTTTTATTCCCAACAGTTGATGGGAATTCTACAGGGAGTCAAGTACATGTTATGGCCTAAATCTGGGGTCACTCTGCCCATGTTGAAATTCCTATGCCATTCATTCCTGTGGGCTTGCCCTCAGTTGAATATGGACATAAGGGTAGTTTATGGTCTGGTATGAGAATCAAATAAATGCTTTGAAAAGGTAGGGGTTCAATGAATATGAGCTATTGCTGTTATTATTTCAAGGTGGCAATGATGGAAATGGGTATCTTACAGATTCGGGGTCCAGTCATCTCACAGAAATGTCAAAAACCAGATTTCAAAGTACTAAGCTGTTGGTCCGACCCAAGTCCAGTGTGCACACGCAGTGGACAGCATAGGCAAAGGAGAGGGACAACTTCAGAATAGGAGCTGAGGCAGAAGTCCCTGCATGCACATGGCCTTCACCAGGATTGGCTCTGAGGCTCCTTTGTGGACTGATGAAATCAGAGCCCCAAGGTTGAGGCCTGGGGTGAGTGCTTTTAATAGTATGGTCAGAGTTGAGAGCGACTGGTTCCCAATGCTCTTGGGCCACACTTAAATGTCACTTTAAGCAGTTTGCTACCAGCTTCTTGGATAAAGGTAAGTAACCATGTAGAAAACTCCTTCCAAGTGTGAATTCTTTCCTAAGGCTGTCGTGGTTCCAATTAAGGAAATACCACAATTTCTTGGTTGTTGTTGTTTGCCTCAAAACAAAGCCACCACCATAAAAGGACCTCAAAAGGTAGAACACCTTACCTAAACTGAATTGAGACTTAGTGACAAGTGTTTAGGGAATCACAGGAAAGCTATGTAGCTTCTCATTTTAGAGAGTCACAAACACCTGTGATCTTGAATTTTTCTATGAAGAGCCATCCATACAACGGACAAGAAATAGATTTCTTGGGGCTGGGGATGTGGCTCAAGCGGTAGCGCGCTCGCCTGCCATGCGTGCGGCCCGGGTTCGATCCTCAGCACCACATACAAACAAAGATGTTGTGTCTGTCGATAACTGAAAAATAAATATTAAAAAAAAATTCTCTCTCTCTCTCTCTCTCTCTCTCCTCTTTTTAAAAAAAGAAAGAAATAGATTTCTTATCTTTGTTAAATGAATGCTTCACTCTAACATCTAAACTCAACTGATTCTACTATTTGCTCACTATAAACTTTTCTCAGAGCTGATGAAACCAAATGCATATGAGATTTCAGTAGTCTGAACTCTCATAAACCATATTTGCCAACCTGTTTTTCACCATTGGGAATGAAAGGAGCCTTTTCTTACTTTTTTTTCAAAATTCCTCCCTCCACCCCCTGCAATATTATCACTCCAGATATACTCTAAATCTGGTTGTGTTCTGTGACTTTGGGGACATCACAAACTACTCTAAGTTTTTTCCCCTTCCTAACTAAACAAACAGACATGTTGCCTCTTTGGAGACACACTCCCACCCCCATTACAAACCCACACTGTAATTCAAAGGATTCTATCAGCCAAAGCATGGGCTGTGGGGGCCGACCTCAGATGCAACCCAATAGTTCACACCCTCAAATCTCAGAGTCAGTAAATATTCAGAGTCAATAACGAGCTGTTATCAGTACTAGCTCTGCTGGCTCATGTCCAAACACTGCATGTTCCGATGAAACAACCTGCTTTTAAAGGAAGGTGAAGATATGGACAATTATAAAATAAAACAAACTGCACTCATTATTTCCAGTGTCCCTTCAACTGGTCGTTCCAGACATTCTGCTCATTTGTGGGTAAACTTTCAGAAGGAGGATTGGTGGTGACATAAAGCAGTAGGGAAAGCAGGATGTTTCCTCACTGACTCCAAGAACTGTGCTTTGCATAACATCCACCACCTGAGATACCTTCACAGACATTCTTACTTAAATAACGGAAGACGGTGGAATGACATTCATACCTAGTGATTAATTTAAGGCGGCATGTGATCACTCAAGTTATTGAACTTGGGCTTTTGATAGAAATGTAAAGGTCACAGTATAGGTCTTAATTTGGGCAATTTCTCAATAAACTTAAGAAACAAGTGACTTCCATAGTAGTCTTCAATCATCTACCAAGAAGAAGCCCAGGCTACTTCCCCATCATCACAAACCCTTGATAAAGCCTCACCTGACCTCTGATTTATATGCATCCTGCAAAGCCAAGGGCAACAGGAAGAGGAGATGGAACACTGGAGAGCGGTAGGAGTCTACTGGAACTCTTCATTCTGAACTTGAGGTCTCTCATTTATTACTAAAACTGTTAGAGTCTGTAAACAAGTCTGGATGGCACCTGGCAAATGTTAGAGTCTGTAAACAAGTCTGGATGGTGCCTGGCATTTTGCCAGAGGGAGTGGTTTGTGAAGTAACACCAGGGAGCCATTAAGTGTGGAGATTCCTTATTGGTTGACTGATGTATCTAGTTTATGCTAATTAAGATAAGCTGTGTGGAATGTATAAATACCTCTGTTGTCCTACAATAAATGGCTTCCACTCCTGCTGTATCAATCTACACAAGTTGTTCGTCACCCCCCGTTATTTTGCTGCAGCCGGACTGCGGCAGATGGTGGCCCGTACGGGGAGCCCCGGGACACTCGGGGGTAAGTGACGAAAAAAAGCTGCCCGTCCATAGATAGGACGGGAGCAAATCTGCTCGTCCCTAGACAGATAGGGCGAGAGGAAAAATGGCGATTTTGAGGAAATGGAGAAGATTGATACAGTATGTTTGTGTCTTGTTTTGTCTCAGTGTATTGTATTGTCTTTGTGATGAAAATATGGAAGGGGTGAGAAGTAAATTACTAAGGGAAGAAGGCACCCCAGTGGAACCAAGAATAGTTAGGGCATGTGTTGATAAGAGCCCAGGAACTCTAGTCAGAAAGAAAAAGAAAGTTCAGAAGAAGAAGGATTATCAGGAAAAAAGTTGCAGCAAAAGGCTATTACTAAATACTTTTCGTTACCGGAGGGTGCGTGAAGCGGAGAGGCGGCTGCCGAGTGTGCAAGCCGGTCACAGCGCAGCAAGGATTTTCCAAGAGGCGGCGGCGACTGGCCCTTCCCCGCCTCCTGGCCGGGGAGCTGGCTCTTCCACTGCCGCGAGCCCAAATCTAGACCTGACCTGGAGGCACAGTCTCGCAGGCTCTTGCTCCCTGTGCCCAGTAGCAGTTTGAGTCCGGGACACTCCCCAGGGCCATCTGGGGCTGCCCAGGCACTACAGCCAGCAGAAGACGCTACTGGTGTCCCTGATGTTTGGTCATTTTCAATGCCAATAACTAAGCTACAATGGTTCTCCCACACCTGGAAGCTGATGAGTAATGAGCACTATTAATGCTTATTTCAAATGCAAAAAAACCTTGAGATAATGTACTAAATTGTTCAGAAGGTTGTTTTCTTAGTAGAATGCTACAGGATTTTCTTTAGCCATCCGGAGTTCCTGCCTTCGTCCCAGTGCCAGTGAAGACGAAGGTGGAAGAATTTCCAGTGTTGCTGAGAACCGGACGAGACTTTGGCTGAGAAATGGACGAGACTTCGGATCAAGCTAGCTGCCTCTAGAACTTACCTGGACTGTGATTTAAGCTAGCTGCCTGAAGAACTTACCTGGACTGTGATTTACCTGGACTGTGAGTTAATCTATTGAGACACTGCTTTACCTAGACTGAGACAACAAACTGTAATCTACAACAAATTGTATCTTTGCTAACGGTGTCATTGCTGGTATAATTTTTCCAAGGGCTTCTTGCATGGAGCCATCAAGTGGCTTGGTATTGTGGCATTTTGTATCCTCCCTTTCTGTTTGTAGCAGGTTATTTATGGCGTTTCTGTAAAAACCACTATGGTCGTTATTTAAATTAAACAAAAGGGGGAAATGTTAGAGTCTGTAAACAAGTCAAAATAACACCTGGCATTTTGCCAGGGGAATGTTAAAGTTCGTAAACAAGTCTGGATGGTGCCTGGCAAAATGCCAGAGGGAGTGGTTTGAGAAGTAACAAAAACAAGCCATTAAGTGTGGAGATTCCTTATTGGTTGACTGATGTATCTAGTTTATGCTAATTAGATAAGCTGTGTGGAATGTATAAATACTGCTCCTGTCCTACAATAAACGGCTCCTACTCCTGCTGTATCAATGTACACAAGTTATTCGTCACCCCCGGTTATTTTGCTGCAGCCAGACTGCGGCATAAAACAACAGGCTACACGGGCTTTAAATTGCCTAGCATGAGAAATACATGTTCTAAATATGCTCTAGTGCCTAGAAATAGGTTTTTAAGTAAGTGGACTCAACAACAATTGCCTACTGTAAGTGGGTAGAGCATTTATTGCAGAATAAATTATATCTTTCAGGTTCATCTTAGCAAATTATTCAGGGACAGCATAATGGGCAGGGTATTCTCCTCATTTTCTGCATACATAAAGTCTGTACATCCCAGACCTTAGATCTTTATGTTGAAACACAATGGGAATTGATCAGAAAGGTTTTAGCAGCGTGGATTTCTTCTAACTAAATGCTAACAAATGACAATCAGCCCAATGTTTCCTGTACAGTTCATGTTTGTAACAATATATCTTGAGAGCTTTCTATTGCCTTATTTAGTGTTATTTTGTTGCATCTGACCTGCTCATTGATAAAATGGCAGATGATGTCAACAACTTTTTAAAGCCATAAGTAGGTAGAGCATTTATTTTCCTCTCCTCTGGAGTTAAGCTTTCCATTTCTGTTACCTGTGGTCATAAGGCATTGTCACGGCTCAAGGATCCCTCTTCTTATCTATCATCAGAAGGCCAACAGAGCTTAACACTACCTCACTGCACCTCAGCACAGAGGCCTGCATAATTCACATCATCACAGAAGGTTGAGCACAGTGCAATATGCTATTTTGAGAGAGAGGGAGAGAATACACATGTAACTTTTATTACAGTATATGCTATAATTATCCTATTTCATCATTAGTTCTCATTGTTAATTTCTTACAGCGGCTCATCTATGAGTTCAAGTTTATCATGCATAATTACACATGTAGAGTGGCTGGTGCCTTCTGCAGTTCCAGGCACAAACTGCGGGTTTGGAAATGTATGTTCTATGTTTAACAGGGATGACTGTACTGGAGCAACCAGGGAAAGGGCTGCAAGACTTCACTATAAACATAGTAGAGATGAAGCCTTTCAGAATGGAAGAGTCCTTACCCACATGTGCTCAGCTCAAGGCCACATTCTTTCCTGAGGATGTTCTCCCAGGTGCAGATCAGGGAGCTAGTTCAAAGTGCCCTGAACTTGGAAGCATTTCCTCACACTTTGCAAAAGATCCCTCTTTCTCAGTAGACTGTGTTTTGAACTCAGACCTCAACTAAGTCCCTCCAGTAAGTTCTAAGAACTCATAATCAAAAGTCCAACACATGAGAAAACACACCTCCATGAGAAGGGGTTTGTGAAAAAATACAAAAAAATCAAAATGAAGAAGATTAAAGATAGTGAATGATCAGATTCAGAAAAAGATATGCAGGAAATATTTAGTATGTTTAAAACTATAAAGGGGACTTTTAAATTAAAAAGAAGAAATTCAATATTCCACAGGAGATCTGATAATGAAAAAGTTGAACTTCTAGAAATGAAAAATAAAGCTCATTTTAATAGAACACTGATATTCTGCTGCTAGGAAAAGAAGACAGTGCATCCACCTGGGAATAATTTAGCAGCTTCTCAAAGAATTGAATGCAAGCTTGCCATCTGAGTCAGTCATGCCACATCCAGGCACGGACTCAAGAGAAAATGATTATTACTTTACACAAAGATGGACAACAAGATTTTTCATAGCACATCCATATGTAAAGAGCAAAATTTATAAACAATAAGAATATATATCAAGGGCTGAATGAACACACAAACTGTGGTACATTCACAAAATGGAAAATTACTCAGCAACAACAAAGAGATGAGAAAGGCCTGCAACAATTGAATCTAAGAGTTCTTAAAAAAAAACATAGTAAATTAAAAATGAAATGACCCAAACTAGATAAAATGAATCTATAATAAAAGGTTCATTCAATAACATAACCCTGTAACTCCACTGGTAGAATTATTTGTGGGAGAAATAAAAACATATGTCTACACAATAACTTGTATGTGAATGTTCACGGTAGTCTTGTTTATAGTATCCAAAAAGTGGAACCAAGCCTAACAACTGTGTGCTACATATCTAAACAGTGGAAAATTATTTGACAATAAAAATAAATAAAGTTACTAATACTTGGTGCGACATGGATGAACCTTGAAAAGATTATGCTAAACGCAGGAGTTAATAATTAAAGACTACATATTGCATGAGTCTATTTAGATGTCCAGAATGTGCACAAAAAGGAAACCTAGGGCTGGAAAGCTTCCCCACCTCCCCTGGGCAATGAAAATGTTTTAAAACTCACTGTAGTCACTGCCTCAAGTCTCTGTGAGTACGCCAATAAAAGATCACATTTTATACTTTAAATGGTTGAATTGCATGGCACAGGAGTTATATCTCAATAAAATTGTTTTGGGAGAAAAAAATCCATGATAGTTCTCTTAATGATAAACATAAATGGAATTATATTAAATTAATAAAGTCACTTATTTACCCTATTTATTACCAGTGCAAAAAGACAAGACAAAGTAAAGAATTTTAAGATTTCAGCATTAGACAGATAGTAATTTTCAACACATAAAATCCCTAACAGCACCGACAAACAAATTACTACAAATAATTGGAGGGTTTAGCAATTTAGCATATAAATATATAAAAGGGTTTATACATTTACCATTAAGTACATAAAAAACAATTGCATTATTTAAAAAAAAAAAAAGAAATTCTTAGAGGATGCATCTAATAAAAAAGATAACATTTCCAACAGCAGGATAAACAGTAAGGACCCTAGAAATGAATGCCACCAAGAACAGTGCGAAGGCTTTATGAAAAAATGTCTAAGTTTCACGGAAAGATATTTTAAATGAATAAAGTAAGTTGACATAAAGTCCATGAATCAGAAGATTAGGAATCATAAAGTTATGACGATTCCCCAATTTTTCAGAAGTAGAACATATATACACGTGAAAACTGGTACACTTCAGAGACGTCACCACAGTTTGTGAGACAGATGGCAGTCTACTCAATATTAGGATAATCCATCAGTAACCTGGAAAAAATTGAATGTCTAGATCTTGACTTGAAAAATAAATCGGTTTCAAAGAGATCGGATATTTCAACATAAAAATATACAGCTTCATAATTAGTAAAAGAAAATATGGGAAATTGGGAAATTTTACATAATTAGTAAAAGAAAACATGGAAAATTGTTTTAATGTCTTAATCCTTAAAACTTTTTAAAGATTTCTTAAATAATATTTTAGAAAGCACGAGTCATAAAGAAGCCATACTGGATGACCTAAGAGTGTTAAAATAAAGCACTTCTGTTCAAAGACAAGATCAGAGAGTTGGAGGACATGGGTATGACATATATACAAGTAACAGGAGTTCAGTGCCCAAATAGATTGGATTAAAATACTAAGAAAATTATGAAGTACCAATAGAAAAATAGGAGAAAGACATAAATAGGCATTTAGTAGAATAAACATTAATAGCAAATAATTAGTAGTTCTATTAGTGCATAAGTCAGATAAATCTAAACTTCACATTCACCAGAATTGCAACAACAGTGAAATAGTATGAAAACCATGAACTCTTGCTGAGTACGTGCAGCAATGCACTATACATTGCTGATGAGAGTGTAAATTCATACAACCACTCCTCAAAATTCTTTAGTATTTTCAGAGAAATTGAAATGTTCCAATCCTACAACCCAGTTTTTGCTCTTCTGTGCATGCCCAAGGGAATCACTGCTCGCCCGCAGGACAAACTTAGTGTGACAATGTCCCTGGCCATATGTTTACAGAAGCAAAATGTAAAAACTCCACAAATTTTCTCCTGAAAAGGATAAACACCCTGTGGCATATTCACATGATGGAGCAGGAGGCATAAGTAAAAAAATGCACGAGATAGCAGCCCCCGTGTCAACACCGATAAATCCAAGAACCGAGTGGAATGGAAAAGGCAAGTTGCAAATCATGCATAACACATTTATGTGAAATTCAAAACAGGAAATCCAAGTAATATTTTGCATGTTAGGATGCATACACATGGAAAAACATAAAGAACTTCAAGGGAATGAATAAATACAAAATTAATCTCTGGTGTAGTGAGACAGAGGGGGAGGGAAAGAAGAGTTTTCAACAATTATTTTTCAGAAGATTTGACACATTAAAGAAACCCACAAATACACAAATATTACATATTCTCAATTGTGTATATTATGTTCATAATATGCATACCAGGATCTTCAAGGATTTGTTTCTAAAAGTTATTTTTAATTTACAATAACCTTAAATTCCCTTTACTTTATAACCGAAGTCCTATTAATAAATGCTAGAATTTTTTAAAATCTATCCTCAAGTCCACTATAAAGTTATCTTTATCATTGGATCCAATTAGCATCTTAGAGATTTGTACTTTTCAGACTTATAATGAAAAAATTCTCCCAAGGAATAATGAGGCATGTTAAATCTTCTGAAAAAATGGCAAACCCAATCCGCTGTCAGACCACTTCTAGCTCCTATATATTTTATTTCTTCCAATGCCCTCATTTTGAAGTCTCCATTGTTTCTTTAATAACAAACATTCTTTGGAGTTCTGTTTCTTCATTAGTTTATCAGTTTTTCTTCTGGCTACAAAAGTTGCACTGAAAACTAGGTGCTGATTAATTTTCTCCCTCTGGAATGCAAGTCCATTAGCCAACATAATAACTGTTTGAAATGGTTTGGTAGAAGCTTAAAATACACCTCTGCATCCCTACCCGGAAGGACAGGTTAAATAGAATCCAGCTAATTCATTTCCCTCCCTTGAATTTTGGTCTTACCCTTGCTGTTTTATTTTAGGATGAAGTGGTCTACCATGCACCTGAAAGTCAGCTTGATAGACATTTTGTTACAGACTTAGAAGAGCAGCTTTGATAATCAGGGCAAGATCTTGTTAACATCCCTGTGAAGGGTTGCAAGCAGGCAGGCTGTATTTCCATGCTCACTGCACTGGGTGACACACAGCATGACCATTACCTACATGCATTGGCCAAGTGGATGAAGGCGAGCTTGCCTCTTCCTCCTCATAACAAGGGCCTCACAATTCCATGCTCGTCTAGCTTTGTCCTTGGTGGGTGACCCTAGCACCCACCCACATAGCCACAGGCGGATTCTGATTTTCAGACAAGCCCCACAGGATGCCAATAGGTTCCATGAGCCTCAAGCACTCTCAAGACTTAAAAGAATGCTAATAATTCCAAAGTTTAGATGACACTGAGGATTTTCCCTATTCCCACATTAATCTTTCTGGTAAAATTCTTCTCTAATACCTGATTACAAGGGAATTAAATGAAGCTCATTAGTACTAGAATGAAGACCTTGAAACTGCAATGTCTTTGAGTAACTCTCCAACCTCAGGGCAAAAGCAATTTTCATGGTGATGAGACTGTGTCCTAAGCAGTGTGATAATTAGCACATCACGGCTGCATTATCGCACACAAGACTCATGCACTGGGAACACCCTTTATTGTGGTGGAAAAGGGCAGTAGTCATATACTCTGCCTTAGGTCAGAAAATGGCAATAGTTACTATAACCTGTCCTTGGTCAATTTGGTATCATAACACCTAGCAAATGAAAGAGAAGATATAAGTAAATACATTGTTCTGTGAAAATCAGCGCATTTCCTATTTGTGCATGTCACATGTGAATCATCACATAACATTTAGATAAATTAACTATTGAAGAGGACCAGCCCACATGTATTGAATTTTTTCAGTGACAAACAATATGCTAATTGTTTCAATTTATTTCCACACCAACTCCTTGCAACAAGCTTCTAAGGTAAATGTTATTGTCCAAAATTCATAGACAGTGTAAAGAGATTCCCAAAGGAGTACATCATTTCCCTATTAAACACAGCAACAAGCAGAGCTGATATTCAAATCCAGAACTCACCCATTCCAAACATCATTGTCTTTACCACCATGCTTTTCCACCTTCTTAAATTAGAGTTTCAGTGTTTGTTGGAACCTTATGATATGACAGGCAATGAGTGGGTCCCAGAAGACAAAATGCAGTTCTTTACCTTAAATGAGGCATGTTAAAATGACAATGAGTTCTCAACAGGTGGATACCATCGTTCACACATTAGGGAGAGAAGGTTAATTGCTAAATTTTGAGTACAGTCGGCAGTCAATTCCTTGGACAGATCTTTTCAATAAAATCTTGCTGAGAGTTGCATTCTCAAATAAGTGCCAAAGACTAAGCAACAATGTGTGACAATTTTTAAACTTCCTCAGCTCTTGAGGTACTAAACAAACAGATGTTGGAGAAGACTGGAGCTTATGAATACCGCTTTACTGTCAACAAATTAGGCAACATCTTTGCTGCCTGCTGCTAGCACAGCAATCTCTTAAATTTAAAATTCTGTGATAGTTTCTCCTGGATAAAAGGGAATTAGGATATATTCACACAGGATGAAGTAAAACAAATCAAACTGTTCTTGTTGAAGATGGGAAATGCCTGTGGTAAAAGCTAAGATCACAGTACTGGTTTATCCTACCAAAGGTTTAAATTTGTAAAAAAATAAAAATAAAAAATAACAGTTTCCCAATCCTACCTTGCCTACTTAGCCCATGTGACCTCCCAGAACCTCTCACCTCTAACTCTGAAACCTCTGCAGAATGCACTAACTTGGTTTTAGTCTGCAGGACCAACCTCCCTAACAGGGGCTACCATCTCTGATTTGGGCTGCTCCCAGCCTCCATGGGCTGCCATTCTTCTCTTGCCTACTCAACAAAACCCAGTCTCTGGCTGCACCTACCCGGCTGCACACAGAATGGACTGCTCAGTCTATATCCCTATTGTCTGCCCTATATCCAGTGCCAACCATCCTGTATGGACTCTGTATCCCAGCCACACTACTCCACATCAACCCCTGCCTTTCCTGACAATGCATGTCCCTCTGAGTAGGCCCTTTATCCTATTTCTTCTCAATGTTTCACAGCTTGGACACAGAAATTTCCTTCTGTGAAACTGTTGCAGGCACCCCTTCCTGTTGCCCTCACAGCACCAACAAACTTGATCATGCTTTACCAGTTCCTTCCCTGACTCTCAATTTGGTAATGAATCTGTGGAGGGCAAGAGACACGTCATAGTCGCTTTTGCAGCACAAGGAGACCTTACTAACATGTCTGACCTTCAAAAGTACTTCACAAGCAAAGTCTTTTTAAATGGAATCAACCATTATTCCTGAAAGGTCCCCTCCAAATGCCAAGTGAGCTCTTGGTATGAAACACTCTGCTCCAGCGCCCTCTTTTTTTAATCTCAATTTTTTGTCAAAGTAGGAAGCATCTAGATCATTTGAGGCAGTTTCAGTGTACTTAAAAACTTTTCTATGCTATTTTTTTCCTCAACTACAAAGCCCATGCTTTGACTCAATGGGAGAGTCCTGGAGTAAACACACACACACATTTTCATATTCTCTCTCTCTCTCTCTCTCTCTCTCTCTCTCTCTCTCTCTCTCTCTCTCATAGTTAAATAAGTACAAGGAGAACTAATATACCTTCCTCTGAAGTGCCATATCTCAGGATGTAATGGTTCTGTTCTGTTACTCCAGCTCAGGTGATGTCTCCATGTCATACATCCAGAAGTGACTTACTGGCCATAACAGGAGGTTTGAATGAAACAAAGGGTAGAAGAGCAAATAGCTGGAACAAAGCTATATTCACTGTTTCCTGTTTCTAGACAAGGGAACTGGGACCTTGAAACCCAAATGACTCTCCCTGAGTACACAACTCCAGTGTGTTCCTGCCAAGACCAGGATCTTCTCAGCTTACTACCACATTTTTTATGCCCCCACTGCCTTTCCCATCACAGAGCTGAACACTTGGAATGGTGAGCCCTTGCAGTGTGTCCAATGCTCATTGTTATTTCATCAGCTGAAATATTACTGGTTCCAGTCCTTAATAGCAATCATAAAAAAGCCAGTGAACATAAACATGAGACTTGCTAAGACCCTTTGAACCCTCAGTAGCCAAAGGAAGATGGAAGAGATGTGAAGGATACACATGAGCCCTTATCAACAGACCCACAAGCAGGAGAGGACAGAACGTCAACGTGTGACTTACACCTCTCTGTTGGAATAACCTCTATTCACAAGAGCTACTAGCTTCTGGGTCTTAATGCACTGTGTCCCTGCTCTACAGATGTCATCTCTGCATGGTGCTCTTCCACTCAGGATTACACACTATCAGAGATCACACTCTCAGCTCCATCAGTGGGTCTAGATACACATCAAGATTTCCAGTTTGAGAGGGAAACTGATTTGAACTCTCTTCCACTGCATCTTGCCCATTTCTGCAAGGTAGTTTGGTCTACAATGTAAAGGAGACAAACATGGTTTATCCTAACACATCTTTTTAGCTCATGGTGAGAGAAACCACTTTATAATCTGTTGTAGAAAAATTAGGAAAGAGACTGCAATGAAAACATTTGCTGTGTATTTGTCAAAAAGGAAATATAAATGACTTGCTAGTTAGTCACAGTGCATAAGATTCTTTCCTAACATTTCTTACTCCATATTTGCAAATTTTTTGAAGACCATTACCCCCACTTTTAAGGATAAAAACAAATTCAGAGAGAAATTTAAAATATTTTCCAAGGGAAAGCGAGGTAATACCATAGAAAAACATGGTGGTGGTGGTGGTGGTGGTGGTGTGTGTGTGTGTGTGTGTGTGTGTGTGTTTGTGTGTGTGTGTGTGTGTGTGTTTTGCAAGGGATCAAACCCAGGGTTTCATACATGCTGGGAAAGTGCATGTGCCACTGAGCCTCATCCCTAGCCTAGCAATCCTGACACTGAGTTATAATTTATGGAAGTGCAAAATGCATATTTCACATCCATGAGAAAAAAATTTAAAATGCTATTAATGTAGAAGAAAATGTGAAGAATCTTCTGGATTAATTAAATTTTAAGGATTTTCAATTTTCTACAGATTAGAATGTTAAATTTCAAAATTGTTTAGAGTTACTTTTCCTAAAACCTTTGTTTTATAATAAAATATCTGTATAATAAATGTTGATATATTATTTTTAGATATAACAAGAATATTAGTGTTTTGAAGCCTAACTTCTTTCCAAAATGTCATTTCAAAAGTGATAGAAAGATGTTAAGATATAGTTATTCATAGAAGAGATACCCAATAACTATAAACATTAAGTATTCAAACATTTTAAGACCCTACATAATATTCTTAGGTCAGATGACTATTATTCTCAAAGAAATTTAGAACAATGTGCTTAATACAGTAACTAGCATTTTATATAAGATAAATCTGTAGAATTAACAGTTGGCAATAAATAATCTGCAAGAGAATTGTAACTTTTTGAGAGAATATTGAGGATTTACTGTGGATGTATTTAATAATAATGACAGCATAGGATCCACTTTTTTAACCTCATTTGTGTAAGAATCAATTTTAGAAACATATTTGCATAAAAAAGTCTCAAAATAGCTATAATAATTGGATCAGAGAGGGATAATAGCAGAAATTCAGTTAAGCAATGTTTGCATCCTAGAGTGAAAAGGACTACATACGGCTGGATGGTTATTCAAACATGACTCAAGACACCAGATATGACTGAATAGCAGCACTGTGGTGTGGCATTTGATGACATTTACTTGGGGAACAGAGATGACTGGCTTCAAAAATCAATGTCTAGACAGGTGAATTTGGGGAAAGTCAATTTTCTTCTATCTCAATGTTTTCACCTTTAAATGAAAAATTAAGACTGAACTCACAGAAGGAATTAGGAGTACATGGCATAATCCATGTAAACCATTCAATATTGTGTCTAATATATGGAAAATTATTCAATAAATACATCTATTAATTATTATTAAGATCATTACCATAAAACTTTCATCATCCTCCATAAGACTAGAACAACCTTAATTCCACACGTAAGGACATAAACTATCTGACCTTAGAAATTCATGGTATCATTTTAAGAGGTAGACATTTCCATAAAAACTAAAACCAGAGTGAATATTAAAATGTAAGATTTTGGTCAGGCAAAGTCAGAGTAAAATATTTTATATTATATTTATATACTACATATAATATCTTATAAATGAAAATGCATACATAATACATGTGAATTTATATGGTCATACTAGTTAACTACAAGGGTATGTTCTAAGAAATACATTGTTGGGTGATTTTGTCATTGTGTGAACCATCAGAGTGTGTACATTCATAAACCCTCATGGCTATAACATTTCTGGGTGATATAATATTAAGAGCACTGTTGGAAAAGGGTCTGTTGACCTAAATGTCATTGTGTAGGACACGGCAATATTACATATATATATGTAAGACAAAATAGGTAAGGTGTATTTTATCTTATGAAAGATGGAAATGTTTACAGATTAAAAAGCCTGGTGTTTTTACCCAAGAATAGCAATGGAATAACATTTACTATATTTTCATTTATCCATCTGTCTTTCAACACTGAACAGTTACTATGCTTTAGCCACTGCTTTGCCATGTACTCAAGTCCCCACCTGGAAGAATTACTGAGAGACCAGTGGAGGGAATGCAGGCTGGACATCCATGCACTTCCAAGTCCTAATGCCTGTGGGGATGAGATAGCAGCTTAATCCAGTTTGTGAATGTGCTCTGGATTGGCATTCAAAGAACCTGGGCTACTGTGCACTCATGGCTCATACAGGGACCCTGGACCCCAGGGTAGAAGAGAAAGGCTCAGAGAGCTAATGGCTGGGAGGCTGAAGAGGATTAGATGAGTATGTGCTGTCCTGTCCACAGAGCAACAGCTGTGCATGTTGCTGTTATTGCTGATGGAGGAAGACTTCAGTGGAGACTTGAGCAGAAATTCAACAGGCCACAAAGCATGCAGGTGAATATGAAGGCCTAGAAAGTATTCCAGAATGTTCCTCCAAATTTTTGTAGGAGAAAGGAAAAAGTATAAAAAAAAAAAATCTTAAAAGTAGAGATTAGGCATTTGGAAATTTAAGAAAGAGAGATAACAGGAAAGATTGTTGTAAAATAAAAAAAAAACTAGAAACTTTTCTGAGGAAGGTCTCTGCTCTAAAATTTACACTGGAAGTAACCAGAAGAAAACCTTTTTTTTTTTTTTCCTTTTTAAATAAAATTGTCAATGTAGGGGGGGGATATCAAAATATGTCTGTAGTCCTTCTGCTTATTTGCTCTTTTTATAATGGAACAGGCATTCTCAAAGACTTTGGAAATGACTACTGCATTAGTAATTTGGATTTTAAATTTCAAGAAACTAATTGCCTTTTTAAATGACTGAGCATAACTTTTTTGGAGGAGTAATATCTATCCCCTCAAAATGATTCTTTCCATGGGAACTGCTACAGTTTGAATGCTCCTGTCCCTCCAGCACTCCTGGGTTGGAGCTGGACACCCCTCCCCCACCCCAGGCAGCATTGCTGAGGGGTGGGCCTAAGGGCAGGCCTTTGGGTCACAGGGCCCTTTCCTCATGAATGGACCATCACTGCTGTGTAAGGGCTCTCACAGGCAGTTCACCTCTCTCCATCTTCCACCAGGTGAGCACCCAGCAAAAAGCTCACCGCAGATGCCACACCTTGATCTTGGACTTCCCATCCTCCTGAACTATAAAAAAGTCCATTTCTAGTCTTTACAAATTATCCAGTCTGTGGTATTCTGGTTCAGCAGCACAAAACAGACCAAGACAGCAACTGACAACTACTGACTAATTTAAAATAAAACCAGTATTTAAAGGAAAAGTAAAAATTTAAAACCAAAAACAAATAAAAATGATTGAATGCTCTGTGATTGCTATTTTTTTTCTAGCTGGCAAGCATGCATACACTGTAAATAAGTATCTAAAATCCTACACTCCCAGTGACTTTTACATTTGGCCAAATGAATGTGTTTGGGAACTGGTATATGCGTAGAAATACTTAAATTATAAGAAGAATCTTATTTTATTTTTAATTTATTGTAATTATCATTATCATTATCATTACAATTTGGCCTTGGGGATTGAACCCAGGGGCGCTTAACCATTGACTCACATACCCAGCCCTTTATTTAAAGACAGGATCTCACTAAGTGCTAGGGCCTTGCTAAATTGCTGAGACAGGCTTTGAACTTGTGATCCTTCCCCCTCAGCCTACTGAGTTGCTGGGATTACAGGCATGCACCACTGTGCCCAGCAAGAAGAACCTTACTTTAAAAACTAAGAAGCAGTTATTTCAATATCTAACATATCTACTTTCCAAAATGAAACACTCTGGCAAACCTATTTCTTTATTTAAAAAGAGTAAATATAATTATTTAAATATAATATATTACAATTTTATGAAAAATGTATGAACCACTCTACTTTGGAATTAATTATATTCATATGTGATTTATTTCCTTAAGAAAACTCACCTATCATGCTTCTTTTCATGGAGGGGGGTTACTGGGATTGAACCCAGGAGTTTTACCACTGGGCCACATTACCTAGTCCTTTTTCAAAGATAGATAAATATATATATA
>NW_026000068.1:9119176-9151501 GCF_001458135.2 Marmota marmota marmota
TTTTTTTTTTTTTTTTTAAATTGTCTAAGACAGGGTCTCATTAAGCTGCTCAGGGCCTCACTAAGTTGCTTAGGGTATCTATAATTTGCTGAGGCTGGCCTTGAACTTGCAATTTTCCTGTAGCAGCTTTCTGAGTTGCTGGAATTATAGACATGTGCCACCACACCCAGATCCTATCACACTTTTAAATAAATAAATTTCCTTCTGACAAAAAAGTATGTGATTATTTGACTTGTATTCCTTCATGAACTACTAATTTGTTATTCATTATTTTTTTTGCTTTTTAAAAATAACTACAGATGCCAGTTCCGAGTATTTCTATTATAAAAATTGTGTCACTAAAAATGATTGTTTTATTTAGTTGCCTTTGTTCTTACAGCAAAGCATCACACTGCTGCACAAATACCTCCACTTCCTAGAATCAGAGCTACAGATTTCTGTGTCCAAATGGATGCATATTTATGTGTGAAGAATAAAATAGGCCATCTGCCCTGAACTTTTGAATGGGGTACAAGTCATCAAACAATAAAAATTATTGCCTCTCACAATGTTTCATAATTCAACTTTTTGCAATATATAATATGATTGATTAGAAAGCATCACATTAGATTTCTATCACTGCATAACCAATCACCACAAAGTGTAGCAGCTTGAAACAGTGCAGACTGCTTTAGCTAACAGTTACATAAGTTTTGTAATGGGTGGGCAGGTTCTCTGCTCAGGGTTTTATAGGGCTATCAGGAAATTTTCTGAAGGGTGAATTTCATTTTTAGGAGATTCTGGGAAATAATCCCCTTCAAATTCATTCAGTTTCTCAGCTAAATTTAATTCCTTTCAATTATAGAATTGAGGTTCTGGTTTCCAACATTTAGATGCCTACTGCATCATTAGCCATACAGCCCCTCCATCCTCAAAGCCAGCAACAGAAAACATATCTCATGTCAAATATCTGTGGCTTTGATTGAATTTCTGATTTCCTTTGTCTCTGACCTCCAGACTCAGATGTAAAGGGTTTATGTAACTAGGTTAGGCCCACCCAGATAATCTCCATATGCCATATAACATCACCTAATTACAGACATGAGGCTCTTCCTGAACACATCTCTGGGTTTGTACAGGCTGTGAACACCAGGCAGGACAGAAACCTTGGTGAATTTCCTACGATTCTGCCACCTCAAGCTGCACTGTTTAACAGGCTCACAGTCCTTGAGACCAGCTAGTGACGAGTGGGCTTTTAAAAAGAGACACACATCTGGAAGACCTGGGTGAGCCAAGAGTTGAGGGAACTGGCGGTAGCTGAAAATTCTGAAAAGCATTTAATTTTCTTTAGTGAGGACTCAGGTCACTGCCAGGGACAGCAATATCAAGAGATGATATAAAATCAAGAAGCAATTTCCAAATAAATAAGAGGAGCCATTAAAACCTACGTCCAAAGGAAAAGATGAGAATCCAGAGAAGTTGGTCAGGTTCAGAACCAACTGAATGTCAGGCACTGACTTGGACTATGGTCACCTGAATGCCAATATCAAGGTCACCGTCTTCAGGGGTCTCACAATCCAGGGGAAGAGAGAATTTCAATACTTTGGCTGTGAGAAATATAATGTCAGCTAAGTACAGGTGTCAGGTGGGAGTCAGAAAGACAGGAATACAGAAAAGCTGTAGCACAGGTAGAAGAACAGGGGTCTGGCATCTGCAACCCAGGACTGGACTACAGCTATACATTTGCTATCTATGGGCTTTGATCAAGTTACTTAGCATATCTGGATGATTTGCTTATCCATATAATGCAAGACATAATATTTCCTTGTAGGTGGTTGTAAGGGTTAGGTGAGTAGTGAGTTAAGGAGCTGTCAGGGTCTACCACAGACCATCTCCTCCTCTCTGACTGTCACACTTGGAGTTTGGTTTGGGCATCAATGCCTCCAAGATTTATGGAAGAGTCTGGACTATCTCAGATGCCCCAGAGCTATGGTGGGCTAAGTAAGGACCTCTGGAATTATTTTTTCATGTGTACTTACATTATATATAAGAAATAGAATTAATTCTCTATATGATTACATATAGACATATATATTAATTTAATATATAGCTGTGTGTGGGGGGGTTTTATTTGTTCATCTCTGTATGTATGTGTGCATGTGTATGAAGGGAAGAGAGAGAGAGATTAACGTGTGTCCCCTCCCTTCCCAATCTGCACATTCTTAGGCCACTTCTTTTTTTATGGTACTAGGGGTTGAACCCAGGGGTACTTAAACACTGAGCTACATTTCTGTATTTTGAGATAGGGCCTCACTAAGTTGTTTAGGGCCTTGCTAATTTACTGAGTCTAACATTAAGTCTGCCTCAGCTTCCCAAACTGTGGGGATTATAAGCATGGGCCACTGAATCTTGTTGAGACCACTTCTCACAACCATCAGTGAAATGCCACAGGACCCCAGAAAAGTCTACTAGGGTCATGATGTCATTGGGACACCAAAAGAACCTTGTCAACATTCAGACTTCATACTTACTGAGATCAATGCCTTCGTTTTTAAAATCCATTTGATTCCTATGTCTACTCATCAACTTCTCTGCTCAAACGATAGGTAATGCATCTAGTGCAGGAACTGAGACTGCGATTCCTCCTATGGTGAGATTGTTGCTGTTTTTCCACATCCTGAGGTCTTACCCAGAGGAGCCACCTGCGTCTGAGCACCAAATCAGGATGCTCTAATGCCTACCTGCTGTCTAGCCTCCTCCGGAGATCCTTCTCTCTTCTCTCCACAGGGACTTTAAAAAGAGTGGCTGCAGGGAGGCAGGGGCAGGAATCATGTAATTAGGACTGCCACCTGCTTCTCTGCAGCCTGCTGATGTCACACTGCCTTTCTTCATTAGTAGAGGCTGTGGCTCTACTGGCCTTGGGCTATGGTCTATGCCCTCCCTGATGGACAAGGTCATGTCTAGCTCCCTGCCTCTGAGGCCTTCGAAAGCCCTGTTCCCAGCTCTGTTAGAGGAATTCCTCAGTGAAGCCCCAAGGTGCCAAGTGACCCAACTCAGAGGCAGTGTGCTGCAGGACGGTCAGTCACACCGTGTCTGAGCCCACTGTGCCACTCAGGCTCCTCCTGGCTGGTTCAGCAGTCAGTGCAGCCAGACCCCTCATGCGGAGATGCCCTCCCATGGACCTGTTCTGCCCTGCTCCACCATGGCTGCCTTACTGACAAAGTGGACACAATGATATCATTTATCTGGAAGGGTTATCACAAGTACGAAATGAGGTGACACGAAAAATTCTCAGAAAAGTACCAGCCCACAGGAAGAACACAGCAACTGTTAGTCTTACTATTGTCACATGTCCCCATCATCCTCATTGTTGTCATCATTGACATCACCATCATCTATCCTCATCAGTCTTCAAAGAATGAAGCTTAGCTGAGAAGCAGTCCATAAGGTGGGTCCAACAGTAATTAGAATTCAACATTTCTCCACTATGTTCCTGCTTCCCCAGGGAGTCAAGGAGAGTGGGCATCTATTGAGATGCCCTTAATTTTTCAGTAGCACTTATGCAAATGCCCACTTATCCTTTCACTGAAGGATAAAACATTTTGCAACAGGTTGCTTCTAGAATTATCCACAAAGGATTAATCACAACCTATCCGATGCTTTATTGAGCTATGACGACTCCCAAAAAAGGGAATGGTCCAGTTTGGACTAATCAAGAACATATTCA
The DNA here is from genome assembly GCF_001458135.2 of Marmota marmota marmota. Classification (NCBI taxonomy): domain Eukaryota; kingdom Metazoa; phylum Chordata; class Mammalia; order Rodentia; family Sciuridae; genus Marmota; species Marmota marmota. The sequence continues at coordinate 9,122,883 of NW_026000068.1, forward strand.
AAGGATATGAGCTCCTTAGATTAGTGATTGGAGCAATAGAAGGAGGTAACCAGGCTAAAGAGACAGGATGTTCTAGGAACAAGGCACTACATGGTCGTAGGAACTGAGACAGGAAAGCATGGTAGAGGTTGCAGAAGTTGAGAGTGTCCTCAGTATGTTTGCGTATTCTGCAAACTAATCTCATGCCATGTGGAGACGGGATTTGGGATGAATGTAGACATAGGATGACTTAGGAGGCTGTTATAGGGTCTTGGAGAGAATTCCAGGGGCACAGACTCAGGCAGGTCCCTGGACCAAAAGGCTCAGCAGGCTGCCAGTCCAAGACCCAGCTGACAGGCTTGGTGAAGCTACTACCAACAGGGGCTTGTTTAGTCCCTAAATAACAGGGGACTAGACCAGGACATCAAACAAAGAACATCTGCATAATGTGCCTGCCTCAGGTCTGGATTATTTGGGGGAATCTAGGAGAAATTATGGAACCAGATTATAATTATAGTAATGGAAAGAGGACCCAGGAGACTGGAAAGGTTTGATCTAAAAATAGGTTCTGGGTGCAGAAAGCCAATGCAGGAAGGAGACAAGCCACACAGCAGAACTCTACCTCTAGTAACAAGCACCTGTAGTTCCTTTTGGATGGCTGATAAGACTTGGACGACTATGAATCAGTCTGAGTATGGAAACTATGGTGTACCTTGAATGTCAAGAAAAGTCTATGAAGAGTTTAAGAGGCCACAATGCTCATGTTTGCAGCTATATTTAAGCTAGACAGCTAGATGCAGAAGCCGATTTGCAACAGCAAACATCTCCAGATCCTTCCCTCCCATGCCCAGCGTTCTCATTTACTCTTTGATGCTCTGCTGTAAAGTTGACTGCTATAAATACATACTGATAACATTTTTTGGTAAGTTCAAATATTGCTGTGACTACCAGTCTTAGGAATCAGAGGGAACGATTTCCTATCACTACTAAAGGCAGAAGAAAAAACAAGGTTATATTTATAAGTGAATTCTACTTGTTACATAAAAATAAGTCAGGAAAATATGACTTGATTTTGTTTCAGTTCCTCCAAGAAATTCTCCCACCCACCCTCTAGCATCACTTGGAGGGATGAGTCAACATCTAAATTATCACAGACTTCTTTAACTGTCCTCCTTTTGGAGAAATTGTTGATATTCTATTTTTGTTTAAATATCCCCTTTGATGTGATAACTAGGTTAGTCTCTCACCCTTAATAAAGACATGAATTTCTAAAGATGCTTTTCTGAAGCCATGCAAACAAGTAGATTATGATTAAAAAAAAATCCAACAATAGTAGAAGGTATGTAGGGGTTGTTCTCTACAGATATATCAATAAAATGCTTGTATTATATCAATGTGAATTCATACACTAGAAATTTATAAAAATACAAAATAATCTACTTAGAGAAGACTGATATTAATTATGGTAAGGGGAAATAATTGGACAGTGTCTTTTTCACTTAATACTCTTATTTAATACATATTTAACATGGATTTGTAGATGAGGCGTCCTGGGCTATAAGCCAGGAAGTAAAGAATCAAAATTGTCAAGGGATCCGTTTTCCATCTAAATTGTCATTCAGTGCTGAGTTTTGTTCAAGATACTTTGGATCCAAGAAACCAACTCAAGAAAAATCAAATGAACGAAGAGGAAAGATTTAAGAAGTTAACAGATAATCTTATGCATGCAGCCCATCCTAAAATAAAATAACATGAAACGAACTAATTAAACTAAACTGAATCTCCCTAGTTTTCAGGGCCCATTCAGTTTTCTCTGTCGGGCTGCTCTCTGTCACTACAGAGCCCTACACGAACACACAAGCCACCATAGCTTCTGTGCCCTGCATGTCACAGATTTTAAGTCCCTCATTCCAATTTTACAGACTCGTCATCAGCTGAGTTCCCCTTGGGTCAGACGTCCACTTTAGTTCAGTCAGGAACCGGCTCCTACATGGTTCCCTAGACCTGCTCCTGGCAGCGGGTGGGGGAGTGAAAAGGAGTGGAAGACACACAGTACGTGACACCGTCACAGAGATAGATTAGGACATAAATCAAAAGGTAAACAGGCTTCAGGGAAAATAGAGGTCAGTTCAGTAGAGCCTGGGAAGCAATAAAGCCTGACCCCCTCTCCCTCTCAAGACGTGGGGGGCCTGCCCAGAGCTCTTCAGCTCCACACAGCCACATGCAGAGAAGCCAACGCAGGCTTACCTCTGTCCCCACAGTCACCCATCTGCAAACAGTCAACCAATTTGGAGGGAAGAATTCCCTTTCCTTTTCCTTATGCATCCTGCCTTGGCAACTGTGGATGCTTAGACAAGTCTGTGATGAGTTTAAGAGACCACACTGAACCTCCCACCTGCCACTACCTATGCACCAAGTATTTGGAGGGATAACAGATACTTCTCTATGTCCTACAGAAGACTTATAATGAAAATGATATCCCAGCCATCTAACCACACAGGGCACAAAGATTTCCATGTAAAGGTTTTCCATATTCAACCAATGAGAGAACAATGTGATAAGAAGAGTGGCGTATGCACTTTTAGTATTTTATGGTAGCAGAACAGATGAGTCTACCCAGCTCATGTTTTGGCTTCCAGAGTAAACTGGCGGCAGAGTCCAGGACCAAGAATCACTGCCCCATTTCTGTCTATAACAGGCCATGGGACTGGCTATCAACAGGGGACTGTGAATGCAGTGACAAAATTGAAAATGCTAATAAGGATGAGGCCTCAGAGATGGCAGGCCCTTCAGAGAGCAGGGAACTGGTCCTCACACACAGTACAGGGGCAAGCAACCCTTCCCAGCCTGCCTGCCCATGTGGTTTCAGATGGGGCAAGCAGACTGCTGTTGGGCTCAGTCATGGATATGTTAGCATTTATGTGATACTGTTCCCTAATTACAATGCCACTCTAAAAATGCAGAGTGCCCAAACCACATCACCAAACAAGGTGGGGAAGGACAATGTGCTTCTGAGCAATGGAAGTTCCATTCATCCACACGTATCCACACACACACTCACAATCCTTACATGCTTCAATATGAAGACACGGCCCTAAGGAGGGTAATTCTTCTGGTCATGTGACTAAAGGGTGGGATTTTAAGACAGCCCTGATTCAACTGTCACTTCCACCCATGGGTGGGTAAATATTTTTACACATGGGGAATTGCACGTGTGGCTGACACTTGGGAGGCAATTTTATAATTTATCATTATATATTAGCAAACAATATAGGATACATCAAAATTTTCTCTCTTTAACTTTAGGAGCCTGTGTCTCTGGATCATTTAGGGAAAAACAATAAGAAGAAGCAACATCAGCTGCAATGTGGGAGCTCAGGATTTGGCATCTCTGATTTCCAACAACTTGACTGAAGGCAACACTTCCCTTTGTGTAAAATCATGCATAATTTGCATTCAGGGCAGACATTAATCTGGTTAAAAGAGTTCTGAGTACAAATCAGGCCTTTTGAACATCTTAAATCAGGTCAGTTGCCATTTCTTTCCAACGTCTGACTGAACGTCCCAATTCCCCATCCAGGTTGGAAAGGAGAATCTAAACACCACGATTTACTTTCAAAGGCCGCTGGAAGCCCAGAAAACGGGGAGAGCAGGGTGCCAGTACCTGATGCTGCTCATGCTGCCTGTCTCGGACCCAAGTTTGCATCGCTCTAGCTGGCTGGCTACGATCTGCCGTTCAGCCTCCAGCTCCCGGGTCAGCCTTTCAAACTGCAATTCCTGAAAGAAACCAAGCAACAAGGTGAATGATGTCATCTCTGTGAAATGGGAGGTCCCAACTCAAGCGACAGAATGGCAGAGGGGAAAGCCTGGTTTTCCAAGGGGTCACATTAGAGAAACAGGATGTAACCCAGGGATGTGACGAGGATTGGAAGTTCAGACAGACTGCTGTCCACTCGCTTAAAAGGAGCTTACTTGAGATCTGCTCCAGCACCTGTAAAATGGGTTTAGCGTACTCATTCTGTAAGGTGGGCTGAGGATTAAATGACATATGGCCTAGGAAACAGTTAGTAGCCTTGCTATTTCTGGCAGTTGGTCAGCTTCCAAGTGTCAGTAACATTCCTGACATTAAAACTGTAGCATTTAGTAAACAATTCCTTTGTTACCATGACTTAAAGACTGTGTTTACCCCCACTGGGCTTCTAACTGCTTCAGTATGCTAATCTGGTCTCCATATTACTTATGTATTATAGATTGAAGAAGATAATGCTTTAAAACCTGGCTTTTTCATGCTTCAAATTCCAGCAGAATAACAACATTACACATTCTATACAGTCTAATTACTAAAAGCACAATCTTTGAGATACATGATACATCACCTTTAAAAATGATCATGTGACTCAATGAAAACAGCTTCTGCAAAGCTGACTAAAGCGTAGGATTAACTTTAATGAAAAATGATTCAGACAGAACTTTAAGGATCTCAGCTATTCCAATGACAGCTAGTTGGTGTCATATTCTAGTCTTTTTATTTTTCCATACAGTTAAATTATTTAACAAACAATTACAACAAATCATGTGTTTTAACTAAAAATTTCAGGAACATATTTATGATTTCACACTTAACTTCACTGAAAAGATAAATTATCTGCACAGTTACATTTTGGAAATGAGAAAGCAAGAATGCTATCTCATACTGAAGCATCGGGTAGGGTCCGTTTTGGAGAATGAAAACTTCCAAAGTTGCACAGATTTTTCTTTCCAAAAAAGAAGATTTTATTTTATTCACTACCCTGGGATGGTCTCAGGTGAGATCTTCGAAATGTAAAACGTGGTGTGTCCCATACATATATTAAAACTACCCAGGCTCTTTTCCATGGGAGCAGATTTTTTTTTAAGACATTGACATTATTTGGGAGATTAAAGTAAAAGACACTTTGCAGATGAGAATTCAACCTTTTGCTTGAGGGAGCTAAGACTGAGGGGGTAAGCCGTTGGTTAAGTCCCAACTTTTCTTCTTGCATATTCTGAAGGGCACCAAGTATTGTTGGCAAGAAATAAATAACAAGACCTCTTCCAGATGCACTTTTTATATCTCACCTTCCTTCCTTCCCTCGCAAAGTCTCTTGCTTTGATAGTTCCCTCCCACAAAAATATCCAAGCTCTGGATTTTTTTTTCCAGACTTTAAAACATACTGTGTGTTCAATCTATCTGTGTAAGAGGAAGCCAACCTATACCTGTGCACTGACACCATCCTGAAACATAGCACAGAGCTCCTTACCACTACATGGATAGTAATGGTTCCTGTTATCTAAGGAGAAGTCTTAATTCACTGCATTTCCCTGGGACAGAGTGGAGACCATCAAGGTGACGTTACAGAGCTAGGGACTTCCAAGAAACTGAGGCAACCCAAAGACCACCCCCCCCTTCCAACCCTGATTCTGTGACTAAGTCAGAAAGATTTCGGACACGTCACTCAGCAACAAGAATGAATTTGTTGAATGAATAGGAAAAGGGAAAGAGGTCACTCTGAGGGGAGGAAGTGGATCCCATCAGAGAGGAGAAGGACAACATGCCTCTCCTGCGTTCCAGTTTTTGTTGTTGTCATGTTCTCTCTAGATACAAATGACAGTAGAATGTATTTTGATGCATTACATGTATGGAGTATGACTTATTTTAATTAGGATCCCATTTTGTGGTTGCACATGATGTGGATTTCACTGATTGTGTATTTATATTTGTACACAGGAAAGTTATGTCCAGTTCATTCTACTGTCTCACCTTTTCCCATCTCCCATCCCTTCTCTTATTCCCCTTTGTCTAATCCAATGAACTTCTATTCTCTCTACCCCTCCCCCGGTATTATCTGTTAGCATCCATATATCAGAGAGAACATTCAGCCTTTGTTTTTTGGGGGGAGGAGGATTGGCTTATTTCACATGACATGATAGACTCCAGTTCCATCCATTTAATTTATTCTATTAAGGATAATTCTATTCTTCTTTATGGCTGAGTAATATTCCATTGTGTATATATACCACATTTTCCTTATCCATTTATCTGTTGAAGGGCACTTTGGTTATTTCCATAGCTTAGCTATTGTTAATTGAGCTGCTATAAACATTGATGTGGTCACATTACAGTAGTATACTGATTTTAAGTCCTTTGCATATATGCCAAAGAGTGAAATAGCTAGATCAAATGGTGGTTCCATTCCTAGTTTTCTGAGGAATCTCCATACTGCTTATTAGAGTGGTTGCACCAATTTGCAGTCCCATCAGCAATGTATGGGTGAACCTTTTCCCCACATCCTCACCAACATTTATTTTTACTTGTATTCTTGAATACTGCCATCCTGACTGGAGTTGAGATGGACTCTCAGTGTAGTTCTAATTGGCATTTCTTCCAGTTGCTGAAGATGTTGAATGTATTTCGATATATCTTGACCATTCATATTTCTTCTGTGAACTGTTAGTTCAGTTACTCTGCTCATTTATTAATTGAGTTATTTGTTTTTGTGGTATAAGTTTTTTTTTGAATTCTTAATTAAGCTCTATCTGAGGTTTCTGTGGCAAAGATTTTCTCCTATTCTGTAGGCTCTCTCCATGTTCTTCATGGTTTCTTTGCTGTGAAGAAACTTTTTAGTTTGTAACACACCATTTATTGATTTTACTTCTTGTGTTTTAGGAATCTTGTTAAGGAATTTGGTTCCTAAGCTGACATGATGGAGAGTTGGGCCTACATTTTCTTCTTGCAGGCACAGGATCTCTGGTCTAATGCCTCGGTTCTTGAGTCAGTTTGAGTTGATTTGTGCAGGGTGAGAGAAAGGGGTTAGATTTCATTCTACTACTACATATGGATTTTCAGTTTACCCTGCACCGTTTGTTGAAGAAGCTATCTTTTCTTTAATGTATGTTTATGGTGCCTTTGTCTAGTATGAAGTAACTGTATTTATGTGGGTTTGTCTCTGTGTTTTCTACTTTGTTCCACTGGTCTTCATGTCTGTTTTTGTGCCAATACCATGATGTTTTTGTTATGACAGTCCCATAGTATAATTTAACATCTGGTCTCATGATGTCTCCTGCTCTACTTTCCTCATTAAGGATTGCTTTGGCTATTCGGGAATCCCATACAAAAATATATTAACGGTGGTGTACCATGATCAGCGCAGTTCATCCCAGGGATGCAAGGTTGGTGCAACATAGGAAATCAATAAATGTAATTCATCACATCAATAGGCTTAAAGACAAGAATCACGTGAATATCTCACTAGGGGCAGAAGAAGCATTTGACAAAGTTCAGCATCCATTCATGCTCAAAGCACTAGGAAAACTAAGGATAGGAACATACCTCGATGTTGTAAAGGTATAAATGCTAAATCCAAGGCCATCATCATTTTAAATGGAGAAAAATTGAAAGCATTTGCTCTAAAACCTGCAACAAGAAAGGGATGCCCTCTTTCACCACTTCTATTCAACATATTCCTTAAAACCCTTGCCAGAGCAATTAGAAGAAAAAAATTAATGGGAAACAAATAGAAAAAGAAGAACTCAAAGTATCCCTATTTGCCAACAACATGATTCTAAATATAGAAGCCCCACAAATCTCCACCAGAGTGTTTCTAGAACTCATAAATGAACTCATCAAAGTAGTGGGGTACAATATTAACACCCATAAATCAATTGCATTCCTATACACTAAGGGTGAATCAGCTGAAAGAGAAATTAGGAAGACTATCCCATTCACAATAGACTAAAAAAAAAGAGAGAAGGAAGGAAGGAAGGAAGGAAGGAAGGAAGGAAGGGGAAGGGGAAGGGGAAGGGAAGGGAAGGGAAGGGAAGGGAAGGGAGGAAGGAAGGAAGGAAGGAAGAAGGAACAAGTTTGGAAAGGAATCTAACAAAATTAGTTTTCTCTATAAGGAAAACTACAGAACACTACAGGGAGAAATTGAAGACCTTAGAAAATGGAAAAACCTCCCATGTTCTTGGATTAATATGGTCAAAATGGCATGATACCAAAAGCACAATACAGATTCAACACAATTTTGATTAACATTCCAATGACGTTCTTCATAGAAATAGAAAAAGCAGTCATGAAATTCATTTGGAAATATGAGAATCCAAGAACAGCCAGTGCACTCCAGCTTTACTGGGGATCCCAGAGAAGATCCAGAGAGTCCTGCCAGGTGTACTTCTTGACTTTTGACTGTCAGCAGTGTGACATCAGACTTTTAAGTTCCCCTGCCATGGGGACTCCAGGTCACCTTGGCCCATGCTAACAGGTTCTAACTGGATTCAACCATACATTCTTACAGGTATGGTTTGGAGAAACCATCTTTATCTTCCAGAATCTCGTCTGTGAAAAGGGTCACAAAAGTCTCTCCCTTCAAAGTAATTGGGTTCCTCTTATCAAAGTTATTTCTTTGCAAATAACAGGTACTTTGCTGAAGAATGTGATGTATTCCATCCACTTGGGCCAGGCAGGGGTGCAGGTAAAATTGCTTTTCAGCAAAGAAAGCATGTGGGGGTCAGCACAGTGGGCCCATGTTACAGAATTATACTCTTATCCTCCCATTCCCATCATCCCAGCTATCTGTCCCTTAACAGTGACACAGCACTAGGCTCTAACTGTACTCTAACTGTACTCAGGGTTCCCTAACTGTAGACTTCTGAGATGAGACACACCACCATGGGCTATGCTTGCTTCAGGTTCTGGGACAGAATGTTTTTTCCATGTTGTGTTGATGACCACTTCTTGATTTTCAAACTACCTTCCAAAACAGAGAAGCAGAGTTTCCAGCACTGTGCATCGCTGATGTATATCCACATTCCAACTGTTCTGTCTGAAGGATTGCCTTGGACCCTTCTTGCAGTATTTCTATTTTGGTGAATACTTTCAACTTGACATGACTTTTAAAAGTTTTTATTTCACCCTCATTTTTAAAAGACATGTTTGCTTCAGAGTCATCTTAATTGCACTGTTTCTGGCCAAAAATCTATAGTTAACTTAAACTTTATTTCTTTGTATATATGTTATCTTTTTTTCCATCTGCTTTAAAATTTTTTTCTCCATCACTGGTTCTGTACAATTTAATGATAATGTTCTCTGGAGTTGTTTTATTCAAGCTTCTTATACTTGGGTTTCATTGAGCTTCTCAGATTTGAGGTTTGATGGAAACTATGTGATCTGAAACTATGTGGTTTGATAGAAACTATCAAACCAAAAAAAAAAAATTGCCACTATTTCTTTTAAACATGTTTTCTCTTCTCCACTTTCTTCTCTCCTTCAGTGACTCAAGTTAAGTCCACATTATTTTACTTGGAGTTACTCCAACTCATAGATTCTCTTTCTTCTTAAACATTGTGTGTGTGTGTGTGTGTGTGTGTGTAATTTCTATTAGGATGGTAAAGTTAAATAATATTTTTTTTCTACCATGTTGAATCTACCAATAATCCCATCCAGTGAATTTTTATCTCAGACTGATGAATCAAACCCCTGTAGAATTTTTCCTTTGGGTCTGTCTTATATTTTCATGGCTCCATTTAACTTTTAACCCATGAAATACACTTACAGTTTTGTTAACGTCCTTCGGTGCTAACCCTAACATCTGTGCCGGTTTCAGCTGATCAGTTTTTCTCCTCCATGTGGGTCACAGTTCCCATTACTCTGGACGTATGGTGCTCTTTGATGAGAAACTTCTTTTACTTTGTTGGGCTCTAGATACCTTTGTATTCCTGCAAATATCTTCAGCTCTGTTCTGGGACACCACAAGTTACTTGAAGCTAATTTCGCACTTTTGCCTTAATTAAGATTTGTTAGAGGAAACAGCCCAACATTTAAACTAGGGCAAATCTTTCTGCACTACTGAGGCAAGACCCTCCTGAGCACCCTCCTCTGGGCTCCATGAGCTTCCCAGCCTAACTGGTGAGTGCTGGCAGATGTTCTCAGCCCCTTTGCATGTAGGGGATCATTCCTTTTTATCCAATCAAATAGTCCCTCCTGGCCTCTGGCAGTTTTCTTACAATGATGGTCTGCTCTGCTCTGCCCCTGTGGACTGTCTGTCTGCTACCTCGGTCGGCGAACTTCAGATGACTTTATCTCCCTCACATCCCCGTGTTGTCTTCCCACTAAGGCTCCTCTGGGTCCCACCTTCTTGCAGTGTAGTGGGAAACCTGTCCCAAGGCCTGTCTCTGGCCATATAAATGTTCTAAGCCTTATTAGGAGTGCTTTTAGGCCACTGCATGTCACTGGAGTGGGGAGCTCTCCAGACATAATCACCCACCCTACCCTGGCATGGCACTATGTTTGGAATTGATACTGAGTTATTGATCAGGAACAAGAAAACGTGTAACTGAGGTTCTCGAATTTGGAACAAGGAATTGATGTTTCAACTGAGGCTTGAGTTTTCTCCTTTGGTCCCGGCTCCTCTGTGACCCACACACAATGAGAGCAGAGTATCTTCCAACAAGTGGATGAGCTCCTCTGGGGCTGGGGGTGCTTACAAGTGGGTGGAATGGCATTCTCCAGGTCTAAGTCAGTTTGGTGTTTGGAGGAAGGACAGACAGGCCTCTTGTGACCCATAAGCCTCTGAATTTCTTAAAGAATGTGGGATGGAAAAGTATTCAAGAAAAGGTACCTTGCTAATGAGGACAGTGGAGTATGCAATAAATCAACTAGAAAAATAAAAATATGTGAACATGTTCAGTGGAGTGTGCAGTATGGGTTGTGTGTGAACATTGGCACTGAACAAATTCAGTGGAGGGGAGATTATGCACTAGAAAGGGAAGAGTGAGGCAGGGTCTTTAAAGGGTGCCTAGATTTGGAAGGAAGACAAAACCACAGAAGCAGAAAAGCTGGTAGACAAATAATCCTGTGGGAGGACGTAAATACCATCTCCTGGACGGCTGCATGGAGAAGCCATGACTTGAATCAGACTGTAGGAAACGTGATCTGTAACTTGTCCATCAGGATTCTAGGGGAATTTATAATGGGGAAGACGAAAGGGGACATCCTGCCGTAAAAGAAGCTTTAATAAAAAGCAAAGTTGTGCTAGACAACCTGTATCCACGCTGTGTGGAAATTACATTTTTTAGAGATTATAAACATCCATAAAAACATTAGATATGGGATGCCAACATTCATTAAAATTTGCTGAGATCCAGGTTTAAATGGTTTCACTCCTAGGACAGCACATTGTTGAGTCATGTAATACATTAGGATTATTATAAGAAAAATATTGTATAGTTGTATAAATTTGTCCTAAAGAGCCTAATTTAATAATTTATTTGGTTTAATTAAATGGAGTTTATTAAATGTTTTTCAATTATTAAAAGCATGTAAAGTCTCTCGAGGGGGCTTAGCCAACTCAGTGTAGAAACGGAAATCAAAACTCATAGTTTCTCTAATTCCTTCAATAAATACATCATGTAGCATTAATAGAGTACAAGATGATTTAAGGAATGGAAACATTTAGACTGAATTGTGAATTAAAATAGATGTGTGATGATCTTGCTCATCTGAGAAGATAAAGAGAGACTGGACACTACACGTGGAGAAGGGAGAAGACGGAGGTGGCACTGTGTGGCGGAACACATGCCACTCCTCTATAAGGCTGAGAAATCAGTGATTGACAGAAAACAGGGAAGCAAGATTCATGCTCAGGCTCATTGCCAGAAGTAGGAGAGCAACCCCAAGACCCCCCAAGACTGCTCTGTGCCCTGTAAGAACTGTTACACCCACCATTCGTCAAGAGGAAGATAAGAATGTGGACCAGCACCTTCCAGACACAGTGGAGGTACTAGCATAGTCCTCATGTGTTCAGACAGCATTGTGGCCAGCATGTGGGTGAGGAGCAGAAAGAGAACCTAGACTGGACAAGCTCAACCATGCTGTTGACAGTTCAGGGCCCTCCACCCTCGGAACTCAACGAAGAATCGTTCTTCAGCTGGGTCAGGTTCAGATCAGAAAAGAAAATCTACCAACATGGAGTATGTTCATGATGGAATACTATTCAGCCTAAACAAGAAGGAGATTCTGTCACCTGTGACAACACCAATGAATTTGGAGGGCATTATGTTAAAGTGAAATAAGCAAAAGAAGACAAAATATCACATGATCTCACTTTTCTGTGGAATCTGCAGAAAGATTCCTGGAAGCAGAATCGGGTCTTCCGATGGCCAGCGGTGGAGATTCAGGTTTCAGGAGATCAAGTTGGTCAAAGGATACAAATTCCAGTTAGACAGGAGGCATAAGTTCAAGGGATCTAATGTACAACATGGTTATTACAGTTAATAAATTATATCTTATTCAAAATTGATGAGAGTAGATTCATGAGTTCTCATAATCTATGAGGCGATGTCTGTATTAATTAGCTTAATTAAGCTATTCCACTATGTATATATATTTCATATAAACATTTTTACATGCTAAATATATAAATTTTATTTGTCAATTAAAATGAATTAGATAGATACTATGAAAAAAGAGACATGGGCTGGGGGTAGAGCTTAGTGGCAGAGCACTTGCCTATCATGTGTGAGGCACTGGGTTCAATCCACTGTACCACATAAAAATAAATAAATAAACATATTGTGTCCATGTACAACTAAGAAAAAAATTTAAAAAGAGACATAATACTACCCCCTCCTCCAAACATCAAATCATGGTTTATGCCTCAGCTCTTGTACTTGTTTTATTATAATTATCTATTCAGGTGCGTGTATACCTGCTAGACTGAGAAAATCTTCAGGAAGGAACTGGGCTCTAACCTGCAGTTTGATCTCTGAGCCAAATACCTGGCACACAGTTGGGTTAGAGGCGTTTGTTCACGAACACATGGCTCAAGATCCTGGTCACAGCTCCCTGAATGGAACTGAGACATTGTTACACCCTCATTTCTCCAAAGAAGTTATCTCATGATCACAAAGTATTCTCATGTGAGAATACTTCTGCAGGACATCTGGAAAATCAGCAGCTCTGTGAACTGTCTCCATCATAACATTCTCAGGACTTCCTACTCTATACCAGTACAAGGATATAAATGCACAAGCATTACTTGAAGGGGCTGTGAAATGTTCAAGTGTTTTGGTTTGGATCTTGAATGTTGAGAAGCTCATGTGTTGAATGCTTAGTGCCTGATGCAACAATGTCCACAGGAGGGGCTTTTGGGAAGTGATTGGCTCCTGAGGTCTCTGTCCTCATCAGTAGATTAATCTATTTGATGAATGAATAAGTTGAATGGACTACTGGAGGTAAAGGAAACTGTAGGCAGGTGTGACAAGTTTGAAGGAACTAGGTCACTGGGGGCATGCCCTTTGGGGACTACATCTTGTCCCAGCATCCTGCCCCAACTCTGCTTTATTTTTTAATGTTCTGCCTTTGAACAGACCCACAGCAATTGAAGCCACCTATCACAGACTGAGACCTCAGAAACCATGAGCCAAACGAATATTTGCTCCTATAATTTGTGTTTTTGGTCACAGCAATGTAAAACTGACACACTATGTAATGCTCCTTTTGCTTAAATATCTTCTTTGTTTTTATTTTTAACCACTGACTGTAATATTGTGCACACACACAAATATAAATACAAAAAAAATTAACCATATATACAATTGACCATATATGTACAATTCCATAAAGGAAAATATGTGTCATTGTTTTCAAATCCAATTATTCATGTAAAAATTGAAATGGGTAGAATATTCATCAGGTTGCTTGGTGCAGGGGCACACACTTGTAATCACAGCAAGGAGATGCCGAGGCAGGAGGATTGCAAGTTTGAGGCCAGCCTCAATCACTTAATGAGACCTCCAGCAATTTAGCAAGACTGTCTCAAAATAAAATGTAAAACAGACTGGAGATGTAGTTCAGTGGTAAAGCACCTTTGGGTTCAATCCTCAGTATCTATGTATCTATACACATTGGTACCTCTGTATATGAATGTATACATAGATAAGATAGATAGACTGATATAGATATCAGGTTCATTGCAAAAATAGCAGTGATCCTTGTCCTCTCATTTTCTTTTCTTTGGAGGCAATTCAACTCCTTTGTCCTTTGTTCTGCCTAACACTGAAGTTTAATTACATGGGAAATCAGGACTTTGCCTATGCATGATGGCAGACGGGGGTTGGTGCTAACCTTGCCTCTTACCTGTAGGAAAATGATGGATAAGTACCAGTACTGTAAGAATGAGAATCAAGAGATAGAGACACAGACTTTCAACAGTTCGAATTCCCTATGTCAAACTGTTTTGTCCTTTTACTTACTTACCCATATAGTTATTATGAATCCAACCTAAAACTCCCCCAATTTGTGTAACTCTTTCCTCAACACAAACACAGGCACAGACTACCAACCCCAGCTAATGAAGACATCACTGTGGCAGCCTCTGACCTGCTCCCCCCTGCCCGCGTGGCATGTGGCTTCCTGGGATCTCCTGCCCTCTCCACACGCGGTTTCCTCTCCCTCCTCTTGGTGAATGCCCCACCTCTCTACCTGCTGTCTTCTTCATACTCTATTTCTGTCCTGGTGGGAAATGTTTTTGCAGGTGGGGAGAATGACTGAGAGGCAATTTTCGTGACTTTGCACATCTCACTGTTATTATTCTATTCACACGCTTAGTTAAGAGCAGGGCTGTGTGCAGAGTAGAGAATGAAATTCTGGATTGAAAATCATTTCCCCTCAAGTTTCTAGAAAGAGCTTCATTATCCTCTACTCTACAATGCTGCTGTTAGGGAAGTGAGAAAGATTTTGGGATCTAGTGTGTGTGTGTGTGTGTGTGTGTGTGTGTGTGAAATTTCTTTTACTGTTTCCCAGAAAATTTGTTGAATCTTTTGTTTGTCCCAGTGTTCTAAATGTTGATCTGTCTTGATATGACATTTTTAGATATTTTGCTGCACATTGAGTAGCACATTTAAATCTTTCAATGTAGAAACATTTTTGGTTCTAGGTAGTTCTATTTAATATTTTCAAATGACTTTCTCTTCCCCCTTTTGAGTTTCTCATGATGCTATTTTTCTGAAGCTCTCATTATTCAGATACTAAATCTTCATCCCACCCATCCTGTATTTTCTTCTAACATTTTCTTCTTTTTCTTTTCTCTTTTGCTTTGCTCTCTGGAAAGTTTTCTCAACTTAATCATATAAGTCTATAGTGAGTTATTCCTTGCTGTTATTATGCTTTTCATTTCTGAGAGGTATATTTTATTCTCAGCGTAATCTTTTAATTAGCATCTGGCATTTATTCTGTCAATGCAAAATCATCTCCTTTCTTTCTGCACGATGTTAATGCCATTGTTATTTTTGTTTTTCTGTCTGCATAGTTCCTGTTTCACAAGAATTTCTGATGTTTTAGAACCTATCTTTTATATTATTGGGTCTTTGAAAATCATCTTCAGTTCTCTGGCCATTGGCTTATATTTGAGAGAGAGAGACAGAGAGATAGATAGAAGAGAGAGAAAGAGAGAGAGAAAGAGAGAGAGTGTATGTGTGTGAGTGTGAGAGAGAGAGACAGAGAGAGGACTGATCATGCCTCATGCATTTCCAGGAGAATTACTGGGTGTGTCTCCATGATGCAGAAGCCCAGGAAAGACTTTACCAAGATACAGCTTTGAGTGTCAACATCTGGCTGTAGCTCTTCCAAAAACTTGTGTTGAAGTAAAGCTGGGTAGAGGATGAAGTGAGGCATGAGGCTTTGCAGGTAAAATTCTAGCTGTTCAATACTCTACTTCTCATGCCCTTCCTTGAGGGCCTCTCCAGAGAAATTATAGTCCGTCATATTGGAGTCTGATATCTAAACTGGGTTTCAGACAATTTAGTTTACTGCTGTATTTCAAGCTCCATTCCCTATATCTACATACCTTTAACATAATTTTATGTATATGTTGGGCTAGGTTTTAACCTTTCCCCACCACTTAGAACTCTGCTACCTGGGGTGTGATGAGTCATTTACCATTCTATCTCCATCCACCACTTTTTATTCTATTTTCTTCTGCTTTCATTTATTTTATTTATTTATTGGTGCAAGGGATTGAAACTAAGGCCCTGTGCATGCTAAGCAAATACTCCTACCATTGAGTCACATTCCCAGCCCATTCCCCAATTCTAAGACACACATTTTTCACACTTTCATATCTCTGAGTTTACTCTTTCTTGAGTTACAATGAGCTACATTTGGTAGTGCATAATGGTATAACTGGTGCTGTCTTCACAGAACTTGAAGTAATTCTAGTAACAAATGGACTCAAACTTGATAAATTATAGTTCTTTTTCTTTTATCTACCTACTTTCTATGTTTTTGTACTCATATTCTCTTTTAAAAATCTCCTTGCCATTTACGGCAAGGGAGTAGGGGTTAATTTGAGGGTTCAACCCATCTTCTTTATTTGAAGGTCAGGAAATTTCCTAAAAGGACGTAGGACTCTCAAAGCAAAGGAGGACAAGCCAGAGCGACAGTGAGACTAAAGCACCCTGGTCTTTGCACCATCTGCTGAAATCCCTGAGCTAGAACAATCTACCTTGCCTAGGTTGGTCTGTGTGCTCTCTTTCCAAGCATAACTATCCTCCAGTGTGCTGGTCATGTTCCTGGTGGGGGAAATTCTTAAACACATCTGAAGTCTGATACTGCAAGACTCAGTCAATTTTCCTACTGTGCCCTCTATTTCTGGAATTTGGGTTCATACCTTGTTTTATTTTGAGCAAATCTGTGGGTGAGAAATAAAGATAGCAATCATTCTTTAGGCCTGTATTCTTTTTTTTGTGTGTGTGTGTGTGAACTCAACTTTCTACCATTTCTGTGCCTACTGTTGGCTTCATTTAATGGTTACTTTGTCTGTGTTGTGAGATATACCACCCCATATATACTTCTGCTCTCCTCTGACCTCTTCCCTCCCCGCTGCTTAAAAATGCTCACTGCCAAATGTCCCCATTGGCTTCTTTGGGTCACAGAAGATTGTCCATTTCCCCCAAAGATTACCTTCAGCTTCCACGTTTCTTTCATCCGCCCCATTTCTTGGCCATCCTGCCTATACATCCTTGTTCTTAGAAGCACCACTGCTAAGTGAGCCATATATAAAATAAGAGAATGAAAACTCATTGATATTTCTCTTCAGGTGCTAAGATTCAATGGTTTTAGGGTGTCTGACAGTAGCTATGCTTGCAATCATGTTGCAAAACGAAGCCTCAAATAAATCATGGTCCTTGCCATGGTCTAAACCTTACCAGTGGATATTGTTCTACCTCAGAAGGACTGTGGCTTCTGCATCCCATTTTCCCACTGTATAGGTGAGCTTTTGCTCCCTAGTGTCCCTCATTTGTACCCATCAAGGATTTGAACTCTCAAGTCATCCTGAGCCATCTTTTATCTCACATCAATTTTAATTCCCATTTCACATGAATGATTTGACTTCAGGGCCACACCTCTTGGCAATGTTAATTTCATCCCACTCAGACATGGAGCCAGCCAAGTCTGAAGAGAAGGTGGCATAATGACAGGGTGATAACAGGAAGCCCACAGCAAAGTGTCCACAAACCTGGGAAAAGCGCGCCATGATGTCAGACGGAACAGAACTAATCAATGTCAGCCGTGAGCCCGCGCAGACCTGAGTGGCGAGTCAAAAACTACGGCCAAGAGCTGTCCACAGAAGTTTACAGAACTGACAGAGTAATGTTTTAAACAACCACAGTGTCATTCTGGGTCACCTAGCAAGATGGCAGATGACAAGAATCAGCACTCTGCAGCAGAATCATAGGCACCTTTCCAGAACAGTTTCAATAAAATATAACAAAACACCCTTGACAGCCAACTCCCTCTGCCCCATCTGCTTCGCTCTGCCATTTTATCTCACCAAATGTCTTGCCAGCCAAATAAAGTCTGCTTACCAGTCCACTTAGTCCACCTCAAAGATGGGACTCTGGAAATTAAGGCCACATTTGTCAGTGATGCAAGGTGAGGTCACATTCTCTGGTATATTCCTCAGAATTTCAAAATAAAAACTTCAGGTAAGAGTGCTCTAAGATGTGCATTCTGACCGTTGATTTCTGCATCCATACTAGCTTGGGTGTGATGTTGTATTTATAGCAATGGTAGATAATAAGGGCAGTAGGTATTTTCAGTATTCACTTACCACGTACGCTGCTTTGCTCAGTGTTTTACATGTCTTTACACAGTCATTACACAGACGAGCCCAATAAGGTAGGGATATTCTTTGAGATATTTCAATATTAAAGATGCTATCTAGCTTCCTAAAGGTATGGCAGGACTGGTACTGCCAGCTATTGGTTCCGAACCCACAGCCCCAGAACTCCAGGACTACTTGCACTCAGTGTCAACATGGACATGTGGAGCCAGCAACAGGGCAGCCAAAATAGCAGCATAAAATTCTTTAGCAGAAATACCTAAAGCTCATCATTTCATGTTCTTTTTTTAGTTTTACCCACCTGCCTGGAAATCAAATGCTAGCATTATTTGGTGCGATCACAGGAAGAATGATGTGTTGTAACATTAAAGTTCACAGTATAATGGAAATATTTCCTTCTAATATCGGCCCTTAACATTTTTTTTGGGGGGGGAGCCTCTAGATAACTTAGGTATACCCAACATGCACAATGAAGAGATGGAAGAATCCTCTCCAACACTCTGCACCCTTTTTTTTTTTTTTTGCAAACCCCTTCCTCTTCTCTACCCTTCTTCTTTCTGTTCTTCAAGTCTAGGGAAAATGCCTTTTCCTTTCAATTTTGCAGTGATGAATCACAACACAGTTTCAACTTATTACCATCTGTTCCATATGAGTACATTCCTCATACCTGGACTCCATACCCATGGGGAGAATTGACCACCACAGTAATAACAATGCTTAATTGAATTCACCTAATTACATGTCTGTCTCCTCTCTCAACCACACACAGCACCTCCATGGTAAAACCTTGTTGCGTATTATCTCTTTCTTCTCACCTAGCATGGAGTGTACTCAGTGAATGAGGGATGGGTAATGGAGGCTCAACAAATAGTATTTGAATACATATTGAAATTATGAATGTTAATTCATAATTTCAGTCACCGGTGCAGTAGTGTGCAATAGTACGTATGCATGGGACAAGCTCACTTAAATGTATCTGAGAAAATGTAGAAGATGAGATTTACT
Source organism: Marmota marmota marmota (assembly GCF_001458135.2). NCBI lineage: Eukaryota > Metazoa > Chordata > Mammalia > Rodentia > Sciuridae > Marmota > Marmota marmota. The sequence continues at coordinate 9,142,004 of NW_026000068.1, forward strand.
TTAGTGTTAGTTTGAATGCCAAATCTCCAGGATCTTTTTTCATGAACTGTTCATTTGTGTTCTCTCTCATATCATTGATAACTTTTGTATAACTACATTTCTTTAGGAATAATTCTACTCAACAGAAATATTTGAGAGATAACAAAAGAACGATGCTTATTCTTCCTTAATTGACACTCTTCATTGGAACCAAGTTGCTGAATATTCACATCAGTGGAATCATTTTGTAAATTCTCCAACCAAGGCACATGGTACAGGGACCATCGGCCCTTCACCTGACGTCCTTTTCATATTTTACTTTTTGGCCTCTCCTGGCCACTTGAGACAGACTCTTCTGCTGGATTCTGGGAACTCTGGGGGAATCCTGTTTCCTTCCCTCTTCTCATTCTCTTCTGTGGGTGTCTTTCTTTCTTAAGTGATGCTTTTTCTTGTGATTATTTTTAACTTCTATTTTCCTATTTTTTCTCTGAATAATTGTGTGTTCATTTCCACAACTCAATGACTAGCTCTTGGTATTTATGCAATCACCCAATGACACCCAATCCCCAAAACCCAGAGTTCAAAATCAGTCAACCAGAACCCACAATGTTTCCCCATTTTTCTGTTTTCTTATCTCACTGAATGACTACATCATTTATCCAAGTCACTTAATCCACAAATTTCTCTATCATTTGTCCCCTCCAGACATGCAAAACTGTCATGTCCAGTCTGTCCCTGGCTGATCTATGAAGCTCTGCAGTCCTGGCACCAATGTCTCCTACCCAGACACAAGACCTCAGCATCTTGGAGTCCCCTCCTTGGTTCATAGATATTTTTCTCCATGTAAAAGCCAAATGTCATCTTTACAAAACAACGACTGTGATTATGTTCTCCAGCTATTTAGAATCTTCAATGACTCCTTATTGCCTGAAGATAAAAATTATTAGAATTTAATCCTGTGATGACTCAACATTTTATAACAGTGAAAGAAATATTTCTTACCACATCATCAAAATTTGTCTCTTACATCTAGATATTAAATTGAGGGATTGAAGATGCTGAACAAATATTTTTCGGTATCCCCATTCCAATGTATATTTGGTTTATGCAAAAACATATAGAGCTGGGGATGTAGCTCAGGGGTAGACGGCTTGCTTAGCACGGGTGAGGTCCTCAGTTTGATCCCCAGCACTGCAAAACCAAAACCAAAACCAAACCCCTCAAAACACAGGCTTCTGAATATTTATGTTCTACTATTAATTCTAAATTACAGAAATAGCCTGTAACAATTAAATATTTTCATCATGTGTCCTTCTGAGACTTAGAACTGTTTCATAGTTTCTAACAATAGTTACAGGAAAGTTACTCCCATCTTCAAAGATATTCTTGTTTACTTGTCCACCAAGAAGCATCTGTAAAAATTTTCAGAGATGGGAAAACTGACTTGCTTTGACTTGGGAAAATATCCAGAGATATTTGCTTTCTATGGACCTAGCCTCCAAAGTCCTCTGTCCAAACTGTGAAGTCCACATATTAAAAAATTTATCATAAATATAAAACCGATATTTTCAGATAGAATTCCCCTGGCATCATTTGCATGGTAGAATAATCCACTTTCCATCATTTACCCTCTTCTTGGTCTAAAATTCTCTAATGAGTTAGAATATTTTGTTTTCTAGTTTTATTTTTTTATTTGTTATTTTTAGATATACATGAGAGTAGAATGTATTTTGACATATTATACCTACATGGAGTATAATTATTTTAATTAGGGTCCCATTCTTGTGGTTGAAACAATGTGATTACACTGGTTTCTTATTCATTTATGAACATAGGAAACTTGTGTCTGATTCATTCTACTGTCTGATTCCAATCCCCCATCCCTTCTCTTCATTCTCCTGTGTTTAATCCAATGAACTTCCTTTCCCCACCTGCCTTATTGTGTTAGCATCTCTATATGAGAGAGAATATTCAGCTTTTGTCTTTTGGGATTGGCTTATTTCACTTAGCATTGATAGTCTCCAGTTCCAAACATTTATGGACAAATGCCATGATTTCATTCTTCTTTATGGCTGAGCAATATTCCATTGTGTATATGTACCACAGTTTCTTTATCCATTCATCTGTTGAAGGGCATCTATGTTGGTTCTGTTAGCTCCAAAACAGACAGGAAGACCAATGGAACAGAATAGAAGACACAGAGACAAGCCCACATAAATACAGTTATCTCATACTAGACAAAGGTCCATAAACATACACTGGAGAAAAGATAGCCTCTTCCACAAATGGTACTGGGAAAACTGGAAATCCATATGTAACACAGTGAAATTGAACCTCTGTGTCTCACCCTGCACAAAACTCAACTCAAATGGATCAAGGACCTAGAATTAGACCAGAGAACCTGCACAGACTAGAAGGAAATGTAGGCCCAACTCTCCATCATGTCAGCTTAGGAACTGACTTTCTCAACAAGACTCTTAAAGCACAAAAGTAAAATCAAGAATCACTAAATCAGATGGTATCAAACTAAAAAACTTCTTTATAGCAAAAGAAACGATCAAGAATATGAAGAGACAGCCAACAGAACAGGAGAAAATCTGCTACCTGTACCTCAGTGCATTAAGGTCCAGTGTATATAAAGAACTAAAAAAAAAAAAAACACTACCACCACAAAAACAAATTACCCAATCAATAAACAGGCAAAGGAACAGAACAAACACTTCACAGAAGAATACAAATGGTCAAAAAATATATGAAAAATGTTCAATATGCCCTTCAGCACATGAATGGATTAAAAAATAAATAAAATCATGGCATTTGCAGGTAAATGGATGGCTTTGGAGAAGATAATGCTAAGTGAAGTTAGCCAATCCCAAAAAACAAATGCTGAATGTTTTCTCTGATACAAGGTGACTGACTCATTGTGGGGTAGGGAGAGGGAGCATGGGAGGAATAGACGAACTCTAGATAGGGCAGAGGGGTGGGAGGGGAAGGGAGGACACAGGGGGTTAATAATGATGGTGGAATGTGATGGACATCAATATCCAAAGTACATGTATGAAGACACATACTTTACAGAGATATGAAAAACTATGTTCTATATGTGAATTAAGAATTGTGATGCATTCCGTTGTCATATATTTAAAAAATATAGATAGATATGATAAATTGTGGTATAAAGGTGTAATAAGAATTGTAATGAAAAAAATAATAATAGAGCTCATGTATGATGGCATAATTTGGCATGAACATACTTTATATACAGAGTTACAAAAAATCGTGCTGTGAATGGATAATTATGATTGCAATGTATTCCACTATTGTCACATATGTAAGAAATAAATAATAAAACAACAAGTATAGGACAATCACCTTCACATAGTTTTTCCAAAGATATAGTGCAATGGCCATGTGTTCAACAGATGGCCAAGTGCACAGTAAGTGCTTAATAAGTATTAATTTTCTTTTACCCATATTTATAGTTTACATTGGAGAGATAGAGATGGAATGGGCTTCTGTTAGAATGTATAATTCAGCCTGACCTATTAATTAATAAATTATTTCATTTATTCAACAAAAAAATGTTCAACATTTCTAGCAATTAGAGAAATGTAAATTAAAACCACACTGGGATTCTATCTCACTCCAGTCAGAAAGGCAGTTATCAGGAATAAAAGTCACTATAAATGTGGCTGAGGATGTAGGGGAAAGGCACACTCATACATTGCTGCTGGGACTGCAAACTGGTACGACCACTACGGAAGGCAGTATGGAGATTCCTCAGAAAACTAGGAGTGGAACCACCATTTGACCCAGTTATCCCACTCCTAGGTCTATACCCAAAGGACTTAAAATCAACATACTACAGTGACTCAGCCACATCAGTGTTTATAGCAGCTCAATTCATAATTGCTAAGTCATGGAAGCAGTCTAATGAGTTTCGTTGGCAGCTCTTTGAGAGATAAGCATCTATTAGTATTTTATGGGTGAGAAATATCTTAAGTCTCTTTAGTGGCTCCAGCAATTCTCAGAGAATCCTCTCCTTTGATCGCTGGAACCAAAATCTGTCTCCATCAACGTGGGCCTATTGCTAGTGAATTTCTCTTCAATGCCACAGCATCAGAGTTATTTGTTACATAAGTGAAATGGCAAAAAAGCACCACCTTCTCACCACCTGTGGCTGGGGGTGTAGTGTTGAGCCTTTCAGTCTTGATTCTCTGGCAGCAAACCACAAATTCGAGTCATCTTGGGGTTATTATCATGTTTTATTCCAAGGCAAAAATGACATCACCTCTTTAATTGAAATCTCTAGGATCTACCACATATTAAATGCCAAATAAATATTTCCTAAATAAACAAAGCAACAGTTGGGAAACAGATACTTATGTGCAAAGTATTCTGCAAGATGCAGAGTGGTACAGATTGGGAAGAAGAAGGTAGAAAATTAATGTGGGGAGAGAATCTACTGAGAGTTTTAAATCTAGTAAAGGGGTTGAAAGCTACACTGACTCATTAGAATATAAATTATTAACATGTGGACTCTAATCAGAGATGACTACTTTGTAGGGAGGTGGAAGGGGAGAAGGAAGAAATGTCTCATGCAGAGGTGCATTTGAGATGGACAAGAAGGAATTTCCAGTTGACCCTGAGAAAGGATGGAGGAAAAACATTACCTACCAGTGGCAAAAAGAGCATAGTTAACACAAAGAACGGGCAAATGCTGTGCACGTGTGGATGTGTTTCAGAAAGTACTTTGAGTTCAGTTTAATTTGAGTGAAGGGCCAGGCTGAGTATCAGGCAAATTAGATTAGAAGTCTGACTTAAGTATTCAACAGTGGTCCTGATTTTCCTCTCTATTGAATGTGATATGCCATTTCACCTACTTCCTAGGAAAATGTACTGAACTCATTTGAATCATTGACAGTAACATAGCTGATAAAATTTAACCATTTTTGCCCTCTCAGGATCGACAGAGGAAACACAGATCTTTTACTATATTGCCCTGCTAGGAGATTAGTTTGCCTGTACCTAAATGTCCTTGTCAATACTGAGATTTTTCATAATTAGATGGACACAATGACATCCTCTGGGATCGTGGACACACAAAAAAAATACTATAGCTCTTGCAGCCTACGAAATCATCTTATTTTCTTTTGCTTCATTTACATGGTCAACAATTCTTTCCATTCACTGTGCATAGGTTTCAGAACCCCTTTCCTTCATTGTCTCCATAATTGACTTTGTGATTGTCACATCTATTGTTGACTATTAGAAGCCAGAAGTTACCACAGGGCTGATGGGCATCAAGTAAGAGGGAGTTACTATGCAACTGTCCCCAGATACACTGGTAAAAATAGTTTTACTATTTGTATGATAAGAGCTATGTTTTTAATCTGCTTCAGCTTCAGAATGACCCAGCAAAGGTTTTAGAACATGAAATATAGTCAATTTGCATAAAGAAGAGTGAATTGGTAATCAAAGGGGCTAAGTAAATAATTTAAGATTACTCAGTGGTCTAGCAGGAAAAAAAAATAAAAATAAAAACAGTGACAACCAGCCCAGAGGTCTTTCCTATTCTTAAGAAGGTATTTAACATGCATATACAGGTCAACTTTTGTTACATTTGCAAAATATACCCCCCACTCACACTGCTTAGGGAATAACAATGAAAACATGAACATTCTTATATTAATGTGTTTAAATTCACATGGGACAATGGAATCTGATTTGTTGTTCATTTCTTAATAATAAGTTGCTTTCAATTAAAAAAATTCACTATAGTAATGTAGCTTCATGATATAAACATTTCAGGAGGATCTGTTCTCAGATCAACATCAAAAGACTGCATTTAAAACTTTAAAACTCTTCAAGCTGTGAAGGCTTCTGTGCCTTTTCCCTCTATTTTTTTATTTTAAGTTTTTGAAGTTCCTCTTCTGGGAATAAATTAAGCACCCGCCTAATGAGATACACACCCATATTTGCTTCCTGATAATCAAACAAGATATTCTAGGAATGTAATGTTGATAAGATATACCACTGTTTGAATAGTTTATTTTGAAGCAAAATGAACTGTGACCAACAGATCACTTCCACGTCTCCCCAATATGTGCAAGTATCTTAATGGATGTACATTATCAAGTTTGCAGGCTTATTTTCAGTCATAAAAGAATAGTGTACCAGATGTTCCTGGTATACTGAATTTGTCACACTGTAGACAAGCTAATATCATTATGTGAGACCACAGGGGGAAAAATAAAAGATTCACATTTAATCCATATTAACTGCCAGGAGACCCATCAAAGCATCAAGGCAGTTGGGCTAGCTCATGATACAGCAGCTTCTAGCAAATTAGCAGCCCATAACAACTTAGTTATAACGAGCTGCAAGATCTTACACCATAAGCTCAACTCCATTACAGTGAATTCAAGTACATGAAATCATGTACAAAGTATAACCTTAGCATCTGTCTATGCTTAGCCAATATTTTGTTTATGCCTTTTCAGGAACAGCCAAATTATCTTTGGGTCCCCTGAAACCACAGAGTGAAATTTCCATCAACTGCAGTGTTACCTGATGGAAAGGGCAGGTCTGATAAGCATTAGCCTCCCTGGCTGCAGAATAGGGCAGCAAGCTGCTCAGGATTCTAGCAGCTGCTTCCATATTAACATATTAGGCCAAGTTTCTCCAAACAATTTTTCCCTTGGTATTCAAGTGGGGAAGGCAAGTCAGAAATTAAATAATCAACAAGATGAGGTATCTAGTAAATACTGTAGAACTCGCATTTATTCAGATCAAGTACCTTACACTCCCTCACTCAGCCTGGAGAACCTTTGTATACTAATAAACTGTAGCTACTTTTTTTTTTTCTTCATAAAGCAATGTCCTCTGTTTCCCTTTCCAAAGTGGAGTGAATACTCTTGAGAGACTCGGGAAACAGTATCCTTGCTATTGCAACTTCTTTCTGTTTTCACGGCCAAGCAGTTGCTGAGTGGGGAAGTAGAATCATGTATCCAGAAAAGTATAACTTCCATGGAATGTCGTGTATAGGACAAATAAATAAAAACGTACATAAGTTCTCCAACTTTCCTATTCTTTTCTGTCTTAAACAGAAGGTATACAGGAATGACTCAGTGTTTTCAAAATTCACACCTTACTTTCAGGAACCTCAGTATGCAGAAAACATTATAATGGACTTTGAGATTTAGTTCTAATAAATCTAGACACTGTATCTTAAAAGTCTCACAGGATTTTATACGTGTGCATGGGGTCTAGCAGGTCATTTAGTCCATCCTCCTCCTTCATGAGGAAGCCTCTTGGGTAGTGCCTGAGTGACGGTTACAAGGAAGCAGCTCTAACTCAGATGCCCAGCATTCCACTGGCCATCAAAGTCTCTCTATGCCTTCTAGAAACCTCTAGTAATTGATTCTGACTTCTCTTCTAGTCTGTCATTTGATTTCCCCAAAGTATTGCACTGACTTTTTCATGAATAGACACTACTACCCTCTATTTGAAAACCACGTCTCTTCTATGATTTAGACAGGAGCACTTTAGGAGGACCTCATCCTATTATAGAGGTCTCCTGATTCTGGTAACGGCTCTCCACTATCTCTTTTGATTGCTGATGCCTGTTCCCCTGTATTTGTAACACCCAACCCTTCATGTGGTATTCTAAATACAGTCTTCAAAGTTTCAAAGTACTTGAGAGCCATGCCTTGTCTTGGAACTTTGATACTGAACTTCCAATCATGTAGCCCATGTTTAGATAAGCTTTCTTAATCTTGCCCAGTAGTTGCCTTATATTAAATCTGAACTTGACTCAACTTCAAATTTTTTTTTTGAGCTGTTGCCAAACTAGACTTCCTTCCCTACACTATCCACTTCTGCAGTTGATACCTTTGGGCCGACAGACAAAGCTGGACATGTAGTCCCCATTTCTATGTTTTTGTTTTTGTTTCATATTTTCAGCAATATATATTTTTTAAAAACTAACTCAGTTTCCAAGATATGCATATTTTCTTGTTGTTGTGTTCTATAAGTTCATTTTGAAGACATGAATCCAATTTTTGATTACAGTTTTGAGTAGAAAGCACAGTGTTAAATGCTAATTCAAACTGTTTTTCAAGTTGATATTGATTCAGTAGACAGGGTATCCAGTGGGATATGTGAGCACATGCCTGGTATTTGTTCTCAGCATACAAACACCAGATCTGGCTTGGGAGGTTCTCTAGCACCTGCATGGAGTGCACCAAGGAATCAGCACTGTCTTTCTAGCTTCTTATCTGCACAAATATGGAGGTTATGTGCTCATTTGCAGATGATAGTCAATCCCTCACCATATGATCCTCTTCAGTGACCCCAATTCCGTCTATAATCAAGACAGAGGGTCTTAACAGGATGTATAGCTAAGCCTCATACATTACCTATCTCTCCTATCAAGTTTTGAATTTGATTGATTATGCTCCTGGAATATGCTAAATTGTTCACATGTTAGTTAGGGGGGCAGCAGTCACCTTTGAAATAGGGTGCACAAGAGAATACTGTCGGGTGTGGAGAGTAAGATTTGGACTCACAATTTAATGGACTATTCTCATCTTTTAAACACTGGATTTTAAAAATTCTTCTAACAAATTTTGATATAGTGGTAAATTTATATTATGTAGAAATCAATACAAATATAGGAGATGATTTTGCTCACAATACTCCATCAGGAGTGGAATTAGCAGAGCTGGAGACTTCTGGACGAGACACTCCCAGGCTGGTCCACGACTCAGTGAGAGCCCACCTCAGTCTATCTTCCGGCTCCACGACTTAGGGTTTACCCCTAACTCCACACTGGAAAGCTCTTGAGAGACAATAAAGTCCTCTTCATGTATAAGGGATCATAGAGATGAAGCATTTAATTCTGCAGTTATGGAAACTGAGGTGGGGAGGGAAAAAGTAAATAGACTGAGCAGCTTTAATGCCCACCGGGGATAGAACCAGGATAAAGAAAATAAAGTGAAGTTCTTACCAACCCTGGGCCTGTCACTGCCCTTTCTCGAAATACCCCAGTAAGAAAAGAAACAAATAAACAACCAAAAGCCTAAAACAAAAAGAAAGGAAACAGAAGGAATTGGCGGTAGTAGTAGTCAATGAACTAAATATGTCTACGTCTTTTGGTACCAAACTTACGCTGATGGATTTTCTGGTGAGAGCATCAGGTAGGGGTAGTAAAAGTGCTGGTTAGCTCTGCCAAAGCCAGCAGCTTGCTTCATGCAGAGCTGCCACTGAATTTGAAAGCCCTGTGGAATCTGCCTTGGAAATGGTGAATATTCTCACTGTCCTAAAATGAATGACATAGTATCAAAAACTAAAGGTGTACCCTATAGTAACAACCACTCCAAACCTTGGTCCAGTAGAGTGTGCTAGAGATGGAAAAGAACAAATGCAGACACATTGTACATCACATTGTGCTGTGCCATAATGATGAGTGTGTCACTATTTTTATTGTGGGAAAAAAAAAAAAAAAATATATATATA
>NW_026000068.1:9151526-9212746 GCF_001458135.2 Marmota marmota marmota
ATATATATATATATATATATATATATATTGGACACACACATATTTCCTTAAATTCATACCACTGGATTGCCCTGGGGCCAGCACATGAAACCAAGCCTCTGGCTCTCATTCCCACACTGTTTCTACCAACCCACTGCATTTCATACCTGCTTACAGATACTATATTCCATACCTAGTTAAATATACTAAGAATTTTGTCTCCAGTGAACACTCACACATTCTCAAATTTCTTGTATTTTGTTACCTATAAACAATATTGATAATAACATTTCCCTGGCTTCATATTAAAAATGAAAGTGAACAATATGGTGTTAGACATAAGTGATGGTGAAAGACCCATCTGGACTCCCTGGGATGATATAGCCTGTCCGTAACCATGACGCTCTGTACTCATGGGTTGCTTTCTCTTAGTAAGGAAGAGGGAGTGACAGGAATAATCACTGACTTGCCTCCACATCCCCACTGGAACAGCAGGACTAGGTCTTCTCTTTATTCCTAGTTTTTAGAACAGCAACTGGCAAACAGGAGAAGTTCGGTAAGAAGGGATGAACAATACCTATGCCACAGAACTAAAAATATTCTTCTGAGAAGTTTTGAAGATATGAAGCATCCACTGAGTTGCTGAATAAAGTGATAATGATAAACGAGAGAGCAAATGAGAAATAAGTAATATAACAGCTGTGAAAGCAGAAAGGCGAGGAGGAGGAAGTGGACAGAGATATAAGGAGGACAACTGAAGATCCAGCCTTGAGTCAGCAGAGAAGGGAAAACATGGGGAGGGAGGGTGGGAGGAAAAGGGGGATGGAGACTGACATCAAATTATATGCATGTAGATTTTGTCAAAATGAACCCAATTACTATGCATGATTAGAATGCTCTTAAAAAAATGCCTTGGGGACAAAAATAACAAAAGTCCTGTTTTAGCAAAGAATCTTGATGAATAGTGTATACCAGTTTATTGTACCATTACTGTAAATTCAAAATTATATCAAAATATAAAATTTTGAAAAAAAAAAGGAATGCCTCTTTTAAGAGTTCAAGCAACAACAACAACAAAAACAAATAAACAAACAAAAAACACTGTGATCAAAGTTAAAAAACAAAAGATTCAGCCTTGAAGAGCATGGCTAGCACACACCTTCTTAGCATGGAGTGGCCCATCTTGTGAGCTCCTCTTAGCCGGCTGCCTCCCTGTCACTATCTTAAACATGCACAAACACACCAAAAGCTTGCATCCAAGATTGGGCCTGGAAAAACACAAAGCTGAAACTGATCACACACCCATCGACCCCCTTAAGCTCTCTCTTCACCTCGAACCCATTGCTCATACTAGTCTCCACTGTAACCTGCCTGTCTTCAGTCTCTATCCTGCCCCTGTCTCCATACAGAAATCTCTGAAATCATCCTTCAAAGTGTCTCTCCACCTCCCTCATAGTCAGGTGGTTTTGTAACACTACTAGAAAGGCACATGTCCAGCCGCAGCCCTGGACATTGTCACAAAGCTGCACTTACAAGACTGGCCTTGGAGATCCTGATGTGGGTACGTTCCATATCACCCATCACCAATCCCTGGGTTCTAGGCCTGGTGGGATTCCAAGAAAAAATAAGCAGATCCAGGGATCAAGTGTTTGCAGGACAAGGGAAAGAGACCTGTGTACCTGGGTAGAGGTGAGCAGCAAACAAAGTAGAGTGAGGGACAGACAATGAGCAGGAAGTCTATGAGCAGGCAAAGGCCCCTGAGGGGCTGCTTAAACCTAAAGGAAATGGTTCTATTGACCAGTGCCACTGTACAGAAGGCTGAAGCATGGTGAGCGTCACACTTGTGCACACCTGAGTTCAAAATCTTGCGCCAATTTATATCTATGATCTTGGAAATATCATGCAATGACATCATATTTCAGTTTAATGTCTCATATCTATAATACAGGAATAATATCTAAGACATTGGATCTTTCACAGGATTTAATTAGATATCACATGTAATCAGAACGACACAGGGCATGCTCAATAATTTTATCAATTATTATTTCAGACTAGTGACAAAATCAAAGGGAGGGAGTTCAGGTTTATACATTTTTAAATAAAGAAATAAATTTTTTTGTTTTAATTTTATAGAGTCAGAGATAAGTTCCTAAATAAAAAAAAAATGCATGGCATTTGGCCAATATATGGGCACTATTTTTGAGAAATGCATATCCAAATATACATGAGTTGGCAATTTCATGTCAGGAGCAGGACAGCACTGGGAGGCTGGGTCAGTGCCAGCTCCAACACTGCAGAAGAGCCTCAGGGTGGCAGGGCCAAATGGGCAGGCCACCGGAGGGCCTGTGTATCCCAAGACACAGCCCTGCTGTTGACTCGAAGTCCTCCTCTTTAATTCTTTTCCATCTCCACCACTATATTTAAGGCTTCCAGTTTTGGGCACAAGTACCCCATGGTAATATATATGCAGTTAATTCTAACCTCAGTCACTAAACTTAATTACATTCAACATTTCAATGCTGAATATAGTGTCTCTTGAAGAAACTCTATTAATGCTGATGAAAATTACCAGAAATTGGTTCAGAAGAGCACGAGGCTTTGTAATGGGGTGGAGCAGATGAAATTTCATGGAGAAGGAGCATGTGACGAATGTGGGGACCACGCAACGAATAACCATGTTCAGGGTGGCTCTCCCTTCAGGAACAAGTACAACAACAGCACAGGTGAAAACAGTACCTGAGGCTTCCAGGATGAAGACGGCTCATAGTCATCTGTATGCTTTGTCCCCGAAACAGACAGAGGACCTAGATTTAAAATTATTGTTTCTTCTTTAAAAAGGGGCTAGATCATTGGAAACTACACTCTAGTTCAATATTTTTACTCCAAAGAAGGTGACTCTTTTTATCTCTGAAAATCATTTGCAACCTGGTGAAGGGCACATGTAATTAGCCACAATGCAGGGTTTATTAAATTTCTAGTGCTTGCAGAGAATATTTTAAAAATTACACGGGCTGGGCTGAATCTAATTAAATATGTCAAAAGTAGTACGAACTCAATGGGTTAGAAGCAGGTGGTCTGATCCACAAATAAAAAAATACACCCATTGTTATACTTTATAGGTAAGCACTGGCAGCAGATCTGGGTGAAGAAAATCAATTAGTGGGGCTGGCTTTGTGGCTCAGTGGTAGAGCACTTGCCTACCATGTGTGAGGCACTGGGTTTGATTCTCAGCACCGCATATAAATAAATAAATAAAATAAAGGTTCATTAACATAAAAAAAGAACTAAAACAAAACCAGATAGTATCACAAACAGGACTAATATTGAACAGTAATTCTTAGTCTTTCAAGAATTGTTTTTGTTGTTTGGTTTTGACATTTTGAGTAGATAAACAGAATTGCTGGCTGAATATGTTCACATAAATAATAGACGCATTGAGTTATTTTTCTCATGTTAATGGAGGTTTTAAAAATGATTTACTATCTCAGAGATTATATAGACTTCTTTTTGTTCTCTTTTAATACTTTGGAGAATGTACAGGTGAGCCACAGAAACTTAGAAAGGGGAGCTGTGATATTAGAGCAACAACCGGGCTTTTTATGGCGAGGAAAAGAGAAGCCAAAGGCTTCCTGACAGATATAAGATGGACCACGATTCTGGGTGTTTTCACTAAGTGTCCTCTGATGTCCCTTAACATCCATGAGAAATCCTCAGCTCCCCCTCCCTCCGCCATGACACAGAAGACCTGGCTAAGAGCCTTGGTACATAGCGACTGTACATTCACTATGGTAAATGGTCACTCTAAATTAATCAGGTGATATCAGAGCAGATAAAAAATGAAGGAGTGACGCACATGCATATCCAGGCTGGGGACTGCGGGAGAAAAACAGAAGGAAGGACAGTGGCTCAAGCAAAAGTAAACAGCAAATGCCAAAGCAAAGGGCAGGGAGCATGTTCCAGGGAAGGCAAGGGGTTGCCCAGGCTTGAGCAGACAGCGGGGGGTGGGGGGAAGACTCTCAGGAGAGGTGGGAGAGGACAAGGGGGCTGGTGGCCAATCATGGAGGCCCTTAGTGCCATAGAAGGATTTTGACTTTCATTCTGTTTAGAGTTAGTTACATGATTGTATCTGCATTTTTGTAGGATTTCTTTGGCTACTATCATTAAATAATCTTTAGAGTCATGGTTATTTTGCGCAAATAACTTTCTTAATCTCTGATAGGGAGGAAGAATGAAACACGCTGAAATGCACGGTCTACACTCTCCCACTCCTCTTCACCTCTCCTTGGCCACGCTACTATTAGTGCAATTATTTTACTACATCACAGTTACTAGTTCACACATCTGGATCCCTGCCAGACTGCTGAGTTCCTGAGCTCTCCGGGGAACAACTCTTTCCATTTTTTGCACACGGAGTATCATATTATGTTTAACACATAGGAGAGAATTGAAATATTTGAATACAAGGTGTTGCAAACTACAATTATAAACAACCTACAAACAGAATTCTAAGTCAGATTTCATGTGCTAATAAGCATCTCGGAGAAACACAAAATAAACACATCCTTATTCATAAGCCATTCCAAGCAGAACATTTCGTCAAACTTATTAGTTGGGATTCTGCAACTCAGCAGGCTTGGACCATTTGGATCAAACCTCATATTGAGCCTGGACAAATGCATTTTTTTTTAAACAATTGAAACTATTTTTCTCTCGTTCTTGATTTTGTGAATAATACATAGAAGTCAAATAGCCTAGAAAGCATTTTGCAACTTGGCATTTGGAAATCTTCACAATATTTTCTTTTTGATTCACATTGTTTGACTCTTTGCTTATGTTTTAAGATGCTATCTACGAAGATGGAACGGCAGAATGAAAACGGCCAAATTATGCTATGTGCATTATGAATATACCATAGTGAATTTTGCCTTTATGTTTATCTATAAAGCATCAGTATAAAAAAACTATGAATAAATATAAGGAAGACCAGTAAACTAGAAGAAGAGGAACAGAGGGGGTGAGAGGAAGGAGGGAAAAAAAGAAGTACTGAAGGCTCCAGTGTAACAAATTATATTCCATGCACATATGATCATGTCAAAATTAGCTCCACTAGAATGTATAACTACAAAGCACTAATACAAACACTTTAAAAAATAACTGTTTACAATATTTTCAGGTATATCCAATTAATATAAAATCCTTAATTAAACAAAATTAAAAATAGAATTTTCATCTTACATAGAATAGTTGTATTTTGTGACATGGGGAAATAGTGTATCAAGCCATTTAATTAGTTAAAAATTTTAAAAACTCTTATTTGAATCACAATAATATATTACAGTTTGGAGATTTAATGCCACTTAACTATATTTCACAGATATTACGAAAAGTATGAATGCCTAGATACTATATACCTAAAGTGAAGTTTCATAGTCATTTACTCTTATATTTAGATAATATTAAATAATAGTCTATGTGGAAAATACTTCCAAAGATTCAAGTTTTCTTAAATCACTATTCACAATCTATACCATTAATATTTATTGACATTTATTAGAAATAAAAGATTTCTTAGCCTTAATATGTATGACTAACATAATTTTTTAAAACTTTTAATTAATTTAAATGAAATATTTAGTAAGAGATAATGGTAGAGTTCATGGAAGCTTTCCTATTTAAAAACACAAGACTAGGCAATGAAAATATTAAAACACATAGAAATTTATTTCTGATAAAAAATAAAGCACTTTTAGGCTGGGGTTATGGCTCAGTGGTAGCAAACTAGTCTGGCATGTGTGAGGCACTCAGTACCACATAAAAATAAAAACAAAAATAAACTATTGTGTTCATCTACAATTTAAAAATACTTTAAAAATAAAGCATTCTTAATATAACATGGTAATCTTTTTAAAAAAAATATGGTCATTCTTTGTACTTACATCTGAGTTCCAAAAGTACTTCAAATTTCAAATATTAATCAAGTAGAAGTTGAATCTTGTGATTTTTGTACTTCAGTTGAAAATAATTGTCACTATTATTAGCCATTTCAAAATTTTAAATGTAAAGATCTAAAGATTTTCAAAGCATTCCATTTTATTTTACTCACAATTATACAATGCGCAACTAGGTTGCAGATATGAAATGATCTAAGGTACAATTCCCATAAACAGACTTTCATCTTGATTAAACTCTATTTTCCTCCATCAACTCGTTTCTTTGATCTGTTCACAAACACTTTCTAAACTACAGTGGCAGCGCCAGTGCAATCTATGGAGACAATCAATCTTGGTCAATGATTCTCTCCATGAGTTATCTGAATAAATGCAATCTGGAAACACATGAATGGAAAAGGTTTTCTGTAATTACAGGATATGTGTACTCCCTTCACACCTGTACCATTTAGAATGATCAAAACATGTAATTATCATATTCTAGCTGCAATACAAATCTCATCATTGAGAACCAAATAATCTCAAAGAAAGGGAATGCAATACAACAAGTCAGCTGTCTAATATATTGGATTTTACAGTTACTTAGTGACACTAGTAAGGTGAGGCTAGTGCCTTATTCTCTAGGAATGATTTCCTTCTGGGCGGGATATTCATTTAACTGTGCACTGAAAGGAAAATAAAAACCCACAGTTTTCGAATCAACTCTTACTTAATTCTTACTGAATTGCAATGACTCTTTGCATGGGTAATCATAACTATCATAAAATCTAAAGTGCACACTAAGTTTTACTAAAAACAATTGTTAAACACATACAATGGTTAGTTAACAAGGAAATGGCACATCAATCCTGATCACCACTTTCTGTTTGATGTAATTATTTGGTATTTACAATTTCAACATTCATACTCTGACTAAACTGACAACCAGGAGGCTAGAAGTAAATTCTTATCATAGTTGCTGAACATCTCTCTCAATGTGCAGCTTTAAAACTTTTGCAAAAAAAAAAAAATCATTACAAACAACACAGATAATGAAAGCATTGGGAACCCGAATACAGTTAGTTTTTCACTTCCTTTTACCTTTGCTGTACCTTTGGAAATAAATGGTCCTTAAACACTTGAAGACTGTGGTCTTCAACTAATCCAACAAGTCGATTAGTTCCAGAGCTGGGAAGGGTCACTCTGCCCTCCTTCCCCAGGCCGCAGCATGCAGGCAAGGGCGGGTCTCCAGGCTTGCACCCACCTGCTCCTCCCTCCCAGAACCTCGGCTAAAAGGAACTCAGAGGCACTCAAACATCAGGAAAGGAGAGAAGAACAGCCTTGAAAGAGTCAGGATGCCAAGTTATCATCGTTTAATTTCTGCTTTCACTCGCAAACAGTTTAAGAGAAAGCAAAGCAAGATGCATCTGAGATACCACGGAGAAGTGGTTGCCTTCTTAAAAGAGAGGAGAATAGAGTTCAGCCAGGCACAAAGGTCTCCATGACAACCGTGAATTTAGACCCCCACCAGCATTATTTATGCAACATTTCATCACAAAAGGACCCTCCCACTAGCCTGCCTTGCGAATTCTAGTTTTCTAATCTTCCATTCCTTTGCCCTGGATTTGTATCTGGATTCTTAGCTACCCCTATCTCAACACAAGAAAGCAACAAAACGCAGAGACCATGAAAAGTCTCTCAAACTGACTCTAGAAGTTATCTTCTTTGTAAATAAGAAAGCGAGATGTAGCCTCAACGTGGTTTTAAACTTGTATTTAAAACTTGTATTAAAACACAAGTTTGTTCTGATTATATTATTATTATTATTATTATTATTATTATTCTGAAATGAAGCTGCATTTTGAAAGGAACACAAAGTGTACAAAATCATAGAAATTCAACAGGGTCATGGCAAAGAGAAACTGGATACACATTGATTTGAGGCCAGAATTTATAGACTTGATACATGCCCTCACCCATTAGCTATTGAAACAACTTTGAGTCTTTTACCGGATTCTCTGGATTTCAGCCATAACTTCCAAAAACATATTCAGCAAAGTATTTTAAACACTTTATTGAACAAATATTGGGATATGTGTACTCTATTCACACCTATACCGTTTAGAATGATCAAAACTGTGTACCAAATGGACCCAGGTCCACATGTTATGATTAGATGAACCAAGGAAAGCTGGTGAAAAGAGAGAAAACAGCCCAATGTAATTCGGTTGCTATGAGTATTATAAGATGACATCTGTACAAGACATCAATTCTAAAATAATGTACACATGTAAATCGCTGGGATAAAATTTGATGATGCTAAAAGGGAACCATGAGTAAAAAGGTCACTTTTTAAAATGTGGTTTTGATTTTTAAAACAACACAAATTTATTATTAAAAATTTAAAGTTGAAATGTAGCTCAGTGATAGAGCACTTTCTTTACACACAAGGCCACAGGTTTGATCACCATTCCAGAAAAAAAAATCAATCAATACACAATTTTATAAAATGAACAATTATACATACACTTTATTATAAAGTATCAGGTCCTTCTTATTGTACAGATTTTCAACACCACCCTCTATATCCTTTTAATACAATTGCATATCTAGACCTAAATCATTCACCTTGACTTACGTCTTGATTATGTTATCTTTATTACAATTTGCAAGAAAGGTTTTGGGGTGCCTATATTTTCTGTAAGTGCATACTGGAGATGATTTCCTGTTGCCTGCAAAGTAAGCCCAAAATCCCTGTTCTGCAAACCTAGGAGGCATCACTCACCTGGAAGGGGATGCTCCTGGTACCCAGAAAGCTCACTCATACCCTTTTCTGGGAAGGCCTTCCTTAAATTGCGTATATGAACTACAAGAAATGCAATTTTTATGTCATACTTTTCTTCCCTTCTAATTTTGGAAAAAAATGTGAATGATTTCTGACACTGAAACTTGCAGAGGAGAATTACAAAGCTAGACTGGTGTTTCCCTCTCCTAAGAAAGTTATTAACCCAGGTAGAAAGCGCTATGACAATAACAGTCACCCTGTATACTTGCTCCCGGTCAGCCCTCTCCTGCATCCATTCCCTTCTTTGAAGTTGCTTCTACATTCTCTCTTCTACTTTTTTCCCTCACTATCTAGTCTTCTTTGGATGCTTCTGATGTGGTTTCAACAACAGCTTTACTTCTTCCTTTTTTTCCTGTATTTTCACAAGAGTTCTGCCATCTCATTGATTTTTTTTAAGCCTAAATTCACCTTATGATATATTCCTTGACTTCAACTTTTTTCATGATTTTAAATTTTGTCACACTATAAAAAACAATATGATTTACTTTCTCTTACATTACAAAGGGGTAATTTTCTTTGTTTTTTGACCTGTTTTATATTTTTCTTATGTTACTTTCTTGTTTCTCATATTTTTAAACTTTATGACAGCATCATTCCCTTGTCTTATCTTGAATTTTTGGTATATTATTTATTTTTGAATTATGAAAAACTTATCTTGGACTGACTCCCCCCTTAATAACACTAGGAAGGAAAGGGTGCTGGGTGTTCAGGACACCATTCTCCCTCACTGTAGATTCAACTGGGCTCCCTCTCAATCCTTGCCTTCTATGTCTTCAGAGCCTAGTGCTCCCGCTGAGAATTCTGGTTAGGAACCAAACCTCCTTCTACCATTCCCCCTCGCTTTCTCCTCCTCCTCCCCCTCCTCCCCCCCTCCTCCCCCTTCCTCCTCCTTCTTCATCTTCTCCTTCTCCTTTTCTTCTCCTTTTAGAATTAAATGTGTATTTGTAATGTGTGGCAGGGCGTATGTTTAGCATATGCAAGGCCCTGGGTCTGATCCCCAGCACCAAAATAAACCATCTTTGCAAACTAGGAATAGAGAGGAATCTCCTCTATTCAATAATGATAAAATAAGTGCCTAAAATTATAATCAGAGTTAAGTATTAAAAGTTCCCTTTAGATACAAATGAGATATCATTCAGTGACATCACTTCTATTAAATATTGTCTTGGAGGTCTCAGGCAATAAAGAAAAAATGCTATTGAACAAATACAACCATTTCCTTTCTGTATTAGGATAATTAAAACAATTATAGTATTTATAATAGATCATCCATACCTAGGAATAAATATATGAGAGTGGAATACGACTAAACAGTGCACAACACTAGAGATTAAAGCACAATTTAATGATCAGAGGGAAATATTTATAGATTGGCAGATTCAATATTATAAGGAATTCAACTTAATTGTATTGACAGATTTAATAATTCTGATCAAAACGTTACCATGTATTCATGTATTCAATTCAATTCAAAGGCAGATGCCAAGAAGAGCAAACAGTTTGAAAGGAAAAGAACGAGTCTGCATCTTGAAGCTTGCAATACTTAAAGACTGAGTGATACCCACACGTGGAGAAAGAAACACAAGTGTCCAGACACAAGCCACACATGCACTGGTTTAGAACATGGTACAGCAGGGTAGGGGCGGAGGCAAAGACGGTGCTTTTGATTCATGAGAAAAGAGGTGCACCTTGACCCCCATCCCCAAAATATACAGCAGGGCCATCCCATCAGAGTGAAGGTCTAGATTGCAATTGAAAAGCTTGGAAAGTAAAGCGTGCAACACACACGTGGCCTTGAAGCAGCTTTGGTACCCTTTGCAGGTCAGAAAATGGGCTAATCATAAAAGGAGATAAAAGATTATAAATGCGACCATGTTAAAAATTGGGAAATTCTGTTAATAAAAACATTATTAAGGGGCTGGTATTGTGGCTCAGAGGAAGAGTGCTTGCCTACCATGCGTGAGGCACTGGGTTTGATCCTCAGCACCACGTAAAAATAAAATAAAGATATTGTGTCCTCCTATAACTAAAAAAATAAGTATTAAAAAAACACCTTTAAGAAAGCAAAAAGTACCTTAGTGAAAGAAAAATATGTTCATCCTTTCTGTGTACATGTATAATAAAGTCAGGAATGAAATATAATACTAAGCTAATAGCAACCCAATACCAAAAGGGGCAAAATATTTGAAAAATAACTTCAAAGACAGAATATCCACGTATCTCCACATATCCACATGGCCAATAAATAAATGAAAAGTTATCATTGTCAGTACTTATCAGGAAATATATATATATATATATATGAGTATATATATATATATATATATATATATATATGTGTGTGTGTGTGTGTGTGTGTGTATAGTGGTTATATATATACGGCAGAATGGTTGAGGGAGAGAGAAGAGGATGTTAAATATTTGCAAGTGTCAGATGTTATCAAAACTTCCCAAAACTGTAAGTGTGAGTGTAAAATGGTAAATGTGATGCTTCTCAGTCTCTTCAAAACTCCTTATGTGCATATTTTACTTGTCAAAAATTGTACTATTGGGTATTTACAGAACAGAACTGTGCTGTCAAGGACACAGAACTGTGCTCTCAAGGACACATAATGCTCAATGAGTCCAAACTGCACATTCTGGCATGCCCAGCAACTAGAGTGAACATACATGTATATGCACTCAGTTAAACATCACCCAGCAAAGCAATTGAGCAATCAGTCACCATAGTGTCAAACAAGAGCTCCACCTACAATAGTGAGTGAGTTGAACTTGATGACACATGTTCTTTTTCTGTGTATATTATACTTAAAAAGGGTCCAAAATTACTTTTGATGCTATATATTTGGAAGATAGAGAAGGCATTTTCATAAGAAAATGGGAAATTCTATTTAACGGTTACATGTTCTTAATGAAAAAAATGCATTTTAACTTCAGAATTTTCTAGTAATATCTTTGCCAATTTTATTTTTAAAAATAAAATAAAAGATTTTTCAGTTTTACAAAATAAATCAGAATTCAAGGATAGATGAATCACTGTTTGGTATAGTTATCATTAATTTTGTGAAAATTCACTGTGCCACGGACCTTTTGAGAAAAGCAAGTAGGCAATTTCCTGGTCACTTTTATTTATTAACACTGGTAGCCATTTGGAAGAATAAGTAGTTATAACATTAAAAAATCCTATAATATTATAAATTATAAGTGACTTTTTAGTGATTTACAAATAACTTTAATATTAATATCTAAATGTTTTATTTTAATAAACATTGATATTTAGAAGAGGCTTTTTGAAAAACTAGACTCCTGAAATTTTGTCTTCTCATTTTGTGAGAATCAGCATTCAAATATAAGAGTCTGTAATTCTATTTAAGATTGTACTTGATGGATAGTCAAATTACTGAGTCTTCCTTCCAACGGTCACAGCGATGTTCCAACTCGAAGATTCTGCTGCAATTAAATGGCTGCAAGGAGTAATACTTTTAGGGCCAGCCCGGCTTTTCATTTGTAGTCCAGCAGTTATCCCCGCTGTCCAGGCCAAAATAGACTGTACAAGGAGGCAGAGGAAAGAAGAGAAGAGCAGAGGACGGAAGTCACAAATGAAGCTGGACCTCTGCCTCGGGCCTGGCAGTGACCGCTACTGGGCTAAAACCAAATCCCCAGTCCTGCCTTCTGCTGCCCGAACTCCTGAATCCTTGTGTTGGACCCAGAAATAGGACCCTCAGTATGTAGAGACTAGGAATGCAAACACTCACACACGAGCTCAAATCCATCCATCAGCATGCACTTACATCTTGTGGCTAGGAGTACAGGATACCCTAAGTCCCCCTACTAAAATACATCTGGCTCCTGTGTGCTCCACTAGGGAATAAGCCTCCCACCTGGGACCTTACACTAGGTGAGTTACACGGTTCCTTCACTCTATCTCCAACTAACCCTCATGCAACGGCCGATTAAGACCAAATGATTGCAGGGGCAGCTCTCCACCCTGGCATGAAATTAATTTCACTCTCTTCAAAGCACCCTGGATTATTCAGACAGAATGTGAAGTTGACCATCCTAGTAATAGTAAGCAAACCCCTTGGCATTCCTGATGTTATAAATTATCAATCCATGAAATTTATATGATTTCACATTTGGGGCACAAATAAAATGAAGGGAGGCATTCCTCAGTGACCAAAATCTTGACGACCATAATTGCAAGAACATGAATTAAGAGCATACTTTTTGAAATACAATCATTAGTTAAAGGTAAAGAAACACATCAGGGATGTGCCAGCTTAACTATGAATACATGCCCTTTCCAATATCAACAATAACAAATGCAGAATTTTTTTAAAAGTAGAATCTCTCCCTTTCTCCACCCCACCCCCAGCGCCTTAGTAGAATTCAATATTTTTTAAATTATAAGAGGACAGTTTCCTTATGGCAAAACTAATAGCATTTTTCTGTTTATTACCAGAAGGAAAGTGTCTATCACATTTTACCTTTTTCCATATTTCAAGCATATATTTAAGGCACTGTCTTTGAGAAAATGACTAAGCTTATCTGATTACTGAAAGTATCACATCTTAATCTGTGAACACTAAGACTAACATTTGTTTCAATGTTTTTGTGCATGTTTAGCTTTTGTCTTTATTTGATATTCTTTTAACATTTATATAAAGTGGTGATCATGAATAAATACTGTATCAAAACAGAGTGGGCCCTGTTTCTCTGGCTGGTTTTAAGTATTATGTCATTGCCCTTGGCTCAAGACACCTAAGGAATACCAATAAGTAAACGCACATGACTAAGCATTTTAAGTTCATCCCACAATGTGTTTGGCTAAGACACTAGCCAAAGACACTACTTAAAAAAATGCATGGGTGCACAAGCATGCACACGCACATGCACACACACAAACACACACAAACATAAACCCACCCCGAAAGAACAAAAAAACACAATTAAGATTAAAAAAATACCAGAGGGGTGCATTTAAAATGAGCATGAGTAAATTATTTGAAAACATACCACAGTTCAGTACATCAAATCACATCTACATCTATATGCTGTATAATTATTCCCCACAGGATGTGCTCTCCTTGGCTATTACACACTTCTTACACTTAGCCTCTAATATCCTGTCCTCTAATTCCAAAGAGTTAATGTGTACCCTGGGAAGCTGGGTGTAGAGGACAGGGGATAAGAGTGCTCATCATGAAGAAAGAGGATTACAGACAGATCAGCAGGCTCAATATGACCAGCATCCCTATAATGTTAGGACATTAGTTGTTATGGTTTGGATATGTGGTATCCCCCAAAAGTTCACGTTAGGCAATGCAAGAATGCTCAGAGGTGAAATGATGAGATTATGAGATCTGCAACCCTACAGTGGATTAATCATCTAGTGCATTAATAATCTGAATAGACTACCTGATGGCAGCTCTATAAGCATGTGGGGCATGGCTGGAGGAACATGTCCCTGGGGATGGTATTTTGTCCCTGGCCGCTCCTGCTCTGTTTCCTGGCTGTGGTGAACTGCACAGCTTTCCTCTGCCACGCTCTTCCAACCTGATGTTCTGCATCACCATCATACACTGAACCTCTGAAATCATAAGCCCAAAACAGACTTTTCTTCCTCTAGGTTGTTCTTGTCAGTTATCTAGGTTACAGCAATGAAAAGCTGACTAATACATTAGTGTTCTCTTTGAGTTTTTACATGGTTAGTATTTTTTTTAAGTCTGATAACCATATTTAAATATTTGATCAGCAACTTTTATGAATTATAGTGTATTTGTCACATTTGCTCTTGAATGCCTGAGAACCATCCCTAAGTTTGCTCCTTATCCCACTGTGCCATAGGGTGCCATGTGGTGCAGGGTTGGGAGCCGGTTTCAGCATAGATAAACTGTACTTTTTCTCCCTGGTATGGAAGCACCTGGCACCGAGCCACAATGGTGATTTGCTGAAGTGTTACACTGTCCTTTGAGAACTCTGAAGACTTTCCCATAAAACTCTTCAAAAACACTTATTTCTGAACATTGCCTGTAATGCAAGTATCCTAAAAACAAGGTCCACAACTGTATGTCACAACTTAAGTTGGTTCTAAAATGGACATCACACTATTTGAAATAAGCATTTGTTTAGATTTGTTTATGACTTTTTAAATCTCCTAAACACTGAAGCTTCTCCCTCTAGAACATGAGGACATCTGGAATGCAATGGTTCCTTGGCATTTTCAAAACTACTCACATCATCTGAAAGACTCGATAGAAAAACTAAGGCTCATTTAGCTCTGTATATTTATGCTATGTTTTCTATATCTTGCTCTAAGTTTACAATTTTTTGCTCTAAGTTTAAAATTTTCCCAAACCAATAATATGCTTTTCTCAAATTCACAATTGAGTACCATGGACTGGGGAATGTATTTTTTTAAAATAATAAAGTAAAAAATAGTTCGTATTTTATTGGTAGGTAGCTCATAACTGGATAACAAGGGTATCTTACTTCCCTTTGTACTGAAATTACCACGGTCCATATTTTCACATGATGAGAAATCGGTGCATATTTTCTGTTGTATCAAAGAAACAACTTCAGCAACAGATGGATTTTTATCATAGTTTGTATGCACATTCCAAAGAGTAAGTCATTAATTTAGTTTATATTTGTCTCAAATCACACAGATTTTTACACGTGGAACCTGAATTGGAACTTAAACAGTATGACTTCAGAATTTCATTTCTTAACCAATAGAAACCTGAAATCATTTACAAGGTTTTAAGTTTCTCTTCTAGGAGCCATGTCTAAGAAGTCCTGTATCATGCTCTTATGAAGTTAGAATAATAATGAAGAATCAGATTTTCCATGCCCTTCCTGCCCAATCAAGAAAGAAAGCTCCAACCAGAAATCCCAGCTCCCTAGGAATCAGCCAGGTTTCTGTGGGTACCTGCACACTGGGTCTGTTTCTCACCTCACCACCCACTAAGCAATCCTTCCCCAACCATGGTTTGTCAACCATTTGAAAAGTAATAAAGGTCTATCGTATATGGAAAATTTAAAGGTCTTTTATCTGACAGCATTTGAATGTCAGAGTTGTATTTTTAAATAAAAGGAGACACACATCACCTTCCTTTTCAATTAGCCTCCTGTGGAAGATGTACAGTTGAGGGGAGAAAGTGTTTATTAGTCACAATCATTAAGTTACTTATTTATTAATATCTTTATGGTTTTAGGTATTAGTAACTACTTGAAAAATTATTAAGAGGATCAGAAGTGACAATCTATACAAAACCACTTGTAAACCATAAAGCAATAGATGTACTTATGTGTTGCCATTCTGATGTATTTTCTCATCTAGAAAAATCTGAAAGGATCTGAACTCCATAAGAGTTCTAAAAATCAAAATGAGTTATTGGGAAGCAAACAATTAAATGTTATCAACCAAATATAATAAAATTATTTCAATAAATTTAAGATTATTAAGGATTTTCAAAAAGGCCACATTAACATTTAGTGATCTAAATTTTAATAACCTGAAATAAATTTTCCAGTTCTTTATGGCTTAATATGATGTATTATTTTACTCACATATGGAATCTGACCTAACAAAGAATTTCAGTCTTTATGCCTTTTGTTTTTTTTTACTACTTTCTAAAATCCAAAGAAGTTGGAGCTAGTCTATGAGGTCAATGTAAATCAAAGGTGAGGCTTTTGCTTGAGAGTCTAATTGTATTACAAGTCAGGGCAATTAGACTTCTCACTGGGTTTTTAGGTCAGAGAGTTTATTATTTTGATGATGAGAAATGGCACATGGAAACAGCTATCTATCTTCCTTCGAGCCATACTACATGCCTGAGGACTTTAAAGGTAGAAGTTTCTTGGGGCCTTTTGAAAGTGTTCTATTATCATCCAGGTGATACTTGAGTTACATGATGATGATTTCCAAAGTTAAAAAGTTATAAATTATGTCTACTTGAAGGAAATTCCAAATTTTGAGACCAAAATTGTTTTTTTAAATCCCATTCTAAAGCACAAGCATAAATATGGATCTGAGCTTATGATCTATAATTAAAATACATAAGCCAAATGTCTTCCACATACTCTCTGTTTTCCTCATCTGACATCACTGGATGTCCAAAACAATCATAGGTAGTATCTACTTAGCAGGATTACATACAGACATTAATATAGTGAATGCATGAATATTCAGTATGTGAAAAGCATTTGCTGACATCTAACTTCTAAAAAAATATTCGAGGCACATTAATGCTAAAAAAAATCTATATATAATATATACCGAATATTTTCCATAGATACATTGAATACATTGTGTGTTTTGTTTCTGCAAGTTGAAAAACATGCCAATAATTGAATGAGTAAGTGCGCACATCTTTTGAAATGAAGACTAGCCCATGAAATTGTATTTGAAAATTATTGAGTAGAATGCTTTCAGACAATGACATTAGTAATAAAAGGCTTGATCTGAAAAGAAATGTCAGAAATTAGCACAGCAATAACAGCACAGAAGTCAGAAGAAAATGAGCGTATTGGTGGTTCAAGTGCAATAGGAACAACATATATGCAGATATTGTGAAGGCACCCAGGAGGACCTGTCCACCAAGGAGAGTAAAAGCTCCCAGATAAAGATCTGAAATGAATGAAAAGAATGTAAAGAATCCAAAATCTAATAAATACTGTCACTTGACTAGTTTAAAGCAGGAAGGACTGTTTTATTACTTTAGTAATAGTACATAGAGATGTAGAAATGTTAGAATATCTCACCTCTGAAATGAAATCATAACTGAGGAATATGTTAATATCTGTATTGGTACAGGTACAAATAAGACTATGCACAGACGTATTTCATACATCTATAAAGTCAAGCAAAACATTTGAGAGCTATAGGAAAACAGGTATCACAAATATGTTTCTCTTTTTTCCATAGCATAATGTTCAACTTTGTGTGTGTGTGTGTGTGTGTGTGTGTGTGAGATCTAATGAAAATGATTAGTCTCCATTCCCTTCCACCTCGTATGGATTCTGTCAGTACTATGGAAAATGGCACCCTATTCTATATGAATTTTTGTTTTGTGCAAAATGTTTTCTTGGCAAGGAAAATACATCATATTAAGCCATAAAGAATTGTAAAATTTATTTCAGGTTATTAAAATTTAGATAACTAAATGTTAATGTGGCCTTTTTGAAAATCCTTAATAATCTTAAATTTATTGAAATAATTTTATTATATTTGATTGGTAACAATTAATTGTTTGCTTCCCATAACTCATTTTGATTTTTAGAACTCTTATGGAGTATAGAACCTTTAAGATTTTTCTAGATGAGAAAATACATCAGAATGGCAACACATAAGTACATCTATTGCCTTATGGTTTACAAGTGGTTTTGTATAGATTGTCACTGCTGATCCTCTTAATAATTTTTCAAGTAGCTACTAACACCTAAAACCATAAAGATATTATGAATTTAATAACAGAAAGATAATTTATATCAACATTCTTATATGGGAAGTTAAATTACCAGCCTAATTGCAGACAATACTCATAGACACATAAAAATAAACCTAGGTATTTAGGGGCTGCTCATTAAGGAAAGCACTTAGGTAGTATTGTATCTGGAACCATTTACCAAATCTCTTCCAATCCACTCCCCCACCCCCACCCCCACTCCACCCCACTCCCACAGATCTCTCCAGANGTAACAAAATAAACCTTTCTTTACTTTGTTACCAAGACTCAGGCAAGAACATTCATTCCTCTAAGAAGGTGCTAATGAAGTGCCTTTTACCATAATATATATATATATATATATATATATATATATATATATATAAAATTTTACTTCTCTTCTTATAGAAATTAATAATTTGTTTTATCTATTTCATTATTATAAAATATACCATCATAATAATTCATTTTTTAACTTTGCAAATGGCTCCTGACAATGTAGTAGCATCAGTACTGTAGTATTAATATTATCACAATTACGGGATTACAGGTGGAGGCATACTAGTTATTATTTTCACATTGTTGATACCAAGAATCATTCCACAGTTTTTGTCATCTGGGAGGATTTGAGAATCCAGAGCAACACATATGAATATTTCCTCTCAGGCAAGCTCCCCACGGACATGTGTCAGTGTGCATAATAAGCATGATGACATTAGATAGCGCTATTCAAACACTTTCTTGACAGTCATGGCAGGAAACAAGGGCACTGCCCTTTGGCCATAGGGATGAGAGTGAATCATCCAGCCGTCTGCCCAGATGGAAGAGTGACACACTGAGCCAGTGGGGACACTAGTGGAATAGCCTTACAATATTCATGATTGAAAAAGACAGAAACCAACAGACTATTTCACCTTCTCTTTAACTATTAAAATAATTCAATGATCTAAACATGGCTTTTCACTTTTCAAGCTGATAATATTAACATACAATGATTGACTGAAGTAATCCCAACTCTGTAATTCTCCTGTGTTC
Source organism: Marmota marmota marmota (assembly GCF_001458135.2). Taxonomy (NCBI): domain Eukaryota; kingdom Metazoa; phylum Chordata; class Mammalia; order Rodentia; family Sciuridae; genus Marmota; species Marmota marmota. The sequence continues at coordinate 9,170,764 of NW_026000068.1, forward strand.
CTAGAAACCTTAAGTCCATGAGTGGTGTATCCACACAATAAATATTAATGATTTTTTAAATAATTCTGGTAAACATAACTTAAATGCATAGTTTGGCAGTTTTAAAGTAAATATATTTCTATGGTCATTCTTGACCCTATTACAGAGTAAACAGTAATACAGGATAAAAGGCTTCATAATGGGCATCTTAACAACCACAACCACAAAGTTTTGACCCTTATGCCCTTATGCCCTTAACTCCAAGATGTGCTTGCACTCATCATCATGGTATGAGTCCACATGTCATGTGTCATAAATTTAATAAACTAATTTTCATCTGCATTTAGCATATCACAAGGATGGCCACCTACTTGTGCAATATGAACATTTTCATTTCTAGTTTCCAAAACAGAAATTCTAAGATCTTAATGCAAACTATTTCATGAAACAAACATAAACAGTTCATCCACATTTCACATGTTAATGTCACTGTGATAGCAGCTGATGGTTTTCAACTTTAATATCGCTGGCATCCTTGTCAGGATCTCATGTGCTACACCAAGAAAAAACCTTGCTTGTCCTTAGGTTACCAAGATTATCCCGCCCCACACCTGCTTTCAAAGTAAAATAGGCTGCAGGCCCCAATGGAATCCAGAGTAAATGGCTAATTACAGAGCTTGCTGCACACAGCTTCATTATCATATTATTTTAATATAAAATGTAAAACCCGGGAACATCATTTTCTCTAAAAATAAAAGGCAATGAATACGAACAGATCTTGAATGCATGATAAAGTATAAACATTGCAGAGAAGTCTATTACAAACCCAACAAATCATTAGCTTGAGAAGTCTCTTATCATTCATACATTCATGCATTCAACAAATAGTTATCGAACTCTCATTTTGCTCTGGGAACTCCAATGAAAGATACAATGGAAAGATGTGGCCCACCCTCATGGAGCTTACAATCTGGCTTTGTTTTGGAGACATTCAATATCTGATACTCAATATCCGACTTCAGAAACATTTTTTTTTTTTTTTTTGGTACCAGGGATTGAACCCAGGGGTGCTTAACCAGTCAGCCATGACCCAGACTCCTTCTTAATTATTTATTTATTTTTTCTCTGAGACAGGGTCTTGCTAAATTGCTTTGGGCTTTGCTTAGTTGTTGAGGCTGGCTTTGAATCTGTGATCCTCCTGCCTCAGTTTCCCAAGCTGCTAGGATTACAAGTGTGAGCCAATGTACCTGGCTAGAAACTCAGTTTTATCTCTGTCAAACAAATTTATTTATTCCTCCAGTGAATTTCATCTAGTAAACATTTAATCATGACCTAACAGACTGAATAAGTATTTTCCTTTTAAATAAGTATATGGTGTTAAGACATATCTCAAAAATCCAACTTTATTTGTTATTTTATATCACACATGGAGGGTGGAAATAAAAACACAGGAATTTCCTATTGTGTGTTTGCAAGCATTCATGCTCCCAAACAGGTTCTCTTTTTCTCACTGAAGTCGCTGGTGATGGAATGTGGTATATTGGGGCTCATATTTTGGAATAAAGGCAGTATTTTATTTATGCACATTCAACTGATACCACCTGCTCACCCCACAAATTCACACTGTACTTGGTACCATGAGTTAGCAAACACCCACGATCTACACATTGTGCAAAGTTCTCCACATATATGGCCAAGAACTTCCACCACTGCAAAGAAAGTTTATCTTTTATCTTTATATTCTAAAGATGAATGATATTCAAGAACAGGCCACTAAGCTTGTATACGTGAAGCATGGGTCTGGCCACAGTTCTGACTCCTAAGTATGGTCTTCTCCTGCAGCATGTCTGCTTTCTGTATACAGTGGTCCATATTCTCCCATACCCTGCCTTGATGTCCTTTGGCTTTCCAAATCCTAGTTCTTCCTTTGTGGTATAGAAAGTCTGGGGCTCATCTTCTCCATGTATCTCCAATGCTCAGCTATTACCTGGATGTAATAACCATCCATACTCCAAGATCACAAGACATATCTCAAAAAAAGCAGTTACACTGGTATTATCATGTTAAGTGGGAAATTAAATGGGTATTGTTAATTCCAATTCTGTGGAGGGATTAAAGAGATCTTCATAATCACTTTTGTCACGCTTTGGTTTTTAGAGCCTGGAGACCTGCCTACCTTCACATCTGCCCCTTCTGGTGATGGGAAATATACAATTGGAAATGGAAGAGTGTCACTCAGAAAGGAATGGATACCTGTCTCTTTGAGTCCATGGCAAGAGTGGAGAAAGGAAGGACCAGCCTAAGGTGCCAGCCCCAAACCCCTGAGAAACCCATCTCCCTTTTATAACCTTTCTTCTTTATTGCCCTGGACAAGTTTTCTCTTGTGTGGCCTTACACTGTCAATCACTTTCAGGCATTTCCATATAATTTAATGTGTAAATTTTATTTGTAAACGCCAAGACAAAGACATTAAAACATAACATGAAGATGATTCATATTCACTTTTGGAAAAATATTGAATAATTTATCTATGCTTTAGGAGGGTTGGGAATGATTAAATGTAGCATGTGTCACAAAGAGACACCTAGAGTAGAAGCAACTACTCTTAAGTTCTAGCTATGGCACCAGGATTTCCTGGGGAATTTACTAAACTTGACTTCAACGAAGTTCTTTTATGTACAAAATTGGAAAACACTTGTACAGTAGAATAAAGGTGACAGAAATACAATGAGAAAAGGCTACAAGTTCTTTGGGGTCAGGAGCCTAGTCTAAGGCATATTCACACACCTCTCTGTGTGTAGGGAACTCTGGTACAAGGATGCCCAGCAGCCTAACATCCATATTAATGGCCGGGACAGATACACATGAAAGCAGTCAATTTCCCCGGAATTTAAACATGGCGAGCACAATGTCAGTGTGCCTTTGGGGCTGAACATGTGATGCTGAAGCAGACAAGAGTATCCCATCATCTAGACGGAGGTCCCACACAATGACATCCACCATGCATGAACTAGATGTTTTCTCACAGTGATAAGTTCTATGACCAAAGTACAATAGTCTAGTAGAGAGACAGAGCTTCTCATGGGTACACAGGCCCTTGACAACCATATTAAGTTTTGGATTTTATTCTAAGCAGAGAAGGGAAACCAAAAGAGAGATCTAAGTGACATGCTCTGGCAGCCACTGGTTTAGTTTTTTTCAATGGTTGATTTAATATGTATTGGACTAAGCTTAATGTGAACCTACCTAGAACAACAGAACATAAATGAAGAAATGTCTTGATTTGATTTGAAAAACCATGATTCACAGAAATCATGTATGGGGCCACAGAGCAATCTACTGTAATTATCCAGAAACGGCAGTGGCTGGGTCTATGGTGGTGGCAGAAGAGAAAAGTACAGTGTGCTGAAGTGTAGGTAAGGAGACCCAGCAGCTGTGAGAGGATCAGTCCTGAAGATGGCCCCTTGTTCAAGATCCCCATCGTGGCTCTTCAAATATTCCTCTAAGTTCTACTGTGAAGGAAACTTGAAGATGAACTGAAGGTTTCTAATCAGTTGAGCTAAGATAGACAGACACTGAAATCATCCAGGTTAACAGAATCCAATTGCTCAAGCCCATTACACCCATTACACTCTGTCTACAGCTGGGGAGGTATGGCCGTAGGGACAAGAGTTGAATTAGAAGGAAAGGCCAGAGAGATCCGAAGCCAAAATGGAGGAAGAGAGCCAGGAGCCAAAAGGACACAGGTAGAGTTAACAAGTCAATAATTATTCCAAGCACCAGCTAGCAAGGAGCCAGAGATCCTGATCCAACAATTGCCTAGAACTGAACTTAAACAACAACCTGAATAAATTCAGAAGAACTTCCAAAAAGCAATGTAGGCTATCTGACACTTTGATTTCATGCCTATGAGACTCACGTTGGACTTCTGAGATAGTGAAATAAAAAAAAAAAAAAAAACTGGTGGTATTTGAAGCCACTAAGGCAGTAGTAATTTGCTATAAGAGCAAAACAAAATTCATACAGCAGTAGAATATATAGAAGGGAGGAAAAGAGATAGGATGATACAGCTCTGAGGACAGAAGGGATTACTTACGAAGGTGGAAGGGAATGGGAAAAGAACATTGCTTTGAACACATCGAGCTTAAAATGTCTACAGTTATGCAGCTAGAGGCAACAAGCAGGCAAATGAAAATACAAGTTTGGACTTTAGTAAGGAAGTGAGGGCTGGAGACAAACTGGTTTTATAAGTGTACCATAAACATATGATACTGTTTTTAAAAATGGGGCTACATATGCACTATCAGTAATACTGATGAAGAGACCATGTCTGCAGAATATTCTTATTAATAATGCCTCAGGAAAATTTGGCATATTAAGACAGAAAGGACATTACATACTCTTCCTCCAAAAAATATACTGTGGCATCCTAATCCCCAGAATATGTGAATGTGATTATTCTGAAAGTAGAATCTTTATAAAGTATCCAAATTAAAATGAGGTTATTAGAGTGGTTGCTAATCCAACAGGACAAGTGTCTTGTAAGGAGTAGGTAGAACCCCCATGTGAACATACAAGCAGACAGCAGCACAATGCTTCCATAAGCCAAGGAATGGAAAAAAAAAATCACGCACAAACTGTCTCAGGGAAGAGGAAGAGGCCTGAGACAGATTTGCCCTCAACCTTAGAATAAATCCACCTGTTGACAACTTGAACTTGGATTTCTGGTTTCCAGATTGTGATGTGTTCAACAATTATATAAGCAACCCAGTTAGTGATACACACACACACACACACACACACGTAAAGTGAGATATATATGAGCCCTAACACATTCTGTAAAGTTGTCCTCTGAGATAGCCACACAGATACATTTGGAGTATTATCTTCATATCTAGCAGCATAATATTATTGCACATTGTAAGATAAATAAAACAGATGAAAATATGGCAAGAAAAAATAACCTATTAAAATTATAGTAATCACATAATTTAAATTACTCAATTTTAAGAAACAGCAAGCATGTATTCATTATCAAGCATACATTGTCTTAGAAGTTAAAGTTTTTTTTATTAGAAGATTTTACAATCTATTGCAATTCAGTTGACATAAATTACCTTGAATATTGATATTCCACGAAAAATTATGGATAGAAAAGTGCCTAAGAGTCTTAGTTATTAACCCACTTCATGATATTTCTTGTATTTATTCAAATAATGTTTTGTTTTACTTATACCCTGTTAAAAAATGTCAAATTGTCAACATCCCAAATGGAAGAAGCTCAAAACTTGAGCTTGAAAGTCTGTGAACACGGCAGGCATCTAACCCCCTCTAAGTTTAAAAGGAGCACACCTTCTGCTATAAACAGAAATTGATACATAATTAGGCCTCATGTAAGGAATGTACTTAATGTTGACACTACCCATTATAAAAAAACTCTCAAGTTCATTATCAGTCATAAAAAAGGAACCCAAGGGGAAAATTCTTAATACATGACTACCTCTGAAATTTAATAAATATTTGCAACAAACCTAAAAATAGAAGCAGCCAACATCACGAACTATGGACTGACCCAGAGCAATGGAAAATAAGAAGAGTTTCCATAAAATTAATGACATTTCACTCCTTTCCTTAAAATGTTTCAAATGGCTTCCCAACAAGTCATCCTCCTCTTCTTCCTCAGCATCAGGATGCAGTGGTTTCCTGAGGACCTGGTTGGGCAGGACTCTGCCATCCTCTCTGAATGTCTTGACTTTACCCTTCACTCTCTTTACTGAACCCCAACCATGTGGTGTATGTTCTTCCTTAGACAAAGGAGGCGATTCCCGTGGCCAGGGCCATGCTTCCCCTAGACCTGTCCAGTTTGCTCCTGATCTTCCTTCCAGCCTGAGCACGGGGCCTGCTCCTCAGGGCAGCCTCTCCTCAGCTCACACTGCCCACCTTCCCACTCTCTCTCAATGCCCCTGCCCTGTGCTTCATCTTCTTCATAGCACTCATCACCACCTGAAACGACAGCTATTGCTTTCTTGGTTTTGCTTGAGGATTTATTGTTAGTCTCCTCTAGCATTTCAATGTGGTTTAGTAATGTACCTTCCTGTTCACTCTCCACAAAAATGAGACAATTATTTTTTAAGAATTATGAGCAGCGGATCTAAGTTTGCAATTTTTTTCCCCACCAAACATGAAAAATATGGGGCTCTTTAAGAGCATGAATTCTTTCTACATTGGCGGGTCTGTTCTGACCCTGTCACCATGGCAGTCAGTCTTAGATCAGGATTACTAATCACTCACTGGCACCCCAGTGGGAGAATGACATTTCTTAAACTTTTGGAAGAATAATGGTTTATTTTATAATACCTATGAAGGACAAAATTCCAGTGCTTAACTTTTTGGCCCTGTACAGACTGATAATATACAAGAGTGACAGGTGAGACCACAGGAAGGAAGTCTTGTCTACAGGTCTGAGTTTGCTGCAGACTGTTTGTCTAGCTCAAGCCTGTCCCAGGGAAGGGTGAAGCCACCTGCCAAGTGGTGGCTTCACTTGAGGGCTGTCTTCCATCCCCAGTATGGGGATCTCAAACTCACCTCTAAGTGATAAACTCCTTCCCCTTGGCCAGGCTTATTTATTATGAACGTTTCTTCCTAACAAACCACATTGAGAATCCCTTAACCTACACAATGACCTCCTTTGAACACAAGGAGAAGTTTGGAACTGATTTATTTGACAGCTATTTGGTTTGAGTCCTAGCATTTGTTATGTTAATTTATGATAACAACGTAAGTGCTTATGACAGAGTTTTAGGACTTGGTCCAGACTCCAAGTACCACTTCAGCTCCCTGTACACTGAGTTCCCTTTGCATGACAGACTAAAGACATGTTCAGGAAAACTTAGCCAGCACAATGACAGTAATGACCTTCATAAATGAATCCTAACCAAAAACTCAATACTTTATTAAATCAGGAAGGAAAAACATTTGGTTTGTATCAAAAAAGTGGCATTCAAATGCTTCGTTTTGCTGGTTGTAGTGCATTTTGAAATACTAAAGATTGCAAACCATATGGGTAAAAAACATATTAAAATTTTTTGGTTTTGTTTTTGATTTTTTTTTTTGGATGAAAGCTTTTGCTATAACCCCTTAAGAAATGTAAGAAGTGAATTATATCTCTATTTTGGTGTTGAGAAATTAAGGCCTACAGAAACAAAGTGACTATTCCATATTTACATACTGTTTTATTTTTACTCAATTCATTTTTAAATTGGTGCATTATAGTTGCACATGAAAGTGAAATTCATTGTGATGTGTTCCTACATGCACAGAGCAAAGTTTGGTCAATTCCATTCCATGGTTCCTCCCATTCAACATCCCTTCTCCCTCCCTTCATCCTTTCCTAGACTCCATTGTTGTTCTCCCTCCTATTTTTCATGAGATCTGCCCTTTTTAAATTCTTTTTTTCTCTCCAACTACCACATACGAAGCCAAATATTTGATCCTCAACTTTCTGAGTCAGGCTTATTTCACTCAGCATGATGTTCTCCATTTCCATCCCATTTCCAGAAAATGACATAATTGCGTTCTTCTTTTTGGCTGAGTAAAACTACATGTGTATATACACCTCATTTTCCTTATCCAATCATCTACTGAGGGACACCTAGGCTGGTTCCATAACTTGACTAGTGAATTGCACTACTGTAAACATTGATGTGCCCGTATCAATATAGTCTGCTGATTTTAGTTCTTTTAGATAAATACCAAGGACTTAAATAGCTGGATCCTATGGTGGGTCCATTCCTACTCTTTTGAAGAATCGCCATTCTACTTTCCAGAATGGCTGTGCCAACTTGCAGTCCCACCAAAAATGTATAAACATACCTTTTCCCACATCCTTGCCAGAATTTATAATGTCAAAAGGCAGCCTGACTCTTTGATCTCAGCCATGGAAGTCGGCTTTCACTGAGCCCTCTCCTTCCCCTGCTTATAAAAGGAAACCCTCTGGATTGTAGATGATGATCCATGACTTAAATGTAGCAGAACATTATGATCATAAATGTGGCCAAATCAATTATAGCAAAAACATGTTGATCCAAAAAATAACATCCACAGGGAGTTCTACTTACCTAGAAGTAGTATGATAAATTCCTATTTCTGATAGAAACAACATATGGTAGGTTTGGGTACACAATTATCTTATTGGATTTTAACTATAATTCAGTTTAGGGAGAAAATAATATCACAAACTATCTGGAATAAGAAGATACTTTACCTAAGGCAAAAAGCATTGAGATAGACTCTAATTTGGAGCCAAGAGTTAGGATATGAATCCAGGATCTGAGACAGTAGAAAAAGTCTAATGAAAAATCCTGTCAACCCTAAAACCTTCAAGTTTCATGTTCAGGGAAACACAGGACCCTATTAGGGTGGGTTGTCATTCAATCATGGAAATGACATGTTTATCTTCATGTTATGCCACGTGCGTCAGGATGCAATGTGAAACTCTTTCCCTGAAAATCAAGTAGATGCGGTGGATGCACTGTCCAGGTCTTGCCTTCCCATGCCTTGCTCAGGACACACACCCTGAGAACCCATCCCTGCCTCTGCCACAGCATCACACTGGAGACACTCAGCTGGTTTTCAGTCTTTGCAGGCGTGGGCCCTAGATGCCACGTCCTACCAGCCAACATTGCCCCTTCCTGGCCTGGTGGACGTGGCATTTCCAGCTCCAGGGTCAACTTCCATAAGAAGCTGTGGGTGCTTCTGGCAAGGAGAGATCCCCTTGCAAATTCATGTACCTGACAAAAGGTCTGCTCCATCCCTCACCCCATGAATCGTAAACACTGAAGCCGGACCGCCGGCCCCCTCAGACACTGAAACTTTTGAGGACAATGATTCTATTATATTTCTAGATGAGTTCCTAATACAAATAAGTGATCAAGAAATATTTGACACTCAAAATAAAACAATTTATTTTAAACAAATATATATGGAAATTCTATCTTTTTAATTTCTATTGACACAGGTCCCAACAGCAGGTGTGCACCAAGCCTGGATTGAAAGGAGACTATATCACCTTAAAGCAAACAATGGCCTTATGAGCATGTCCAGCAGGAACCCATATACCAGAAGTGGCACTCCAGTCTACCCTTTAAACACTGCAGACTTTGGTCACTGAGAATGTGCCTTTACCAAAGGAACATGGGAAGACCAGAAATCCTGCAACTCTGAGAAGAAAACATAGGCCCAAATCTCCAACATGTCAGCACAGGAACTGACTTCCCTGCCAAGACTCCTAAACCATGGAAATAAAATGAAAAAAACAATGAGTGAAAAGGCATCAAATTAAAAAGCTTCTTCAGAGGAAAGGAAACATGAGTATGAAGAGCGAGCCTACAGAAAATGGAGGAGGAGATTTTCCACCTGCTCTTCAGACAGAGCATTGATCTCCAGGACACACAAAGAGAACTCAAAAAACTTAACACCAAAAATCAAATAACCCAATCAATAAATGGGCAAAAGAACTAAACAGGTGTTTCTCACAAGCAGAAACATGAATGGCAAGTGAATATATGAAAAAGTGTTCAACATCCCTAGCGATTAGGGAAAGGTAAGTCAAAACTACATTGACATTTTATCTCACTCCAGTCAGAATGGCAATTACCAAGCACAGAAGTAATAATAAATGTTAGCCACCATGTGGGGGAAAAGGGACACTCATACCTCATTAGTGGCATTGCAAATAGTGCAACCACTTTGGAAACAGTATGGTGATTCTTCGAAAAACTATGGATTGAACCACCACATGACCCAGCTCTCCCACTTCTTGGTATATACCCAAAAGTTTTAAAATCAACATATTACAGTGACATAGCCACATCAACATTTATAGCAGCACAATTCACAATAGCCATGCTATGGAACCAACCTAGGTGCCCTACAACAGGTGAATGGATGAAGAAAATATGGAACATATACACAATGGAATATTATTCAGCCATAAAGAAGAATTAAATTATGGCATTTCCAGTAAATGGATAGAACTAGAGACTACCATGCTAAGTGAAATAAACCAGTCCCCAAAGGTCAAAGGTCAAATGTTTTCTCTGATATGCAGAAGCTAATCCAAAATAAGGAGGTGGATTTAAAAAAAAAAGAGAGAAAAAAAAGGAAATAAAAAGGGAGAAGGAATTTCATCCAAATAGAAGAAAGATCAGTATAATAGATGAAGGGGTTTGAGTTGGGGGGGCGGAGCAAGGAACAGGAAAAGGGAAAATAGGGGAATGAATCTGACCAAACTTTTATATATGCTACATGGACATGGCACAGTGGGTCCCAGCAGTGCTGTATGCACAGGACACTAATTTTTACATATATATTAATATATATGTGTGTATATATATACACATATATATATTTTAAAGTAAACTGTAAGTGGATTAAAGAGAGATAGGTGGACTAGGAGGGAGGGGAGTGGGGGTTGGGGGTTTAGTGATGGGGATTAAATTGAAACAGATTGAATTTCATGTTTTTGTGATAATGTCAGGGTATATCCTGGTGCTGTATATAACAAAGAAGAATAAATAAAATAAAAAGTGAAATATTGTGTGTGATTATAATTCCTTGCTTTTTGTTAATTATTATTCATGCCTTCTGACTTGGAATTTTGGTTTTCATAGAAATAAAAAAATCTCAAAATTAATAGTTATTTCTTAAATAATAATGTTAAGCCAGGTATGTCTAAAAGATATTTAGATTACTAATGGCCTAAATAAGCAGATTTATGCCAGGAAGCACCACATCCTAGCTACGTACCCACCTACATTTCAAGGCATGTGCATTAAGTAACTTTAAATGTACAGACAAAATTATTCACTGAAAACATGGTGGAAAAAAACAGCATAAAGAAATTATATTTCTTTCTAAGACAAGCATGCTATTCCTAAAAACAAAAATAAAAATTTTACAATTCTCTAAGGGTCAATTAACCACAGCTTAATTTAATAGAGTCATAGAATTTTCTCCCCCAGTTGGGTACCAATTTCTTGAGTGTATACTGTCTCACTTGGGCTAAATAATGTTGTCAATGAGGTATGTGGGAAGAACCCATCAGCTTCTCTGTGGCATTTTCTAACAAGATTTGCCAAGGTCAAGATTTCTTAATTAAAATCTGCCTTGCTTTGGGGTTGTTTTCAATTCAGTTTCAAGATGGCATTTGTATACCAAGGATCTTGTCTCTGGCACCTTGTGTCAATAATGAATTTAAGGCTTACCTTGCTTCTTTCCCAAAATTTTATAAATATACATCCATGTGTATGCTACTTACTGAGCTTCAGTTAAAACAATCTTTCTAAAATTCTTATAAAGATCCAGTATGACATTTATGAGAGATGCAGGCAGGCCCCAACTCTATCTTCAAAGTTAAAGGAAACTGTTACAAGAAATACCTCTATTATGCCATCCAGATTCCAGGAAATAAATCACCACCAGGAAGTAGCCAAATCTACACTCCAATCAGGCACTTAAAGACATTGATTGGCATGTTTGGGTTAAGTTCTTATGCATTCCGAGCTTTCTGCTTCAGGCAATTTATTGCTTCAGGTTAAATTAATGGTAGGGTACACACATTCCCCAGAGGTAGCCCTGCCTATCTGACCCAGGCTCTTTCCCACCATCCCCCTAATTATCCACAGTCTAGGAAAGGCCAGAACTAGGAATAGAACTTCATGTCTCCAAAACAGTCTGTGGCTTCACAGTAACCTACCAGACTCCTGACTTTTGTGACTTTTCCTCTCCCAACAAAATCCACATTTAACACTTTTTTTTTTTAAATTACCAACTCCTCTAAGGAGAAATTGATCTCTTTATATCTATAGTGACTTCCTAGGACTATACTTAATTTTGTGTGTGTGTGTGTGTGTGTGTACTTGTGTAGTTAAGAAAAGATGTGCATTAATTGAAAATGTTTAAACATTTTTGACAAAAAGTTCAGATAATTTTTTGCTTGTCATTGGTTCTTTCCTTATAGTCCTGTTTTTAAAACCAGTGTAATTATTTTAAAGGTAACTTCCTTCTTATTGACAAGATGATTATACTTGTTATTATTTGCATGTCCCTGCATGTTGTTTGAATGTGAAGTATCCCCAAAAGCTCATGTGTGAGACAATGCAAGAAGGTTCCAAGGATAAATGTGTGTGTGTATAAAATTTGAATGGGCAGTGTGCTACGTGGGCATGATATGCAATTGCTCTCATTATTAAAATGTCATCTGCTAGATTATAGTAAGATTTGAGTAAAAATTCAAATATATTTAAGATTCATTATCAATAAGCACATGCAGAAGAGACCATTTCTCTCACTCATGGCATAAATACATTAGGCATATTCAACATACTAAAGCCCTTTCTGTAACTGAGGCAGCAATAGCACCTCTGAAACACTGAAGGACAATATTTACTATTTTGTGTCCTTGGTCATGACAAAAATTCTCATGTGTACAGCTTTCCTCAACACTTTTCTCAAGACACTTTCTACTATACATTTTTGTCAAGCACCTGAAATTATTTCCTTTTACTCCTCTTATCCTTCAGTGTCTTAGTCCACTCTGTCATCACCGATCCTCAGAAATTCTTTGTCAGACGTGCTCCTGAGTTTTCACGCAGCGACCTTCATGAGATGCTTTCACAGCTGCAGTATCTGTATGCTAGCGCCCATCCTTCTAGACAGTTCAGGTGATCTGATCTTAATGTTAAGGCTGACCTAATTCCTACTCCGTGTGGTTTCTTTCTGACAGTCTTTCTGTCCCCTTTCACTTCCCTTTAAAGAGAGTCATTCTCCTCTGTTCTGCCAATTGGGATTGGTTCTTCCTACAGCTTATTCCATTACTTTGCACCATTCATCATATTTACATATGTAAACTTACTGTTTTCTGCCCACCAAGTTTTCTGTGTAATTACAGGAATACACCTCCAACTGTTCATTAGCTCCACGATGATCAAGTCATTACTAAAACTCAAGGGTCATAACCATGTTTTTCTCCTTTACACACATGTTCTAATTTCTGATGTCTTCATCCTGTTTCATGATATTACATTCTTCTTCCCTCCAAGTTAAAAAATGTGATGTCAAGGTTTGAGTCGTCCTCTTGCTCTTTTGACTAATGTACCTGTTGTGTATTTATTTCCAAGTCCAAGAGTACATGCCAAATAGGACCTTTCATTTACCTCCAGTGATCATCTTTGTAATCTCTCACCCTTGGAAAGAAATTCCTCAGGCATCCTCTGTGGCTGGGTACCATTCCATTCTCCCACCTGGAACACTCACAGGTACTATGGTATCATAGTCCCCAAACATGATTCATGTTTTGCCTTCTGTGTTGCCATTTGTAAAGTTTTTTCTTCATTCATTTATCATTTATCAAGTCTGAATACTATAACAATACTTTGAAAAGAGCTTTTTATGCACACACTTAGAACAATTATTAAGCAGTTATTATTCTAGGCTCTTCATCGGTCCTAAGTACAACCATATGAATGTAAGTAAACCTGGCCTTGACCTTATTTTCTATTTCATACTGATGCACTGAGGAATATAGGCCATTTCCCAAAATGTCTTGAAAGGAAAATATTTCCACAAATATTATGGAGAAATAATTCTGGCCCCCAGTGTGTCAAAGTTAAACAAGGGTCTTTATCACATGATCTTTAGAGCCATTTATAATTTAATAGGCTTTGTAAACTTCCCAGTTACAGAACCACTAGCTTACTCTACCAAAGGTTTAGCCCATTCATCAAGTCTGGTAAAGCAGGTACGTATGATTGCTTACATTTTATGGATGAAGAAACTGATGACAGGGAATTCAATTATAGTAGCACTGTAAAAATGATGGCTCACATCTACCCTTCAAAATCTGCTAAGTTTTTCTCCTTTGTTTTGCATATATTTAGCACTTCAACAACATGCTTTATACCCTCCCTCTGTCCTTTCTATCGGAACCCTATCAGTTTTTAACATTCATATATGAACACAGTTGAGTTTTCATGTCCATTTCAAATCATTTGAAAAAAATCATAAAGCATGCTCTCTGCCAGTTATAGGACCACAACCTCTTACGAGAATGCTTGAAGTTAGATACATATTGAATTGAGAAATTTCCAATGTAAATGTATGACTATACATATACTGTAGGGTCCAGGAGAAGTACACAAAATCATTAAAATTTATGAAAAATATGTGTGATGACTCAGGCATTGTATAATTAATAATGCCATAAATAGTTTCATGCTGGTTCAGGTCAGGCTTATACTCAGAAGCAAACAGCTTTTGCTCACTTGTCTCCTTAACACCTTGCTGACAGAACACTGCTTATGATTCCTGAAAGCCTTCACAGTTCTTTTGCATACACACACACACACACACACACACACACACACTATAGATTATGGAGTCAAATGACAATAAGTGTCATTTTGTAAAAGTACTTCTTAAGTCTCTCACCTTTTCCACACTTTTGAGTATCTGATATAATACAAAAAATATTTATTCAGTGGTACAATTTGCCACAAATAGATGTTTTGTTTTTGTTTTTCATAGTCCAACCATTACTGTCTATTCCTGCTCAAGCAAGCCATTGTGACTGTCCACACTGGGATGAGCTGAGCCTCTGTGTACACTGGACATTGAGCCATCCTCATTGTATCACTGACCTGCTTTATCTCTCAAATATTAATATTTTTGTTTAAAAAATTTAAAATTGTAGCAAACCTGGTATTTATTAATAACATATCTGAAAACTATATTGCTCCCCTCCAACTTTTTAATATAAATTATGCAACTTTAAACCTTGTATGATTCTAGGTGTTTTGAAAAACTGATACACAATTATTTTAATAAATAAAAATTACAATATCTTCATTCATGGGTTATTCATGGTTTAGTCTTTTCTAATCCTACATATAAGAGTTTCTGCGATCAGAAGCAATCTGCATTCTTGACATGAAATGCAATTAATATATTTTGAATTTCTGAATGTGTTCCATGATGGCAAAGAAAGAAATTCAAACATTCTAAACAGATGGTGTAAGCATTTGGGCCTAGGTGAATATATAAAAATGATGCTATTCAACATCTCCCCTTCCTTTATGCTGCACAGGTAGCTTGGAATCTCTAGCCCACTTTTATTCATCCCAGCTAAAGCCAAAAGCCGTCTCCATTAACTACTGGTGCCATCTGTTGGCACTGAAGGAATGGCACCCAAATTGGTGGGTATTCAGATATTTCACAGAAGAAAAAAATCATATGATTCACCTCAATATTTGAAGTCTAATGTTACTTGCTTCCTAAACATGTCAGGGACTTAATGTTTTAATTTTGTTTCACAAGGCATGAACTATTTCTAGTACATTGTCTTTCATGACATAACTCATGTCCAGTTCATCTTACTTGGGAGTTGAGCTTTGTATTTGTTTTCATACCATTTTCAATAATTGTGCAAAATAATGTACCAAATAAATTTTAATATCAACATAAAGAAAAAAATTAATCAATGCTATTTTGGCTTACTTGATATTAAAATATCATATATCAAAAATGATAAAACTTCAAAAATGTAGCTCATTTTCATGTTTGCTCTTCCCAGCAACATTACTATGGATCATAGTAATGCTGATTTTCTTAATTCTGATGTTTAGGCAGCTTGGAGCTTCACTGACTCAAGAGAAGCAGCCCCTCTCAGAGCCAGTCGATTCTGGAGATTAAATGACTAGCTCCAGTGTAACCTGCACTTGCAAGCAGCCCATCCAGAGACTCCCATGTCACTGCACCCTCTATTGGGCTCTTAAGCTCAGGGCAAATAGTCCCCTGCCTTCATCACCCAGGGCCAGGAAGCAGACAGCCAAGGATGGCTCTATAGGTTGGTGCCCATGGAGAGCATTCAAGCCCACTCCCCCTGCCTCAAGGGTTCCTTCCTAGAGAAAGGGCAGCCAAGCACTCGCCCCAGGGCTTTCCCATGCGTTCCAACACCCTGGGGTCCCCTCTTGGGGATCATAAGAAACTTTCTCTTTAGAACTCATTGCCTCCTGAGCATCAGCTTCATCACAGTTAAATAATAATAAAACCTACATTTCATAACAATGGAGCACAGGCCCATGTTTTATTATCCATTTCTGTCTCAATCTCTATGTTTACAACCTGCCCTCTGCATCTGGAGGCATGAGATGTTCTTTTCAGGTGCAGATGCAGGTGCCAGGTGACAGTCAGTCCACTGGCTTTGATGCAAGCTCCCACCATCTCCTGATGCCAAAGGCCTGAAGCATCTATTTAGTACTCAGGGTTTACCAATGCCAGTATGTCCCTCATGTTACTGTTTATGGCTACAGAAAACAGGACCTAGCAGACGTGGCTACTTGACACTGTCTCTCATGACAGAGGTCGAATCCAGCTGTGGTTTGGCTTGTTGCTGTTTACGCAGCCATTCTCATGAGTCTCCTAAAATGACTGTGCATGTGTGAGTGGATGAGTGTGTGAGTGGATGAGCATCTGAGTACGTGCATGCTTGCTCTCTCTCTCTCTCTCTCTCTCTCTCTCTCTCTCTCTCTCTATCTCTCTCGTATACACACGTATCCATATAAAATCCTACATGAAAGCATGAAAAACCAATATTAAAGGAATCCTGTAAAGTGAATGTCAGATTTTTAGAAAATAAATTTTTGAAAATACGTATACATTGTTAGATGGGTATTGGTCATTATATTTTGGTAACAGAAAAAGCTGCTAGATGTAAATGTTGATGCATTAGTCTTCATGTTTTATTTGAAAAGATGTTGGAATGATAAAACAAATGCAAATTCTGCTTTCCCAGTAGCATGCTTGTTGATCACATTATGAGCACTCATGTGCAGTTAGTTCCAGAATTTTCATTTGTAGTTTTACTGATTTGTTAGATAATAGATTTCCTTGCCTCTGGAACTTACATTTTTTGGTACAGAAGAAAATAAATTGTATAAATAGCATACATCTGTAGATTATATAAACTAGCTTAAATACTGCATAAAACATGGTATACATCAAATGCAAATATAAAACAAGTACAATGCAGTACATTTATTTTATTTAGATGTATGCAGATGATGAATCACAACACACCTGTTCTCCTTCATGCACTACAAGAGCACATGGTAAAAAGTGTGAGGGCCAAGGAAACAGGTGTGCTCCTGTCCCGTGCACCTAAGTCAATGCCCTGCCATCTCCTAACACTAAGGACCTTTCAATACTCAAGCCACTTGCCTGCCTTTGGTGGCTTCTCCCTGAGCTTCCTTTAAGCACCTTTCCTCCATTCCTCCTCAGATGTTTGCAGTGTGCATACACAAACTACAGACAAAAGTACACTACTATAAAATGAAAATTCACCATCCATTTAAAAAAATAAAAAGATTTAAATTTTTCAAGTGATTGCTTAAAAAATTTAATAAATCTAAATATTAGTAACAGGATCCTAGTATCAGGTTTAAATCACCATGGTTTAAATCAAGTTTAATGCTCACTAGAACAAAGAAGAAAGCACAACATCTATGCCCTTTTCCAGATTAACCAATAATTACCTAACTTAAATTTCTTGTAAGGAGTTGTGTACTTTAAAATTATTATTGTCTTTAGAAATCTGTATTGAATGGATTCTTATTTCCCAAGCTAAAAATTACTTTAAATGGAAACAGAAAGTAAACAAAGTTATTTTCTTACCAACATAAAACATGATGAATATACCATCGATTGGGGACAACAGATGTGCCAGCTTAATATAAATCAACAGAAAGCAAATACATACAAAAGGCTGTGAACACATCAATAGTGCAAGGTAGTTCAGACTGTTTTCTTAAGAAGAGTCCTTGAAGAAAGAGCCCAGCTGCATCTATGTAGCTTCATAAACGGAGCACTTTTGGTGATCTGATTTTATTCCAGCATTCTAAATGACAGAATTGATTGAACTGACCGTGCAGTTAAAATGGCTAAAATGATCTGATTGACTACAGCTCTTTCTTGTTATGGCTTGTGGGCTTTATTTTATTTTTTAGAAAAACAGGCTTTCAGACATGAAATTCTCCCCATCAAAGCATGGCTCAGGATACCACAGACCTCCATACAAAACTCTTCCCTAACAATATCTTCTTAGTAATTACTTTCTCCTCTCTACTTCAAAATAGAGTTGAGACAGATATATCAAGGTATGGGGAAAACCTAGAGCCAGCAAGCAAACAACACTAAGGCCATTCACAATAATTTCGGAATGATTGAAATTGTTTTGCCTCCCAAGTATGGAATATTTCAACTTCATAAAATCTTTTTTTTAATTGTTGGTATTTTTAGTTTACTATGTCCTTCAAAGCCACATTAACAATGCAACACATTTATTTTTAACACCAAAAAAAAAAAAAAAAAAAGGAAATTTACTGGAAAACTGCTCCTTTTCAAGAAGAATGAGAAAATTAACTACCCTGTTGGTCTTTGAATTTTTCCAATGGAAATATTCCTTTCTCCACAGAACATAAGAGATGTTCAGCCTCCAGGCAGACTTCTTTTTACAGGAAAAATGTCAAACCAGAAGCATGCACTCATGCACTTGCTTTAGATTATTTTTATGTCCTTACAGGCTGCTAAAGAAGTGGAAAATTAAGGGCATGCAAGTTCACAAGTTTTGAGGATTTATTGCACAAGGTACTGGGCCAAGACTTTCAAAGTAAGATTTCACTGGATCCTCAGATAGGTTCATTGCTCTGTGTTTAATGTATTAATTTGTTTTCTGGGTACCATGGATTGAACCCAGGGGTGCTTGACCACTAGCACTTACTCACATTCCCAGCACTTCTTTTTTTTTAAATTTTGAGATAGGGTCTAGCTAAGTTGCCTAGGGCCTCACTAAGCTGCTGTAGCTAGCCTTGAACTTGCAGTTCCGCCTGAGCCTACTGAGCCACTGGGATTACAGGTGTGCACCACTACACCCACCATTCCCTCTTTTAAAGCTGAAGATACTACTGTTCATTGTATTCACATCTCTTGACCAAGAATGACCACTGAGGAACATGGGGACTCTCAGACCATGTCTTTTATCTAAAGAAAAAGTGCACATCAGCTGGCATGGGTGAGGAAAGAAAAATGTGTGAATCCACATTGAAGAATTCATACCCAAGGCTCTGGGGTTGTGGCTCAGTGGTAGAGCACTTGCCTAGTATGTGTTGGTTCTGGGTTTGGTCTGAGCATGCCTAACATGTGTTGGCACTGGTTCTTAGCATCACATATGGATAAATAAAATAAAGATCCATTGACAACCATAAAATATTTTAAATAAAAGAATTCATACCCTAGTATATTGAACGCTAGATACCCATTGTTTTCATTTATGTAAGGTAACACAGAGTTCCGTTAATGCTGGATGACAATGGTGTTATTGTATTCACAGACAATGATCAATGAAAGTGTACTGTATAGATGCTACCTAATTGAACAGATTAAAATTCATATGAAATTGTGTTAAGCCTATAACTGCAAATACAAAAATAAAAGGAGACTAGAAAGAAGCCAAGTAGAAACATTCAAAAATATTCACTTTTATCAAGAGTAACTGCTTGAACAGTAAGTAGCTTCTATGATTTTGGTGTATAAGAAGTTAGAAAAAAAAAGCTTCTTCTCAAAATAAGAAAAATTAACAGTTGAAACTCCAACAGTGATCAATCTTTCTCCTCTTTCAACACTACAGATATTATAAATATTTGCCAAAAAAACCCAAAGTGTGATGATATAACAATAATTGTTAAAACTGTACCTGCCAATTGTGCCTTCTTTTAGCTCACATTTAGTAAGTCTACTTATATGACCAATGATGCCCCTGAAGATTTATGTGATCTACTGTAATTTGTGGCTTATGTTTTAAAAGCACTTGTCTCAAAAATGAAAAAAAAAAAAAACCTAGCAACTACAACAGTAACCAGAATCTCCTCAATATTTTTAAAATTAAAATACACTTCAGTAATATGCATTATTAAAGAGCATACAGATAAATGACCAAATGGCTGAAATTGTTAGAGTATAATAGAAGACAAAATATTTAATCACTGCCATTTCTCAAAATTGCTAGGAATTGGTATGGCCCTTGTTTCTTGCTTGTAGTCTTCATAGGGAAATTGATTTCATCCTCAAAAATTCCTTCCAACAATTCTCTTGTGGTTGGCGGAAAACATTTTGTCTAAACTGTAGAATATCAAGTACATATGACAGCTGGTATTCATCAAAGAGATCAATCCAATACAATAAAAAAGGGGAATATTTTCAACAAATATCCCAGAAACAATTGGGCAACCATATGAAAAAATTAACATGAAATGGATAATAGACTTAAATATAGGACAGAAAACTATATAACTTTTACAAGAAAATACAGAAAAAAAGTCTTTGCAATCATAGACTAGGCAAATATTTCTTTTAAATGGTATTAAAACATGAGTATATTTTTAAAATAGATACGTTGTATTTCATCAAAATTACAACCTTTTTCTCTTCAAAAGCCAATGCTACAAAATAAAAAAAGGGAGTTACAGACTAGAATAAAATATCTGCAAAAATCTGATGAAAGACTTGTCTCCTGTATACACCAAGAACTTTCATGACTCCATAAGGATCAATAGTAACTCAGTTAAGAAGATGGGGGATGCTGAATGCTTCAACACCTAAGATATACTGGTGGAAACAAGCATATGAAAAGATTCATAGCCTGTTCAGCTACTGGAGAAATACAAATTCAAGTCACACTGAGATATCACACCAACCCCCAGAATAGCTAAAATGGAAAAGATCCATGAAGCCAAGTGTTGGTGAGGATTTGCAGCAACTGAAGCTCCCATTTCCTGCTGCTCCTAATGACACTGCAATTCTGTGAGCTATCTACCCAAGAAGACAAAAACACACATCCACACAGAGTTCTGGCCTTGAACATTCATAACAGCTTCATTCAAAAAAGAAAGAAAGAAATAAAAATAATGGTAATAATAGGTGATCAAAAAAACAAAAACAATAAAATATTCTTCAGAAATAAGAAAGGAACCCATCACTGATACACTCAATAACATGGATGAATGTCAAAAGCATTACTCTAAACTAACAGGAATCAGACACAAAAGACTAAACCTGCTATGATTTTATTTACATGAAATTCTATGAAAGTCACAATTTCAGTGACAGAAAAATGACCCACAGCTGCCCAGGGTGAGGGAGTGGTGGAAGCTGCACTGATCACCATCACCAAGGGTCACAGGGAACAGCTTAGGGCCATAGGAAGGTCGCAAGCCATAACTTGTGGTTGTGACTATGTGGCTGAATATATGTGTCAAACTTCTTCTAAATGCACTCTCAAAACCAGTCAGTTGTATGAACTGTCAATTTTACTTCAGGAAAGCCTATAAGGAAATTTAATATAATAGGTGTTTGCTGCCAAGTTTAGGTACAGATTATAAAAGGATTTAACTTTAAAGTTATAATCACTTTCTTTCCACTTCAAATAGGTATCATTTCTGCTAACAAGTACAGAGGAGTATTATCAGGCTCATTCGAGGACTGAGTATAAAAGAGTAAGTTTCTCACATACCTAATGTGAAATAATCAATGAGGCTTTTCTGAAATTACAACCCAAATATAATGTCAGGACCTATTTGGCCACAGAGCTCTCCACTGGAGCTCAGCAGAGGGGCCCCGGCTCCCACTTCAAGTCCTGTGTTTCAAGTTAATAGGTCCTTGTCTGCCTTTTGCCAACCCTCAGCAGTGTTGGGCTCTTATTCTCTTCAGCTGCATGTCTAAGGCTGATTGTTGGTTGTGGCCTACTGATTACTGCATTTAAAAATTTTAATTGCATTGTCTTAAAAATGAACTCTATACCATGTGTGATATTTAGTAATGAGGTAAAAACTAAAACATAAACTTACAGGTAAAAGAGATTTACATAATTCATTGAGTGTATATGAAACACTATCCTATTAGGAATGTACACATTGCTAATTACAAAATTATATTCCATCAACCAGCACAAATTGAAGAGCCAGGGTGTTTAAGTCTCTTAACAAGTTGTTAAGTGGCTGAGTCTTGTGATGTATTTTCATTTTTGCTAGACACTCTGACTTTGTCTCTTGTGGCTGCCACTGTGTAATTAATGTTCCTTCTTTACAGCAGCACAGACAGCGAGATGAATGGGATCTCAGATACAGGAAACCATGATACCACATATCCCACCAAAAGAAGGGACATCGATTCATACTTCCTCTAAAATAAAATCTTGACAATGCACCAAACTTCGTGTGCAAACAGGAAAACACAAATATGAGAAGATTTTAACCAGCATGCACAAAAATAATACAGAAGGTTCCAATGGTGATTTCATTCTAATTTGAAAAATTGTGCCAAGCTGTTCTTACTGTTTTTTTGTTTGTTTGTTTTTGTTTTTTTTTGGTGTGCCAGAGGCTCTTTCTGCTAAGCCAGGGACCTGTTTCATCTATTTCCAGCTGCCAGGTACAGGATCGATGATGGATAAAATTTGAGATAATTTGCAGAGGTATCTGAAAAGCAGTTGAAAAATTACTGGCGTTCACTAGGCTCCAAAATTGAGTCATGAAGATCCAGTCCCATAAGACAGATCTTTAGTCTTCCTGATAGATTATCAACACTGGAAGAACTAAGGAATTTGGTGAAAGCAATACTGCTGGACTTCAGCCAAGGGTCTGAGGAGGCTGGTCTTCATGTCCCACAATACATTTAAAACTTTCAGTGTCTCAGCCCATTCTTCAAGATCTACTCAGAGGGCAGCTCTGCAAAGCAGGCCCTTGTTCATGCAGGTGGAGAATCCAACTGCTCTTCAGTAGCTCCCCAAAACAGAGGTCCTCCAGTTTCCCTTTCACCAGGTGGGCATCACTGTGTTTTTAACAATCTAACACCAGCCAGCTCCATTAGAACATGGCGCTGTGTCAGAACACAATAGGTGCCTGAATTAAGGTATCCATACATGTTTGTAGAACACTATGGTTGAAGTCCTGCAGACAGAACAAAAAAAAATCACTAGGGGTAACGTCTGCTGTAGGGATATGCTAAATGATACGACAGCTATAACATTGATTATTTCAGATGATGGGAAGGGCCTGTGCAGCATCCAACTGACTCTATTATCATATCTGTGATTTACATAGACATAACAATTATTTGGATGACAGAAATAATTCAAAACAATTTCACCATTCTGGAACAAAAGGTAAACCCTAAAATATGAAATGTAATAAGGATAAATAAAATGGTCCTGATTTCAAAATGTATTAGTTTATGGCTCAGGATCAAGATGCTGATGCTTAAAATCCTACTATGCATAGAAGAACACAAAATAACGGGTAATATATTCACTGAGGACTTGTTCTGCCTTGCCGTAAGGACCAAGCATTTTACAAGTATCACATAACTCAACTCTTGGAATACTACAAGATACAAATATCACATTTGCACATAAGATATGAGGCAATTGAAACTAAGAGGGCTTAAGAAACCTGCTCAAGTTCACATAAATAAACAGTATGTAGAGTGACATCTTCAGCTCTCGGAGCTTAAAGTCCGTGTTCTCGACCACCATGGATATTGATTCTCAAAGAGATTGCAGTATAATTTGGCCTTTAAAGTATTAAAAGGCTTTGTGTCACACTAGTAGATGTACAAGATCCAGAATAAAGGTGGTGATTGATACTCATTGCTTTTTTGTAAGATCACATTTATCTGAATTACAGCATCCCTGGCCTGGGGAAGGGTTCAAGAAGAAAAGAGTGGTTAAATTTCTGAGAAGATTCAGAGAACAAGACCCTCATCTTGTATGTACTGAGAACTCTCCTGTGCAAACCAGACTTTCACTCTTTTGCATTGCTCCAAAAAGTGGGACAGGAGCTCATGGAAACATTTTAGCAATTGTGAGTGTCCAAAACCAGAACAGACTAACCGGTGACATGGTAAATTCCTAAGAGAAAATATTTAGGTGAGAGGTGAATGATGTATGGTCAGGTTGCTGGCAGGACTAGCAGACTGACCAGAAAACAACAAAATTGTCCTCCACCCTAGTATCCAGAAGTATTTAAAATGACCTAGTTAGCAGAAGACATGCAATTGTTAAAGATGTGATTCAATAATGAAGTTCCGGCCCAATACTTTTGAATAATGCACATTGAGTATTTCTTTGAAATTCTGAATATTAGCTATGTTCTCACTGCCTGAACCAGAAAATAAAAAAAATGACCCAAGAGTCAATAAGCCAGAAGACAGAAACCGGAAAAGACAGAAGATCTTTCTGCACAAGATCTTACTGCACAATACAGCAGCTGCTCACCACAGGTGCTTCATGACATACTCCACCCCACCTCACTGCAGGGTTTCAGAGTTCTACAGGGTGTCGGCCTGACAAAACACAGTTTCATTTAGATGTAATATAAGAATATAAGTAATATTAATACTTTCACCTCTACATACGGACAGTTTGAACCTATCAAACTAAAACCACCAGCAATTAGAGGAGATCATAAGATAGCAGCACCCAGTAACACTAACAGTTTTGACATCTTAAGGCTTCTTTACAGGCACACATCATTTATATCTGAAGAGGACTTCATTTTTACTTCTATATGTCATTGCTCCCCAAGTTGAACAGGCTATGGCATGACATGCTTGAAATTTAAAGATTAAAAAATGCTAATTAAAAAGTTAAAATCACTCATTTTGTTTTTAGACAGGAAAAGGTAAGTGTGTGCTATTTTTGCTGATCTCTTATTGTTGGTTGTAAAACGTTTCCCTGCTTGTACGTCAGCCTTTGCTGGCTTGTTTGTTTGGTCATCTTCCCATCTGTCTCATAGCCTCATTTCAGTCCTTGTTACCTAATAGTAATTAACTCTAGTGCATTTGATGCATGTTCTTTGAATTCATTCTCCATATGCTTTTCTACTTATGTAAGCATCTTTAAAAACTGCTTTGTGATTTTTCATTCCACTTCTGTTTCCTCCATTTTTTTTCCCACTCAACGGAGTACCTCAGAGACCCTACCCTGTGCCTGTATAGAGGCACAACTCATTATTTCCAGCCAATGCATGTTCCACAATTCACTCGTCCATTCCCCGAGGAGTTTCCCATGTTCTTTCCTATCTCAACAATGCAGTGATAAATGCCTGCTGCATATGCCCCTTGTGAGCTTGAGAACACAACGTTCCCAAAGGTGAACTACAGGACATTGAGCCATGTGCAGAGTCTCATCCATTGCACTGCCGCTGACTTCTAATGGGCTGATCAGCACATGCTTTATTAGTCCACTTTCATTACTGCAATGAAATACCAGAGGCAGGCTACTCTGTTTAAAAAAAAAAAAAGAAATTTATTTTGGCTCACACTTTTGGAAACTGACTCCAAAGAGCATTCCATACCTTTTACTACTCCTTTTTATCTTTTTCTCTCCTTATAATGTCACCAAGAAGCAATTCTAATGATTTTATGTAGACCTAATTACTTCCCAAAGGCCCCATGTCTATACAGCATAATCAGATTAGATTTCCATTCTCTTAATACCATTAACGTGACTTTTGGGATTAAGTTCCCACATGAGTTTGTGGGGGACAATCCACATTCAAACCAAAGCACACCACCAAGCAGGAGTGCCAGAGACTTCTGTTGCCCTATTCTTGACAGCACCCCATATCGTATGACTTTGCCAAACTGTCTGGGTGAAGAGGGCAGCCTTTCCTGGATGGCATGGTTCTCTGTCTTCTACCTTGGCAACATGGCAGCCAGCGTGCACACTGCCCACTTTTCTCTGGAGATGAGCACTTCCGTTTTCACTTCATGTGTTTTGCTACCGTGTACATTTTAGGCTCTGGATCCCTGCTGGCAGATAATCATGTCTTGTCCGAGTCAGTGGCCTCAAACCTCCCTGAACTCTCCATGTTGTCTTTCACTGAATAAAAACATTAATATTAAAGGAGACATATAATGTCACTTTTCCCATGGGGAAAAAAATGCTTCCACAGAGAAGCTTTTCCAATCCCGATGTTGTTAAGATTTTCTCCACTATTTTATTCTATATACTGTATAGGATTCTGCTCTGGTTTGGGTGTTGTTTGTCCCCTTAAAGGTTCATGTGTTGGAAGCTTGGCCTCCAGGGTGGTGGTGTTCAGAGGCAATGGAGCCCTTAAGAGGTGGGGCCTCCTGGGAGTTCCTAGGCCAACTGGGGCATGCCCTCAAAGAGGATCATGGGCTCTCCCCCGGAACCTGGTTAGCTCCAGAGAGGACGGTGTTGCATAAGCCTGACCCTGGCCACACCCAGGGTCGCGCTGCTTCTTGCTTGGTGATGTAAGTACTTGCTTCCGATGTGCCCCTGCCGTTGCCAACTGCAGTGAGGCCATGGAGTGGAGGGCCCTCCCCTGTTCTGAGCCAAAGCAAGGGCCACACCCTGGGGCCTGCAAAACTGCAAGCTAGGTAGACTTCTTCTTTTTCATAAGGAGCCTCGCCGCTCAGGCCTTTGTTCCAGCAGCAAAATCTGACTAGTGCAGATGACCTCTCACATTTAGGTCTTTAAAACATCAGAAACTGTAGAGGATCATCCTATAGTAAGCTGAGTGCCCTTGCAACTTACACTGTATTATCATCAAATCAAGATCGCATATATTCATGGGGATACCCGCTGGACTCCTATATAGCAACAATCTGTTTGTCTTTCCCTGAACAAGTATACACAGATTTTGTCACTATGAAAAATTTCTTAGTATGTAAAAGGAGAGGCCCTACTATGTCGATTATATATTGAAGACTTGCTATGTTTAAAACATACCATTGTGTATTTTTATAAGATACAATAAAAATCTTAAGTTCTTGATAGTATTCAAGCAATATTAAAGAATACATTATTAAATTTCTATGAAGACAGCCAAGTATTTCCATTGATAAAGACTGTTCACCATGTCTGTTCTGAAGAATAAATTTTATTTTTAATGTAAGGGAAAGTTTACAGGGCTCAAAGTTTTTCTACACTAAACCTGATGCCAAGACACACATTTCTTATTTCAAGAATAAAATGGATGGACAAGATGATGTTGAAGGTCTGTTTAAGCTCTAAAATTTTTATTAATCCATAAAAATCACCCTAACAGAAATTTCAGTGAAAAAAAAAAAAAAGCAATTTCCATCTCTCTATTTCTGGAAAAATTTCCTAGAAGGCAGGCTTCATTTGTGCATTCACCTTCATGTGGTATCTCTAATACCACTAGTGGACTGACCAAGGACTTGAAAACATTCCCCACTGCAAAGTGAGGTACTTTAAGATTAAACAGCAAAGCTAACACAGAAGAATGGAATTCTGTGTTAAACTAACAACTACAGATGTTTCAAGAGTAAAAATGAATCATTTAATAAAACATGAGCTTAAAGGATTAGACATCCCACATCACACAAGATCAGTATTTGTCAGTTGATATTTCTAAGCTGATGTCATTTTTAGTATATATGATTATTTCAATAATATCATATACAATATTACCTAAGATAGTGCTGGTAATTTCAAATTATACCAAAGAGACAAAATCATCTTCAGATATTTTAGAAGAAACCTATTATAAATTTTCAAAATATATGGATGCTATTTACAGGCAATTAAAAAGCTACATAATTATCACAATTTCAAAATAAGAAAATACTACAGGCTCATTAGAATGGCTGTAATAAAGACAGACAATAACAAATGTTGCTTAGCATATGGAAAATCTCATATGCTGCTGATGGGAATATAAAGCAAAACACAGCCACTTTGCAAACTAGTTTGGCGGTTACTTAAAAGTTAAACTCAGCATACCCAGAAATTACCCTTTTTAAAATTTACTCAAGAAAAATGAAAATTTATCTATACAAACAGAGAATACAATTTTTCCATAGAAGCATTATTCATAATAGCCCCAAACTGAAACAATACAAATGTCCATCAGGAGGTGAATAGGTCAGCACAACACAAATATCCTCAGAATGGAATGCTTTCAACAATTGAAGGGAATGCACTACTGACACAGCCCAAATCAGGAGGGTGCTCAGAAGCACTACAATAAGAAATAAGAGCCAGAGGCAAAGGACTACATATGGTACAATGTCATTGTTATGAAATGTCTGGAAAAGGCAAAGTTACAAAGGAAAAAAAATAAGACCAGTTGTTGCTTGAAGCTGAGGGTGGCAGCAGGAATTAGCTGGAAAAGCATATAAAAAAAACTTTTTAGGGTCATAAAGATGTACTAAAACTGGATGGTGTTAGGAAGCACTTCCAAGAATGGGAGTTGAGAGCTTCAAAGTCTCTCTACCTAACAAAACAAGAATAATTGGAAAGAGCATTTTTTTAAAATAAAAAATAAGTAGAATCTTGGGAAACTGATTCAAGAGCACACAGCAGATGTGGAATCAATTACTCCAGGTAACCAACTAAGCCTTGGTAATGAGGGAGCCCGTGGATTGGAGCCCCCCTTGCTGATTGGTGTGACAGAAGCTCCACTCTACCCTGAGTGGCTGGGGTGAGAAGAGCTCCCTCACTCAGCAATTCCAACTGCAGAGCAATGGTGTCTTCCCAGGACAGAAAAACACCAACATTAGTGGTTACCTGCACTTCTGTATTACAGAAGCCCTATTTCACACAAATGAGACCAAAAGGCCCAGGGCACCCTCCTTTCATCACCCCCGTTAGGGTAGGATAACTACCTCAGCTGGAGCCAACTGAAAATATTAGGTTTTGTTGGACTCTCTACAGATTGCTCATGAGGAGGAGATTCCATGCCAGAAGATTAAAAGAATGGATTCTATACCATCAATTAAGAGAAGGCTGAGAGCTCAGTGACTGCAAGAATGAAATGACAGAACATAGAGAAGTTCACCAGAGAAATCCTGGAAAGAGACCCCTATGAAAATCCTTCCTGTGGTGGGAGCAAAGCTCAAATACTAACAGCTACTGATGGCGATAGAGGTGCCCCAGCAAGAGGCTTAATAGAGAGAAACAGGGAGATGCAAGAAAGAAACAGCAAGAGAGTCTCGTGGAAACCACAGCCAGCCCTAGTTGGATGGGGAGAGGAATTACGGGAGACGGCATAAATGTCTAGGGATCTGCCCTCTAAGGAGGGACAGCAGAGGGGAAATAAAGAAAACAGTCCCCTATGAAACTAGTCCAACCAATTTACTAAAGGAATAGTTGATGCATTATAGTATCTACAATGTCCAGTGTTCAACCCCAAAAAAAGTTAAAAAAAAAAACAACTCAAAGAAATGTGAAACTGTGACTCATACAAAGGAACAACAACAACCAAAACCAGATGTTAGAAACTGCCCCTGAAGGGACCTAGATGGTATATTCAGCAAAGTTTTCAATTTGACTATTATCCATATGCTCAAGGAATTCAAGGAAACCATGCTTAAAGAATTAAAGGAAGGTATGGACAGTAAAATACCCCTCAATTGAAGGATGTCAATAAAGACCAAGAAATTACATTAAAAAGCCAAATGGAAATTCTGGGGTAGAAAAGTATGATAACCAATGTTAAAAATTCTCTAGTGGATATCTAAATCAATCAATAAATCAATCTATCTATCTATCTATCTATCTATCTATCTATCTATCTATTTTTTTTTCCACACCAGCGATTGAACTCAGGGGTACTCGACCTACGAGCCACATCCCCAGCCCTATTTTTATATTTTATTTAGAGACAAGGTCTCACTGAGTTGCTTAGCACATTGTTTTTGCTGAGACTGGCTTTGAACTTCCGATCCTCTTGCCTCAGCCTTCCAAGCCGCTGTGATTACAGGCAGGTACCCCTGCACTCGGCCACCACAGACTTGAGCTGGCAAAAGAAAGACTCATTGTACTTGAAGAAAGGCCAATAGAGATCATTAAACACAAAGAACAAAAAGAAAGAAGCATGAAGAACACTGAACAAAGCCTTGGAGGATTGTGGGACACCATTCAGCCCACCAGCACACATGTAATAGGAGTACCAGAAAGCAGGAGACAGAGAAAGGAGCAAACATATCAAGCCGTGGTGTAAGCTTCCCCAATTCAATGAAAAACATTAATCCATACATCAAAGGAGCTCAATAAGCTACAATTAGGATAAACACAAGGAGACACATTACAGTTAGAAAGTTGGAAGAGAAAATCAGTATATATTTTACTGCAACAAGAGAAAAATGACCCCTCATTTATAAGGAAATGTCAACAAAGAACAAATACATCTGGAGAAGAAGTAGTGAAGGCCAGAAGGGACAGAATACTTACATATACCCACAGCTAATGAAAGAGCCCAAAAATATAAGAATTGAGGGACAACTTGCACCATTCAAAACTGGTCTTTATTTTTGGCAGTACTCAGAGACAACCCCAGGGTCTCTCACATAGTAGGCAAGTACTCCTGAGCTACACTCATAGCTGAAATAATTCAGCAGTATTATTTGGAGATTCCAACTTTGTACCTCATGTATAATAAAACAACTTGATAACAGCTCAGATCAGAGGAAAATAATTGAAGGCTAAGGAAAAGACCTGTGCATATATGGTTAACACCGGCATTTTATATAACCCTCTTATCACTTGAGTGTAGGCCTTCTTTGACATTGCAATCTAAAACAATAATTTTAACTTTTATGCTTTAGCTAAGAATTTTTTTTCTTTTTCCTTAAACCTTCGTTTGAAGTCAAATATCTTCCCTCCTATGATGATGTAATGTTTGAGGTTCCAGTAATTTTGAGTAGGTAGGAGCATAGTACATTTTTTTTATACTTGATCTTTCTCCTTGGTATTGTCCAGGGATAGAGGGAGAGAAAGATATTTCCTTATGATGCAATCATTAAAGTCATTGATTGTATCATTAATCTTCTCAATAATTGCTCATAAACACATGAATAATTCCACCATGGTAGTAGTAAAATGGATTCTTCCTTGTGTTGATCATCACATCCAGAATCTTCAGGAAAGTCTCTGTGCAAGTTGGTGGAGACTGAAAACTCAGGAACACAGTGCTGGGCAGCACCCACTGGCAGAGCCTTCTGAAATCTGTTCATGTTTTCTATACAAATCCCAGCTGATAGAATTGAGC
This sequence comes from Marmota marmota marmota, assembly GCF_001458135.2. Lineage (NCBI taxonomy): Eukaryota > Metazoa > Chordata > Mammalia > Rodentia > Sciuridae > Marmota > Marmota marmota. The sequence goes on from NW_026000068.1 coordinate 9,201,885, forward strand.
CCATCCTTCCAATGCACATAACACTTTGCCCCAGGCTTTGGAAGTCCCCAGTAAGCCAACCTCCCCAATCTGTTTTATCTATTTCACAACTCTTGACACAATGAGATGAATATCTACTTTCAAGTGCCCATACCTTCATGAGACTAGAAAAACCTACTCTTTCTTCATCTAGTTGGATATAACACCATATTTTTCTATTCTTCTTCTTCAGCCCCAGCAAATCCTGTGTAGGACCACAAGCATACACACACACAGCCAAGGAGTTTGTCTCCCCTCTGAAAGGCATTTAAAGTTCATAAACCATTCTTCTGAAGATTTGTACTTCAGGACCTTGGAGAGCAGAATTCAGATTAGGTACCCCTGATTCCTGGACATACAAAGGGAAAAGGTTCTTCCCTGATGTCCTTCTCCATCACTTGTGCACTAGCTTTCCAGTTCTGCCTCTTGGTCCTGCTCTTATGAAAGGACAGGTGATAAAACAGTAGTCTGTCATGAAAGCATTTGGGCTCTTAATAGATGGCTCTTTCTTTGCCAACTCACACTGCATTTTGAAAGACCAGGAAAGCTGAATATTTTACCATTTTGAGTAGATGGTAGTTGAACAAAAGCCATGATGAAGTGGACCAGAGACTATGTGGAGAATCTCAGAAGGACTCATGGAAGAATAACAGGACAATATGTGAGAGATGGAATTAAATAAGCAAACGATGGAAGAAGGAAGATTCTTAGAGGGAGAACAGAAAAACTGGAGCAACTTTAATGTGATATTGTAAGATACAGATATGTTCAATGGGCTGGAAAGTCAATACTAAATTGGAAATAGGAAGCACAGATTTTAAAGCACCCTCTTAATACTGTTTTCTGGGAATGCAGGGGAAGGATACCTATAAATCATAAGAAAGAAAAATGTTCCAACCTGTAAAGAGCCCAGAACAGGAGCAAAAGATGGTTTTAAAAAGTTTAAATAAGAGGACATATTTTTTATCAGAATTTCAAAGAATGTGGAACAAAAAAAAGTATGTATCAATGTTCATGGCTAAATACCATCTTTAGAAATAAGGCATCACTCATGGGAAAGAAGTGATGGTCAAATGAGTGTTAAAAAACTGGAGTCTTAAGATCACCTACCAAGCATGAGGGAAACAGGGTGGTCAGCCCCAGAGAGGTGGAACTTGATGCAGGAGAAATGGAGCTCCCCAGGAAGAAGGACACAACTTTACCAGGGGCTTTATGACATTAGCTGAGATCGGAAAGATTGGAAATTCATCATTCCTGGAGGGATGCTAGGGACGCTCTGTTACTATTATTATCTTCTAAATATCTCCAAATTGCTCTGAATTCTCTACCAGATCTCAGTACTCTAGTTAAATATGCATGTCTTTTTCCTAGCATTCTGATATTTTTTTGTGTCTTTTTTTAATATTCTGTAGTAAAATAGTTTCTCACATTCTATGTAGGAAAGAATGTCTTTTCTTTCTCTCCTCTTCCATTTCCTTCCTTCCTCCCTCCCTCCCTCCCTCCCTCCTTCCTTCCTTCCTTCCTTCCTTCCTTCCTTCTTTCCTTCCTTCCTTCCTTCCTTCCTTTCTAACATGGATAGGATTTCTTTTAATCTTTTGTACTCAGGCTCCTGTCAGTCCTGCCTTACAGACATACTGCCTGGAGAACACAAACATCCTATAGGTTCTGCCAGCAGATAGGTTCCTACCCTTAATCCTATTTGCCAACTTCTTTCTGCTTTTATTCTGGGTCTCTTTCTCTATGTCATCAAAAAAAAAAAAACTTCCATTAATTTCCAGTCTTCTAGAAAGTCCTTCTGAGGTCCTCTTGTCATCCATGACTTAACCCCCTTCCTTCCCCATTTATGATTCTACTATCATCTTCATAGATTTCAGAGGGAAGGAAAGAAAAATGAGAAAAAAATATGCCCCTTTAAGGACTACAAATGAATCTTTGAAATAAGGCTTATTTGGTATGGATATTATATTTACTAACGGAAATCAAATACACACATTCAAACTGTTTATAAGTTGGCTATAGAATATTTTATTAGCTATAAATACTGACAATTTCAAACCTACTCTTGCCCCAGGATCCTTATGCAGGTAACCATGCCTGGAAATAGCATTGTCTTCCCCTTCCTCCCAATCCAGGATAAAATAACCATAAAAGTAGGAAGTGATGTCATGAAGGAGTATGTTGCTCTTCTACATCCACGCAGATCTTGACTGTAACAGACTTCGTGTACTTGGTAAGTATGGAAATAAAACTTAGCAGTAACAAAATGTGGTGGGGGGATTGTACAGGTGGTTGAGATAACTAAGAGCAAGACAGTTATGACAGTGCAGACCAGTATTTCTACCTCTGAGCATTTCCTACCCTCTAATGCAACTCAGCCAGCTAACTCCACTGCCCATGGAAGTAGAATGCTGCTGATCAAAGGCTGTCTGGTCCAGTGTACGCATCTGGAAGACACGTCTGAAGCATATAAAGTGTGTCATCTTGGCACCAGCTGGAGTGCAACCATTTGGAGCAGATCTATTTATCAACAGGCTCAGAGAGGAAGTTTAAGGCTTGCACATTGGTGTTGAATGGAGCATGAAGAAGGGGTAGTGGAGATCACATAAATATTAAGCAATGACCTTCCTTTTGGAAGTTGGAGGCAATTCCTCACACGGGCTTTTATGCATTTAGAATTTATGTCTCTGGCTTCCAAGGTGCAGGCAGATTGTAATAGGAGTAAATAATATCACAATCCAGAAAACCACGGAGGGCAGGAAAACCAGGGCTACAGCAGAAAAAGAAGCTACTACTTCAAGGAGATGACAGTTCCAAAATAATAAGACAGCAGCTTCACTTAGAAGTTGGTAAAGCTTAAAGTTGTAACAGCTTCAAAATACAAGCACAAAGTGGGAAATGCTTACCTTCATTTTGTATGTATAAATGCCTACTGAATGTTTTAAAAACTAATAGAGGATAACGTATATGCTCTCAGAAAAACAGTTCTTTCCAATGAACTGTTTCAACAGAACATGCAGCCCAGAGGTATACGGATGTGCTGAAAGATGCTCTTGCTAACTGGTCCCTTGAAAAAAAAATAAGTATAGGTGCCCCCAAACAGTTGAGAAGATAGCCATTGCTCCAGCAAAATGTGCTTGAGAAATATTTTCATCTTGTGAATATGCAAACTGATAGCTCACGCTTAATTTCCCTCCAATTACCTCTACTGGAAAGTTTTATATGCAGAATTAATTTTTATCTGAATTGCTTATTTGTTTATCAAAACTGCTTAATGCAGAATTGTACCCTTTTAGCCTCAGAAGAATGCCATGGAAAATTAGAGTAACACACTAAAAAATTCTGCATTATCAACTTAAAAATCATTTTGAAAAGTTTGATAGATTTTATACATTATTAGAACATAAAAATATTATACCTTAAAACTCACCTATCAATCCTTTCATCAAACAATAACTATAGAGTAGACACAATTGATTTTTTTTAATTGTCATTAGTGATTCCTTTCTCAGACACACTGAGCTTTCTCTGCCCTCCACCCAAACCTATTAAAGAATTACTGCATCATCCTGAAACTAGAGAATACCGTAGAGATCATCTAATCTAAGCCTCACTTTATAGAGAAGGAAGCGTAGCCCAGAGAAGTGATATAAACAGGATTAATCTACTTAAGAAAAGTAACACCTTATAACAAGTTATCAATAAAATCTAATGTAGAGAAATGGTCTCCAAAGTCTTTGATTTTAATGAAAAAAGATAATAGTCTCTTTTTTTAGTCAAATGAATTAGTCTCAGATTTACTAAACTTTTAAAACATTCTTAGAACTTTAGATTGGTTGTGCCAAATGAGGGGTAGCTTTTCCAGCTGCCTTCTGGGAGATGAGCAGCTGAAGTCCATGCCTGACTGTGGCAGGATTCTCTGTGGATCTATTACCACATTGCCTCCAGAATGAATTAGCATTCTCACTCTCTACAGAATTTAGCTCTTCAGAAGCTACCAATAATGATTTTTTTTTGTTATTTTACATTATGTTTGCCATCTTTGTTTATTCTATAATTCTGCTTTCATTTTCAGATAAAAGTTTCAAAAATCACTAGCATTAGTGTAAGGAATAACAGGTACTCCAATCATGGACTGCATGTCCCAATACTTGTTATCACTGCAAAGGCCCTTAAGTTCTCTAAAAGCCATTTCCTTCTTTGGTTATACAAAGCCCCTTTATATTATAATACTATTCCTTGAACACAGTTCAGGAATACATACTAACTAGCCCTATAACCCAAAGAGCCACAGTCTGCCACCCTCTGTCCTCTTTTCAATAACTCAAAATTTGAAACATTTCTTTTTTTCTTTTATTCTTTCTTTTCTTTCTTTCCCTCCCTCCCTGCCTCCATCCCTAGGGTCTTGTTCATGATAGGCAGCATTCTACTACTGAGTTACATCCCAATCTATCTCATTTCTTTATAAGAAACAACACTCTCCAACAGCTGATGATCGATACCAATGTGAATAGATTTCTGGATTTGGCCAATTCTTTCCATCACAACTGAGAACTAATGCTTATGTCAAAGAGACAGGATCATGCAGTACAAACTACTCAAATCAGTGATTCTCAAGAGGGGGATACTTTGCCACCCACGCTAGGGGACTTCTGGCAACATGTGGAGACATTTTTGGTTGTTGTAACTGAGGTGGGAAAGTGCTACAGTTGTATAGTCACCTACTAGGTAGAGGCCGGTAATGCTTTTCAATACTCTACAATGCCCAGGACACCACACCCAGCAAGAAGTCATCTAGTCCAAGATGTCACTCTTGCCAGAGGTGAGAATGCTGATACAAATATTGCTACTCAAAATAATGTTCTCATACAGGCTGTTTTGGTCTCTTTTAGGAGCCCATTAGGATATTGGGCCCACAACAGATCTACCAAATCAGCCTACTTTTCACAAGATCAACAAGTGATTCATATGGCTAGTCAACTCCTCCGAGAAGCACTGATTATACAACAATTTGGCAATCTTTAAATTTTATAAATTTTCTTTGTAGATATTTCTTTTAGAGCCCTACTGAGTAAATGGATGGAATGAAGAATATCATGCTAAGCAAAATAAGCCAATCCCAAAAAACCAAATCTGAATGTTTTCTCTAATATGCAGATACTAATTCACAATGGGGGGTGGCTAGTGAAGAACAGTTATTGTAGATTAGGTACAGGGAAGGGAGGCGGGGGAGTGGTATGGGGGTAGGAAAGATAGTAGATTGAATCAGACACTATTACCCTATTTACATATATAATTATACCACCAGCATTATTCTACATCATGTACAACCAGAAGAATGATAAATTATAATCCATTATATGTGATGTATGAAAGTACATTCTACTGTCATGTATGACTAATTAAAACAAATAAAAAATTATGAAAAAAAAGAATTACTGCTAATTTAAATAATAGACTCATTGTTAGAGCATCCTGTCTCTAATACAATATTACCATTACGTCTTCTAGATAGTAGTGTTACATACAAAATTAAAAGCAATCCATTCCTCAATACATGTGGGAAATACAACTTAGGGCAGACATATATATTGAGAAACTAAGGCACCTTAAGAATCACCAAGAAAGCACTATCATATACAGCATTTCCCAAAATTATTTAACTTTAGAATTTGTTTTTCCTCAGAGCATTTGTTTTTCCTCAGAGAACACATTTCCATTTCTCAGCCTGGAAACCAAAAGGAAACTCAATAAAGTTCAACTCCCTCTGAATAGAGTCTTGAATTTGGTATTCCCAACCATGCATGTTGCTCCAACAGAAGACAAAACCCAAGGCCCGCCTTGACAATGAGGATTTGGCTAGAATCCCATGGAGTCTCAGCAGAGAAAACCTTGATCAAGTGTTAACGACACCCAGGCAGTGGCTTACAGTGAGAAATTTCTTGCATGAAAAATTCAGGTGAGGAAAATATCCAGGGCACCATGAGATGTTGAACAAGAAATATAGCATAGGGCTACGGATGGAGCCTCCTTCCTCAGAATCACATTACAAATACAGGTTCTTTCCACACATTAACTGATCGGTTTAGCAATACAACACTTTTTCTCAGCTCTGTTTGTAATAGGGGAAAAAAAATCATTTAACAAGCAACTCTTGGGAACAATTGCAAAAGAGAAGGAAAAAAAAACATAAGTAATTCAATGTCAATGGTGACTTTATTATGCACATAAATTACACGGAGTCACACACTGTCTCTTTTCATCACTAATTATATTAAGGGTTATTGAAGGTTCACTTAATGAAGAGGATTGCCTTGGTGTGGACAGCTTTGCAAACTCACGAACAATTCCTAAGCAATTAACAATTCCTCAGGGGTGTCACACAGACTAGGATTGTATCCCTGGCATTTCATGTTGATATGTAGTTATGCATAAATAGTCCTAGTGTTACACTACCAAGAAAAGGGCAATGACACAAAGGGTACCTGGATGTGACTAATGATTAAGATGTCAGCACTGGAGACATGCATGTCCCAGTTCAGACCTCTAGACTACTCATGCCCATGCCCCAACAACACAAAGGAAAGTGCTGCACCTGTCTCATCAAGCCATCCACCTGCCATGTGAGAAGATAGTACAGGGCCTTCTTCAATTCCAGCAGCAATCACTATTGGGATACTTAAGATTTCCATTTTCAGGGCTGCCTAGCTACTCAGATGTCCTTGATTGACATGCAGACACTCTTCTCTGTGTGGTACACTATATATTGTAGGATGTTAAGTAACACTGTTGGCTTCTACCCAGCAAACTCATTTTCATCAACCAAAGTCATTCTCTTAGATACAGCTTCTGAAGAAATAATGAGCCAAATCAACTCTGCTCAGTCAATGGCGTGAATGAAGAATAATGAGCCCGACCAATTCTGCTGATCACTGGAGTGATAAATGCTAGAAGTCACTCAGCATTAAGAATCTATAAAGTGTAGCATTCATTCAGTCAAAAAGAAAAAAAAAACAACAACAATGATTGTTTACTATGGGGCAATGGTGTTCAAGGTGCTGGGGTCTGCCTAAAGGTAGCTCTGCTTGTCTCCAAGGTTGCTCAGTGTTCAGAGTTTAGAAATGGGGAGCCATTATCATGTCCTGTGAGTCCATGTGAAATTAATAGATACCTTTGTTTATCTGACAGCATAGAAACACAGATAATGTACATTTCAGCTCTCCCAGACATTTTTTTTCACAATGTGGGCAATGTGAGAGTTAAATGAATACACTGGAAATATAACTGGTCTTGGACAAGATGAACCATGCCCCAATCTCTGTTTTGCTGTAATCATCCATTTCCCACTGGAAAAGGTATTTAATCTATTTTAGCATCTATTTCACTTCCAGAACAGCAGTAAAAGGAAATCTTTTTGTTCTTGCTCACAAGGTAATTGAAAGGATTCATTTAGGTAATATAAAACAATTTATATGCTTAAAAATGATAAAGCTGTTCATTGATTCCATTTCATTCCCAATAGCCTTTTCTTTATGGTACATAACATAATCACAGTGCTTCTCCCACAAGGTTTAGGGTAATTGTTGTTTGTTTTTCTTAGTGAATATTAAATTGTATAAGCTTGACTGGTCAAACTAACAAAATTGTTTCCTAGAAGTTAAAAAAAGATACAAAGTTTTGAAAATAATTGTGTACCCTAATTATACATATGAAAAGAGGTGTATCTATTCAATAAATATAAGTGTAAGCATTTAATAGCCTTATCTATTAATTAATGATTTTTGAGTATCTATCATGTGCCAGATGCTGCCCAGATGCTTGGAATTTATAAGTAATTAAAGTACATTAAGATTCCTGTCCTCATGGAGGTTAGATTCGAGAACTGAGGCACAAGATAAATATTAAAGAATGTTGTAATAAATCAACAAGTTATGTATTATGGTGGAAGATGTAAATCATATTTTAAACAACAGTAGAGTATTAGAAATGGGGAGACTGTAATTTGGACCAAGAGAATAAAAATAGGCATTTTTTGAGAAGGGAATGCTTCTCAAATGCAAAGAATTGGCAGAGGTGACAAAGCTAGGTTATAACTATGTACTACCAATTCTAATCAATGTCACAGATAAAATGCTCCTTAAAATCTCAAATATTTGTTAGACCAAATTCTAAATAAATTTTCAGTTACTATGAAGTTCTAATCATACATCATATATATAACTTCCTGCCATATAGATAACCCCAAAAGAAGAAGCCTTAGTTAGCTGCGTGCTTTGGAATCATATTCATTATCTTATTATATATTATTATTAGTCTTAAAAAATTGAAACTTGCTCTTGAATCATGCTATTACTACTTAATTTTGTGAGAGGTCAAAAGGTCACTATGTCTAGAATTTTCCTCAGTAATGCACTAATATAAGTAAAAACTACTAAGCTAGTTTCCTCTATTCTACTGTAATATTGATTTGCTTTTACTACCATAAATAAATCTGTGTGTGTGTGTGTGTGTGTGTGTGTGTATATATATATGAAGTAAAATAAAAGGAAATTTCATTTTCTCCCTTTTAAAGGTCATTATTATTCATTTGAGCTCATAATTATTATTGAGAAAAACTTTTTGAATAGATAAAAATGCTTAAAAAATGACCTGCTCTAATTGTCCAGTATATAAAGTAGGTCAATGATTGGACACAACCCCTTGATTTTGTTTCTTAAATATCTGGTGCATGAAGGACAATAAAATCACTTAGTCTAGGGGCCAACTTTATTACTTTTGGCTATTCTTCTCCATAGTGGGAAAGTTTCATTAATAGGTGAATCAATAAATGGATCAATAAGAGAAAGTGAAAACAACCTGGATAACAGTATTTGAAAGGCTGATAGGAACATGTTATGCCAGATACAGGACCCAGACAGCAAGCTGGCAATTTATGGAAAATGTTTCATAATAAATTAGTTTATTTTCTTGTTTTAAACTTTAGAACATTATTTTAGGAAAATAACAGCAGTTGTTATTTTCAACTATTAAAACAGTGAAGTCTCCTATGATACCTAGCAATGAGTTTTTGTTGTTGTTGTTGTTTTAATTTTGCTGGTTTCAAATAATATAACAGCAGGGGAAGTCAGTCACGATTGCCCATCATCTGTTCAATGTATTGGCCCCTTCATTCATAGAACTGGACAACTGATACATGTATCCTATAAACCAGAAACAGGATATGCATGAAAATAAGCTAATTTTAATGGCTACTTTTAACAAGTAGAGATATGAGAAGTGTAATTTAGTTTAATGGCAGATAGATTCTAGTAGACGGAGTGCAAAACCATCAACTTGCAAAATCCTAAATAATTTTTTATATATAGTTATTAACTACAAGCTATGATGACTCATTCCACAGGTTTATTATGTTATTGGAACAGCAACATGAAATAGGTACATATAACACAAAATTAAATCCCAGGAACTCTGTTCATCTTCACAGTACCAGTTAAAAGAAGTGATATTAAAATCACCATTTGCAGGGCTGGGCTTGTGGCTCAGTGGTTGAGCACTCACCTCGCACGTGCAAGGCCCTGGGTTCGATCCTCAGCACCTCATAAATAAATAAAAAATTAAAATAAAGTCATTGTGTCCAACTGCAACTACAAAAGATAAATATTTAAAATAAAATAAACTAAAATCACCATTTGCAGTTTTTTATACTTAGTTAAACCACACATTGACAATATTTAATTCAAGTATTTGAATATGTCAGTAATCACTGTGGTTTTCCAATAAATTGTGGCCTTTTAGTACAATAATTAAGAAAGGGTTAATGGCACATTCAGACATAATTGTACTAATTATTCATTTGCCACCATTTCCTTTATAAGAATAAGGAAATAAAATCTTGAACCTACTGATTATCTGTATAAAATTTTTACTATAAAATGTTTAGAAAAGGAAAAACACATAAATAAGAAAATAATTTATTGCTTGAAAATTGAGTTAACAGTTTGATTTGTATCTATACTTGTTATTTTATAAAAATTAATAATTTTCAAGTTTAATCTGTAAGTTTTAATTCAATTTTAATTTAATTTAATATATTTTTTTGAAATATAAAAACCTATCTTTGGCAATTACTGTTGACAATATGCATAAAACATAACATGATTGTAATAGTCATATACTATCCCATTTTATGACGCACTATATTTATCTCATCAAATGTCTGTGAATTCTCTTTCTTCCTCTATCCCTTCTCCTCTCTTTTCTATTTCACTCCATTTCTCTTCCCCTCTGCCTTGCCTTGTTTTTGTTCCCTGTGGCCTAAAATGAACTGAGTGCCTTTAGCATCACATTGGCACTGGGTTCAGGTTTATGTACCTCACCTTAATTCCCCTCTCAAAAAAAGAACTATCTGAGCGGCCATTACAAGTGCGCCCGCTTTGCCAGCAACAGTATTAGCAGAGTTAAGGGATTTCCTAAGGTCAGTAAGATACACACAGCAAACCTGGGATTCAAAGTCATGAGAGCCTGTTTCCAGAGAGGGAGCTTTACCCATTTCACAAAGGTACACCCAGAGGCACACACACTCTCAAGCATGTCTCACTCTACTCTTGCCTGAGCATTCGTTTGGAATATATTTCCATCAGTGGAACTCCTCACAGGCTAATTTAAAATTTGTGATCACACTTTGAAATTATTTTCCAAAAACATTTTACCAATGATGCATGGTAAGTCTGGGTTTTCAATTTTTAGAACCAATTTTGTTTATCAGTATTTCATTTTTTTTAATTGAATTTGTTTTTGTTCCTATCTCCTTATGAAGGAGCCAATCCTCCCACCCACCCCCCGCCCAG
>NW_026000068.1:9212771-9236867 GCF_001458135.2 Marmota marmota marmota
CCCACCCCCGCCCAGTCCCCACCAGACCCCACTCTCCTTGCATGTGCCAGGAGAACAAGCTTCCTGACCGTCCTCCTTGAGGACATCTGTGGATGGAGAGTCTTCTCACTTTGTCTGACATCCTACTCCAGTCGAAAGCCTCAAATGGAAAGGCATATCCTGGTCCCCAAGGGTTCATGAAGCCAGGACACCTGGGTTGTCTTCCGAATCATTTTCTGCACACAGAGCTCTTCTCTGATGAACAGTCTGTCTCTTCCCATCAGCCTCAGAATGTTTCCAGGAAACAAAGTTAGCCACAAATTCTCCCGGGGATCATCCTAAAACGATCTTCTCTCTCTCTCTCTTCTCTTTTGTTTCAGCCTGCTTGTTCTTACAGGATGCCACCTGTGACTACTGCCCCCTCCCCATCACCATTTCTGCTTCGGTGTAATCTCCACGGCTCTTCACCTTCCTTCCTCAGCTGGACTCCAGTACATATTAAAGAACTCAGCCAGCTTTCCTCAAATACCCACAACTCCTTTGTTTATTTTCCTTGCATTACGGCTCTGACAAAAGAAAAAAAAAAAAATCCAACCCTGGATCAATTAAGCCGTCTGCCTTCTCTATGTCTGAGTTCCAACAAAATGACTTCTGCGGGAAAAATAGCACAAGTGAACAGATTGCTGCTCATGAGAGTCCAGGCTGGTGGAAGTCAACCTCAGTGGGTCCTCCCTCAATGCTCTCCACAAAGTACTGATTACTTTAGTCACCAGTCCCTGTCATCTCCACCAATCTCTCACCTACTGAAGTCTGGCTTCCACACAAGCTACTCTGCTATGTTGCCCGCACTAACATCTATATACTGGTCAGGGAGGATCACATCTCACCTCTCCTCTGTGACTGAAATAATCTTCTGTTCATTTCTATGACATCTCATCCAGTTAGTCTTCTCCCAATGTGATTTTGTGCCTTTCCCACTATCCTCCCTGGGCTTCTCCATCTGTCCCATAACTGGGGTGGTCCTCAGGGTGCTGCAGAGGACCTGTGCTAACTACCCTTCATCTGTGTGTTTTCCAGGGCTAGATTCTTGCCTGCAGATATAGTGGTCTAACACATTCAGCCATGATCTTGTTTCTCTATGTCAAATTCCCATTACACATCTAAGTCTTAATTTGCCTGATTCCATACAACTCCAGTTTTTTATCTTCACTATGTGAATATAATAATAATGATAATAATAACAACAACAATAATAACAACAACAACAACAGCAATAAGAAAAAGAAAATAAAATGAATGTTCACAAATAGGCCTAAGATCAGTAGCCTGCTTGGATAAATCAATGAATTATTAGGTCTTGGTTAATACACTGCTTTCACTGAGAAGCTTTCTACACATGCTAAATCTGGATTAAGCATTCTTCCTATCCCACAGCATCCTGAACTTCTACCACTGCATTTAGCAAACTGTATTATAATTTTATGTACATTTTTTTCCCTCAATCAACACTGATTTTCTCACTACTGTGTTTCTGACTTTGCTAATGCACTCAGCAGGGCTCATATAACTGAGTTGTATTGAGTAGAATTGAATTGTGACTGAGTTCCCCATGCCTACATGAGCTACCAAAGCCAGGATGTCTTGTCCCACTCTGTTCATCTCCATGTCTCAGCTGTCACTGTTTAGCGATGGTTGCACATACATCTTTGTCAAAAGTTCCTTCCTCCATGTTTATTAGCTCCTGGTAATGAAGCCCCTGAACCACCCATTTTTCAGGAAAGAAAAATCTACAGATCCATTTGGGTTTAGCTTCACACTTCACTACACTTGAAAAGTCCTTTCCTTGTAGTAATTTCCCCTAAATTTACTTAGATTTATTTAACCTATTGAAATCTTAATCTGATATGTTTTGCTATAAAATAAGGTTCTATGTGTGTTGTCAATTGATTAACTACCTTAGCACTACTGAATGAGTTTTTCAAATATTCTCCAATGATCTGAAATTTCAATTGTATTAATCACTCAAGTCATTTATCACTTGACAGAGTGTAGACCCAGATCCCCGGGTCCATTCCACACTGGCACTGAATGGACCTTGAGCAGCTCACATGATCTCCCTGTGAGTGCAATTCACAGACAACAGCAGCCCCTATCTCTTAGGGTTATAGAAAAAAATGACACATAAAATGTTTAAAGTAAGTACTTACACAGAGCAGATCCCTACATGTTACTGTGTATTATTTCCCACATCTGTTTATATAGTTTTCTTCAGATCCATTTGTTTTTTTTTTTTGTTGTTGTTGTTTAATTTTTACCAAAATTCTAACTACTGTAGAAAGCTAACAGATTGGCATAGATAGAAGACTAATCACCCTGAGTCATCGCTTTCTCCTTCTATTAGAAAAATAAAAAATCACTTTCCTGCTCTTGTGCAACTACTACTTTAATAAAACCCTTTATTCCAGTCCAATGTCACATGGATTGGTTGCTTTCTTGGGCTGTGGCCTACATGTGAATGTGTCACATTTCCTTTATCTCTTCACCCCTAATGGATGTTTCCATATTTATTATAAATAATGTTTATAAAATATGTTTCCATATTTATTATAAATAATGCTAATAATACTTCTATGAATGCAGGAATGCAGATCTCTCTTCAAAGTACTTGTTGGGAGTCGCCCCTGCTCCAAAGACTAACTTCCCTATCCCCCAAGAAGAGCCGTCAAATGGTGAGCCCTGCTGGCTCACAAGATCCTTACCCACCAATCAGACTAGCCTTGCTGGCTCACATTATCCTTACCCACCAATCAGACTAGCCCTGCTGGCTCACCTGATCCTTACTCACCAATCAGACTAGCCCTGCTGGCTCACCTGATCCTTACCCACCAATCAAAAGGCACCCCATGCCAACTGTCAGACCACCCGGCTCTATAAATATGCAGAGCTGTTTCTCAATAAATGGGCATTTTCTGCGGTGACAAACCTTGATGGTTCTTTCAGTACTGACTTAAGTTCCTTTTGATTTTCCCAGATGTTGTATTGCTGGATCATATGGTAGTTAGTTCTCATCTCAGTTTTCTCAGGAACCTCCATACTGTTTTCCATAATGGCTCTACCAATTTACAACCCCACCAACTCTGTACACATATTTCCTTTTCTTCATGCCCCTGCCAACACTTCTTCAATACTTTGATAACAGCCACCCTAATAGCTGGGAGGTAATATCTCATTGTGATTTTGATTTGTACACATCTGATGACAGGTGATACTGAACAAGTTTTCATATACTTATTGGCCATTCATGTGACTTCTCTGGGAAAAAAAAAGTCTATTCAGGTCCCTTTCAACATTTTTAATTGTGATGTTGTTTGAATCTTGAGCTTAGTTTCTTGTATATTGGGATATTGGGCCCCATCAGATATATAATTTGCAAAATTTTCTCCTTTCCCATTGGTTGCCTTTCCTTTGCTGATTGTTTTCTTTGCTGTACCAGAACTTTTTAGTTTAATGTTATCTCACTTGTTTTTGCTTTTGTTGTCTGGGTTTTTGTTGTCATATTCACAAAATTGTCACCAAGACTAATGTCAAGGAGCTGTCTTCTTATGTATTCCAGGATGTCTATAGTTTTGATTAGATTTTTCTGTATGATGAAAGATAAGGGTTCATTTTCATTCTTCTGCATTTGTATATCCAGTTTTCACAGCCTCACTTTTAAGAGACCATCCTTTCCCTGTTGTATATTTTTGGTGCCTTTTTTGAAGATTAGTTGATCAGAGATGCATGGATTTATTTCTGCTTCTCTTTCCTGTTCCATTAGTCTATGTGTTTATTTCATGCTACGACTACACTCTATGGATTATTATAGCTTCCTAATGTACTTAAAAGCCAGGTAGTGTGATGCCTTCGGCTTTGTTTTTCTTGCTCAAGATTGCTTTGGTTCTAAAAGGTCTTCTGTGTTTCCATACAGATTTTAGGATTATTTTGAGTACTATGATCACTGTAAAGAAACCAATCCTTCCACTCCACAAGCACTAGCTATCTTTCTGTGTGTGTTATCATCAATTCTGTTCATCAGTGTTTTTTCACTTTTAGTGCCTTGGCCTTCACTTCCTTGGTTAAATTTATTCCAAAGTATTTTCTTCTTACTGAACTACTGTAAATGGAACCACATGCTTATTCCTTTGTAGGAATTCACCATTAATTCATTGTTAATATATAAAAATGCAATTGATCCTAGCTTGTTGGTTTTTGTATCCAGAAACTTCCCTGAATTCATTTGTTAGGTTTTTTTGTTGTTGTTTGGTTTTTTGTTTTGTTTTGTTTTTGTTTTTGTTTTTTTGCTGGAGTCTTCAGGATTTTCTATATAAAAGAGATGAGGTCATCTGCAAACAGAAACGATGTTCCTTCTTCCTTTATTATTTGGATGAATTTTATTTCTTTTTATTCCATAATTGCTCTGGCAAGGACTTCCTGTACTCTGTTTAATAAAAGCAGTGATACTGGGAATCCTTGTATAGTTCTACTGAGTATGATGGGGACCATGTGCTTGTTATACATAGCCTTACTTGTGTTGAGTTGTGTGACCTGTGCCTAGTTGGTAGACAGTTTTGATGATGCAAGGGTGTTGACCTTTGTTAAATATGGGCAAGCACTAGGTTTTGTACACAATCTTGCTGTCCTGTTAAAACGTTATTAATTCAAATTATTTATCAATCAATAATGCTGAGTTATTTAGGAAGATTATCAAAATAAATCTAGATTTTGTTTTTCAATATTCAAAATCTGTCATTTTAACATGTTTAAAAAGTGTCTGGTTAGCACTTGTAAAAAATTGTAAACAAATAGATTTTCCATTAAATATATTTATCTTATACTGCACCTTAATGGGAATGCTTCTAAATTTAACCAATAAGAAAAGTTTTGCTCTCATTTTATGTCTACTCTCTCCAGGAAACACTGCACATTGAAGTCCTTATATTAATTCAGTTATTGACTACCATTTCCTGTCTTTCATTATTAAAGACACAAAGCTCTCCCACACCATACAAAAAGGGGCTATCTATTCCATTGAGAAAACAGCAGTGTATCACCCAGCAGGATTCTGCTTCCCACAACATGGATATATAACAACTTGTATTTTAAATTAAAAGGACAAGGTTGAGGAAGTTACTATTCTTCTTCATAACTGATCCGTTCATGTTTACATAAAACAACTCCATAGTAAACTTTATTAACAGGTAATTTTTCAGCTGAAGGTCATATGGTTTTTACTGAAATGAGTCATAGTAGAAATGGCAGAAAGCTTTGCCTGTATCGATTCATCATTTTCATTCAGGGTTTAGGAATTAAATAAGATCAACCCAAATGCACTGGAAGCAGCCCTAAATGGCTTTCATACATTTCATATATGCTGCCCAGGACGTGAACACCACACAGGCTGTGGTTTTAGTAATTGAAATGGCTGATAATGTGGCTCTGAGCTTCCCAAGTTGCTTTTTTTTTTTTTTTCATTGATGAAACACTGGCTTTGGTTTCTAATACAGAAGATTCTAAGTCAATGGCTTATTTCCATTAGTGTGTCCTGAGAGTTGTGCCTATATCAGATAATTCTTTGAATTAATTTTAAAAATTATTTTAGTGTTAAAGAAGCTTTGAAATTTTTCAAAATACAGATTGAGAACATTTAGAAATTGACATGAGACTATAAAGTTACAGAGACCAATGGACCAGGCAAGATGAATCTAGAGTTGCTACGACTTTACTGATATATGCTTTTTTAGTTTTAATTCATATATATGGTCCAGAAATAAAATCATTAGGTACTTTTATATCTCTTCTTATTCCACAATTGTATTTGCACTGGTTAGATTTGTTTCAGACTTGCTCTATAAAACCTCTAGCTTTGATCAGTACAAGCTCAGACCACCCCTGCTTCTATATTTTCTGCTAAACTCACCAGAGAAAAATTAAATATGGATGTGGACCAGAGATGCTCCACATTCTCAGTTTGGACCTGAGTACTCTGTGAATGTCTTTGTGTTCCAGAACCCTATGCCAAACACTGCAGAGGTTACTGAAAACCTGCATCATGCTGTTATCACTTATCACTCCTGGCTCTCCATCTCAAGGGATGGATGTGCTCCTATTGAGTCATGAACCATGAACACCCACTGAGAGCAAATCTCTTTATCTCTCTGTAGTTGCAGGTGAACTTTCCAGCAGAGCCCCCAAAGATGCAATGATTAGCATCTTTGATTTTAACTATACAAGCTCAATAACAGAGAGCAGAAGAAACGGATGATAAACAGTACATGCTAACAAATCTAGGATGTACGCTGTTCACATTTTCATGTCTCTGAAATCAGAATACATCTTACACCAGATCTTTTGATAATCACTTTTGGCCAGACGGTGGCCACAGCAGATTTTTCAAGTCACACTTGTGTAGGGACAAGGCTTTCTGTGTTTCACTAAAGAAACACATGAAGGACTGCAAGGAAGGAGCATCCATGCTTACTGCTGTCTCCAAGTCTGCTAGAGCTGTGTTCTGGTGTGACCAAGAAAACAGGACTTATAAAATGTGTCTCCACAGCTGGAAGACAGACACAGAAGCAGTTACAAATCTACTTTCTGAATATCTATAACCAAAAATTATAATAAACTTCCTCATGTAATGTCTCAAAGATTATGAAACTTACACTAGTATAACTCTTCCACCAAATGAGAACAATAAATATTTCCAAAAAAATATATTGTATATATGCGTGTGCCAATATTGACATGTTCACTGCATGTTCCTAGACCCACTAAATGTCCAAAGTGATGAAGAGTGTAAGCACTAGGCAGTGAGATGCCCGAGTACAAAGACTAAATATGCATTAGAGGAAGCTTTGCTGCACCTCAGGATATTACTATGCACTTGGTGCGCTCGGGGTCTATCTGCTCTTCCACAGCAGGTCACATGCACTCAAGTCAAATTACTGACAACCCAACAAATAAGAAGAACCCAATATTGGAAAGCTCTTATTTCCTGGCTTCCTGTACTATCCTTATTGCTATATTCCATGGGAAACTCACTAAACTGAAAAAAAAAAAAAAAACCCTGACATATCTCATCTTTGTCAAAGCCGTAAAAACATTACAGTCAATGTCTTGGAGTCACTTAAGCCCTCTGGCACCAAGCACTCAGCATGTAAGATTTCCATAAATGACAGTGGATTGCTGATGGGAGGAAGTGACAGATTAGTGAATTAAAAATTTACGGTGTGCTAGGTGAATATTCCTCACAACAATCAGCATTATTGGCTGCTCAGATTCTGTGTCTAAAGGAGGCACAGAACTTGAAGTTCCAGAAATCACAGTCCTGTCTAATAGATACAAACCCTATCATGTGGTAGTTTACAGAGCCTCAGTGAAAAGTCTTTGGAAATCTATTATGAATTAAATATTATCATAAAACTAATTATAACTAAATAGCACTTAGAAATAATTTAAACAGTTTAATAAAAACTTTAAAAATTTCATTTCAGTAAATGGTGTGCAAATATTCTTAATCTAGAATGTACAATGAGAAGAAATACTGAATACCTACAGAGGAATAAGGTAACTGACAGTGAAGTTAAACTCCCTTGCATTTCATTGATGTATTGTCTCTCCTTACATCAGAACCAACTGGTGGTTCAAATCTTCTGTACACACTGATCATTCATTATTTGTTAAGCCAGTTTCTGAAAGAGAGAAGTTGAAATCTCCAAGAATGTTTGCATTTCTTAAATTGAAATTTTTAATTCTATCAATTTTTGCTTCATTTATTTTTAAAGTTCTGTTATTAGCACATATATTGGGATTGCAGTATTTTTCTCCATGCAAAGATCTACTTTTACTTTGACAATAATTAATCAAATTAATCATGTGACATCTGCTTTTTATACTTATTGTTGATATTATATAATTCAACTTATTTTCAGAATAGCTGTTACTTTATATTTCAAATGGGACTCTTTACACAGCAAATAGTTGGGTCCTGTTTTTACCCAATATGAAAAATTTTACCCTTTAAATAGCATAAGTCTTGTCCATTTATATCTAATGTAATTACTAACCCTCAGACTTAATCTTCCACCTTTCTGCATTTCCTATCTGTTGATGATTTATTGTAGCAAGTAGATTATATTGTTACCTTTGAAGGAGTATTCACTTTCTATTTAACAACTAGTTGACCTGCAGGTGGAATGTTTTGGTTCTGTTAGGTTTGATCTTTTGTTTTCTTGGAGGGTTACTGTATTCTGTTTTTCTCTATAGACCTACAAGATCACTATGAGTCTAGGCAATGGTTCTCACTTCTAAAAGTGGTGTTAGTTGAATGTCCAACGTAAACTCTGACCTCTATCTGATCTCTCCCACTCAGAGACCCACACATTCCCACTAGTGTCAGGTTGAGACACTACTCCAAGAGTGATCTGGAACTAATGTGACACTCATCTCCCAGGCCTTTTTTTTTTCTCTCAAGAATGAAATCTAACACCACCTGTTGTCCAAAGTCTGAAAGCAGTTGCATGATGTATTTGACAAGTTTTATAACTCTTTATATCATGAGTGTACATATTCTGCAAGGTATACTTTTATGATCAGAAGCAGTCAGACACATGTTAAGAAGAACACTCACTATTGCAGTAGTATGTAGGAAGTACATCGCTAACATTTGTGAACACTTTGAGGAAAGGAGCAAACACTGAACAGGATAGATTATTAGATCCTTACATTGAACTGGTGGGAAGTTGGGGTGGAATTGGATTTAGGACACTTCATTGTCAATAAGAGTCATTATGCCAGGCACAGTGACACACTCCTATAATCCCCGTGGCTCAGGAGGCTGAGGCAGGAGGATCGGAAGTTCAAAGTCAGTCTCAGCAAAAGCAAGGCACTAAGCAACTCAGTGACTCCCGGTGTCTAAAGCAAATACAAACTAGGGCTGGGGATGTGGCTCAGTGGTTGAGTGCCCAGTAAATCAATCCCAGGTAAATGCCCCCCTCCACACACACACAATAAAAAGAGTCATTAGATTGGCAGCAGAAAAAGTTGGAAGAATCTTGAGCTGACAGGTTGGGATCAGCAGCTTGTGCCTCAGGAAACTCAATCAGGCTGAGCTTTAGCAGGTGACGTTGGTGGGATGAGGTCCACACAGACCAGTTGAGTGGTTGCTACCTGAGGTGGAAAGACCATAAACAAGGACAGGGAGACACTTGATGAATGAATGGGAATAAGCCACTTGATGAGGGTATACTCCTGGCTTAACATGGTACCAGAAATGTGTAAGTCAAAGAGCAATTGAGAGTTTTGACTTTCTTGATTTAGGTGGGGGAAGCACAATCACTAGAATTATGGAAATTGTAATTATGGAAATAGTTTCTGACTTCAAGAACCATTACATTCAGGGTACCATTTCAAGTGTGAAGGCTGATAGACTGTTGAAAGATTTAAAATACCAAAGTGGAAATGATGGGCAGGTGACCGAAAATATAAGCTGAGTTCCAGAAAGAAATTAAGAGAGAGAAAGGAAAAAAAAGGGAGTGGGGATCTCATCAAAATAGAAGAAAGATCAGTGGAGTAAATGAAGGGGATTGAGGGGGAGGATGCAGCGACAGGGAAAGGGAAGAAGAGTGGAATAAATCTTCACTGAAGTTTCCCATGTACATACATGAATGTGGCACAGTGAGTCCCAACACCAAGTACACCCACAGGACACTAACTAAAACCAACTATAAATAACTCATAGAAAGATCAGTAGAGTCAGAGGGAGGAAAGCAGGGGGAGGGAGGAAGTGCAGGGGACTGAATTAGAGCAAATTATACTCCACGCTTCTTCTTATGTCAAAATGCATCCTCATGTTTTATATGACTAAAAATAATCAATAAAAATTAATAAAAAGAATATTAGTGTATATGTAAGACATGAGTGAGTTACACAGGAAAGAAATAGGTCTTTAGACTAATAATGTATTGGAGGAAAAAAATCCAAATTGGAAACTATATTGATATTTGATGTTTCAATTATTCTTACTTTGTCAAAGAACACTAGAAAAATGTGCATATTTTAACATTTAATCTAATCTTTGTATTTTGCAAGTTGGCATATTAAGCCTTCAGAATGGCTTAGTTCTAATGATACAAAGTTATCCAAGTGATAACAAAATAAAATGAACTTAAAGCACACAAATCTCCATAGGACCAATATCACTAAAAGCAAAATTTAATTTAAAAATTTTGAGAAAAAAATTACAATGTAAGTTTTCAAAGAAAACCAGCAAGAGCTGAAAATGTAGCTGATTTTTGAAACTTGAGTATTCAGCTTAGTCATTAGATCAGAGAATTATTTAAGGAACCTTTATTTAAAAGCAGTGATAACATTTCTCATGAAATATGAAAAAGCAGGAAAATCATAAAAAGAAAAATCAATAAAGTTTATTAAGAAAAGCTCTTGGGCATTAGAATACAAATGTATAATGATTGCTTATTTTTGTTTTTTAATAAAAACAAAGAAAGCAGTTGCTAAAATGTTCCTGGGAATTCAAAGACTTTTCAAGAGAGTGGTTTTAAGCATAAAATGTGGTTAAAAGTAGTTAAAGGAATTGGACGAGCTTGAGCCCCTAACTCTGGAAACAGGACTAGAAAAAAGCAAGACAATTTACTATCTTGCCACCTGCATCCCATGATGTGGCTCAAAAGGCATTGTAAAGACGGTTTGCTTTGGAGATGAGAAAGTGAGGTGCTGAAGGTAAGTCAGTTTTGAAAAACCTGGCCTTGAGAAAGAAGCAGGACTGAACATAAAGTTGTAACTTCATGAATAACTGCCTTCTGGACCATTTGGACACTTAGTGCCCTTGTTTGATAAATGAAGCACTAAACCCTATGGACCCTACTGCCAGCTAGTGGCTTTATATCAGTATCAACCTCCTTGAATCTTATTTCCCTAAAGCCTCATTAAATCAAATTATTTTTAAGCAACATTAAAAAGACATAGACTAGGCGTGGTGGCACAAGTCTGGAATTTCAGCAGCTCAGGTGGCTGAGGCAGGGGGATCCCAAGATCAAAGCCAGACTCAGCAATTTAGCAAGCAACTTACTGAGACCCTGTCTCAAAATAAAAATTAAAAAAGGAACAAGGAAGTGGCAGAGTGGTTAAGTGTCCCTGGGTTCAATATCCATTATAAACACAAACAAACACCAACAAAAAACACAGACAGGAGTTTTACAGAAGCATATGTCATATCCAAATTCCTGGAAATTTATCTTCCTTAGGCCACGGAGAAAGGCACTCACCATGGGTACCAAAGATGAAAAGAGCTATTTCCTCCATCTTGAAAATGCAATTACTTCTTTTTGATTAAAAAAAAAAAAAAAACACATTAGAAAGAATTTCAGAGTTCTACTCTGAGATGTAAATATATATTTTTTCTTTTAAACTTTGTAGACACTTAAATAAATGTCTCTGAGTAAAGAGAAAGTTCTTCTAATTGATTTAATGAAGAAGAACAAATTAGAGCTCTCATTTTATTTCATTCTAAAATCCTAAACAGGACTACTAGACAATTACTTCCACAAAAAAGCCAACAGGAAACAAAACAGCCCAATCATTTCCAGTCTGCCCTCCCCAGAGAAGGACAGTACCAGAACACACCAACCTGATGGACTGCATGAAGTTTGGAGTTGAAGAGAGTGAAGAGGGGGAGGAAGGCACCTGATGGCTCCTTGCTATTTCTAAAATTTTCATTTTACAAATATGCCTGCAACCTGGGTCAGAGGGAAGATAAAACTGATAGAGGAACCACAAAGTCACTGCAGATGGTCCTTGATGCATCTGCATTTTTTGGAGGGTAAGTAGTCATGCCATTATAAAAACATGCATTCACGTAATTGATTGAAATAGAAAACTTTAACAGAAATTAAATTATCCTAATGTCCTATACTTGTCTATGGATTGATTTATAGTAGGAAGACAGCTACATTTTCCCATTAAAGAGTCCAACCATAAATTTAAACTGGCATTTTTATCTGCAAACTTTTAAATATCTATTGCTTGTCAATACGCACTGTAGACAACAGAACTCCACAACTATTTAAGGGGCCTAAGGAGTAGGACAGAGATAGTTTTCAAATAAAATATATTTACTCCTGGAAAATGGTTGTTTTCTTTACAACAATAACAAGAAAAAAACATTAAAATATGATGTACACTTAACATGAATTAAATTATATGTGCAAGAGGATTAAATGTTTGCAATTAACCCAATAAAATTTTTCCTTATCATTCTAAAATACTGCATTCTAGAACATCTTTTAGAAATGTAAGACCAACAAAATTAAATTTTAAACTTGTACAAAACCTTAAAACATGCATATTTAATTCAAAGTTTATTATAAAACAAAGATTATTGCTAATAAAAGTATCCAAGAAGGTATAATTTGACCTAGAAAAAGAAAATAATTATGACATAATTATAAAAAAGTAATTCAATAACATTTACAGATACTTTATTTTGCCATCATATTCATAGGTAGTAGTATGAAGTAACTGGAAATATTATGTTCCTAGATTATATCAGATTGCAGAATTCATTTTAATGATGATAGAAGTGATCTGATTAGCAATGTTCTAAAGGACATTTCTCAGTTATCTCTGATGGTAGAGACCATCTCAAGCCTAGATGCTGTGCCATCTTCAAATTCTATTAGTTGACAACATATCTCAAACCTATAGAGGAGTTCATTAAAAAGGTTTAGTCTTAGAATTCATTCAGATCTGAATGTTTCAGTTGAAGCTGCTAATTAAAATGCTATACCATAATAATATAAATCAGCTGGTAACAGTGGTATCTTAATTCAAAATGTCACGTATCTACCACATGCGTATGCACATACCATATTATTACCAAAACATCATTTTAAGACAATATCACTCCTCTGTCATACTGTGAGAACAACAGTGTTTTCAAGGCTGATGACATTAAATCATCCTTTAAAAATTAAAACAAATAATTTACTTTAAAAGTTATAATATAAACTCATAAAAGTACCAACATAATTTATCACAGAAAAACATTTGCTCTTTTCTTGTCTCAGATACCCTTTAGTCTGAGATCATTTTCAGCCAAATTATTAGCTTCAGTTCATTCAACTTATTATTCTTCCCATAGATACTTTATCAAGGAAAGATGGAGCTGACTCGGTCTTCTGTCCTCCACAAGAGGAACTGCTCCAACGGATTCGTGTAGGGAATGAAATACAAAGTCACTCTTCATAAGAGGATTAAGATGTGATTGAAGAATAACAACACATTAATTGCATTGTGAAATTATTGCTTTGAAGGAAGAATTCAAGTGAAAGGAATGTTCCTTGAGATGAGAAACTACTGGGTTATTTTTCCCCCATCAGGAGTACTCAACCACTGAGTCACATCCCCAGCCCAATTTTATATTTTATTTAGAGACAGAGTCTCACTGAGTTTCTTAGCGCCTCACTTTTGCTGTGGCTGGCTTTGAACTCTGGATCCTCCTGCCTCAGCCTCCCAAGCCATTAACATTATAAGCAGGTGCCACCACACCCAGCTTGTTTTTTTTTTTTTTTGTTTTGTTTTTTAACCTTTGCTGTCACTTGGGTTTTTTGCCTTCAAGATGTTGGTCCTCTTTGGATGTAAGCATGAAGAAGAACTGAAAATTTATTTCCCTGACCAGATTTCTGATACATAACTATAATCACATTTCAGGTTACCTGTAACTAGCCTGTGCATGTTGAATGTCTGTCCAGAGCTCACTAGGAAAATCAGAGGCTCAGGTATATGAAGGTGAGTCAGTGCGCTGCCTGGGAACCCTGGATGGGAATGTCAGCTCCACTACTTTGCAGCTGTGAGAAAGCAAGTAACTCTATCCAGCTATTACATTGCTGGAATAGAGGCAGTGATACCTATGTTAAAAAGCCATAGTGCCAGTTCATATAAATGGTTCTAGATGGCATCTAGCGCTAGCATATCACAGGTTACTTAATAAAATAGAGCCCCTGAGAGTTGTGTGTAATTCTTACTACATTCACACAAACACAATGTTACTCTCTCTTCAGGGATTTTACTAGAAGGTGAACTAGATGAGGTGACCCGAGGACTTTCTCTTTCAGGAGTTGTAATTTGGTTTTATAGTTTAATGCTATTGAGCGATATTCTATTCATGCATAATACTTCTCAGTAGTTTTAACATTTCAGAATGACAAGTTTACCTAATTTTTTATATGTTAAACAAATGATATCAATCCCTCATCTTAACATTGATGGGGAACAGAGGACAGAGTAAATGCATGTTTGGGGACCAGATGAGCAACAAGAGAAGGAACAGTTAAGCCACTCAGCCCTTCCTCTCCCCTGCTTGAATGCCTCTGCTTTGTCCTTCCAAGAGTAGCACATCTGATAGCCTCCTACATCACAAACACAGCTCTGTGTCTAAGGTGTGACAGCTGAAAGTGCCAAGGGACAACCAAGTGCGTGCTATTTGTTTCTTACACAATCACCAATCAGGAAAAAAAGTAAAAAATAATTGACCAAAGGCTGAGTTCTTCACCAGACTTCATGCCATCCTATTAGGTTATTTAATTTATATTGCTCATGCTGAGTGTGTACTATAAAAGGCTGGAGAAGAAAGGTAAGATTTAAGTTTCAAGTTTAAGGTTGAACAAGATAACAGCATGTATATAAACCTCAACCTCAGATACCATCACACCTTCTAAGTCCAACTGTGCAATTCATGGACTCCCAAAAGGCACCTGGAAAAAGAGGTCATTAGGGACCAAAATCTGACCCTCCCTTACTGGGCTTGCCTATGCACCCCGGTTTACAGCTGTATCTTCTTGCAAGAAGGAACATGATAAGTCAGCAGGCTTGTGTTAGTCCTGAGGAACAAACACCTTAAAAAAAGGACAAAGACTAAGAAAAGAACTCTTTTCATTCCAAAGATCAATGCACTCTTCAAAAAGGAAGTTTTAAAGAGTTTTCAGAGATGGGATTGTTTTAACAGCCAGACATTACCAAGTAAGAAAAGTTCTTCTCAAACCAAATTGGAGGAATATGTTTGGATAAAAATAAAAGTGCACTGTAATGCAATCACAGAATGGAACTAATTGTGCCCATCACTGGAATTGTTCTTTCTGTGTCTGTGTGGTAGAGACAGAGCTTGCTTCTTGGCCTGTTTCTGTCCTGTACAAAAGAAGGCAGCACTTGGGATTCCTAACTGCTCTTTTGTAATGTAAAGTGATCGAATTCTTCTACACTTTGAACTGAGAGAATCTGATTTCTTTGAAACTCTAAGTCCCCAAACTTGCCACAAAACAATGTAAATTTTTTTTCCAGTGTCTAGTTGATCACTTCAATATTCAAAGATTCTAAAACACGAAATCCAGACCCCCTATTTTGAAAGTATATCACTCTTGAATTTTCCAGAGAGTTGGGAACTTATACAATTTTTACATGGGACCCCCCTGATTTTTCTAAGCAGTAGAGAGGACAGGACTTCTGGTTGATTTCTGCTTCCTGCTCGTATTTCTGCTTATGCATATTTATATCTTGATCTACTTATAGATACAGCTTTTGCTATATGGATAAAATACATACATATATAAATGCCACAGTATTATGAATGCATGACTGTGGCTTTTGCTACGTTTTGAAAAGCTGCTTCAAATGTTAAGCAAACTTTTATTTGAAATTCCTGTAAATAATGATGTAGATGCTTTATTTTTTATGAATTAAAATTAATGTGGGTGCTGTTACTCTGTTTGGAAATTCAGTCTAATCTTTTTCTCATATTTTTGAATCTCATCTTAAGGCTGTGTTTTACTATTTAGGAAGTTCTGCAATCACCTCAAGCCAAAGGCATCATGGACCGAGGTTGGCATAAGCATCCTGATTCACTCACTTAATATTTGGAAAGTGACTGATTATTATGGTGAAAGTAAAATGGCGATTTAGACAGGTCTTCATTCCTTCCTTCAGATGGAAGAGAAAATTGTATACAAAACTGGAAAAAAATATGAAACAATGTCAGTTTGGGGAAGATCACTGAGAAGTTCCAGGCCACAGGAGTGGAGTGTCCAGGTGTGGGCCTACATGTCTTCTGAAACATAATTAGGGCAGAACAAGTTCAACATTTCAGGAAAATCAATTCAGTTTCAATTGTTTACTTGTCATTTAAACATGTCCACAGTTGACAATCCAGAACTATTCAAATGAATGAATCTAAGGAATCTAAGGAGATTAAAATTCCCTGAACTTAACAAAAGTTTTCTTTGCTCACATTTAAGTGAAAAGCTTGTGTCTTTGCTGACATGAACCCTGCCTTTTCAGATTACCTTTCTATTTTTTTTTTAACCTGTCTTCTTAAACACACTTGATCTTGCTACAGGTTCCACCTGTCTAGTAACTTGGATCTGCTAAAGGACTCTCTCCAATCCTGGCTCTTGAGGAAACAACACAAAACAGTCTTTCTCCATTCCCACCAGGGAAAGTTAATGAAGAGACAATAAATGCAATGAATATTATAAATACTAGTTTTTCACTTAAACCAATGATTTTTAAAACTACATACTCATTTTAATCCATTTGTCACAATGTCATTACCACTGGCCATGAAACATAGTACATGTAACAATTGTATGCATGATCCTTAAAAGCGAACTGGTTTACAACTGTCAGATTGGCTGAGCTTGCCAGCTACCTGTGAGTTTACTAATTACCTGTTAGAAAGCTACTGACCTATCCAGAAAGGGTTAATTTTTCTCAGCAGCATTCCTACGGTCAGCATTTGAAGCAATTATCACAATATACTAAGAAACAGACAAGCTGTCTTCATATGAGATGACTGGAACAGCATGCTGTCCGTCTGTGCAGGTAAGCGCCAGCTTGTTCTCCCCCAGGTACCTGGGAACAGCAACTGCACAGAGTCATGTAGCATGTGAATCATCTCCAGTTTCTACCTAGAAGATGTATGGACAAGAGTCTGTTTTAACGTCAGGAAATTTCACATTCTGTCACTAGACACTCAGATCTTTATGTGGAAGATGTTTCTATACCTGAAGCCCTGGGAACCTCTATTGGGCTTAGTATGATGTTTATTACAACACAACAGACAGCAGAAATGACAGGGACAGGCCCAGGTGTTGCAGACTGCCCTCGCAGATCAACATACAATACTCCACAGGTGATCAAACACTGCTTACTCAGAACCATTTGTAAATTATGCCAACTGCATCTAGGCCGATGCATCAAAATATGAGAGTGTGGACTTTGGATGGTGACTCTGTTTAAGATAAAAGGATTCTACCCAATGAACACCAGAAGGACATTTTTGTGCAAATTCGTTTCTTGGCTATACTTATAAGGATGTAACCCGATTGGAGTTATGGAAATCACACATTTTGCCATGTGTAGAAGGTACACAGCTGTGGACAGTTACTGTGCTGAGTATACTATGTTAGTCAGCTTTTATTGTCATTGTAAGAACATACTTGAGATAATCAACTCACAAACGTAAGAGGTTTATTTTGGCTCACAGATTTGAAGGTTTCAGCCCATGATTGGTTGCCCTTGTTGCTTTTGGACCTAGTGAGGCAGTACATTATTGGAGTAGCACACAGAAAAGCAAAACTGCTCAACTCATGGCCAAGAAACCAAAGAGGAGAAGAGGAAGGGGGTGGGACCTCACTATCCCCTTCCAGGGCACACCAACAATGACCTGAAGCTCTCTCAGTCCCACCTCTGCCAACTGAATCATAGGCTGGAGACCAAGTTTTTACCAGTAGGACTCTGGGGACATCCAAGATCTAGACTCTAGCAGACACTGAAATTACTGAACACCCACAATACGCCAGGAACTTGACAAGTTCAGGTATTTCAAGTGGTCCTTTCTTTTGGATAGAAACAAAATGACCAAGCAAGAAGCTGCATATGCTGGCATATAGCCTGCTGTCCACACAAGGGTACAAACAAAACCCTGTTGTGGAAGACCTCACAGACACAAGCGGCTAGGAATGTGAAGGGAAAGAAAGCTAGAAGAAATCAGAATTTACAAACACCATATGTGGAAAATGTAACAATTAATAAGGGTATTTATTAAAACTCCTGGAATAAAATACATAATCCTAAAACACAATATAAATTACATTTTCCATATCAGTTCTGTGCCAGTCAATGGTAACATCTCCTGTGTTTTCTGAAGTTTTGGTTTGCTAACTTATGTGCTTATGATTTATCTAACTAGTTTCTAAAATATCTTAACTTCACACAGAAATCCACAGACATAGATAGAAGACATTTAAATATGCTTTTAAAAACAGTGCATTAAATAGAAATTTCCATGTCGGAGTATAAACTCCAATGAAGTGATAAAAATTAGACGGAGAGTTTTAGTAGTCTAAGCATTGCACATGCTATTTTTCAAACAGCAGAAAATAAACATTCCAATTGCTCTTAATGTTTACTCTCAAGTCACATATTTAAACCTCAAATCAAAATACATGATAAAATCATCAATAGAATTCATTATAAAGATAATTATTTCTTTTCGTACATCCAAATTCATAATTTTATATAATTAACAGCACAACTTAAATTAGTGGCCCTGCAATTGTTACCTTTGCACATACGTGGTTCCCTCCAAATAATTAATAATCCTCATTTGTTTTCCATAAGTTTGCACTTTACAAAGTGCTCAGAAAGAAAATAAACTCATATCTTCTTAAACTTTTAATTTGAGGCAAATGTGCACTATACATAAGCTCCTAAATTCTCTCCTTCAAAATGTCACTTGGAATCACAAAGAGTAACTGTAATTCTCTGTGGAAACCCCATGGATAAACAACCTACAGTGCTCCCAGCAGCGTAACACTGTGTTTCCCTCACAATGATTGAGGAACAAATTCAGATGTCACAGTCCTGTGTCAGAGTTCTGCCATGAATCCACTCCCTCCTTGTAACAGGAGGGTTTGGAGGAAATCATGCCTAGCACCTAGCAGTTCTAAGATATCATGATGTTGTAAAAGTGCTAGGATTTCATGATTTCAGAGAAGAGAATAAAAAGGGTATGGAATAAAAAGATCCAACAATATGCCATTGATGCCAATTGACATGTAAGCAAAAGAGACAGCCACTGTTATGTTTTGAGAGGTTGTTTTAATAAGCCTTTCTTTAATGAGAAATAGCTCAAATATCTAATGAGAGAATAAAAAAATAAAATAAAATAAAAAATAAAAAAATAAAGATTTGCCTTAACAACAACAAAAAAGAATATTTTTTATTGTTGCTGATCTATGGCTTCTGATTCTTCCGTGATGAATATGTATTATCTATGTATTGAAAAAGCCATAAAATCATTATTTAAAAAAAAAAGATCCTGTGAGATTAGACAAATCAATTATTTTAAACTGGACTGGAATATTAGTTCCAGTCCAGTTTGGTTTTAAGTGCATATTTACATCCCCAAACTATTTCCTGTAATTTAATCAGGTATGGGAGTGATATGTCAGCCATCAAAGAGCCACAGCATGGTCCTTTCAAGTATGCTTCTTCCTACAATCTTCGTGCCCAGCATAATTCAGAGTCGGAGGAATCCATGAGTTTGAAGTTGCATGTAGGAATTATAGGAGCTCTTCCTCTAAATAAGAACAACACAAGGTGAACAAAGTCACAGAATAAGATGAAGCGGTGTCTTAACAATCGGATCTACAGCATCACACTGGCAATTAAGTTACTGCCAAAGGTGATCACTTATAAAACATTATATAAAATACAAGAAAGTGCAAGCTCTCAGCCTCTGCCTCTGTAGGTTAGAAACTGAGAGCCTCTAAACTCAAATGGCATTTATAACGCCCTATGAGAATCAGTGCTTAGGCAGGACCAGGAAGAACTCAGAATCACTTGTCTCCTCTGTGTCCTTTTTGTTTTGAATGGAGAGAGAAAAAAATGCTATGGTACGTCAATTAAAAGTCTGAAAAATAAGCATGATAATGTGAACTGAAGTGCCACAGTGAAAATAGAGATAGTAAACATTTGAGGGTTTGGTTGTATGCACAAAAGATTCAGCACACCTATGAGATCTTTTTTATTTTGAGCTACTGATAGCTACTCTAGTCTCTGCAATCCTCTCCTAAATATCCTACATTGAAGCCAAATGAATGATCAATGAATATAAAGTAAGCATCTCCAAACATAGTTTTTAAAAGGCTTTGAGGATGTGCCTTTATTTGTCTGATGTTCATATTTTTTGCCTGTTTCCCACTGACTTATGTTCAGCTCACCAAGTAGGAACCTGTCCCGTGGCGTGAGTGCCTGGGTAGCCCTTGAGCTTTAAGAGAGGAGACGTCATCCCAGAGCCTTGCTTGATGCAATGGAATAATTCTTAGACAGAAGCACATTTTTTTCTTTTCCTCCAGAAAGTTCCCTTCCAATTATAAATGTCAGATGGCTTTCAAGGCCAGAGTTATGTTTGCTATACTGATCAAGAAAACCAGGAGGAGTGACTAGCAACTTTTTATAGCTCACAGTTTGATTTTGTTAAGTAGGACATGTGAAAAGAGGGGCGGAATGAAGACTTGAGGAGAGCGACTAAAGGATGCCACACTGCACCAAGACACCGAGCAATGGCCATGCTAGGCTTATTGTAAATACTGAGCTAAAGCACACAGCAGGCTGCAGAAAGGGATGACACCGTGGGGCCTAAGAAATGTGCTGTAGTACTTCTGACTTGGTTACACACCCACCAGTCGCTCCTATAATCACTGTGAGCTTGGTCAGTCTCTCTATAAGTCATCCCACCTGTACTTGTCAGAGTTTTTATATACAGAAGCTCCTATTTTAACTGCTTTAAAACAGGAAGGTTTTCTCCATTTCTGAAACCCCTTGAACTTCCAACAGTCAAACAAGTCAAACAAGAAGGAACAGAGAGAAAGTGACCCACAGCCTCTTCTCTTTGCTAAATATGAGGACCAACTCTTCATCTTTATGGAATCACCATCAAACTTATGTTTCATAACTAATTACCTTCCTCTTTTTCATAACTGAGCTTAACAAAATTTCCATTTCGTACTCTGAAACACTGTAGTATGATCAATAAATGGATTATTAGTTAAATGGACTATTATTTCTTACAAATAACTTACTACCCAAACCAGATGATAGTATGCAGAAATATAAACACTAGGCTGACCCCAAGGCATTTTTATTTATCCAGACCCAGCACTGCAAATCCAAATGAGGGATGCAGATGCAGGACAGGAGTGAAGCTGCCGTGCAGAAGAGCTGGGGGAGTCATGGAGAGGACGGTGAACCGTATTCAGCCAAGTCTGGCCCCTTGTTTAAAAAGACGACAGCAAAAGGCACAAGATGCCACCTTCGTGCCAATTCCAGGGGCAGTTTGTAGCCTCACCTCTCATAAATTTCCTATAAAACTATACGATCATTTGAGCTTTCTGGTTACTGGAGTGTCAGGTAACATTTGATTGTATGTGAACTAAAATCATAATGGTCTACTAGTTCCTACAACATAGATTTAGGGTTTTATATGTCAAAATAATTCAATTAAAGCACACTCTTCTAACTATAGTTAATTTGCCAAAGAAGACTATTTTGTTCTTAACCTTTTCCCTTTAATATATAAAGTCTAAACATGACATGTATATGCTAATCTAAGTTGATTTCCATTAATAAGTAATAAAATCATTATAATGATAATACCAATCCTATTGTCATGAGTTGCAATCCAATGAACAGTCACATTATTATTCAAGCTCCAAGAAACTTTCAAATAGTACCTCCTGTCATTCCTTCACATAAAGCCTATTTGGAGAGCTACAGTCCTGGGTTAAAGATGAGGAGATGAGAATAAGAAGTTATCATTAATCCACATATTCTGTGTAAAGAAGTTCTCCTGGCATTCAACTCCAGTATAGAATAGGTTTGAAGAGTAAAAAAAAAAAAAAAAAATGTTTCTATGGCACAAAAGATGAAGTGCAGAGGGCGAGAGCATGGGTTCCTCCACTAGACAGAGCCAGAAGCTCTGCCGACACAGACCACTTCTTTTGCTATCAGCAGCAGCTTCTGTTCACTCCCAGTGATCTCTTGTGGCAGGTTAGGAGAGTAATGTTGTGCAGAAGTGAGCCACTAGAAGGCAGGGACGGAGCACTGTTAAGTTATGTGGTGCTCACGGTGGTGCAGTTTTGAAGGACAGCAATACTTGATGTTTATATTTGCCACAGTCATAAGGCTCTCTCAGAAGTATGTGCCAGCTCCAAAACAAGGTTCTCATGGTCACTGTTTCTGGCTCCTAATCAAGATACAGCTGTCACTAATGAACAGAATGGAGAAATGCAATGACTTCCTACATGTTAGCACATTGATCTATTTAAAAAAGTACTTGATCATTGGAGGTATGCATATATAATATGTATATACATACAGAACATGTGTATTATACATATGTATAAATACACATTATAGCTATATATTACAGAGTATAATACAGACATATCCTGTATATTGTAAATGATATATAATTTTATATAAGGTGTCAAATATTATATACAGTACATTTAAATGCATATTATATATATTTATATATTTGAATTTTCGACTATACAGATAAATGGAGAATGTATTTGAGATGGTAAGAAAATGGAATCTTTCATTCCTCATTCCTTCCAGAATGATGTTGGCCAGGACTCTATCACATGCTCTTTCAGTCCAGGTTGCCATCAGAAAGTCTTTCCTCTCTCCCCACTGGTACTGACAGTCATTTTGTGCAGTTCTCTGTCTGTTTTTGTGTGGGCTTCTCCCCCAGCCTCCTAACTGGCTTCCCAAGTCCACACTGATTCCCCCTACTCCACTCTTCATGCCATTGCCAGAGACCTGCCTACAACACAAGTCTATCCACAACCTCACTTCCACCGTGGATTCTTCAACTACTGACCCCTGAGCCCAACTTCCTTGCAAGGATTATGGGGACACCATCATTGGAACACAGGGCATTGACAATGAAGTTACTACTGATGGTGTCTATTTATACTTGCCTTCTGCACAGGTATAAATTCCTGATGCTCCCAAGACACAGCCCCCAACACTAATCAGAGGAAGCTCCAAATGAATCACATTCTTTTCCTGTCTAGGTTCTAGCATGTGGTTTGAGCTTGTGGGCTGCAGCAGTGACTGCTGACAGGATTCAAAATCTATTTCTACCACTCCCAGGCTGAGTCCAGGGCAAGAATCTATCATGAAGATCTTACCATGAAGTTGTAGATTCTGCCCACCTCATCTGTGTACCCATAGGACACTTCTCAACTCTGTTATGGCAGCCATCCCAACTCCCCATCTGAAGTCCTGGAAAACAAGGTTTTCCACCAGGACTACATGGGTTGCTCAACATGCAGCAATAGTCCAATAAAAAAATGAATGGATAAGTGTGGAAGAAACAAGTGAAAAATAAACTATGCACATCGTGAAGATCAGTGAAAAGTATGGATGCCCCAGTGAGCTGAGAATCATCCACAAGGGACTGGAATTAGAGATGGTGAAGAAGCACATGCCTTCCGTGGACATCATATTCTAATTTTCAGCAATGTCAGCAAGAAGGTTCAGCAATTCTAGGCTACTTTGCTAAAATGATTTCACTTTATAATTTTCAAAATTTCTGCACATGTTATCTAAATCTGTTTCAAAAATAAACTTTGTGCTTTTCTGATTTAAGTATCTTCATTTCCCAAATAAGGAAATTGAAGACCAAAATATCAAGTGACTAATGGAAAACAGTCCTATAATTCAGGAATCTGCTTCCTGTGAGCAGAGCACTGGTGCTTATTTGGAATAGTGTGGCTTCGTACAGCACAGAGAGTATTCCCGCCAAGACAGCTGATGCACAGGAAGTAAAGGGAGGCAGGAAAACTAACAGCAGACATAATGAAGCAGGGCCTTGGGCCTGAGGGGAAAGAACACAAGCAGAGAATAATTCCATTCTGCATTCACTGAGCATAGATAGAGCCACCCTTTTGATGAATGAGAAAGAAAGAACTACAAAAAAAAAAAAAAAAAAAAAGGGGG
>NW_026000068.1:9236892-9309545 GCF_001458135.2 Marmota marmota marmota
TTTTTTTTTTTTTTTTTTTTTTTTTTTTGAGAAACTGAGACTAGGTTTTTTAATCTGCAAAGTGGGGGAGACAATGTCCATTTTAGTGATATGTTTCAGGATGGAGAGTGTGGTAGAATATTAAAAATGGTGAAGTGGTTTACGGAAGCCAGACAATTAAAGTCTCTCTTCTCTCCATATAGATTAAATTTCAAGTAACACAATCTATCTGTGTGTGTGTATACATACATATGCATATATAAGTAAATAAATATACATATGACATATACTGAAGTTAACCAATACTTTATATTATAAATAATTTATTAAAACATTTATCTCCCATTAAAATTGCTAATCACCACTTAAAAACAGAACTACACTTCATACACATGCATATCTTAATGTCACTTTTCAGTAAATAAATCAACTTGTGAATGCCACTGTAGAGAATATTAGGACATGCATTTTTTTCATATAAACAAGGCCAGAGCTTCATGCAGCTCATAATCACTGTTTTGCAGAAATATTGCAGGAGGTGTGTTATTCAGCAACACTCCCTCCATATTATATTACAGTGATATTGTGACATTTGACAAGAAGCAAGGTAAATCTCTCATCATAAAGCCAAAAGGGATTAGTTACATCAGATTACCTTGAAAGCTGAAATAATGAAACTGACTTCCTCTTGCTTAATATGAAGATCTTGATCCTATCATCTTTTTTCATTAGTGACATTATGACACACTGCAAGCTATTTTGTCATAGCAGCATTACAACCCATGACCTTGCATCTAGGATAGTGATTGAACAATGTCAATGAATCACCCTTCTTCTTCCTTCCAAAACAAAATTGCAAAAATGAGGGAGACAATGTCTCTTAGCAGCAAACACCAGGGGAAAACTGTCTTGTTCTTTTAAAAAATATAATATAGGTACAAATTTAAAAAATATTATCATTACAAGTTTGAAGACTCACATTGCTACAATTGTAAAATGACTTAAATGAAAGTGACAAAATTAAAGAAAACTGCACTTTGATGGGTCAATGAAATCAACTATGAGTAGCTTGGAAGAGAATGGAATCAATATATGGAACTACTGATACAGGAATTCAAAATCATGTAACAAGTGACAGATATTTAAGTAGCAACACATCAGCTCAAATGTACAACTAAATAACAACAACAAAAAATCTATCAGACAATGTTACAAACTAACAAGAAAGCATGTTTATGAAGCTGTGTGGTCCCGGAATGCCCCTTCATTTTATGGTAACATAGAGAAGCAAACAAACTGAAAAGCACACGTCTTCCCAAGCAAGAAGGGACTCTGACTTCAGGAATCTGTGCTGTCAGCAATATCCCCTTTCTAAGCTTGATAGCTAATAATTGGTATATAAAACATTGCTGCATGGGATTAATAGGAAATTAATAACTCCATGTGGATGAATTTTCATATATTAACCTGAAAATATGTTGACAAAGAAAAGTAAAGGGTTTTTGTTGTTGTTGTTGTTGTTATTGTTGTTGTTGTTCTTGTTTAAGATTCAGGAATAATTTAGCAGTATTTTTTTAATATCTTTATTATTTATTTATTTATGTGGTGCTGAGGATCAAACCCAGTGCCCCACACATGCAAAGCAAGTGCTGTACCACTTCCCACAATCCCAGCCCTAAAGTTTTACTTGGATGGAACTACCAGTTGACCTAGTTATGCCACTCCTAGGTTTATACCCAAAGTACTTAAAATCAGCATACTACAGTGATGCAGCTACCTTTATAATTCCACATCATCTACATTCCGATGAATAAGAAGTTATATTCCATTTATATTGATGTGTCAAAAAGCATTCAACTGTCATGAATAACTACTTAGATTAAATAAAAATATATTTTAAAAAGTAAAGTTTTAGTTAACAAAATATAATGGTTTTGACTATGGCAACCACAGCAACGTTCTGATTTTTTAAAATCCATCAGACAGTGATTATCCTTAAGACAAAGACAAAGGAAAATGATATGCTTATCAAAAAGATCATACAAAGTGGCACTGAACGTGAATTTTGAAAATTATAGTTTTCCCAAATATACTAGTATTCAACAAAAAAATCAGTATTTTAAGAATGACTCTTTTCCTAAAAATACCAATTTCAGATACAAATTTCATTGTTTTAAAGAAAATCTTAAGATATGTAATAGAGAAAAGTAACTGGGTCTGGTCGTGCACACCTGTAATCCCAGTGGCTCAGGAGGCTGAGCCAGGAGGATCATGACTTTGAAGCATGCCCTAAGCAAATTAAGGAGACCTTGCCTCAAAATAAAAAAATAAATAAATAAAATAAAAAATAAAAAGGGCTGGGGATGTGGCTCAGTGGTTAAGTGCCTCTGTGTTCAATCCCCAGTAATAATAATAATTTTAAAAAGGTAAGAAATGTTTTGGTTCTCAATTATCTAACATTTTAAAGTGTGCTTTGTACCTTTTCCACATTCTATGCTATCATTTTCATTTAATTGACCCTAAAATAAAAAGTTTATATAGTCAATAATCAAAAAGCTATGCTGTTAAAATTTAATAAATAAAATTTTTCAATATCTGAAAAACATCACAAATATATTTTTCTGCATGTCAATGTAGTCACTAAAACAACGTGTTGTAGCAGAAAGATATTTGATAATCTAAAAGCACATTTGAAATATATTTGTAAGTTTTCATCTTTGTTGATTATGAGCAATGTAACTATTAGAGATTTTTATTTTCTTTCTTTTACCTTGTTTCAAAAGTTTTCAGTTAACAAAAATTTTTGTTATTCTTAAAATGAAGGAATTAGATTTCTAAGCCATCATAAAAATAATAAAACTCAAACTGGAAAAATATTGGCAAGTGTAGTGTAATCAAAGAAAACTAGCCAGAGGCACAGTGAGATTGGCTGCCATATACATCCGGCTTTGCTGGAATTTCATTGATTAGAATTTGTGTTACTGGACAGACAACAAGAGGAATGCAGGGGAGAGGCCTGGGGAGAATCCTGGAGGTGAGGAAGGGCTCAAGACAAGGCAGGGGTGGCTCAGATGATAAATACCACTAGGTGGAACTCAAAAAACCATATTGACACTTGAAATACATTTTAAAAAGTTTAGCTGTGACACATGATAAAAATCCCTGCTTGTCCCTCTAAAACATTTTGAAGAGAAGAAGAAAAATCTCCATCCCTCTTCAAAGTTTACACCAAAAGTGCCTTGGTTGTCCATTTTTGTATATTGGTGTAAGTAAATGTATAGTCCCCAAACCAAGAACATTTACAGAGTTACTCCAATGTCCAAAGAAGAATATGATAATGAATCCATAAGATTAAAAATAAATAATACTTGTACAATGTGGTATTCACTTAAATTATTAAGTCTAATGAACTGTTATCGTGTAGCACTTACTACATGAAATATAAACACTTAGGAGTCATCTTGATTTCTCTGTGATTTTCTTTTCAGCATATACTTTCAGGTAATTAAAAACAGATGATGACATCATAGTACCACATTTAATAGCCCAGCACTGTGAGATGAATGATTATGCCTCCTCAAAATTCATGTGTTGAAATCCTAACCCCCAGCACAATGGGTGTAAGAGGTGAAGTCTTGGGAGGCAATTAGGTTATATGGATTAGTACCCCCATGGCAGGGATCCAAGAGAGTTTATTTGCCACTTCCTTCCAATATGGACAGAAGAAAACATTCACTATCTAGAAACCAGAAAATGGACACTCATGGACACTGAATCTGCCTTGATCTTAAATATTCCAGTCTTCAGAAAAATGAGTCTCTGTTGCATCCAGCTGATGGTATCTTGTTCTAAAAGCCCAAATAGACCAACACACTGACTTTGTATTCAAGTGAACTTAAATTTGAAGTGAAGTTTCATAAAATTATGCATTTCATTTTGAACAAATTATTTACTTCAATCACAGTTTCCTTTCCTTTAAGATAGTATTAAAATAACTACATCATAGGGGCTGGGGCCATAGCTCAGTGGTAGAGTGCTTGTATTGCATGTGTGAGGCACTGAGTTCAATCCTCAGCACCACATAAAAATAAATAAATAAAGATATTGTGTCCATCTACAACTAAAAAAAAAATTACTACTTCATAGGATTGTTGAAAGGACTGAACAATACACATAAAGTACTTCACTTTGGCCCTTAGAAATCAATGCATCTTAACAGTACTAGATACTCAGGGAAGAAAAAGTCAGTTGTTTCTTTGATCGCTGATCAATGTCTACCACACAGAAACCCTCCCTAAATAACTGATATATGCAAACCTTGTTATTATCAATAATTTTAACAAGTTTCCATAAACTTCCATAGCACCCTATACATAGTACAGTTGATTCTTGTTATTTACAGTAGTTTTGTTTGACAGTGAGAAAGCTGAGTTAGTGAATGTTGAACCACTGCTCCTCAAGAAACAAATGGTCAGATCCCTGCAAGCCCCTGGTCACGACATTTCATCAACTTCTGAACGTATGACCTTGTTTTGTATAAGAGCATTTCACTTAAACTGCATTGTTGATTCACTACCATTGATTCACAGCCAGTATTTCCATAATTTCACCCCCCGACACAAATTTTATTTAATATGAAAATGGCTGTCCATTTTCCTATACTGGTATAAGTAAATGTATAGTCCCCAAACCAAGAACATTTACAAAGTTACTCCAATGTCCAAAGAAGAATATGATCATGAATCCATAACAGTAAAAAATAAATAATACTTGTATAATGTGGTATTCACTTAAATTATTAAGTCTAATGAACTGTTACCGTGTAGCACCATCTACCTAAGGACCACCACAGCTTTCTAGCATTTCAAACACTAGACAGCATGTTAGCATAGAACTTGAGGGCCATTTAAAAAAAATAAAATCATAGCAGAAAAAAAGCATTTTTTAAAAATGATATATCCTGTGAAAAGGACTTTTGTTTATAGCAAGAGCTGAAAGGAAAGCAGAATATCACCTTCCTGGCTCTCACTGTCCATATGCTTCTCCATGTGAGGGGCAGGACCAGGGCATCTTGAGCTCTGAGAAAGGAGTGACCAAGTAGGCAAGCTCAAAATGTGCATTCTTAAACAATGAGGATCGGTTGAGCTTCTAACAAGGAATTACAATATTCCTGTAGGAAAGATGTCTTCCAAGTCAATCGGTCTCTCCTCTCCTCCTTCCTCTTTATCATAAGCACAAATTTTCAAGCAGTAAATATCTAACCAGTGCTTGCTGAGAAGGAAAACCAATGTATGGTTCAAAGAATAAATAACAATTGGACTGAGAATCCCACTATTTTGTCATCTTAAATATATGCATATGTATTCATCCAAAGAGGTATGGATTTCACTGAATGTTACTGGACTACAGAACAGTTATAAGAAACTGAAATATGTTAGATTAGGTGGAGTAAACAGAAAGGAGATAAAAAACTATTAACTTTAATCAAGGGCTACAGTAGTCTATTGAGAAGTATGTCATATAGGTTTTCCTTTCTGTGATTCAGTTACTCCTGGTCAACCACAATAAGAAAACATTACATGAAAATTCAAGAAATGAGCAATTCGGAATTTTAAATTGCATGTCTTTCTGAGTGTTGTGGTAAAATCCCATACCTTCCTGTTTCATCTTGCCCAGTAAATGAATCATCCCTTTATCCAGTGTATCCACATTGTATATGCTACCTACCAATGAGTCTCTTAGCCCTCTCAGTTATCAGATTGTCTACCACAGTATCATAGTGCTTTTGTTCAAGTAAAAAACACTTAATTTACTTAGCAAATGCCCCAAAGCAGAAGAATAGTAAAGTAATACAGGTACCACAGCATAAAACATGGAAGGAGAGATTGATTCTGATATTATGTGGCAATGCTATAGGTTATATAGGAGAAAAACAATTAATATACTATTTGGTACGAATCACATTTTTAAGCATCCACTGAGTGTCTTGGAATATGTTCCCTATGGAAAAGAGGGGACTACTGCAATCTTACAAAGGCCAGATAAAGAAGAGATAGCTTGGAAAGAGGAATCCCACAATAGAAGAAAATGGTTTAAATGGTTTATGTAGTATTATTAATAAGGCAAATTCTAGCATATCAAGTCACATGACTTATTGTTCAAAATGAGTATCTAGCAACATGCATATTCTGTTCAATCTATTGTTTTGTGGAAGCAATGTAAAGAGCCTTTTTGTCTTGACAGCTCTGTGGGCTGGGTACTGGGTTATTACTTCTGATAGCACGGAAACTCAAGAGCTGAATTGTTCTCTGTGGAATCATTAAAAAGTAGGGACAGAATGTCCAACCACTTCCCTTTTCTTCCGTTATAATGAAATGGATAAATTACAAGCTATTCAGAGATGTTTTCCAACTTATGTATTATAACAATGCTTTTTGATCTCTCAAAATAAATGCAATATTTTTATTCTGTACCAACAGTACAACCATGTTTACTTCACTAATGATGAAGACTATGCAAACTTCCTGTTCCTTAGCTTTGGCATGAGTATGATGTTCAACATTATTAAGTAGTCCCATTGTTTTAAAATGAATGCAGGCATATTTGAGACTGTTAAGCAATTGTCCCTATCCCTTAATCTGATCCATTTATCCTTCATTATAAACATCTGTAATACTAGTTATATATAAAATATTAAGTGTGGGACCATAACACATATTAAGTCTTGTACTGTTCTTAATCACTTACTATATAATGATCACTGTCATTAAATGAACCTCAAAAACAGTTCCCATTACCTGTGATGGCTAAATTAGTTAAACTATTATTTAAATTATTATTAAATAAATTATTTAATTATTTAAATTTTCCACATTTGTTATGCATGTTTTCATACTTTCTATGAATATCTATAATTTGTTTTAAATTATTTGGCAATGATATTGAGGTATTGCTTATGTTTTGGTTTAAGCCTGGGGTCAGCACACTTTCTGTAAAGGGACAGATATTACTTTGGGGATCTGTGGGTATTGAGATCTTATCTGTTAAACTCAGCACTACCATGCTAGCACCAGAGCAATGACAGTCAGCATACAAATAAAAGTGTTCTGTTCCAACACAACTTTTTAGAAGAGACACTGAAGTCTGAATTCCACATAATGTTCATATGTCCCAGAATATTATTATTGTTTTGAATTTTTCCAAATATTAAGAAGTGTGAAAATCATTCTAAGCTCACAGGTCACAGAAAAACAGTCAGCACACTGGATCTGGCCCCTACAAATAGTTTGTAGATCCCTAGTTTCAGATGCCCGAAGGTCATTGCCCTAATAAGGATCTCTTGCTTCATGAATGGGCCACTCCCTCCCCAATCCAAGGCCCTTCTTCCAAGAAGGGATTACCACTGGGACTTCAGCTGTATTTTAATCTGATCAGCAGCAGCTAATTTTTAAAAACTGCATTAGAGTGAGTTCTCCTGAGTGAAATTATTGGCTTGTTAGCGTAACAGAAGTTAGAGATGAGCTCTCAATATTGAAATTAGTGGTATTCAGTGTCACCTTTTAAGCCTTTTCTCTGTGTTTGGGTACAGCATCTACAAATGCTCAGGGAGGTTCAACACTTTGGCATCTGGACAGTAATTACATATCAATAAGTATTAATAACTAATGTTTAACAACTAGTATGGTGAAATGAGTGAATAAAACTGAAGATAAGCCTTGTCCAAGAGGGTTTTACCTGATCCTTGACTGCAATCCACCTGTTTGAAGGTAATGGTCAGTCTTATGAATATCTCCAGGTGTGGTGCCATTTGATCTCAAAATTGCATTCACTTCTGCCAGTTTTTGGAAAGTGTATAAGCCTCCCCTAATTACAGCTATTTGCAATTGCCAAACATTGCCTTAAAAAATGT
Source organism: Marmota marmota marmota (assembly GCF_001458135.2). NCBI lineage: Eukaryota > Metazoa > Chordata > Mammalia > Rodentia > Sciuridae > Marmota > Marmota marmota. The sequence continues at coordinate 9,244,781 of NW_026000068.1, forward strand.
TGAGCCTCCATGATACAATTTAATTTAACTTGCAAAAATTTGATCTGAATTCAAATTTCATTAATAAAATATCTGAGAAACTTCTCTGGTGTGCCAGGAATAGCTGCAGGGAAAGTGTGGGAATAAAGGCAGATATGGTCCCCAACCTGACATTGCTATTGCAGGAAAGAGAATGAAAGATAAGCGATTAAAAATGTATGAAACATTCTTTTGTGTTTTATAAGTTAAGATCAATGTACTATACCCATCACTAACATTCTGTGCCAGGCATGGTCTAAACACAGGGCACAAAACAACCCATTCAAAACCCATACCTCCTTGCGGGGTGCAGTGATACACACCTGTAATGCCAACAGTTTGAGAGGTTGAAGAAGGAGGATCATGAGTTCAAAGCCAGACTCAGCAATTTAGCAAGGCCCTAAGCTACTCAGCAAGTCCCTATCTCGAATAACACAAAAATACAAAAATGGGCTGGGAATGCAGCTCAGTGGTTAAATGGCCCCTGTGTTCAACTCCAGGTTCCAAAGAAAATCCTGTAACTAATGAGGCAGGCACTTTTATTATACCCACTTCTCAGATAAGGAAATTAAGGGTCTAAGGAGTTAAGAAATCTCTTGATATGAATAACCCTCAGGAAGTGGCTTTGACTTTTTGACCAGGGAGGATGAGGCCAGAGTCTGTGCCCTTAACACTCCACACTTGGAGGAGTGGCTCTGGGGTGAGTGGTAGGGGTTTCTCAACAGGTGGGCAGGGAAGGGCTTCCCCAGCAGGGCTGTCACACTGAAGCCTGAGGGTGGGGAGGCACCAACCATGTGAAGCAGCAGGCCTTCCAAGCAGACCTTGTCTGAGGTCTATGGGAAGTCACAGGTGTGAAGGGAGAGGCAGGCATGAGTGTGGGACAATTCCGGAAACTGGGCCCACTGTCCTGATCCCTAAATACTTCCTCTTAAAAAGTAATTTACCTTCTTATCTTGGAAAGTTTTCATTTCCTCTTGATTTTAGCTATAGGGGAGAAAAGAAAAGAAAGTTGGGGGTGATCACATGGAAAACAAAGAAAGATCAGTAGAACAGAGGAAGGGGGATGGGGGAGGAGAGGAGGGAGAGGGGAAGGGCTGGAAAGGGATATTGGCCAAACTATACTGTTACATTGTGTTCATGTGTGAATATGGGACCACAAATGCATCATTATGTACAACTATAATGCACCAATAAGAAAGTGGTGAAAATAAATAAATAAAAGAAGGTAAACACCCGAGATAAATAACTTAAAAAAGAAAAGCCATTTGCCTGCAGCTCTGCCTGGTTTAAGTCAAGAGAACACGTTACCTTCCTTGGCAAAGTCTGTTATCTGCAAGAGAAACACAGTTCCCAAATGCATAGGAACACAGTTATCCTAAAGAGGGGAGTTTTGTGACCCTCATACAGACAAGTTCCATAATTCAGGAAGAAAAAGATAATTTCCACTAAACAACAACAACAATCTGTAAGAACATGTTCCAATTAGTATTGGTCAGCATGGGCCAAAGTGGACTTGGAGTTGCCATGTCACGTGTAGCGGGGACTTGGAGGTCAGATGCAACCCCGCTGTCAATCAAAGTCAAGAGGGGGACCTAGAAGGGACTCTCTGGAAACCTCTCTGGGACCCCCAGTGAAACTGGGAGGGAAAGAGGGCATGCTATCCTTCTCCTTTCTAAGAGGATGCACTCTCTCCTTGGAGAGTGTCCCCTTTTCCCTTTTCTTATCCTTTGTAATAGAATTTGCTCTCCTCTTACTAAGTCTCCTGTCTTGCCTGGAATTCTGTGGATCCTAAGAACACAGAATCCAGGGCCAGACTTGGAGGCTGCCTCTCTCAGGCTTGCTGGCAGTTCTCATCTGCAACAGTTAGCAGGTCGCTCTTTTGTTCTAAAGCAATGGAAAGCCACTACAGCTTTTAGAGGAGTAGAGTTAGAGATCAGATTTCATTTTAAAAATCACTGTGGTTGCTGTGCAGAGATGGGATAATGAGGGCCGAGGAAGAAGAGTGTAACAGGGAAACTAACCAAGGGCTGTTGAAGATCAGGAACAATCATGGCTCAGACAAGAGCAAATGGCATAGAGAAAAGGAAGCCTGCCATTGCCCACTTAGGAAGCAGTTCTGAGGCTCCCAGATAACACTGGCCAACCCACCCCTCTACACTCCTTGAAGCTGAGGATAAATAACCTTGCGCCCTGCACTAAAGCAGTATGGCCTGTTAAAGTAAATTCACTTCTCTTCTGTCTTGAGCTCACACCTTCCTGTCCTAGAAGTGCTGAAATGATTTAGGAACCAAATACTAACATTAATGAAAAATTTCAACAGAGATACATATAATTTCAATTAAAATACTACTAAAGCAATGGAGCCAGTCTCACCACAAAGTTCAAAGAATTTTTGAATAAAACTCATTTTGCAGATTATTTTTAGAAACCTGTCTTATAAGAATTTATAATTCTTATTTATATAATTTGATTATTTGTTCTCAATGATAAATATTAGCATTTTCCAACAATAATTAATATTAATAAGCATATTTTCTGTCTTTCATTTATTGCTTTATTATTATGCTATGATATTATTAAGAGGGATTAAACATATCAAAATTTATGTTTTGATTAACCATATATAACACATACACACATGTCCATATATATGCAAAAATATCTGATTATACTTTTAGAAAGACAATAACTTTTAAACACAATTACCATGAAGTATGCAAATTTTGTTCAGAGAGGAGCCACTGAATAGATTTGTTCACCTGCAACCGTAAGATTGAGGGTTGGTAAAGTAAGGTCAGGTTTACATTTTGGAAATGTCCCTGGGTCAGGCAGAGATGGACAAGCTGGGACAAGTCCAAGGAGAGGCTCAGAGTCCTCTGGGGAAGGAATTGAAGAGCTGAGCTTCACAAAGGCATGCAGGAGTCAGGGGTAGGTATGAGGGGCAGCAAATCCTGAACAGGTGAGAAAAGAATCAGGCTGCGCAACTGATACTGTGACAAGGAACAAAGGCATGGGCGTGTCCAGGTCAGGGAGTCCAGAGGCCTGAGCCATAGAACAGAAAAGGCTAAATGACCTATGAGAGGACGAGATGAATTTTAGTAAATTTCAAGCCTCTAACTGCAAATGAGCAGAATAACATTCATCAGGAGACTAGTGGGAGGGACCAGGATGAAAGGAATATGTGGAAGACAGAAAGAGAAAGAAAAGTCCACCAACACTCTGTCCTGCTTCTCCCCACTCATTACCACCTATTTTAATCCTTGCCACATGGACCTATGGGAGGTCCACAAGCTTCCTTCAAAATGAAAACATGTGTGCAAGCATTGTAACTTTAGTTAACTCTTCATGAAGTTAGAAGTCCTAAAGGTGAGGCTGAGTGAGTACAATGCAGAATGTAAGTTCCACCCAAGCCCTGGAGGCAGCCTCCCACTTTGGCCCAGCCTCATTCCTTTACAGCAGAGGAAGTCTGATGCTGTGCTGAACCCCTTTCACTGCCTTGGAGGCTTCATCCAAACTGCATATGTGTCGGGTTTCTCAATGGTTTGTGCATAACATTATATCAATATCTACTAAAAATTAATATGTGTGATATGTAAAATGTGGGGTTGTTCCCCCTTTTTTCCACAGATTTATTGGTGCATTATAGTTGTACATATGGTGGGATTTGTTGTTACATATTTTGTTCATGCACAAAAAAATAATGTACTTTGGCTAATATTTCTCCCCAGCACTTCCCCTTTCCCTCCTCTCCTCCCATCCCCTGGTCCCCTTCCTCTCTTCATATGAAAGAAAATATAGGACCCATGATCTTCTGAGTCTGGCTTTACATAATGTTCTCTAGTTCTATCCATGTTCCCGCAAATGATGTTATTTCATTTTTCTTTATGACTGCATGAAACTCCATTGTGTATATGTATCACATTTTCTTTATCTGTCCATCCACTGATGGACACCTAGGCTAGTTCCATAGTTTGGCTATTGTAAATTGTGCAGCAAAAAACATGGGGGTACATGCGTCCCTACAGTATGATGACTTAATTCTTTAGGATATCAAAAAGTGGTATATCTGGGTCATGTATTGGCTCATTTCTAGTCTGGGGAACCTCCACACTGATTTCCATAGTGGTTATACTAATTTATAATTCCACCAACAGTGTAAAAGTGTTCCTTTTACTCTATATCCTCTCCAGCATTTATTATTCTGACTGGTTTGAAATGAAATCTCAGTGTAGATTGATTTGCAGTTTCCTAATTGCTAATGATGTTAAACATTTATATATATACACACACAAACACACACACATACATACATATATATAATGGTCATTTGTATTTCTTCTTCTGAGAAGTGTCTGTTAATTCATTTGCCCATTTATTGTGTTAAAATTTGTTCTTTTTTTTGGTATTTTTTCAGTTCTTTATATATGCCAGATATTGATCCTCTGTCAGAAGAGTAGCAAAGATTTTCTTCCATTCTGTAGGTTCTGTCTGCACATTCTTAATTGTTTCTTTGCTGTGAAGAAGCTTTTTAATTTGTTACTGTCCCATTTGTTAACTCTTACCATTATTTCTTGAGCTTTATGGGCCTTATTGAGAAAAATTTTGCCTGTGCCTGTATACTGAAGTTTTGACCCTATACTTTCTTCTAAAGAGTTGAAAAATTTCTGGTCTAATTCCAAGGTCTTTGATCCATTTTGAGTTGTTTTTTGTGCAGGGTGTGAGGTAAATATCTAGTTTCATTCTTCTACATATGGATAAGTAGGTGTCTCAGCACTATTTGTTTAAGAGTCTGTTTTTTCTCCAATGTATATTTTTGGCACCTTTGTCAAGAGAAGGATGTCTACTTTTACCACTCCTATTTAATATAGTACTAGAAATTCTAGCCAGAGTAATTAGGCAAGAGAAAGAAATAAAAATGTTAAAAACAGGAAAGGAAGAAGTCAAATTATTGCTATTTGCAGATGATATGATTCAATACTTAGAAAGTTCAAAAAGCTCCACCAAAAGACCACTAGAGATAATAAACAAATTTAGCAAAGTAGCAACTTACAAAACCAACATGGAAAAGTTGATAGCTTTCCTATATATCAAGAATGAAAGAAATGGAGAAAATAATAACATTCACAAGAGCCTCAAAGAAAAAAAAAGTAATAAAAATAGGAATGAATATAGCCAAAGAGATAAAAATAGCTTTCTACAATGAAAACCTCAGAAAACTGATGAAAGAAATTGAAGAAGACATAAGAAGATGGAAAGACCTCCCATGCTCATGGATAGGGAGAATTAACATTACTAAAATGGCCATACTAGCCAGGCACAGTGGTACAATGCCTATCATCCCAGTAACTGGGGGAGTCATAGACAGAGGATTATAAGTTCAAGAACAGCCTCAGCAACTTATTAGGCCCTAAGCAATTTAGCAAGATCCTGTCTTGAAACAAAAATAAGTAAATAAATACAAAGGGCAGGAGTTATAGCTCTGTGGCAAAGTGTCCTTGGATTCAAACTACTAAGAGCAATACACAGATTCAGTATAATTCCCATCTACATACCAATGACATTCTTCACAGAACTAGAAAAATAAGAATCCTCAAATTCATTTGGAAAAATAAAAGACCCAGAATAGCCAAAGCAATTCTAAGCTAAAAAAGCAATGCTGGAGGCATCACAATACTTGACTTGAAATTATACTACAGACCTATAGTAATGAAAACTGCATGGTACTGAAATACAACCAGACAGAGAACAACGGCACAGAATAGAATACCCAGAGAAAATTAATCTTATCACCTTTTCCAAGGATGACAGTACACACACAGATACTGTCATCCTTGGAAAAGGTGATAAGATTAATTTTCAATTCAAATATTTAATTACTGAAGGTGACTGCCTTTGACCTTAAGGAGCTATCACTTTATTGGGGAGTCAGTGACTTAGCGAATAGAACCCCTATTTGGCTATAGGAAGTACATTTGTAAAACAATCTCTGGAGGGAAGTTGCTGCATGGAGACACACATGAGGACTTACTTCTGTCTGTGCCTTGCAGTTACATTCTGTGGCCTCCTCTTCAGCTGGCCTCCTTTATTTGTCTCCTGTTCAAAGCCAACAGTCAACAGAGACAGTTGAACAAAAGATTATTTTAGAGGGAATACTCTCGGATCTTGGGAAATCTCTGAAGATGCATCAGCAATAGGCAGCGGAAAAAGGTAATTCCCTTAAATAAGAATTGAATTGAAAAAACTGAGATAAAGAGGTGAGAAAGGTCTTTTCAAAGAAGTGATGCACTTGAAACTTAAGGATTTCAGTTACAATATGTACCTTCGTTTTGTGAGAATATGAAAGTCAGTGGTGAAGATAAGATCAGTGCTAATTCAGAGCTACTCTACAAAGATTATGCTTATTTTTTGATATTATCATGCATAATCAGAAAGTTATTTTATTAAATGGCTGCTCATTTTGGTTAAATTTCCAGTGACTACTTGAGACCCATTAAGTATAAAATAGTCTTGTACATTGTGTAAATGAACTGTCAAAATTAAGAAAGGGGACTTTTACGTTGATCATGTAGAGATGTCTCCTTTTTATTTGAAGGTCCAATATGCTTTCAGAGTATTCATTTATGTTTTAGTAAGTCTTTGGTCCTCTTGAAGCATTCTGAGAGGCTCCTCAGCAATGTCCTATTAGTAAGTAACTCTCATGCAGGGGGTTCGCCAACATCATCTGATGTTGGAGACAGTGGCTTATTTCTCCTAGGCTGCAGGAGGCTCAGGTAAACATCTGTGAAGTACAAGTATGTCCAAACTTCACTTAACAGCATAATAATAGTATCAAGTCAGCCAACAGTCATCTTATATAAAGTGATTATATAGACCTCTCAAATAATATCGATATACTCAATATTCCTGTTTATTCTCCTTTGAGCTAAACTTCTAGAATTATGAAATACAGAATTGTCAATAATGAGCTTTACATGGATTACATAGGTGTTGAAAAGGGGCTGGGGATATAACTCACTCTAAAAATCTTAATATGGTCCAACATCACATCAACAAAAATTTAAATGAGAACTGATTTTGCAGGGACCTCCCACTCTGTCTCTGGACTCAGCCTCATCACTAGTAATGGAAACATGACACACCAAAGGCCTGACTGGCATATGCACAGCTGTGTTTTTCTTCAACTACTTCTGTGAGAACCTATAAGGTCTAGCCTCCTGCAGGATGAAATGCAATTGGGTATCCAACTGCCCCAGCTGACACCCAGCTGACATCCAGTTAGTCCCCAGACATATGGCCAAGTGCAGCCCAAACCAGCAGAACTGATTTGGTCCTGAGAGCAATAAATGCTCTAGACTTTACATCGCTGAGGTTTTGTGTTATTTGATACAAGGCATGTGTCTTAGTCTATTACCTGTTGCTTTAACAATTTACCTACCTGAGACTGGCTAATTTATAAAGGAAAAAGGGTTATTTGGGCTCATACTTCTGCAGGTACAAGTGTATGGTGCTACTATCTTTAGATTCTGGCGAGGACATCATGGCGGACCGTGGGAGACGAGCAGGCACAGGGGAATGAGAGAAGAAGGGGAGATGCAAGTTCACTGTATCACAGTCTGTTCTCACAGCAACCAATACAGTTCTGAGAGAACTAGAAGACAGGCCCATGAGAAAAGCATAATCCCCTTTAGCATCCTAATCAGGTCTAAAAGGCCTCAGCAAGTCTCAATACCATTACATGGGAGACCAAGACTGCATGTACCTGTCAGCTTCCCAGATTCACTGCCCATGTTTGCAGGAATGCAGCTGCTTCACAGAGGTCTCATTTCACAGTACCTCCTGATAGCAAGATGCCACCCATGAAGGTGAGCCATTCTTCTTTACTGAGTTCTGATCTTCTTTTCACAGATCCATCAGTGATTTCTAGCCATCATAAATGTTGCTTCTTTTCTCTTTATCCTTCCCACAGGATTGCAAAGACACCAAAATGTCACCCAGCCCAAATCACTCTCCAGAGGTCAGGGACTGCTACACAGGATCCTGGGGGTGGAAACCTGAAGGGAAGACCTTGCCTGCTGACTGCCCATCTCTTCACATATGGAAAGCTTGCCTGGGCCCCTTCAGAAAGCACAGAAGTTGTTAACTCGGTTTCTAGCTCTATGCAAAGACTCAGCCTCCCCTCTCTCTTCTCCTGGGATATTTTCTTCTAGTCCTCCTCACTCTCATCTCTGCAAGCCATTCCTGACTCTCAGGACCCCACAGTGGGCCAAGTTTCCTACTTAATTTGGAGGACAGGCTGTGTGGCTGATCACATCAACCTTAGCAACTAACATCCCTGATACTCATATTCTTCATTGCTGCCCCCAAAACATGGCAAGAAGAGAAACGTACCTCCTCACAATTCTAGGGTGAAGCCTTCAGGGGTCAATAAGGAAAACCCTGAAGGATCATGCAGGCAGCCCATGAGGGACCTGGCTGGAGCTAGAGCTGACGGGAGTCTACACACCCCATCCTCACGAGGCTCTAAGAGCTACTCCACTCCAGCCAATTCTTTCCACTAAAGAAGGATGTGATCTTCCTCTCTTGCAAGAGAAATATATAGGTATATGTTGTTGGCAACTAATTAAAAAATCTTAATATGGTCCCAACAAAACATATCTTATGGCTACATATAAATGTTTAAATCAGGAGATGAAAAATAACCATAAAGGATTGGTCTACTGGAGATTCTAGCAAAACAGTGACCTCAAACCAGTGTGAGACCTGATATACACTGTTTTCTGAGAGCAACATGCCCATTCCTTGCCTTTAAATAGGTTTTTTTTTACACATGCAACACAGAATCATGCACTCAGGCAGATCCACACTGTCACTGTAGAGTTACATCTGCTGCCAATATTGAGTTTAATTGAAATAAGCTCTTAACCCTCATTCTAATATTTATTCAGCAAATGCCATGCTCAAGGGAGGGCTTCCATTGTCTCCTGGTTTTTGTGTGGAATAAAATGTTGTTTCTGCCCTCAGCAGGCAGACAGATAATTTTACAGGTGCTATTTAGTAAATAAATGAACAAGAGACTTTCAATCTCCTAGGTCTGAAAAAGCTAGTTTCTTAAGAAGACTGGATTTGAATTATTTATCTGGATATCTTGTATATCAGCTGAAGAATTAGAATTTGGAATGAAGATCCCAAATACAATTTGATCAAAACTGTGTCTTAGACCAGAATCAATTAGTAACTGAAACAATTAAGAAGGAGCAAAAGAATATTAACCTGGAGGGAGAAAATTAAAATAATTATCTGTTGTCAGAGAGATTCTTGTGTAATCTTAAAAGGACATATATAAGGTCTTAACAATACATGGAGTAGAATCCTCCTCTATAGGCATTATTAGCCCACAATCTTACAACTTCTGCATCTTTTATGAAGAGGATATGAGGAATAAAGGAAATAATTTTTCATCAAAACTTCAAAAATGCTGTTTAAATAGCAATGACTAGAAGACTAGAATACTCACTTGAAATTAATTATCTAAGAGGTCTCAATAGTGCTCATCCATCAATCTTGCTTGGGTTTTACCTCAGAGGACCACCTACAAAGGTGTGAGGACAGCTCCCACTTTGGAATGATTCACTGTGTAGCCCTGGCTGACATTCATTCCTGGAGGATTAATTAAGAAGACTTCTCACAATACAGGTGCCTACCTAAAGAGAGTGACAGATACCATTTTTCACTGAGGTCAAGAAACAGATGACAGAATGTAGCAGATGGTTAACTTTAACGTGGGTCTGATGAAAATATGAGGAGTATCTCTCAATTCCCACTCAGTGGAGTGTGGAAGGCACCTCAGGCACAGTGGGGGATCCTGACCCCAAGCCCTGAGCATCATGGATGCAGCTCACATTTGGGTATCCAGATGGAAGGAAACGCTGAATGAGATCTCTTAGGTTTAGAACAGAGTTTGTTGGTCCTAGAAATTTCTATTTCCATTGGCTTTAATGCATTTAACATGACCTTAATTCATTATAAGACAAATGTCTACCAGCTTACATCTAAATTAATACACACTCAGCTGTTTATTTGGAGGCCCTATGTTCAGCCCAACTGTGATGGAGCTTGTTGCAGGTTAGCTGTGGATCAGAGTGACAAGAGGAAAATCCACTGGAATTGAGAGCAATAATACAATCACACGTAGTATGAGTAATCAGAATATATCCACAATACAATGCACACCCAGTGAGGATGCACAGCATCAAAGTCTTTCTCTCCAGAGGTGGAGCTGCTAGAATTAAGTGAGAAAATCTTGAGTGATTCAACCAACCATCTCACAAATAAAAGACAATTTTCTGTCAATTAAACTAGAGAAACTGAAGGCAAACCCAGAGAAAGAAGGCAAAGGAAATAGTCATGACCCTTGGAAGAGTTGGAAGTGGTCACAGTCTAGGACTAAGTCATCTGCAAATAGCCAATCAAAAGTTTGTAAGGGGCAAATACCACTATGACCCTCTGAGAAGTGAGGGCTCCTCTGCCCCAATGTGTCTGAAATAAAGGACGGACGTTGTGGGTTCTGCATGGAGAACACAACACACCTGAGCAGACACTGGCTGAAATTCCTTTCCCACCCAACTCCATTCTTGAGCCAATAAAGCATAAACCAGACCACTATTCAAAGGATAATAAGAATATTTTTAGAAAAAGGAAGGATTAAAGTGATATAAAATAGAAATGGCAAAAGTCATTAGAAATAATTTAACAAGCTGAAAAACAGTCAGATTCCATTAACATAAAAATACATGGAAATACAGGCCTATGAATAAATTAATATCAGGGATGAGACATCTGAAAATATAAATAGTGTATGTTGGAGTCATGAGTACAAAGAGGATATGAAACTCCTGTTATTTGCTTTGTGTACACAGGTACCTTTTGCTTTTCTTGAAATATCATACAGAGTGAACATCCCCCCGAGGAAGTCCTGCAATGCTGTCTCACACTGGAACCCTCATCCTTTCTTGCTACTGGCCCAGCTCCCACTCCCCACTGCACCTGTTCCCACCAGCTGGAATCATGCTCTGAACTGCCCTTCCAGAAGAATCAGCAAAGTCCCCTTCATCGTCCTCTAGACCACGGCATACAGATGTCAGGGTGTCTCCAGAATTGCTACTACACTTCTATGTAAGCCCCACTCAGTGTGTAGGCCAGGTCCTGTGACTTGCTTCTAATCAACAGGATACAGCAAAGTGACTGGAAGTCACCCTGTGTTTACGTCCATCATTACAAGGCATTATAGGAGGCTTCGCCTCCACCGACTGGCTCCAGCCACTCTCCCAGCTGGTGTGAGAAAGGAAGAAGTTTTCCTGGAGAGGTCACAAGGCCAGGAACTGTCAGTGCTCTTCAGGAACCACGAGCTGCTCCCAAGAGCTGAGGGCAGCCTGTGTCTTGGACCAGGAAGTAGCCCAGGCCTATAGACTATATAGGTCTAAATGAATTCCTCTCATGATCTATGTGCACCTGAAAGCAGATCCCTGTCCAGTTGACCTTTGAAAAAATCCAACTCTGCCAACACTGGATTGCAGCTGTGAGACTCCGAGCAGAGGAAAGGGCTAAATGTGCCTAGACGCCTAACTCACAAGCCGGGAATAATAAATGTGTGTTGTTTTAGGTCAAGCCCAAAACAAAAGCTTGAAGCCATTTCCACGGGTGCACTGTCTGAATCAGGGCTGTAAGACACCGCAGGGTCAGGAGACAGGGATGGGGAAACTTTCCCAAGACATGGGATCTCTAGACATTTTTTAAAATATATGGAAGAAAAATTTACATAGAGTAAAATTCATCCTTTTTTTTTTTTTAAGATCTTAACAAATCTTGGAAAATGTGTACAGGTGTGTAAGTAACACCAAATCAAGACACAGTATTTCTCTATTACTGCAAAGGGATCCTCCTCTACTTTGCTCTCTGCCCCGTCCCCTAAACCCTGGGATCTGCTGATATAATTGTGCCTGTAGTCCTGTCGTTCTGTGAACACCATACGGATTCAATTGTATATACGAGATAACCTGACTCTTTCCATTTAACATAATGCTTTTGAGACTCATACAAGCTGTTGCATGTATTAGTAATTAGTTGTTGCTTCTGAACTTTCTTACGGGAAAATTGCCACAGTATGAAACTACATCACTGTGGTTTTTGACAGTTGGTGACACAGAAACACAGCAGACCTGCCAGACCTACCCTTCTCTCAACCCACAGAGGCCTACTGATGCTCCTGTCCAACACTGTCCCTATCTCTCTTCACAGGCTCAATGACAACCCTCATGTCACTTTTTGCTTCTGAATCTTATGCAAGTAATCCGACTGATGAAACCTGAAACAGATCAGGAAGCTTACGTGAAAAGGAGTCTGGGAAATGTACTTTCCCTTTTCCTGTCTAGGTAGCCCAGGAGGACAGCAGAAAAAGAGGACAATAGATGATGAATAACAGCACACCTGGACCCACACCAAAAGCACACAACACGCAACCAACAGCACACAGCAAATGTTACAAGTTCAATACACTTTTTTTAAATATATGACAGCAGAATGCATTACAATTCTTATTACACAGAGCACAATTTTTCACATTTCTGGTTGTACACCCTTTTTAAAGTAAACCAAAATGAAAGTTTTAACGTTTTTCACCCTCTCTGTTATAGAAATCACTCTGTAAGCCATTATTTTAGGCTAGTAACAAGTTACGATTAAAAGTCTTTTTAAAAAGAAGAAAAGAAAAAAAGTAAGTCTTGCTGGATGCAGTGGCACATGCCTGTAATCCCAGAGACTTGGGAAGCTGAGGCAGGAGTTTTTGGAGGTCAAAGTCAGCCTCAGCAACCTAGCTCATATCCTGAGCTAAGACACATAGTGAGACCCTATCTCAACAATATATATATATATATATATATATATATNTACATATATTATATAATAGAATATATTATATATTAAAATATACATATTATATATTATATAATATACATTACATATATTAAAATATACATATTACATATATTAAAAAGAGCTGGGGATGAACCTGGGTTCAATCCCCAGCAGCCAAATAAATAAATACATATATACATACATACATAAAATTAATATAAAGTCTTGAAGGTACTCAGGTATGACCACTGTGCATAACAGTGTTTGAGTCTAAGCTCTTGGAGCTTCCATTTCTATATCATTAAAGTGAACAGACAAAATCAAATATTTCTAAAAAATTCCCAACTCTTAATTTCTATATTTTGCCAATTCAAACACATTATTTGTGTTAAAAATTGGTAACTCATATATATTGAGGATAAATAAAAAGTGAATAAGAATATGCTTTAAAAGATAATTTTTGTAGCATGAGGAGTAGTTGAATAGATGTATAAGTTGAACAGGTTTACCAGTGTATAATATGTAAATATCCAGTGGAGAGTACCACATCGTCTTCTATTTTTATCATATGAAATGTGCCTTAGTTTACCCAGGAGAGAGAGAGCCATTAATCCTTACTGTTTTAGCCATCTCTTTTTGCCACTGTGACCAAAAGACCCGAGGAGAACAGTTTCAGAGGATGAGAAGTTTACTTGGCACTCATGGTTTCAGAGTTCTCAGTCCATACAGGGCCAGCTCCAATGCTCTGGGACAGTGGCAAGGCAGAAAATCATGGAGGAAAAGGAAAGCAGCTCAAGACATGGTTAGCAGGAACCAGAGAGAGATAGCTCCACTCCTCAAGGACAAAATATGTGCCCCACAAGCACTCATTCAATGACCCACCTCCTTCAGACACACCCTACCTGCCTACAGTTACCACCCAGTTAATCCTTATTAGGGTACAAATGCACCCTTTAGGATCACATTCTCATAATCCAATCACTTTACCTCTAAACTTTCTTGCATTGTCTCACGCATGAGCTTTTGGGGGACACCTCATATCTAAAACATAAAAATTATCAAAGTAGGTCAAGGAAGTCTCCTACAGCCAAACGTCTTAAAAGTAAAGAAAGATAGCGTTTTTTTGCATGAGTTTGTGATGTTCTCCACACATTAAAGAAATTCAAGTATTTCTAATGCTTACAACACTAGTAGTGCCTTTCTATGTATATACTGTTATGTCTGCTAGGAAATGTCCATCTGCACAACCTGAACAACAAAGTCTAATAAAGAGGCTTTTGTTTCCTGCATGAGTGTGAGGGCGTGTGGTCCTGGACTTCTGCAGTGTGGCTCATGGAGGTGGAAGAACCAGACTCCATCTAGGACTTAGCCATCTAGAACTCTTCCCCTTCCTGGGAAGGATGCTCAGGGCCATGGGCTGCTACTGCAGTTCCAGGTCCATACTTAAGGCAGGTGACATGGGGGTGACATTTATGGATCTTTTCTACAAAGCAAGAACTATAAAAAAATGCAGTATGTTTTTGCTTGTACTTGTCAATGAGGTGCCTCATGACTCACTGAGCTTCAGAAGAGCCTGGGAAGATAACACTTAGCATCCCCATTGTGATTCCAGAAGCCAGAAGATGAGATGGGGGCTTGTCTTGGACAGTCAGCCGCATCTGGTGGAGACTCTGCAAGATCAAAGTGTTTCCACAGCTTTAACAGCATTAGCAGTCAGAGCTGAGTGCAGGCCAGGTACTCAGAGGTGTCAAGGATCTCTTACTCAATGACTCAGGAAAAATTGCTACACCATGACAGGGTCTGCATGTGTGTTTCTTAGTATAATTTAATCATGTAAAAGCATCTCTTCTCCCCAATCTGTTAAGATACTTGTCAAAATGTCACATGAAATAAGATGTTGAACTAATACTGTACTCTAAAATTAAACATAACAATGCCAAACACTTTCTGAGTTAGTCTAATTTATTTTTTTCTTTTTGCTAAGAACATAGAGTTATCTGAAAAAACAATGTAAAAAAATTAAAAGTTATACAGAAAGTAAAAAGAGCAGTACAAAGAGAATTGCTTCTGTAACTTAAAAAAAATTAGCAAAGGATTCAGTTGAGTTAAAAAATGCAAATGTTGTTGTCAGTAAGGCTAAAGTTGGGCTCCTTTTAATATAGAGATTTTATACAGAATGATATTCATATTAAACCTAAGTTTTGTTATCTAAAACACACCCTGATGAAACTATCAAATATATTTATAAAAATATAAAATGTCCAATTGATAAGATTCAATAAAGATACCATAAAAATCATATGGAAAATGCCTGTAGAAGTTCACGTAAAATCCAGTCTGTGATGCATGGAATACAAAAATATTTTCCTCATAACAAGTTACCCTAAACGCATAGGTACCTTTCCATTCAGAGAGAAAGAAGAGACACACAGATAACTCTAGAACCATTCAGAAGGAGCTAAGAGTCCCTACAGAGATGCCACAGAGTGATGATTGTTTCTTGGCCCTAGGAGGCAACAACAATTAGGACATTTGTCTCCATGTCCTAAATCAGATGAAGACAGAAGGAACCCCTAAGTCCCTTGCTTGGACACATGTATTGATTGTTCCTTGTGCCAGAAAACACTGACCAAATCCTGTTGATCTATCCTGTTGTGCTACAACTCTCTCCTATCCCACTCCATTCCCCGGGTCCCTCCCTGGGTTCAACTGTTGTGATCTCTCTCTTGGGCTTCTGTGAAAACCTTACCCCCTCCACTGGCTCCTCCACAAGGCTGCTGGCACCACGCTTTTACTAAAAGACACTCGATGATTGCATTCCTTGCTTTAAAACAGAACAGCTGCTACCATCACCACCACCACCTCCTCTAAGTGTTATTTTCTGACTGCAGAACAAAATGAAGAGTCCTGTGCTTGAACATGTTGTCATTCACTACCACTTGGAAAATGGTCCGGATCTCAAGTTGGAATGACAGAGAAGGTGACCAGAAAGCTCCGAGAGAGAAACGGGTTGAGCAGTGGTCCCAAGCCCTCTATTCCTGGATATCGCATCTCCCTGGTCCCCATGTCTGTCTGTACACCACACAGCAGCCTAGTGGGTAAGAGGGAGCTCCTGCTGGTACCTTCAGGCCAACTGCTTACTCTCCCTGGACCACAGATGGTCACATGACCCTATCCTGAGATCACCAGTTCATGAGCTGCCCAGTGTCGAGGCCAAACACAGAAGGCGGGTGGACAGTGACACACAGTGGACAGTGACAAGAAGAGAAGGAAATGTGAAGAAATTTTTCAAAGCCAACCCATTCCACCCCAAGAGGGAACATGTTCAGTGACACAAATGGCTTTAGCACTGGGAAAAGGTCATAAATCTCCTCTTGAGTAGTATTGTTTCTTTGCTTTCAGCAAACAACCCACGGAGACGACAACCCCAACTACATGGGGTGGACAGAGGAACCAAATAAGGAAGGTACTTTGCACCTTAATTCCTCATCTTCTCTTCCCTCTGTGGTGCACAGTCCCAAGGCCCTGACAATACTGTCCTGTCCTGGTCTATATGGACTAGAATTTGCCATCTACCCCAACCCGCTTACTGAAATGTAGTATATTTGTTATAGATTTTATCCTACAAGGTGGTTTTCCTGCCAACACAGACAAAATCCTGTTAATGCATTATAAACATTATAACTTATAAAATTCTTGAAAAAGGCATGTTTTTTCACTAATCTCTCCAGCTCTGGCAATAACAGAAGTTCAGTAAGTGTCTGTTGTTTGAGAGAATCCATATATTGTTGGATAAACTAATGATGATCCTTTTCAAGAATCTGCTCTTTAATACCTACCTGCCATTCCTTTTCCTATATGATGCAAGTGATCTCATTTAGCAAACCTCTTGCAATGTTCTCAAAAACTCAGGCCAATAAATTGGAAAAGATGTAATGGATAAATTTAATCTTAACTGTGTAGAATCTCCAACAGTTTTAAGGAATTGATTCTTCAGTTTCGAGATATGGATCCCTGGCTGTGGTCTATGGGAGAAATATTTCCTAGAGGTTAAAAGGTTAAAAAAAATGGAGTGAAAATTAAGTATTTGTAAAATTGTCTAAAATATTTTCCTTGAAAACAAATCTCAGATTCCGAAAATAAATAAGGAAATAAATAAAATTACCTAAACTTGCTTCTTCCTTTACTTATAAATGGAAAATCCTCCAGGGCAGATGTTGGAGTGTGGGCAACATGAAAAGGAATGCTTAGCTCATTGCATCTAGTCTTTTCACTAAAGACTTCAACTTGCTCCCTCCTCCCAAGGCTGCAGCTGAAGTTCACGGCAGTGGACCACCAGGACCACATCTTCAATAGGCAGGAGAGAGTGAGGGTGCAGCCAACTACTTGCTTTAAAGTTTCTACTTAGTTACTTTTGTCTTTTGACATGGAAAAGCAAAATAACCCACAATCTGATTCTTTGCCTATTAACTTATTTTTTTTAGTTTAACACCAGTTATTTTAAATTATTTGCCTATTAATGTTAAACAAATGAAAGAAATAAGTTTTGATCCCATGCAATTCTAAATGTCTGTAGAGATGATATTAGTTTTTGCTGTTTTCAAAAGTTTTTCTCATTGACTTGGTTCTCAAAGGGGAATAATTGAGGGTCATGTTCTTCTTACCAATGAATGACTGATTGATGATATTTTGTTTTTTAATTGACATAGTTCTAATATGTCGTATTAGAATATGTCATAGTTCTAATTTTAATATGGAAATGTATATCTCTCCATTTCAACTGGCTTAATATTAAGCTATAGCATACAAATGTCCAGGCTTCAGTATTGCCTTTTATATTAAAAAGAAAAACAAGCAGATAACATAAATAATAGATAATAGTTATTGTGTGTTTACTGCATATCTTGTTCCATTTTAAGCTTTTAAATATATTAACTTTGAAATCCTGAAAACTCTGTGAGGTAGATACTCTTGCTAACCCAACTTTCATAGAGTAGTTTAGCTTCAGCACTCATCTGTCAGATGTACCCTGTAATTGCATATGGTTACATTTGAGGACATTAATAAAATAAAGTGTGAGGCATGGTGCCTGGATCAAAATAAATCCTCAATGATTTTTAGTTAATATTATTCTTAGTAGGAATTAGAACACCAGTGTATATACTCTTGGATTGACAGTTTATAATCTGTGTAATTTTGGAAAAAAGATTTAAAACCTTTGCTTCCCAGTTTCTTGACCTGTGGAATGAGATTAACTAAATGTCTCCTACGGACCACAGGATGCAATGCAAGATTAAATCAAACAGTGTTTGCAGAAGTAGCTGGCAAACTGTTAGGAACTATTCACACACCAACTATTACTTTTATTAAATCAGAAGCGAGACAATGGCCTTAACCTTTTCTTACCATTTCAGAGAGTTTCAGTGTCCCTGAGCTCATACAGATAAATGTTCCCATTACATTTTTGTTTTATTATGACAAAGTGCAGATGAATTTACAAAACAACTTTTAGGAGTATTTTCTATACAGATCCACCTCTCTACAGTTTCACAGCTCTTGCTTCTGTAATTATGGATGAAACCTAGTAAATTTAGAACTTATACAATAACAATAGCATGTTCAGTGGTTTGTTTTTAATTAACTATAGAACATAAAGAAAGATTATGAAAAAATAATTTTATAAGGATAATTTAAATAAAAATATTATAGCACTTATAAAGGTCATACTAATTAAATGTAAATTCTCTTTTTTATTTAAAACTCTTCATTTTCCAATGATGCTGAATGAATGGGCTTAATTTAAGTAGTATTTTTTGAAATGGAGGATATAAAAATTGCTTTTGCAAATAGCAAACGGGGTAAAATAACACTAAAGAACCATACATTCTAAAACTTAAGAGTTCAGTAACTTCCAACAGTTAACATTCTTGATCACTTAAAATAAGTTTAAAATAACATCAAGAATACTAGTTTCAGAAGGTAAGTTCATATAAAGTTAATTTTTTGATTAAACATATGCCATAGTAAAAACAGGGAAATGATACTAATAACAACATTTGAAAATAGTGATATTTCTTGGTAATCAAATCTTCTGTATTAATATGGAAGTCATGTTGAAAATGAATGGAAATAAACTTATAATCCCATTCTCTGCAAAATGGTATGTACACAGTGTTCAAAATTGGGAAGAATAAAAAATTAAAACTGAAGATCTTATCATAAGAAATAATACTAACATGACCAGAAAGAAATATAGTTAGTATTTAAGGATGAGAGGAATAAATGTGAATGGGAAATTTCACCAACATCTTTTGTTTCTACTGTTTGTGCCATGATTATTGTGATTATAAAGGCTAGGTTAAAAATTATTTACTCTTTGTAGATATTTATCATCTACCTATATAGGAAATCTAAATATGCATGTATCTGGTATAAAATGTCTCTTAGATTTTCATCATGAAGATAAGACTTTCTACACTAATAACATTAACCAATATCATTAGCATATTTTTAAAAATCAGCTCCATATCAATAAAGAGAAATAAAACTTAATGTAAAGCTTCAACTTTCTTAGAACCCAAATGACAATGAAACTTGCAAGGAGTTTGAAAAAATCTATTAATCAAACCCACACTTACCATGCTTGGTGATTGATGCTTCCTGACCTTCTGTCTCTTGGAGGACAGCCTGGGAGACAGGTAGGAGGGACTGAGGACTCGAGAGTCACGGCCATTCAAACAGGGCCAGTGTGTAATAAGACTGCAGCACCGACAGTCAGCTCAATATTGGTTTAATTGTAAATTACACTCCACACTTAATTTTGTTACATGGGGAGTATATGTTTACTGTGAGTGATGGCTTAATTTATTTTTAAAGAGAACTTGAAAGATTTTTCTTGTGATTGTATCTGAAAACAAACTGAATGAATCTGATAGCAGGAATGCTCCTGTGGAGCTACAATTGGTAGAAAATGGAAAAGCAAAACCCCAGCAAAAATTGACTGGAGTCGATCCTCCAGACAGAGAGACAAACATCTCAACAAATCTTTAAATGTTTTTATCTTCCTAGGGATAATGATATGTTTTCATGAACAGCTCCATTTTTTCCCCCTTATCATTATTGCCTGAATTTCTCTTTTCTTTCTAATGCTTTATTTAGGGAAAGTTACAAAGCATAATATTGGCTGCTTTGATCTTTTATTCCATTTATATATATTTATAGAGTAGTGTAGAGGTGAACTCACTTTAAAGGTAGGAGAATTAGGTTTGAATCCCACTCTGAAATTGAATTGTCTGTGACTCTAGATAAGTTGCAAAATCACTGTCTCGTCTTCATTTTAACATGGTCATAATACAATCTTCCTCATATGTAAGTTGCAAGGATTCAGGAAGCTAATGAATGAAAATCTACTTGTATTGCGGCTCACTGTTATTAGCTAATACTATTGTGATTATTGTTTGTATGTACAATATCAGCTACATAAAAATAAAATACCTTAAGCTTTTGGGAGACAGGCTCTCTATCTTAGATTATATTTCCCTCCAAGGGCATAAGTGCTGAATGACCTAAAGGGTGCCCCAACTTGATACCAACACTCTAGGCAAGATTTCAGTCCTATCACCAGAGCAGAAGTGAGTGGCAATGCCTCGTGTGGTCTCCTCTCTTCCTTACATCACACAGGAACACCACAGGAGCATGATGAATAATTTACTGAAGTACTGCATCTTTGAGTTGTCATATGGCAATCTATTGAAAGAATAAGAACAAACAAAGAGAACAGGGCAGCTGGTGATGTTCTCTTCTCAGTCATCCCTGAATGATTCCTTGAGATGACTTTTTTACTGAGTTCTAACAAAACTGACTTAACTCCAGGACCCTCCTAGCAGCCAAACAGCCTTTCACCTATGGAAATGTCCTCTAACCAATAACAGATAGGTCCAGATCAAGGGTATGTGTCAAAACCAGACAGCTCTCTCCTACTCTTCCCTGGGATTCAGCTCCAGGAGACCATGCCAACAGCCCCAACCCTGCAGTGTTTCAGCTCAGTATCCAGTTCTTAAAAGATCTTCTGTGTCTTAAGAGAGAAAAGGAAATGTCATGGGTCTGCCTTCAAAGGGATTGCATATAAAGTCCCTTTTTAAAGGGAATGACCATTATGAAAAGTAAATGATTTAGTTAGGACTCCTTTGGTTGTGACAGGAGCTCAACTGGAATTGGTTTAAGCAGAAAACAAAAATGGCAAAAAACAAGCAAAACCAAACAACAACATAGAATATATTGGACATATATTTAGATCTCCCAGTGAATCTTTCCAAAGCTGAAGAACCAAGCCTTCCAACGTTTTCACAGCAGACTCCACTGACTACAGAGCACGAAGACAAACAGGCCCAGAGAAATGTGCTGATGTGTCCCCATTAGTTCAAGTGACCATCCGCAGGACAGCTACCCTCTATGGCCAGGCCAGTGTGACACTGCACAGAGTTTGAGCCATGAGGGCAACCATGTCAGCCAGCCCTGGGGTGTTCCCTACTGACCTCTAGATGCCTTCATATCAAGGCAGATAGGGTACTGCTTCATTGTGTAGCCAAAAAACTTCCTGAAAAAAATAATGTAAATCTAGCAACAAAGAGAATATTAATCCAGTTATACACACAGCTAATATTTCAAATGATGAAATAATTGAAGTTAACAAAGGGAAAAATGTGATTTCTCATTGATTTATTTATGTGCATACTATCATAAAGGTCAGATTCAAGCAAGTACCCAGGGATATCATATTTTATGAAAAAGGATGATAATTTTCTTAGGATAAATTATCTTAAAATTAAATTTGAGGTAATGTTGCTATTGAATCTTCCTCATGCTGATCTTGCAACCCTTGAATCTATCCAAATATTTAAAATTTCATTTTCTTATGTTCTCTTCACTTGTAATTCCTAACAGTTACCACTTATTTAATCATTCATTTATTCATTCAATCTAAAATTGAATCACTATCCATGATAAAACTTGAAAGCCCTAGAATCATGATCCTGGGGGTTTCATTGTTAGAGAATTTTTGAAAAAGTAGAAAATTAATTTCACCATACTCACTGCTAACACTTCTTTAAAAATATTCCAACAATTTAAATGAAATGGGTAGATTTATTCACTTACATAAAATATTCCAATGGCAATAAAACATCAGGACTCCTGGAATGTATTTCCCACACTCAATTCAACCTCACTAGTTAAGTATGAAATTTATCACTTCCATTGCAATGAAGTAATTTCAGTTTTCTTAATTGTAACTGCAAAGAGCAATTTCTGTATTCCAGGATTACCTCAGTCCCTTTCCAGAGCTTACAGAAGGAGGAGGGTGTGTCAAAGGGACCCAGAAGCACTTTCTGTAGTGAAATTCAATCGTAGATAAATTCCTTGAGACTCAATGAAGGCTCCTTAGATCTTCCTATCTCACATTTATGAGAATCCAGATTGGTTCAAGGTTTCTGTAAACCCCAGGCCCTCGTTGTTCTTGTAGTCATCTTTGACTCTGAGCTCCTACATGTTTAGAAACACCCTCCTTCATTCACATACAACTACCTTATGAGCATATTAAGATAAAGAATAAAACCCACCTTCATTTATTTCCTTCAGATATCTTAATATCAGACATTGGCATGTGACTACATATCAAATGTCAGTAAGTAAAATTCTGAACACCAGTTTATTAAAGCAATCCCAGATTCACACTGAGATTTTATGAATTTATCCCAAGTTTGAGGTTGCATATATGTTTAAAAATCCTGAGGAGTAATTCATAAAGCTAATATAAACTAAGAAGCATAGATTTGCACAAGCATCTTAATAAATTAATATTTTTGTATATTTATGTTATAATTTGTATTTATTCCATTATAAATCAGATCTGATTATCTTCATTTTACTATAGAATCAAACTCAGCTTTAGAAATGTTACATTCTAAAGTCCATTCAGTAAGAAAATGTTGGAAGAATCTGAATGAAGTCTCCCTTTGCTAAATATATCTCCTTTTCCACCATGCTGAATATTAGCCCAAACCCCAAAACCACTCATGAATTAATACTTAAAATAAGTTGACATACTTTATCTTCAAGAAAGATAAAGATCTTCTGGCACAGAGTAAGATATAAGCTTAGTCTATGCCACAGAGAAGCTCTGAAAATTTAACTTGTCCTTGAAACTGGAAGAAATATTTCAGCCTGAGTGATTTTCCCCCCTAATTATCAAAGGTTCTACAATTGTTTTAGTTCAGGTCCTTAAATAGACTCACTAGGGAGACAGTAATTTCTAATGTTACCTAATAACCTAAAAACTGCTCTGTTTATAAATGCCAAATATTTGTAAACCAAGGAAACCTCAGACACTGAGAAAATACTCTAAGCAGGTACAAATATGTGTATATATACACATACATAATATATATTCACACACACACACACACACACACACACACATATATATATTCATACTAAAACATAATTTTCCATATTCAATTTTAATGATGGATGCTAATAAGTATATTTGATTGACTAACAAGTTGGAAGTCAGACTTCAAAACTATCTAACACTTGGAGAAGATCATTTATATAGTTAAGCCTTCTTTCCACTACGATATGAATCTCTGGAAGATATTCATTCAGATTCTCTTTGCTTAATTCCTATGACGATTACTTCACTATTCCTTCTTTTAAAATTTGTGAGTGCTTTGTTTGTTTGTGTAATTCTAAAGCACACACTTTTATATCCTAGGAGTTTTTTTAAAAATATGTTACATCTCATTGTTGTTATTGTTTTGTTTTTTGTTTTGTTTTCCGGTACCAGGGATTGAACCCAGGGGCACTCAACCACTGAATAACATTTCCAGTTTTTTGTTTGTTTGTTTTTTTGGCTGAGGCTGGCTTTGAACTTACCAGCCTCCTGAGCCACTGGGATTACAGGGGGGCACTACTGCACCCGGTCTTAATCTTAGTTTCCTACCCTTGTTAGAGAAAAATATTTGGGGGGCATCTTTTGCAAAATCAACAGAGGAAGCCAGCAGCAATGGCCCACAACCAGGGCTGAAGTGTACCACAGAACATTTTAGACCAGCCATAGTCCATCTCTGTACCGCCACCCACTGGTCAAAAGTCTGTCCATGATCATTGTTAGTCAATTTTCTGAAGAGAATAGCAACCAGATATACATATTTGTACTTTCCAAAATTTGTCAGTTACCAGCATCTTGGAGAATCTTTCTTCCACTGAAAACACGTTTTTACCTTTTCAACACATCCCCAAGGCTGATCTGCTGGATGGTCATTATCCCTAACAATGTTGACTGTAAACCTATTTGGCCCTTCCAACTATTTCTGTGAGTTTCCCAGGTTTTCTAAATCATTCCTTTCAGCTTAAAGTTGCCAAGTTTAGAATCAGGAATTATGTCTGCTGTGAACTCGAAATCTGACTCCCCTAAATTTTGATTGTTTATCCGAATTCTCTTCTCAGTTATAAACAGCTCTCCAACAGATTTTGCTTCTTTTGCCTAACAATGTTTGAAGAGGGTTCCCACAGCCTACCCTGACAATCTGGTAGTTTGTAAGTCAAACATCACTGGTGTCCCACCTGTGACATACATAATTTGGCTTCTTGACTTTAGAGGCAACAGTGTGCTGCTCCAGGTATACTGGGGCTTACAACAACCATGTTTGGGAACTTATTTTGTCTACTGAATAAATACATTGCTAAATGTTTGTTAAATATTTCAATATTTTAAAATTTAAAACCATTGTTCTGCCATAGGGTTTTTTTGGCTTAGATCTGGCAGTTCATTTCAGATATTGTAGCTCTCTATCATATTGGTAATTAAAAAAGACAGCTAATATCAAGTGTTGGCAAGATTGTGAAGAAATTGGAATCCTCACAGGTACAGTCTCTCTCCCCAAACACTTTGGCTGCTCCTCAAAATAGTAAACCTAAAGTTATCCCATAACTCAGTATTTTCATTCATGAGAATTTATCCTTGAGAAATAAAAATGTGTCTACACAAAAACTCAGTCACAAATAATCACTGCAATATACTTCTCTTTAGTCAACAAGTGAAAGCAACCCAAATGGTCAGCGACAGAGGATCAATGAAATGAGGTATGCTAGACAATGGGCTATTATTTGTCAACAAAAATAATGAAATCCTGATGCAAAACTTCAAATAGTATGTGCTGAGAGCCATAGCCAAGTAGGAATGACGCATGGCAATTTCTTTGTCAGCCTACCCCATGTTGCTTAGAGGGAGGACTCTCCATTGTGGAAATGGGCTTGCCTTGGACCCAGGTCATTTGCAGTGACATTGCATGAATGTTTGAGAAAGGTGACCCTGCTCAAGGACCAGGGTGGATCCGGGTTTAGGGAGGATCCTGCTGGATTGGGGTGGGTCCAGGTTTAGGGTGTATCCTGCTGGGAATAGGGTGTATCCTGCTGTATTTTGGGATGCAGAGCCGAGTGGAGGTGTGGATTTTTCCCCAGAATGTGTGTGTAGAGTGCCGGTGAGAGGTCGGGAATAAAGACTTCCTGTTTGAATCTACAAGGCTGTGAGTGGCTGGTGATTTTGTGCCCAGCCAGACTGCGGCAAGTATGAGTGAGAGAAACCATTCATGAAAAACCACATCTGAAAATTTGTGTACATGAAATAACCAGAATAAGAGCATCTATAGAGGCAGAAGGCATAGCTGTGGTTGTCTAGGCCTGACGGGCTTGGAGAAAATGAGGAGTGACTGACAATGGACAAAGGGCTTCTTTTTAAGAGGACAAAAGCATTTCAGAATGATGTTGTAGTGATGGCTGCACAGCTCTGAATACACTGAAACAACTAGAATAGGTATGATTATGGGAGCTGCTTTTTAAATAAAAAAAAAAAATGTTACCTTGGGTTACATAGGATCACAAGACTTAGAAGTATATAAAACTAGAAATGGTTTACCAGGACTGAATTTTTATAACCTGGAGAAATTAGTGAATTGGTTGTGTATGTTGTGTGTGACAATTTGCCTAGAAATGTATGGCTTAGCAGTACGACTGTTTTTTTCAGGCCATCCATTTCTAAACACCAATGGGACAAATCATGTCTGCTCCCCATGAAATCTGCCAAGGCCAAGTCTCCACCCTGCACGGCTCATTGGAAAGACTGACATGTTGGCACTGTATCAGCTGAGGGTCTGGGGGTGCTCACAAAACTGAGGGCCTGTTCACAGGGCCCATTTACAAGGTGCCTGAGTGTCTTCATTGTACATGGTGATACCTCTCCCACTATCCCCATCCTACCTAAAGAAACCGAGGGGATCTAGACTCTATCTGTTAAGAGGAAAGGGTCAAGATTCGAAGGGAGAATGATAAGGGAGACTTAGAGATGAGAAATGACATTGTTGCCACTCTGAAACAGGAGGATCTGCCAACATGAGGCCCAGGGTCAGCACAATGTCAAAATGCACCTGTTCATCTATAGTGCTGTGTGCCTATACTGCAGGCTTCACTTTGCTAACTGTTCACTTCCTGCATGGACATAAAAGTGTATCCGTAGTTTACATTTTAGTGGAGTAGCTTTCAATAATAGGCTGTTTTAAGACACCAGTTCTATTTTTTAGGATTTTCTCCTAAAAAATTTTGAAAAATAAATCCTCATATGAGCCAGGGATATTATGGAGGATTTGCTGAAATAGTACTTACAATTTTCAACAGAAATCCTTATAACATTTTCTTCTAGGCAGATTCTATTTACAATAATCAGTGGAAAAGACTGAAATTATTCTGGTATATAGCTACAGGAAAGTAAGCATTCTATCTGTTCTAGTGTCATCTGTACAAATGTACACAAAATGTATCTTGTACTAAAATACGAAAAAGCTAACATTTTTAAAGAGCTCGTATATATACATCACACAACCACACCACCATTAAATAAGGAAACAACAACAACACCCAAAAAAATCCCTCAAAATCTGTGATAATTAGAGGATTTTAATTTTAAAAACACCAAGAGTTTCATCAAAAACAAATATATTTTAAAATCCTACAACCATAAAGGATATTCAAGATAAGCACTACAGTAGCTAACCAGCATGCTCTGAGACTCAGAAGGGGTATGTTTTCCAAGAGCAATTAAAGATCATTGGAGTAGATAGGCAGCAAATTTGATAAACTTGGCATAAATGCATATAAAGAAAAAATAACTGAGTTTATTTGTGGGTTTTTCATGTTTAAAGTTACAGATTCATGCACTAAAAAGTTAGGGGTTTTTCTTTTAACTGAAACAAGGCACATAGTGTAGCTTAAAGGGGAAAAGGCCAATATTTTATTAACGAAGAATATGTTTAAGTTAGTAAGTCTCATTTTAAATTGAAAATGTCTCATTTTACCTGATTAAAAGAGTCTCAATTGACATTGTTTACAGAAGAAATTGCAATTTGGGGGCCTGGGACTTATCAATATAAAGGGGCTAATTCTGAAAGCAGATGCAAGCAGCCCACATGGGAGACATAGACCCAATGCAACTATTAAAACAAGTGGTCAGGGACATGATCAGCACAGTACTGTAAATGAGACCTTATACAGAAAACTAAACCAGGATGTCTATCACAACCAAGCAAAGCATTTACCATTGGGCTAAACTAAAGTAGTAAAACACAGTAAAGTTCTGTCCTGAAATAATACCCTCAACACAAATAAGAGGAACATTTCCTCCTGGATGGCCAGCTCGGTCCTGATAACACACCAGGAAGCAGGGGACACTTGGACACATCTTCTTCCCTAGACTAATAGTAACCTCAGGTATGTATCAGAAAAAATATGGTTGATATTGTTATAAGTTAACAACATCACCATGCCTACTACTAAGAACATCCATTTATACTAAGTCACTTGACAACAGTGTAGGAAAGGTTTCCAATATCATTCTTCTGCACAATCCAAAATATCTTCTATCATGGTTATTCCTTACCTTGCATCTCCATGGAAAGTGTGGTCACACTGTGTGAGAGCATTACTAAAGTCAAATTCTTAGAGGGCCTTCCAATGAGGGCTGGGGTATTGCTCCTAATATGAGCCGAGCTCCCCAAAGATGGAGCATTTATACTCTAGATTATTAATTTTAAGAATAAACTGCCTCTCTGGCTTTTGACAGGAAGTCGATAGCAGGCAATTCCAGGTCTTGGACAAGTACTCAAAGAGCTCAGTATTATTTATTGAAAGTGTTTTCTGTACTAACAGGTGGGCTGAGTACCAAGCTCACGTCTTGGGTGGAGGGTCTCTCCTCTACTGTGGATATGGTTTGTATAGGTGCCAGGAATAGGGCTACAATCATATCCATCACCTCAAAGCCATAAACACCCTGAGTTTGTATGCCATGGTTCTACTTCCCAGAACAAACAGCAGTGTCAGAATTCTACGAGGAGTTGTTTGTGATTGCCTACAACCACTGTGGAAAAGGCTCGATTGACGTTTATGTAGTTTTAATTTTTAATCTGAGCATAACTCCTTTCCCCGGCAGATCTTCCAGGATGTGTAAGTTGCAGAATGCATCCCCGATGACTAAATCTATTGACTTGGTGAATGGAGCTATTTAGCAATGTCTATCTACATGCCGAAGATCACCTGTCAAAAGTGATTCTTTTTTATTTGGCTTATTGATATTGAGTGTTTTTTTTTTTTTTTTCTCTCACAGTAATTAGGCAAGTGGTCCAGCTGCTTCCTGAGGCCATGAGGCAAACGTGAAAGCCAGAACTTGTCATTAGGAGAAAAGGAGAGTGCTGATCTTCACTTTTCCATGGCAGCAGGCCACAGAGCAGACTCATTTAGAGCCCAGGGCATGAACCTGCACGTGCCTTCTAAGATCGCAGCAGACTGACAGCAACTTGAACGTGATCGATGGGCAGCCCAGGGCACATTTACCTATGTCACTGATGCCTGCTTGAGATAACTGCAGTCTAAGCCACTGACTCAGCCACAGGAATGCTCAACTACAGAGGGCTGTCTCCAGCCCTCCCATCACGTCTTCTCCACAGACATTCTTAGCTAATAATGAGGTGTAGAAGTTCTCTGTATTATTTTTATTCAGATTCTCATTAATAATTCCTTCAGATTCCAAAAATACACTTCAGGAAAAATGTTTCTCTTGGGAAGCATATTAGACACCGCATTATAAGTCCATTATTATATCTAAATAATGGAAAGTTGTAGCATAGAGAAAACTGCACTGAATTCAGAGTAAATAAAATTCCTTATTTCAGTTCTTCAGCAATTTCCTATATGGTTGTCAGTAGGTAAACTGAATATATATCTTATATATTAAATAAGTCTTAATTTTTTGGTCATGAATAAAAATATCGAACAAAATAATTACTAAAAAAGCAATTATTATATAACTACACACTTGAAATACTTGACATATGAATTTATAGAAATATTTAACAAATATTGTATAAAATATATAAATTTTAACAAAAACAACCTTCTGAAAATATTTTTGATATACTGTTAACTTTATTTCCTGTTCCGTGATCACTCCTGTGTTAATCTTAACTATTCCCACTGCACTTTTATTGGTTCATATTAATCACATGAAACAGTGGGCTTCATAGTGGCATATTTTTACATTGGAAATAATAAAGACCCAAATTTGGAATAATCTGGTTCAGTTTCTCTGAATAAAGAACATTTCATTTTCTCTATTTTCTCCCTAGAATGCTCTGTTAATTTCTTACTCTGTGTAGACCCTGCTCACAACATTGATTATTATACTCCAAATGCCCTGCTTTGTTGTCCTGCCTCAGGCCCTTATCAGTAATTAATTATGACATATTTTCCCAGTGAGTTTGTAAGGATCATTAAACTCTTTTTCAAAACTTTGCTCTAGGCAGCCTCTGTCAAAGTAGACCCAATGATTTATGTACAAGGAACTACAACATGTCATTTTTGTTCAAACTAGAAAAATGGAATCAACTTAAGATATCAACAAAGATAGAAAAGTTAAATTAAACCATTATATTAAATAACTTATGGGGAAACTATATTTTTATATAAATATAAATATATATATATATATATATATATATATATATATTCATTATACAATGTTCAAAATAAGACAGTGATGAGAAATTATTCCTAATATAATATTAAATATTGTACCCGAATAAATCATATATTTATTTATTGTAAATAACTCATGGTAAATAAATAAATATTGTACCCAAATAATCATATATTTACATAAAAATCTTGGAAGGAAATACCCATAAATATTTGTAAATAGCTCAGGTCTTTCCCAAATAAAAGTTTCCTTTTATTCTTTCTGCTGTTTCAATTTTTCCACAATACTCATGGATTACATTTACAATAGAATTTTTTTTAAATTACTAAAACATTACTTTTAAGAAATTTAATATGATTTCACTATGCATATTTAATGAATTCTAATGAGAAATAGATGCAGAGATGCACTATAATGTCACAGTACTAACCCCACTAGTAAACCCTCATCTTCTCATTTAGATGTAAGAGCTGAGTCCATTTTTTTTCTCCACATCATAACCTCTAGAGTCTTATAATAGTAACACTTTTAAAGATAACAGAGTGGAAGGCCATCAAATGGGTTAATTTTTAAAATAGAGTTTAAGGTTTTCAAAAATGTGAGTATACAGTGTCATGAGAAGACTTATATTCTGAGATTTTCAGAAAAAAATATATGTTTTAGGAAGAAGTCAAAAGGGAGCATTGGGTTGGCAGCAGGTGGGTGTAAAGGGTATATCCCCATTTTAGGAATTAGTTTTCTATAACTGGAACCCCTACCATTGACTCCCAAGATTGCATTATTAGTTTATTAGCCTTGTTTCTCTTTGATTTCTAGCTTTGATCATCATTTCTCTATGAACAAAGTCAACCAGGAGACCAAAGTATTTCAATTCATCATTCTGATACCTCCCTTACCATGTGGGGCTCCAGAACTGTGCACACAAGCCCACCACCTTCCACGGCATTCACAGGCTTTCTGAGCCAGCGGGTGGTGCAGTTCTCTCTCATCCATGTGAGAAACCACCAGCTTCCATGACGCAATCCTCAGATTCCTGACCTGGGCCTTCACATTTCAATCCACATCTCAAAACAATCACTTCTCATAATGCAACTGATTTCTAGCATTGAAAATTAGAGGGCGAACATAATTTTTTTTTTTTCATTCTCAATCCATATGTGACTTGAAACAAGAAATAAATTTAAAAATTAGCCATCAAGAGACCCTCATTTAATTTTCACACATGGAAGCAGTTAATGGATAACACCACATTATGTATGATTCTTATCTTTTCTGACAAAATGAATCTAAAGTTCACTGGTCTTTGCAGATAATCCTCTGTCTTCTTAACCTTTCCCAAAGGTGTTTTAATTTCCTTTTATTTTTCATGGATGATAATTCTGTCATTACTTTTATAACATGCTTTTCTAAAATACTATTTGGAACTTAATAGGTATAGGTCATACTCCACCTGTGTTATCAAAGCTACTGTTGTAAAATATAGCAACAGTAGTAATGTTGAAAGATTTTGCAATGATATAGGGCACTGGAAGAATATTAATCAAGACAGTATTTTATAATGTGCTCCTTCCAAACAGTATTCTTATTATATAGAGCCAAGATACTTTAAGATTACAAATGCAGACACTAAATAAAAACAAAAGTATGAGATCATGGCATGAGTTGACGTAAAAGATCAAGCTTTCTTTACAGCTTACGTGAGATGGATTTTTAATGTGCTCTTTTAGTGAGTGCCTTCATATAACTGACATACATAAAGTACTCAGTGCCATGGTCTTCCCATGGGGGTGGAGGGGTGCCTTCATTCCTACTTCTTCCCACATCAACTAGAATAGCAAAGTGATAAAGAGCAAGAAAACTACTATTTTTGTTTTACCATCTAGAAACCATCAATGCCCTAAATAATGATATTTTAAAATTCTGCTAAAACTGGGAATGTTATTTACAATGCTTGTAGAATTTATGAAACAAGAAAAGTCAGTGTAGGAAAAGAGCATCACAATTTCAAAGAGTGTTTTGTTTGTTTCTGTAGGAATTATTTGATAGCCAATTTTCTTAAAATTTTGCCTATAATTTTTCTATGTTTTAAAACTTTTTACATATGTTTGTTCTGTATTATAAAATTCTCAATAGTACTTGAAAGTGAACCCCAAATCTGTGAATCACCTGTGGCAACAAGTGACAGGAAAAATGCTCCTGAATAAGTGTGGGGTGATGACACACATACATAGACTGCTACTGACCTTGAAACTCTCTATGTCTTCTATTCATAGTTAAATGCACATGGCTGGTAGGATTGTTTTTAAAGCATTTATCTGAGCCATAAGAGTTTACAAATATTGATGAGCTGTAAAGATTCTAAAAATGTCCCAGTAATTTCTCTAGCTTATAAAGAAAACCCTTTGCATGCTAATTTTTGGAAGCATGTGATCACCAATGAAGTACTGTTTAAATTAAAGGGAAAGAAATATTAGTTTGGAACAGAAGTATATTTTCAGGGAACTCATAGTTTTGCTAAGAGCAAAATAGCACTAGGATTTGTTTAAAATAAAATACAATGACCAATGTTACATAGCATGGTTTAATATAAAGTATTGTCTAAGAGATAGACCAACACAAAAAAAAATTAATGAAGACAAATGGCCAGGTGCTATGGAACATGCCTGCAATTCTAGTGGCTCAGGAGGCTGAGGCAGGAGGATCCAGAGATTAAAGCCAGCCTCAGGAAAAGCGAGACGCTAAGCAACTCAGTGAGACCCTGTCTCTAAATTAAGACACATGAGGAGCAGCCTTAGGTGAGTCTCAAGCAAACATGTCTGTGCTCCTCCCAGGCAGGAAGCTACCTCCAGCCTCCCTGTTCCTCTGCTGGCGGGTGCTCTGAGCTGTTGCTGCTGAGCCTCCTCATTCCGGTGTCTTTGAGCATCCTCCTCATTTCTGCACCTCTTTGCATCCTCACACAGTCTCTCCGAGGTGACCTAGCCATCATGCTCTCTCTCTTTCCTTCTTTTCATTTTCTTACTTCCTGGAGTCTTAAGTCTTGACTTTATCAATACATACTCCGGAATTCTTGGTTTTAAGCACCCCTGAGAATACACTTCTGTTTCAGGCTGACAGCATCCATGCATGTTTACTCTGACTGTGAATCTCTTGCCCCTCCAATTCCTCTGTCAGTCACCTGCTTTCCCTTGGCACAAATTCTAATGCCCAGCACTACAATCACTATCTCATGTCCCCCATCTCCAATGCCCCCCTCCCTCTCTACGTTTGCTTGGTCCAGCTCTCCACACACTGCAGACATCTGAACTCAAGACAGGCCGACTGGGCCTGCCGGATGACAGCAGAAGAGACACACCACAGGGTTCTGTTCCTGCCCACACCACAGCTCATCTGCATCTCATTCCTGTGTTTCTGCTCAGTTCTGCTGAAAGGGATGACCTGTCCTCATTCCACTTCTGTACTGAATCTTGTTCACTTCACAGACTCAGGAACTTTTCCTTTAAAATTGTGCCTCTCTCAAACATCATTAATATCTGATTTCATGGGTCACAGTCATCCTCATAAGCATAGCACCCATGGCAAAAAGGAATCTCTGACCCTTCCCACGTCCTTAACCACAAAGCTATCTTTGGCTTTTTGTTGTAAGAAATGCTATTAAATACCCCTGTACTGTTTTTCCAAATTATCCAAGAGGAGTCATTACATGCCCAGTGTCCATCCTCCTTTGCCTCCTCTTCTGGTGTGGGACACTCGATTATAGGGGAGAAAACAGGGATGAGGGGCCTCTCTCTTAAAACCCCAGAGGATAAGAGGCTTGATAACTGCTGGAAATGAGGCAGGTGTGTCTGAAACAGAGAAAATTACCAAAGAGTGCTGCATACATTATGGCTTCATTTACGTTAATGTAAAAGTGTGAAACCCACCAGTTAAACAGCAATCAAGAAGGAAATTAGAACAAAGAGAAAAATCAATGAACACATTTCATTGAGCAATCCAGGACTGAGGTGTTCAAGAGCTCAGCCTACAGACACATCTGTCATGCCATCATGGGACATGAATTGCATGTCATAACTTCTGTTTCGGCCACAGCTGTGAACTAGAATCTATTTCCATGCAGTGTTAGCTCCCTGCCTAAAACTGTGTTTTTAGTCTCATTAACAACTTGCTCCAGTGAACTCTATCAGACTGGGTTTTCTTTGCATGTGTGTTACTCTTACTGCATCCTCCCGTATAAAATGCTCAGTATGTTTACTGAATAAGTGAACAAGGTATGTCACTTTTCACCTTCTTACATGAGAGCTCAGAATGTGCCTGCTACATGGAAGAATGGCTTCCTTCCTGTAGAGGTGACTTCCTAGGAGACAGGACAAGAGTAATACATCATTTGATATCATAAAATTTCTCACTTGAAATTTCCTAAGTAAACAAGTGGGATTTCTACTCTAGAAGGTTAATTTTCTTGAGTACTCAAAAGAGCAAAACAAAACTATATTCCATAAGCAAATAGGTTTAAAGACTGATGTGCATATAATTATAAAGAATCATAGAAGGCATTAACTTTTAAAGTAAGTTTTCCCTGATCTCAGCTTCTACAGAAACATCTTTAACTGAGCTTTAACTCCGTTGACAATAGTTTATACTTGGGGTTAAGAGAAGAAGGAAACCTGAGTTAGAATGACTTAGGACAAATATCCCCAGTGAATGAGAGACTGATTTGTTTGTCTCAGGTCACCCTAAGAGAGTTCAGGGGATTTGCTACTTGTAGGTTTCTGGTTTCACACCTGCAGATGCTGTGCAGAGGACCTGGCTCCAAGCCTTCAATGGGGAATCTTCAAGTTGCTCTATTTCAAGATCCCAGAACAGATTGTCATTCCTTTTCAGATTAGTTGTCTGCCACAAAGAATCTCAGCTTTACTGCCCAGAAGCAATGAACTTTTGAATTGTTTAGGAAAAAAAAAAGTCTCCCAAGTTTTTATTAAGTTCATGTCAGGACCTCGGAGCGCTATGGGAGTAGCTTGGTTATAGAACACTTGCCCAGCTTGGGCTCCTCCCTAGCACTGCCAACAACAAAGGGGAGAAAGGGGGGAATTCTGAAATGCATTTTTATTTGCAGAAATGAAGCTCTGCCTAGAGCACTTTGTGTAAGTTCTCAGAATTCAAACAAACCCCACTATGTGAGCTGACGGAGAAATTCCTACTAGCTGAAGTTTATTCCAGCCACCAATTTTCTTCCCAGCTTTTGATTCTCTTCTCCATCCTCCATAACTCCCTCCATTCCATTCCTGCCTCTCCTGAATCGTACACAAAAGCAAAATCAACATGAATAGTTTGGTTTCTTTTAAACTTTTCTAGATGATCATAGACACATAGAAAAATTTGCTATTTTGTTTCTAAAACACAGGCTAATATCATCCTACCTTATTTCTTTTCTAAAGTTCTCATGAATTTTCCCCAAAATGCTAGACATGTATCCCCAACTATTTTAATGGATGACTACATGATATTTTCTAGAAATGAATTATCATTATTTCAACTTTTCACCAAGAAATATTCTTAAGATTTTTTTGTTTTGTTTTGTTTTGGCTATCCCAAACAAATATTTATATAAATGTCCAGATAGATTAAAAAATACTTGTGTCCTAAGTCACCCATTTCTATAGAACATACATCCAAGCATGACCAGACGAAAGGCACTTAAAATGTCAACTCACAGACAGGGATCATTAAAGCAATTCACATTCTCATTTGGGATGGAAAGAATCTGTGTTTCCCTAAATCTTTGTAGCAAACACTATAATACTATTTAAAAAAAAATGTCCACATGGTTGATTAAAAAAGAAATAGTTTCACTTAAAATTTAATGTCCTAATGAGAACATTCAAGTGAAAAAATCATTTCCATATATCCATTTCTTGTTTGCATTTTTCTTCTATAAACCCATGCTCATATCCTCTGCCTAGATACCTATTCTTTTTATTTCTCATGAACTTCATGAAGTCTCATTAATTTTAGCAACATGCACATGGCCTGTATTCTCTCTAGGCTTATATTTCTACTCTTTTGTTTAATTTTGCCTTGCTATTATCACTAGTATACACACTGCTGTATGCATCTACCATTTATAGATGGCTTCAGAGCTTCCTGAAGTATTCAAAGCCTCTCTGCCATTAATTTATGCATTTCCCCAATGATTCTTCAAAGCATTTTTATAATGGCGAGGCTTTCCTTTTGAGGTTTACGTCTACATGGGTTGTGATTTAACAACTTTTCTTCCAGATGTTGAGCCTGTTTAGCTAATGCCATTTAAACCACTGCTTTATACTGAAAAGAAATGCAAACTTTAAATGAAGTAGGCCCCCACTTGTATTTGTTCTGTGCTCTCCATTTAATCCTCCAAGGATCAATCTTTCTGTTTCTGGCAAACTGAATACTTCTGTGATTAGGATGTTTTATAAGGTAAATCCTATCAATTTTCCTTGAACCCTCAAAAACTATTCTTCTGTACGATCTTCAAAAATACTAGTTTGATCTAACTTACTAAAGAAATGAACAACCAGCCACACATGCTGATTACAATGGTTTAAAATCTTTATATTAATTTGGGAGAGCAATACTGTGAAGATATCAAGACTTTCCACGCAAGAACATGGCATGTGTCATTTATTGAGTTACGTATGATAAAATGTCACATTTGACGAAATATTCCTCAGACAGATCTTGGAATTTTCTTGTTAAAATTATCCCTCCTGTTTTCCATATTACTACTACACAAAAGTCAGTGGCCTAGCAGGACTTCCAGATCATACCAGGGTGAGAAACCATGATGTAACTCAATTATAAAGAAGCAGTATCTTGAGTTTGGAGGGTGGCAGGAAGCCCCTATTTGCCTCTTTTTCTTTGTCTTTTTTAATATATATTTTTTAGTTGTAGTTGGACGCAATATCCTTATTTTCTTTATTTTTTTATGTGGTGGTGAGAAAGGAACCCAGTGCCTCATGCATGTGAGGCAAGCGCCCAACCACTGAGCTAAAGGCCCGGCCCCTGGCCCCCTTTTCTATTACTCCTTAAACACAATCAGAAACCTCAAGAGTGGTCTTTTGAAAACTGCTCAAGCAGTACAGCCTGATCCTCACTGCAGTTTCCTGATTGATTTTCATTTCCCTGAACCGGACAGTCCAATCTATCTCCCCTTCTGGACCCATCTAGCTGCAAACTTCCTGAATGGAGGGCACCCCTTTGAGACCATGGTTGATCCTTTCGGTCAGTGGTATCTTCCCTTGGCTCTCTTGATAGCTTGGCATTCAGGTGGCTTCCTACCCTCAGCTGATCAGTTCCCACTTACTAAATGGATCCTATGTGCTGAAGAGCCCTTCTCCTTGACGCAGCTACTGTCCTTCACGGCCCCAGTTACAGCTATGCTCTGTTGCCTTCTTCCTGGAGATGGCCAGGTCATGTCACTCTGCCCATTGCTGTCACAAATTCCCTGAATAAAATAGCATCACTGAATAAAATAACCCGGACACAGGAGAGAGTAGAAGAGATGACACTAGAGCTTAGGAAGGAAACGGGGAGTAGGGATAGGGGCAAGTTGGATAATGGGTCCCCATATATAAAGCTAGATTGGGGAACTGGTTCCAGTGTTCCACGTCATAGCAGGGTAACCATAGTCTCTTACAATTTATTATGCATTCCACAATAACTAGAGAAGAACTTGAAGGTTCCCAACACATAGAAATGATAATGGTGGATGGAAATGCTAATTATCTTGATTTGATCATTACAGATTATATAATACGTGTCCCATTGTAAGGAAAGCTGCCTATATCATGAAATTAGAAACAAAAGCAATTTTAACTTTTTTTTTGTACTAAGAATTAAATCTTGAGGCGCTGTATCACTGAACACATTCCCAGTTCATTTTATTTTTTATTTTGAGACAGGCTTTTACCAAGATGCTAAGGCTGGCCTCAAACTTGCCATCCTCCTGCCTCAGACTCCCAAGTTGCTGGAATTTTAGGTGTGTCCCACCACATCTGGCAATAACCATATTTTATTTACATGAGGAATACCAATATTCTCCTAGAAAATTAAGTTTCTCTTATAACAATGTAATCATCATTGTCATCTGGAAAACCAACTTTTCAATGTCCTCCTACATATTCATATCTCATAAAAATGGAATGTTTCTACCTGTTCTTTGACGGAGGCGAGGATGGCAGAGGTGGTTTCCGTTTCAGAGCCGTCCCCATTGGAGGTGTTTAAGCCAGGGCTCAGGGAGCTGGTCTTCTCAGAGGCTGACGAAGGCTGGTCTGGGACAGGCATAGCTCCTGCAATGCAAAGGACAGGCAGGCTCAGGAAACTGGACATGGTCACTCCAACGGACATACCCATCAGACAGCCCCAGAGCACAGGTGGGAATGAGGAAGCTTACACACTGCAGGCGGAACACGGCGCGACTGTAGAGGAGGAAACAGTACAGCTCCCCTTTATGTCAACCCCAAGCAAATCTGCAATGGCCCAACATGCCTTTGTGTTCTATCTCTGAGATCAGTGGGGGAAGAAAGGGCAGAGGGGGAAGAAACAAGCAAGAGTCTAAGGAAGGAAGAGAAAGGAGGTGAAGAAACAATGAGTCTAAAAAGCTCCTATAACTGCAAATTTATGTTTTAGGCAAATGTATTACTCTGTCCTATTGGTATATTTGCAACTCAAGTGTACCCATTGTAAGGAGATGATCCCATATAAATAGTCCATAGTTACCAATAATAGAATTAACATTAAAAGCTTTGTGGGTATTGTGAAATCCAGTCAGTAACTAGTGGATCCCATAGATACGTACCTAGCACTGACTCCAAAACAGATAGCAACAAAACACTCCTTAAAACATAAAAGGCCCATTTTTCACACTTTATTTTGTCTCAGTTTGATGGGGGAGAAACTCAAATCACATTAACCCCAGTACGTAAAGGGATACACATGTGCAGTTAAAAAGCAAGTTTTCTTTCTCACACAAATGAGACTGGTGTGGTCTGGATGGCCACAATGCTCTACCAGTTCACATATTGATCTAACCCTCAAGGTTGGTGGTGTTGGGAGTTAGGGCCTTTGGAAGGTGATTAGTCATGGAAGGAGAGCTCTCATGAACAGGGTTTAGGCCCTTATAAAAGATGCCTAGGAAGGACTCTTTGCCCCACCCACCTTGAGAGAACACAGTGAGGGGCCCCAAGTATGAACCAGGAAACAGGCCAATGCCAGGAACCCTTGAAGGCCTTCATTTTGGACTTAGTCCCTAGAAATGTGAGAAATAACACATTTTATTTTGTTTGTTTTATTTTTTTGGTACCAGGGATTAAACCCAGGGGTGCTCAACCACTAAGCCACATCCTCAGCCCTATTTATTTATTTTTTTAGTTTTGAGACAGGGTCTTGCCATGTTGCTGAGGTTGGCTTTGATCTTGTGATCCTCCTGTCTCAGCCTCCCAAGCCACTGGGATTACTGGTATGTGCCACCGTGCCAGTCAATAAGATATTTTTTAAGACAGACTGAAAGGACTAAGTCAAACATATATCATCTAGCAATGACTACCAACAGAGAAACCAATCATTAACTGAGGGTCATCTTTACCAAGGCATTACAAAAAACCCATCTCAAGAAAAGGCTGGGAGTAAGTAAGAGTCAATTTCATGCCTACACCTGCTACTGGTCCCTAGGGACCAGTGTGGTGGGATAGTAAAGCATATTCCCTATTACACTAAACCTAAGTATCATTTTATACCAAGTGACAGATTTTTCAGGGTAGCCCTTTCCCTGTGTTACTAGCTACATTTATCTAATAACAGATCTATGCAAACCTTAAAAAGCCCAATTCACAACTTTACTTAAAACACAGAATA
Organism: Marmota marmota marmota; assembly: GCF_001458135.2. NCBI lineage: Eukaryota > Metazoa > Chordata > Mammalia > Rodentia > Sciuridae > Marmota > Marmota marmota. The sequence continues at coordinate 9,284,673 of NW_026000068.1, forward strand.
AAGAAGTGCCATTCGGGTTTTTTTTTTAATTGAACCTTCCAACTACCTTTTGATTTACTTTTATATTTTGAAGCAACTTACTATGATTTCACTACAGGAGATTAGAATAACATTGGAGAAATTAATCTTGGAGAGATTTTTAGTTACTAATATCAACAAAACAGAATTTGAGTAAAGAGTGCAGATCAGATCAAATACGATTTGGCAAAATGCAAACTTGCTTAAAATGTTCAAAATACTTGAGGAGATGGAAACTGACAGGAGGAAAGAAAGAGACTTAAGTGATTTGGGTGGTGGTGTTGGGAAGAGCACAGTGAAGAATATCTATGCATTTTCATTGTTCCTGATGTGGTTTTTTAGTTGATCAAATCTCATTACTATGTAGAACACAGATACATTAATATGCACTGTGCCAGTTAAAGTAACTGAGACCCAGGATCTGTCACCTAAGAGAAGTTGGGAGATGGAGAGGTGCAGGGTGGAAATTCAGAAAGAAGGAAAACGGCAGCTCTGGGTGCTCGGTCAACTCTGGTTACCAAGATCCACCCTGACTATGATGTATTATGATGGCTTCCAGAGGGGACCCCACACAGGAGAGCTTTCTCTGAGAAGGGAGTCTCACGTTTTAAATTATTATTCTAATTTTTATGTTCTCTGAACTGCATTTGGCTCGTGTTAATTCAGGTCCTGGGCTAGTATTATTATTAATACATTTTCTGACAGAGAAAATGTCTGAGTTCTTAAATTTATTAAGAAACATAAGTGGGTCTAGAACTCATGTTTCCTCCTCTTTCATTCCTGTTTTAGTGTTTTTTTTTAGTGTCTACTTCCTTTAGAACCTTTATGACCCCCTAAATGCTAGTCTACCACCTAAATTTTACAGAATATCACTCTTAAAAGAATGACAGTGAGCTCTTATGATAAAATATGGATTTAATAGGCACCAATCTCATTTTGTCCTTAGGCAATTGACAACTCGACCCACATGTTCAAGGGAAGTGTGGGCCTGTCTGCCCCCTTCTGTTGTTCTATAGAAAGGAGTGAAGCCTTCAGGTCTTACTCCACCACACAGAGCTACTGCTACCTAAGGCAGCCACCACGTGTACCTGCAAATGACTTGGAATAATGTCCATGGCTTATAACTCTTAATATCCAGACTTCATCTAGCACTGGTCACTGCTGTGTCTGGATGACAAAGACTGTCAACTTCTACTCCCATCTTCTTGGCTCCCAGCAAAAGAAGAGATGGATGAGATATGAAAAGACCTGCTGCAACTCAGCCCGGGATCACCACATGGTAAGTATACATAAAGAGCTTTAAGCCTCCGGATTTTGCGTTAATATGGCCAAGTACTTTAGTCTTAATCAGAACTAATCCACTAAAAATGAGTATTTAAACGGTGTTAAACCCAGGGAATTACCAAAGCTCGGGAAGCAAAAAGAAGAAACAAATAGAGGAGGAACAACCATCAAACAATGCTGCCATCCCAGATAAGTGTGTTTACTTGGGGATTTGAGTAATTATTTTTTTTTTCCTACTATAACTTATCTGTATAGAGATTTTTACATAATGGAGAACTAAGGTAATATTTGTAAAAAAATTATTTTCCTGCTCAGCAACATCTTATGAACAATTTCTTGAGTCAACAATAATTATTTTGTAGTTTAATGACGTAATGAACACATATATTTTGATAATCTCTATAGATCAAGATTTACTTACTTATGCTCTTTTTGTAATTTTTAATCCCACTTTTGCATCTCTGATATTTTCAACAAACTTCCAGAAGCAGAGTGAATGAAGTAAGGAATGTGTATATTTTTCAGACTTTTCATAGCAAAAACACAGGGTCCTGCAGCCAGGCTGACCCACACCTCTGGCCCCTTTGATGTAATGACAAAGCCACTTCCCCACCTGTCCCCAGCACTGGCTGGATCCTCCCATACCTTTACCAGCATGATACAGAAAAATGCATCCCAGCCTACAAGTACAGTGGCTTTTTGAGACAGATTTATTCCTTTATACACAAGTCTTCACACCCTTCCCACAATGTCTCTGTGAAAAGTCTTTCTGTGTAATAGAATTATAATCTGCAAATATACAAGTGATATTTTAGGCCCATTTTCCACTTTAGAAAAGGACAGAGTAGTGAGGGAAAAGTAGCCCTGAATTTTGGGTTTGTTTTTTCTGGCAAAAGTCGGCACTATCAAGTGCTATGTCCATAAATTAAAAAAAACAAAAACTACTTCTGGGCCAACGTATGCTGCTCTGTGCCCATAAGCATGAGCAGTACTGTGCACTGAGTTGTGTCCCCTGAACATACACTAAATACAGCTCTAATTCCCCATATGGCTGTATTTGAAGACAAGGCCTTTAGGAAGGTAATTAAGGTTGCATGAGGTCACAAGGCTAGGACCCTAATCCACAAGGACTGGTGTCCTCATAAGAAGAGAAAGAGTAAAAGCTAGCTCTCCTGTGCACACACAGTTCCAAGGCCATGTGAAGATACAGCAAGAAAGCACCACCTGCAAGCCAGGAAGAGAGGTGTCACAGGAACCAATCCAGATGGCACCTTGATCTTGGACTTAAGGTTGCCAGAAGAGTAAAAAATAAATTTGTGTTGCTTAATGGTACTTTGCTACGGAATCCCAGACACACGAATACAAGAAAGATCTGGTTATTCTCAGGTATTGTCTCCTAAATTCCCCAGGGGGCATGAGCATGGGAGTCTTGTAACTGATGGTGGCAGAGTCTAATTCCAAAATGAATTAAAGTATCAGGAGAAGGCCTACCTCCTGCTTTTCAAATCAGCACATGTGATAATGGGCTTAAAAAGAGATGCATCCCTTCATATGAAATAAGCCTAGAGAACAAAACACTACCTTAAAAACCTCCATAATACTGCCATTCTCATAGAAGCAGCACTCAGAAACCAGAACAGTTGGCCGGAGTGACAATAACAGGGAAAGCAGGTATTCCCATACCCAGGCTCCTTTTTAATATGAAATCATATCAAATGTAATAAGGTTTTGTGGTGTCCAAAGAATACTCCAATCTTTTCTTTCCCAAACATAAGATGCTATAAATTCACATTGTACTTTGTAACATATTAAATATCCTCTGCGTTTTGGAATACCAAACACTGCTCCTCTCAATTCAGGGACGATATTCAATATCATATTTTATTGCTACCCATCATACAGAAAGAAAGCAACTTAAAGTTTTGGGTTTTTTTTAATACTCTAAGTTGCTTCTTCTGTAGTCCTTTCTGCCTAGCAACGACGACTCTGACATCAATACATGGCCATCTTCACAAAATAACTGATGGGTTCCATGTCATAGTCACCCAGCTAAGTGACTCACCTACAATTTAACATGCTACAATTTCTTGATTCCCCCTCACCTCCGATTTGACAATTAGCTTCTTTGGTCATGATATGGTCTTGCTCCTACTGAGCTGCCCATCCCTTCTCTGTGGTTCCTGACCTCTTATCCTTTCAAATTTCCTCTCACTTTGTCACTTCTATGGCCCAACACCCTGACATGACAGAGGCCAGTTTCTTTATTCCTCCCAGGCAAGCAGGTACCACCTGCTTCAAATTCTAACTCTTCAAATCCTTTGCATGCTGTTGGACTCAGGAACAATTTCATTAGTCACACTTGCAATTTCCAATGTGGCAGCCCCCTCAAAACATGTGGCCATTGAAATTTTAATTGAATATTAACATTAAAAATCAGCTCTTTAGTTGCTCTATTCACATTTCAATGACTCAACAGCCACTCTGGCCTGTGGCTACTCTACTGGATAGTTACAAGTAGGAGATTTCTATCATTGCACAGTTTCACTGGTGGCCTTCTTCTATACTCAATAGTCAACTCTTTGATGAGTTATCTGAAGCTTTAATCTTGGGCAGGGAAATATGGTCCTTATGGATAAATTTGAAGGAAGAACTTTCAGGAAAACTGATAGACTCTGTGTGGTTTATGCAACAAGGACAGGGAACTCTAGATGATCCCAAGGGTTTGCTCTGAGTGAGGGACCATGGGTCAAGATGTGGAATGGCGATGGGCCAAGATGGGCAGAAGAGACTTGGAGCATGGGAAGGTGACCTTTCCTACAAACTTTAACCCCAAATCCATGCACCCTTTTTCTGTGTTAGTCAACCTTCAATCTCTATAATGAAATATCTGAAAAAATCATCTTATAAGAGACTTATTTATTTTGGTCACAAATATGAGGTTCTAGTCCAAGATCATGTGGACCCAATGGTTTTAGGCCTCTGGTGGAGGTGCCAGAAAGAACAGGTGGAGAGTTCATGGTAGAACAAACTGACTTCTCATAAGCCAGGAAGCAAAAGAGGAAGATGAAGAGGTCAGGTGCACCACCAGTGACCACAGGACTTTCCATTAGGACCAACCTTCTAGAGATTCCACCACCTCCTAATAGTACCACCTAGGAACACACGAAGCTTTTCCAGATCCAAATTACACCAGAAGGCGGCCCTGCCTACAAACCCTCAAACCGAACCCATCTGCCTGTGATTCTCCTTCACTGCCAACATCTGGGCAGCTGAATGCACCAGACAGAAACCATATAGTGATGTGAACCAGGGAACACACAGACCAATGCTTTCCAATCTTGCTCGTCAAGACTGGGTTCCCCATTTCCCTTTTCTTCACACAGGTCTCTCTACCTTCTACTTTCGAGTTGGTAAAAGCTTCTGTGAATTGTCTCACATTTGCTCTCCAGCTTCAATTGACAGCTTCCATCCCCAAACATCTGATGTGACTTTCCTGGACTCCTCTGACACCACACGAGCACTTCCTGTGTATAGCCTCTCCTCACCTTACACCCTTCCCTCGTGTGGATCAAAGTTATCTTCTGATCTTCTGCGCAGGAGCCCCTCCCTGCCCTGGTTCTTATGTGCAAAACACAAAACCACCATCCCAATAGACAGGCTCTGACTTTACTTCCAGGATGAGGCAGCACTTTCACAATGTACTGTCACCTTATACCAACTTCATAATAGGTAAGCCAGTAAGAGTACTCCAAATATTGTCACCAAAAAACCAAATGTGAATCTGAGCAATTTAATCTGATAGAATTTAGTGTATTTCAGCATATTTGATTTTAATGTTCTTCTGTTCCACAAGTAACACTTAAAACACTGTGTAACACTAAGCATGAACTTGTCCTTATTAATATTATTAATATTAGGATGTACAGAATATATGCATTAGTATCAACTAGCAGCATCAAGACCAATATGGAACACCTCATTTCAGGAATCACTGTGGCCACCCAAACTGCAATTCTTTAATTGCAGTTAGTATGTCATTATCAGAACTAGACACAGCATCATTCTCCCTCAGATGTGCTCTGTCCACATACAAATATAACCATCCTTACATCTTACTTTTAAAAGAGAAATTTGAAATTACTGCTTGTCATAATACAAATAACATAATAATTAATCATTGTCAAAACTAAATGCAATTAGGGCAGAAACTCAATCTGTCTTGATCTACCTTCAATTTCCCACACCTAGCTCAGCATCTGATATATAGCAGCCAGTTAATAAGTATTTGTTGAGTTAATGCATGAACTATTAGAGTAAAATCAATAGTGGGTGCTTACTAGAGCATATAACGTAAGTAAAATGGGCTTTACATTAGGAGCATTTCTCTATATGGTATTTGAATGATTTATTTTGACTTAAGAAAGTGCTTTTCAGAAAGGCTTTTGCTTCTGTCAATTGCCTGAGAACGGTGTACCCTGATATTTGGATTTTCAGGTACAACCATCAATCAAGTAGTCTTCTGGGACTTGATACACATAACTAGAAACTTACAAAAAGAAATCTGATAGACCAAATGGAGCACAGCATGCAAGGATAGGAAGCAGCAGCCCTGAACTCTATTACGAGCAGCTGCAAGGACTCTGGGAGGCAAAGCCAGGGGCTGGAGAAATGTATCTAAGATGTTGGGGGTGAGGGTCAGGTATTATTCATGGAGTCACAGACGCTGACATTTGTCGCTGTAGTGAAGAGGGGACTGAAGTGTAGAGAGCTGTTGGGATCTGAATGTCAGATTCACCCTCAAGTCAAAGGCAAGGGATGACTGTACCACCCAGCTGTTGAGGGAGTGGGAATGGTTGCAGCTGAACAAGCTGAGAGGGTCAGCAAGCCTGTCCTGTGTCATTGCATGGGCTATTAATCATTGAGGACGATGGGACCAACCTGAGTATCTGACTTAAGATCCACCTGGATTATTATTCTTAATGACTTGAATTAGGTTGAAGGTTTAAAGAAGCTTTTGTGGAAGATGCCAGAGAGCAAGATGTAATGGCATTGCTCACACGTGGGAGAGACCGTGAGCAGCCCAAATGGAGCAGGATGAGATCAGTGAGGATAGGAGACTGTCTTCCTTTGGCTCTTCCTTCTGAGTGCCTCCCAGGCCTGTTTCCAAGAGGTAACAAACATTTTCATCCAGTCTTAGCATACATATATCAACAAAAGGTGCTTCTTTCAGAAAACAAGCCCGGTAGATGAGGATGGGTGGCCGCTACCCCTGACCCCTGACCTCTGTTCCAGACAAGCTTATAACATGAGATAACAGACCAACACCAGGGTGAAGCAAAGCCAGCCAACAGATAAGGTTTTGATGGTGACAGAGGACAGGTTCCTCAACTGCAATAAGGGTTCCCACAGAATCTCAGGAGGGAAGAGATGGAAGAAGACAGAATTCCATTTAGTGGAATGACTGTGGGTGGAAGTGCAGAGGGTTTGTTAGTCAGCTCTTCATCACTGTGACGGAAACCCGACAAGAGTAATTTAGAGGAGGAAAGATTCATTTTAGCTCTTAGCTTCCGAGCTCTCAGCCCCTGGTCAGCTGAGAGGTGAAGCAGATCATCATGGCATAAGGGCATGGAGGAAGAAAGCTGCTTAGCTCACGGCAGCCAGGAAGCAGAGAGAGAAGAGAAAGGGGATGGGGGCACAAGATGCATTCCCCAACAGCACATCTCCAGTGAGGACCTTGAGTTTGTTAATGATCTTGAACTTGAACTTGTTAATTTTATAAAATAACCAATTTTCAACAAGTATATTATTAACAAATGACACAAGACATTCTCACAACTGTGGAATCCCAGAGGACCAAAACAACAAGTTTGAAAGCTATTGTCTTACAAGTAAGTGTCCGAGGAGTCCATACCTGTTTCCTGTCACTGAACCTCATCTACATTTGTCTTTGCAAGGCCTTGCACAGCTGAGACTGGATGTGCAAATTATGTTTCATTTGCTTACTACTAAAGGAGACCTCACACTTGATGTCCAAATGGGTCTAATTATACATGGCTCCCACACAGCACCACAAAAGGCACCAAATTCAACATGGTTCTTCATCTCTTACCAGGGCACTTGCAAAATCTTCCTAAACTGCCCACTTTCCTCCGTCTGTGCCTCCTTCAAAGGATTCTCCACACTCTTTATTGGGAGCCTCAATCTCCTTTACCCAAAACCTGAACATGACATCCTGTTTTTCTAAATTTATTTCAGTGGTCATCAGTACCTAGACCAGAGGCTTCCAAACTTCGAGACAGAAAATGTATCTTAGATCATGACCCAGTGATACTCAACAACATATTTTAACTGGAAAAAAAAAAAAGTCATGAAATAGGAAGCATTACAGCATGAGATGCACCATATTTCCAACTCTATCTTAATCATTTGCATTAGCATTCCCAGTGGAAAGTTAAACCCTTCAATTGATGGAAGGAAAACAGTTTGGAAACCATTGCCACAGAGGATGAAGTCTGGTCTCCTTTGCACTGCGGAGGAGGCTGTTCTACCACCCATGTTCCATGGCCCATGCTTAATTCTCCATCCTCAAGACCCACGTCCCTGCCTTCCCTACCCAGCACACAACTTATGCTATGGATACACCAGTTTCCTGTAGCTCCCAGCACATCTCATTGAACTGCATTCACATGCAGGGTTCTCCTCCACCACGCCTTTATCACTCCCAGAACTGTGCAGTGTCAACCTCCTTCCACCTTCTCCTTCCCCTTCCCGCCCACACATTTCTTCCTCTCTGCAGCCCTCTGGACAAGTCTAGACATCATGAATCACCTGCTCCTCACCACTACCTTGACAGTGGGAACCTTCCCCAGGCACTGCATTTATCACCATGAGCAGTAATGGTCTGACCTCTTCTGGGATTTAAAAAGAAAATCTTTAATGTTTTTGAAAATAGAATGCCTTCTTGATATGACTGTGGTCCCCTTTTCCTCCAAGCTATTTGGGATGGATTTTCTGTCACTTGCAACTAAAAGTGTTATTAAATCAATGATATACAGAAATTTATGGAAACATCATAAATTTGCATTTTACAGTTCCTAATTAGGTCATGAATTCTTTGAGCACAGAAACTTTGTTTCATTCATACACACACACACACACACACACACACACACACATACACACACACACATTGGTTCTAGGGAATGAGCCCAAGGGCAAGTAACCCCTAAAAGACATCCCAGCCTTTTTGTTTTTTATTTTGACACAGGATCTCACTAAGTTACTTAGGGCCTCACTAAGTTACTTAGGGCCTCACTAAGTTGCTGAGGCTGGCTTTGAACCTGTGATTCTCCTAGCTCAGATTCCCCAGCTGATGGGATTATATGCACTTACTAATTCATATTTATGACACCAGTGCTTAAAATAGTGCCTAGTAAGGAGCTAGTGTCATTAATGTTTATTGAACAAGTGAAAGATTTATAATTTAAAAATGCCAAAAAATATTACACTGGGGCTGGGGATGTGGCTCAAGTGGTAGCGCGCTCGCCTGGCATGCGTGCGGCCCGGGTTCGATCCTCAGCACCACATACAGACAAAGATGTTGTGTCCGCCGAGAACTAAAAAATAAATATTAAAAAATTTAAAAAAAAAAAAAAAAAAAAATATTACACTTACAATACTGATTGATATATAAGTGTCCTATAAATCTTCTCAGGTTTGTACAACAGATATATTCAAATCTATGAGTCTGGGCAATATATACACAAAATTAAAGTAGCCAAAGCATTTATATTTGTGACAATCATAGCTACGTCGATATTTATAATGGGAATGTCCAGATCATCAGATTAATTTTCATGATGAGACAATGTTTCAGCATTCATACTTAGTAAGAATTAGATAGGGAGGTACTTCTGAAATCAATAACCACCCTAGCTCCCCTCAGACAATGCAAATATGTTTCAACAGCTGATTGATGAGAGTACTAAGCTACAGGGACACTTCGCATGCCAGATAAATAAAGTCCAGTATTCTGGAATTGCAAACTCCTCATGGAATAGTAGATTAAGCAGAAACTGAAACACAAAGTATCTTAAATTGTGACTCTGTGTATGAGTGAAATTCTAATGCCTTCTATGATAAAGAGACTCAGTGTAGTTTGAATGTTCTTCCAGCTGAAACTTAAAGAAGCTCCTCTCATAGTCCTCCTCAGACAGTGAGTGTCCAGAACACTCTGTCACAGCCAATGTCTCTGAGGCTAGAGATTTCCTTCACACACAGCTCCAGCAGGCTGAATCCATCTTACCTTGAATCTATGCAAGGTGCTCAACAGTATCCATGCTGAAAGTGAAAAACAACTTGTCTTCCCAAATACACTCCCAATAATATTTTTTTGAAAATGTAGTTTTCCATTGTATATTCCCCTACTCAACCACGGATTTGCATGTTAAAATCTAATGCAAAAAAAAAATCATGCTTTATAGCCAGTTCAAAACAATTTAACCACTTTGAATTACTAATGCTGTCACAACCTATTTAACAGAAAGTTCCAAATGCCAGCCACATACTAGTCGGTAACATACCATACTGCACAGTATTTGAAAGTGTCCACTCAAATTATGGCAATTTACCCTTCATATTGACTGCAATTACATATCTGACACTTCAAAATTTCTTAAGATACTGGAATTTAACCACTTCTCCCACCTCATAATTATCCATGGGCCGTAAAGGACCAAATCCCACACTGTAAATAAATATCCCCATCAGCCAACATGTTCAACACATCCCAGCTAAACTGTCATTTAAATTTAAGTACAGAACACAGAATTTCCACTACTCTTATACAACTTTGGTTGGTACCATTGACTGGGAAAGTTTTCAAATAAATACTTCTTCTGACCTGAAAAAAATAAAAGAAAAAACTGAATAGAGTAAAATAATTTTTCATGTCTGGCAAGATATATTTACAGTTTTACTCACAAACAAGAAATTTTGAAACATTATTAAGTGTTATAATTTGCGTATTATATTCTATGACTTCAAGAAAAATGTAAGCTTTGTTTAGAGTATTAAATCAAAATTATACGTATACAAGAGGTTTTATTCTACTTGTGAAGGGTACAAAACAAAGAACCTCTTTTGTGTGTATATTCATGTACATATTTATATTCATTAAATATTATTGCTTATGGGTTTAAATATCCTGGCATGTAACCAATAATTTTACACAATTGACAAATAATTATACATTATGCAAAGGTGACTATTGATCCCTAACCCTACTTTTGCAATTTTTTTCTTTTCAATTTAATTTTGTTTAAATCTAAACATTACTCCCCTCATGGCAAATTATAATATTTTCTTATTACCAAATATATTTTTTCTCAAAATAAGACACTCTCAGATATTGTTCTTTCTCCAGTTACCTCTTAATGAATATATGAACATTTCATCTGCTCAGTGGTTCTAACCACCTCTGTTAGGGTTGGCTTGGGAGAGTGTGATGATCTTAAATTATGTCCGCAATTCTTTGGTGCTTCTCTCTTCAGAAAGTAGAGCTTAGTCCACATCCTTTGAGAATGGTCTAGACTTTGTACCTATTTAGAAAACAATGGTAGAGGAATGGTGTGGGACTTCTGAGAAATACAAGGCCCAGCAGTCCTTGTGACTTCTATCTTGATCTCAACTCTTGCATCATTTACTCTGGGGAATGAACTGCCATGTTGAGCAAACACTCAAGCCCCATGAGGAGGTCCATGGAGCAGAAAGTAAAGCCTCTGTCAATCAAAGGCAAAGGTCTGAAGCCTCAGGCAGCAGCCTCTCACAAGATCTCAGGATCTTGTGAGAGCAGATCCTGAACCCCAGATATGCCTTTTTATGACAGTCCTGCTGACACATTAATGGAAATATTGTTAAGAAATGCTACTCTACAAACACCTAGTTAAGCTGTTCCTGAATTCCTGACTCACAGAAACTCTGAGATAAATATTAGTTTGTTCAGGTGTGAAGCTCTCAGGCAGTATATTTTGTAGTAAGATATCCTATAATTCACCTATTAAAAAAAAGTTGGGGCAAAAAAAAAAAAAAAAGAATTGCACTAAAGAAGGGTAATCATGGGGCATTTAGGAAAGTCAGGCTAAATTTGATTTATAGGCCATAAATGCATGATATAATAGTCCTAAATGTTTTTTTCTCTCTCTCTTTCTCTAGAAGGGTATTTATTCTAATATCTTACAGCAAGAATGTTGCTAAAGCCCTCCTAACCTGGTCTGTACACAAGAAAGGTAGGGACAGAATCTAGAAGCTAAAGGAAAGGATTCCAGGGACAAGGATCAGTATAAATTTAGATTTGAAACAACAAGAACAACAAAAAGATATGCTGAATATTTTTATGTTCTTTTAGGGCTCGTCCCATAATTCTGACATTACAATACTTTCATGATGGTCTTTTAGACAGAGGCACGTGGAATGAGCCACAATTAGGGTAGGCCAGAGACTCTGCTTCCGTCCTCAAGATTTATTCTACATGATCCCTCAGAATTTATGATTTATCACAAACTTCTGTTTGCTGATTGGCAAGTTCAATGCTCATAAGAAATCAGGGAAAAGAATGTATAGATGATTAACATGAGTATAATCACGACTTCACAATACATTTTATATTTGTTTAAATATTTTTAAAGATGTTTCAAGATTTTACTGAATTGTGCACACATATTTAAAAAGTAAGCATTTGATATTTTTGCTGACATTGATGATGCTATTTTGGAATATCCTGTCGAGTTGATGCATTTTGTCAACAGTTTTTTTTTAAATATGCAGAAAATAATAGCCCCTTGTACATGAATAGTGATGAGGACAAACTGTTTTAATATCACAATGATCTTATCTTATTCATAGACTGCACCTCATTTAAAAAATAGATCCTTGTACATTCAGGTTTCAACTGGTTTCCCTTAGTGAATGCCTATAATAATCCTCAATTATCAAGGTACAACTGGTGCTAAGTTCCTGATGATTCATTTTCTGGCAGTACTTTCAGAAGATTCTCTTGGCAAGGGCTTTTCATTTCTTATGCATTCACATTCACACCACTCTTCTGGCACATGACTTTCTTCCCCTCTTCCACTAGTATGCCTTTGGGTCTTGGTGTGAACCAACTGTATTCTTCCCCAACCCAAAGTGGGGTGAGAATTACTAAGAATTCTATCTTAGTAAGTATTAGTGTTGCTCACTGGTTTTCCATTTTTTTTCTTTTATATCTAAGAAAACATTTCATTAAAATCAGCTTCAATGTTATGAATTGCTTTGGTCAATAAATTAGAACTGAGTACAAACATGAGAAAGTCAGTATTGAGTCTGCATTCCATGTTTCCTTGCTTTGGGAAATCATTTGAATCATACTAGGGTGGTAGAGGCATAAGAAGTTGTAGAGTGACAATGACGAAGAGGAAGTTTGTCCACTTACACCAGACCTGATGCATGAGTGATGAAATAGACTTTTCATGAATTAATCACTAAGACTTGGATATTGTTTGTTACTGAGCATACCCAGCACATCCTGACTGATGCACTGTAATAGAGTGCAAGATGGCATAGGTACAAAAGTTTCTCAGTAAAACAGTTAAAGTGCTAAGTGAAGTCAGCCAATCCCCCCACAAAAAAATGCCGAATGTATTCTCTGATATAAGGAGGCTGACTCCTAGTGGAGTAGGGAGGGGCAGCATGGGAGGAACAGATGAATTCTAGATAGGGCCAAGGGGTGGGAGGGAAAGGGAGAGGGCAGGGAATTAGCAAGGATGGTGGAATGTGATGGACATCATTATCCAAAGTACATGTATGAAGACACGAATTGGTGTCAAAATACTTTATATACAAACAAAGAAATGAAANATATAAAATAAAGGTTTTATATACATATATATATATATATATATAAAGAATTATAATGCATTGTGCTGTTTTTATTTATTTATTTATTTTAAAAATCATTTTTAAAAAGTTAAAGTGATATGAAGTTCTCTTAGAAAAATTTCTTCTGTCCCATTTTGCAGTTATTTTCTTTTGTCTGGAGGCTTTAGAAACCTGTGGTAGCACTGTATAACAGAACTAAGAGATAAAGAGTTCAAGCTTAATTATTGTCCTATTGAGATATTTTTCTGGTTTCTCAGTTTCCTCAAAACAGAGGAAACATTCTCTGTATAAGATTTGTGCCAAAAAAAAAAAGATTTGTGCCAGACTCAAAAATGTTAATTTTTGTTATTATGCTTTGAAAATGAAAAAGCTTTTGACTAGATACTAGAAGAATATTATAAAGTTAATTTTAATATTAAAGTGATCTTATCTTATACATTACTATATAATCAATATTTATTGACAAATGCACTATAATTACACATACAACAAAGCAATTTGTGATTTAAGTCATACATTCTTAAAAATCAAAAGGTATTTATTAACTTCTTGATATGTTAAAATTCCGATCATATAGATATTCACCTGTTCAGGGTAAAATTTAAGCAAACTGCCTCATCATAACAGGCAATTAAAGAAGCACACCACATAAATGTATACCTGAAATCTCTACTTAGTGAAATAATCAAAGGATAATTCAACAGTGATTTGCTCATGTACTTTGTTGATGAGCTTACAGTTTAACCAATACTAATCATCTTCTCCACCACACATTCTGAACATTTTCAAGGATAAAATAAAAGAAAAACTTTTTTTATGTGTTAACATTTTTCTATCTGAATTTTCTCTCTCTCTCTCTCTGTCTCTCTCTCTCTCTCTCTCTCTCTCTCTCACACACACACACACACACACACACACACAAAATCTAAAAAATGAAAGCAAACGAATTTAAAGGAGTTTATAATGCCTATGCTTTAAAAATTTTAAATTGTTAACAACAAGAAGCTGATCCACAGGTACAGAAAAATTAAAAATATAACTTACATATCACTGTGACATGAATAAAAAACAAGAGTACCCAAAAACTAGAAAATTGGATAAAATATTGCATCATTTCTATTTGTTATATAAAAATACACGAATTCTAAATATTTTAAGAATAATATAAATACACTAATTCTAAATATTTTAAGAATAATATGTTTAAACTTAAAGAAAATAAATTACAATAGTAGTACATTGAAGCAATAATATCATTATAAGACTTGGATATTTTAAATTACCTCACATTGATTGTCAAAAACTAAAAAATACAAAACAATAAGAACAATATACAGACAAATGTATCAGCAGTCACATTTCTATGGGTATGTGTTATGGTCTGGATATGAGGTATCCTCAAAATTTCCTGTGCTAATGCAGTAATATTCAGACGTAAATGATTAGATGGTGAAAAATGTAACCTGGTCAGTCCAACCTAGTTTGAAAGGACCGACTGGTAGTAACTGTAGGTAAGTGGGGCCTAGATGAATGAGGTATCCACTAGAGGCTAGGCCTGGGAGGGTAAATCTTCCCTGTGTCCCCCTCCACTGCCTCTTGGCCACCAAGAATGGATTAGCACTCCTTCCCCACGCCCTTCTGCCATGATGTGCTGTCTCACCTTGGGCCCAGAGCAATGGAGTCAGCTCATCATGGACTAAACCTCTGAAACTGTAAATCCAAATAAAATTTTTCTCCTCTAAGTTTTTCATGGTGGGTATTTTGATAACAGCAACAAAGAGCTATTAAGTACGTTATCAAATTTCCCTTAACACATGCACAATTACATACATTTATAAATATTCACATATACATATGTATACACACACATACACATAAATCGAAATCTACACTTATCTATGTAACTAAAGTGGAATTATGTTTTACGTATTGTTCTGTTATCTTTTTATTATCACTGTGTTTTGGAGATCATTTCAGGTCTATACATATGGACTTATCATGCTCTTTTATTTGTATTCAACTATTCCATTGAACTGACATATCATATATTTAAGTCTTTTCTTTATAAAAAAAAATTATATGCCTTTTTTTTCTTTTTCCTCATCCTTTTCTATTTCACTGATCTAAAGATGTTGAAATCAGCACCACTCTTTGACTCTATATGCATATGAAAGAAGATTATTTCAGAAGAGATTGCCAGGAATGGATTTTCTTTGTCTTAAGGATATGAAGCTCCTAAGCAGTGACAGATGTTGCCATCTTATCCTAAAAGCCTTTCCAGTGGAGACTCCTCCAACAACAAAAAGGACCGCACTGCACTTGTGCTCTGGCAAACCAATATGAGTGATTCTTTAACTGTTTCATAATATGATAGCTGAAATGTAATCCATACTATTGTTTTCTTTTGCATTAAATGACATTTAAACCAAACAATCCATCAGACAAAAAGCTGATTCCAACCACAGAGAACAGAAGCCATCTTTTTCTCGGTCACTTGTCACATGAGTGTGATCATGCCTCCTACAGCACTTTTCCCAATTCTCTGCAATTACGGATAAAATTCTTCTGACTCTCACACCAAATATACAAAATAACTACTCATGACTTCAGTTCACAAATGTAGAAAAACAAGACTCAGAAAAAGTAAACAGCATATCTCTTCTCACAAAGAGTAGCCAAAGATGGTCAAGGATTTTAAAGTGAATTTCTGACACTACGATATGTATCATTTTGATTAGCTCCCAAAATTATCAATGTCTAAAAGTAACGGGTTTTTTTGCAGTACAAATCCTATTATAAAACAATACTCGTTAGTTTCAAGAAAGTTTGTGGGTTTTTTTTAAAAAAACAGTATTTAAATCTTTAAGTTTTGTCATATAGATACTAATTTTGAGAACTTGAATGGGATAATATATTTTAAATCATAATATATTTTAAAAATGTATTTTTAATTGACAAACAGTAACTATATATTTATGGCCTATACTATGACATTTTGATACATATTTGCATTAAAGAATGATATATCACACCACTTAGCAAGTTCATCACTTCATATTCTCATTTTCTGTAGTGAAAACACAGGAAACAAACAATGCCTTATTATTTATTGTAATCCCCACTGCATATAATGGATCACTAAAGTGTATTCCTCCTGTCTAACTGGAACTTTTTATTCTTTGATCAACATCTTCCCAATACCCATTTTCCACTTCTTTAAGCCTCAGCATACAAACCTTTTTAATATGTTGCAAAGTCAATCATCTTCTAAAGACTAAGATTGTTTAAAACTCCAAAGGCAAATTTCAGCAAATTTATTAGAAAAGCAACTTCTCTACATTTACAATTATTTGTGCAATTATGTCATATTTTTCAATCTTAGACAACTAATAAACAGGTTTGTTTGAGGTGACACATCCCCAGGCAGAAATGATAATATTTAGCAATTTAAAATTCATTTTAACTGTTTTTTTTTCCCTAGTATGTTTTAAAGTACCATTAAGTTATTCCACATTTGTGGAAACTGTCCCTCCACCAACAGGGTTCCTACTTTCTACTCTCTCTTTTTGATGGATATTCACAATGCCTCACATCAGAAGCAATTACCACTCTCTAATACAAAAGTTATTGCTAAATAATAATTTCAAATACTTTAATATTTAGTTATTATAAAATTAGTCAATTATAGGTATTCAAATATATTATTGAACAAACTTAAATAAACAAGGATAACCATTAGAAAAGGAAATCATGGCTTCATTTTCTTAGCCAAAAGAAACAAAAACTGAAACAAAATTTCTACCAATTAGGAAGGAAGCACACATCTCTGTCCTTGGAAATGTCTGAGCATTATTACCCTTGTGTTTCTGGAGGATGAGGTTCAAGAGCCGACTTGATAATTAGCTAGCATCCTTTGTCTCTTGTTTTTCCACATCTCTAAAGCGGGATGGGTGGATGAAATTTCAACCAGTGAAGAATGATATTATATTTTAAAAGGACTGAAAAAAAGGGGAAATTCTACACTCTTTCCAACAGGAAAAACTTATTAATCTGCAAGGTCCATTAAGCAGCATGCAAATGAACTATTGAGATTGAAATTTGTTTTCTTACAAATGTCCAAGGTCTCAAAAAAAACTCAATCAACCAATATGTTTCTTTGCAATCTCCATCTCTGTAGGTACATAGATTTCAGTTAGACAAAAACATAAGTATACTACCACAAAATTTTTCTCTTACATTCCTTTTTTCTCCTATAAGCTTTTCTATCAGTTAATTTCTGTATGTCTTAGAATAAAAAAAAAAAAACAATGAAAATGCATTTCAAAGTTACACCAGTCCTAGCACATATACTAAAGTGTGTGTGTGTGTGTGTGTTATACATGGATGGTACAAATGAGGTAAAAACTTGACACCAGACTGCAAGTTTTAAGCTACAGTTGAATGAATATTTTTCTAGACAATATAAGACTGACATTAACCAAGCATACTTTATATGTACGAGGCACATGCTAAGTTCTTCATCAATACTGCCTCAGTTACTACTCAATCCTGGGTTGTACTCCTATGATAGTCCCTTTTCCAGATGGTGAAACTGACAGCCTGAAAGGTAACCCACCAAGGCAGCCAAAGAGAAGAGCCACTATTCAAACCCAATGGCCTTTTCTTTTTTCATTCTACTATGCTGCAATTCTATAGGATGACTACTAATACTGACACCATCATAGAAATAATTCATTAATCAAAAAATAACTCACTGACCACTACCTCAGGTCCAGAACTAGGTATTGAATACTGGATGTAAAAGATAAATAGGACGTGGTT
Organism: Marmota marmota marmota; assembly: GCF_001458135.2. Taxonomy (NCBI): domain Eukaryota; kingdom Metazoa; phylum Chordata; class Mammalia; order Rodentia; family Sciuridae; genus Marmota; species Marmota marmota. The sequence goes on from NW_026000068.1 coordinate 9,302,712, forward strand.
TCTTTACCATTGGGAGAAGTCCCAGGGAAAATAATACACATAGAGATCAAATCTCAAATATGAATTTCAGTTTTCATTATGAAGAGGAAAAGTCTGTACACAGGAATGCCTTCAGAGGGTTTATTATTTTGGTGTTCCAGTGTCTACCATAATGACCAGTATGTACTTGGGAAGCTCTCCTGTCTGGTCCATTGTGTAAGGCTTGCTGACCAGCTCCTGCACCTGTGGTCAGCTGTACACTTCAGAGCAGCCTGAAGGCCCTCCTGACCTCACTGAGTAGACTACAGGTAGCGTAGGTGTTGCTTCCAAATACCTTCATTCCCCTGTAGTTTAAATAATAATTCTATTACTTAATTACACAGGTGCAAACAAATGAGTTATAACTTCACGAACCAAAAAAAAAAAAAAGAGTTTTTTTGTTGTTGTTGTTGTTGTTTTATTTTAAATGACTACTTTGGTGAAGCTCCTTTAAGACATCATTAAAAATGCTGTGGAATCAATTATAGATGAGAGGACTGTAAAGGGCAAGGGGAAAATTATAAACATCTAGATTCTTCCTTCAGAATGCGTCACCATTGTCAGGTTCCTTACTGACTTGAAAGAAACAGAAATTGTAAGTCATAGAGAATGCAGGCTGGCAGGCTGGGAAGGCAGGCAGCAAGAACTTTCACTTGGCTCTGATGAGCAGACCCTTACTTCAACAAAGGACCCAGGTCCTGTAAATCAGTAACACAGGTACAGCTAACTTGACATAAAATGAAAACAGCCTGACATTTTTTCCTGCTTCCCTATTTTAAGAGATTCTTCTTAACCAACTGAACTTGATCTCTTGGTTAAAAGGGTTTCATCAACCAGTGTCTCAATGATTAACTGCCAAATGAGCAAACTGAATGAATGATTGAAAGAATGAGTAGGAAGTGAACTGGTCATGCTGAAGCCCACTTTGTTATGTTATGGGGTTGTTGGGTCTCCTCATTGTACCAGCCTCTGTTTTGCCTGGAATCATTTACTTGCTGGATCAATTAGTCATTTATTGACTTCATTAAGAAACAAGTAGCTACTGGTACTTGATGATGTCAATAATTCCACCAGAGACAATGATGCCGGGTTTTGAAGGGCTTTTTGTTTTGCATGGATTCCACCTCTGCTCCCTGGTGACTGTGTCTGTCTGTGTGTGGCATCTACAGAGACAACGCAGGCGGAGAGACTGAGTTTATGGAACAGCAATTACTCTGCAAATGACGCTAAATTTAAATTGTACAAGTGACTGAATTTCAATTTAGAATAACCAATCTACACATCATCATATTGGAAAATCATTATCTAATTTCTGTGTACCGCACATATAATTTGCACAATTGAGGAAAAATGTCTCTCAATTAGCTATTTTCAAAAGTGGAGCAGCGCTCTAAACTTTGAACACAGGAATAAAGTTCCATTGACATATTTAGAAATTGGACAGAAAATAGAAAGATGAATATTAATCAGAAATTAATTTGAAAATTTTGTTTGCAAGATGATATGATTAAAGTCGATTAAATCATGGTTTAATCATTATATAGGTACCCGGAAAAAAAAAAGTGAATAATGAAGCATTGAATTGCATATATTTAAATGTGTATTGCAGTGCACAAATACTGCTAAGTTCAAGTTGTTAGTTTCTACATAACGACAGTGCTGTGCCTAATGCAGTGAGATAATGAGTCCAGGTCTGAAAACAGCCAACAGTGACAGTGTGAGGTTTCATCAGGTTACCATGTAACACCTGTTGGACCTAAAATCAATTATCTCTGGCATCCACTAGTTTACCCACAGAGAAGCAGAAGATGTGTAGTTTATTCTGGTCAACAGGAAAACTTCTAATTTAAAATTTAAATGGACTGTAGCCATCAAGGTAATAGGTAAATTTCGAAAACTAGATTTTATCTAGTTTTCTAAAACTAGATGATTAGAAAACTACTGGAACTGAAAAATGAAGGGACAAACTCACATATAAATTGGTATTGGTGAACTCTGTTGGTAGAAAAACTATATTATCCACACAGATATATGACTTCTAGTATATTTAATTTCTAACATGTGCAAGGTGAAATGCCCCTTTAAGTAAAAAAAAAAAAATACATTTATTGGTAGAACTCAGTGAAACTTCAATTTTCCTTTGTCACTCCTAGAGTCCCCTAAAATAATGATAGCCATTCTGAGCATTTCTTCTTGGCACAAACCAAAAGTACAGAAACATACGAGTAGTCCTTGAGCAGCCCAAGGGAAGGCAAGGACTCTTTGCTGAGACATTTTATAAATGGGAGGGTAATGAGGCATAAAAGAATTAAGTAACACTTTCAAGGTCATATCCCGAGTCTTTAATAGAGCAGAGAATAAAACCATAAGTTTTGGCTATTAGAGACATACTGTAATGTCTAGAGCATGCTTCCAATCTTGCACTCTTGCACAATGAACCAAAATGAAGTACTTGGCACTGGACAAGCCTCATATGTGTAATATGAAACACTTGCTTATCCAAGATGCTAAGTGATCCAAAAAGGAATTATTTCAAAAAGTAAATGAAAGACAAAATAAAGGTGCACTGCAATCTCCAAAAGAAAGCTAAGATAGATGACAGCCTTCAAGCATATTTCTCCTTTGCTTGCTTTTATTCGTGTACTTTGCAATGACCTTGTGAATTGAATCCAGGCCACCTTATTACAAGTTTGGCAGTCTTGAAGTTGCCCGAAGCAACTCCATATAGCATGTATATCTTCCACATGGACAAGTCAAAGCCGAGTACATCCTTCTATCTAATTTTCTCCTACTCCTGAGTGGGTATGAATTTGAAACCACAGGTTTGAAAAAAAAAACATAATCCATTGACTGAATCTTGCCTGGACTGCTGTTCTTAATTTAGGGTATAGACCCCTTTCCAGTTTGTTAGTAAAGGCTTAGAAAAAGCAATGCCCATAGGAGAAGCACTCTTACTCACAGCATTAGATGTTCTGCCCAGTCAGAGAAGTCAACATAATCCTGTGAAAAGAAGTAACTAAAAGTCCTCTGGGTCATTTCATCATATTATGGCAACCTTTTCCACACTGGTTATTTGCCTAATTAGTGTCCCATATGCCTATGGTTCCACTAACTGGGGGCTCTTATAGAAAGAATGCTGGCTTAGCTTTCATTGTCTGCAAAAGCTGGTCAATGAGCATTCCAAGAGCCTCCAATGGGAGTAATGAAGAATCAGGAGGGAAGGGTTTGCTCAACTGCTATTTTAAGCATCTCCTCACTGTATGGAGAAACATCTTTACAAAGCCCTTTTTAGTACCAAAAAGTTGACAATATGAACTTTGATTTGTACAGTGTTTGTTTTCATCTAAGCAGCATTTAGTTTCCCTTGAGAGACCTGTCCATCTTATATTGTATGAATTTTAGGGGGCTACTAATGAAGGATCCTCATCTATAGAAGGTGAACCATTGCCCCCCCCCCCAAAAAAAATATCCATGCTCCAATTCCTGGAACCAATGAATATTCCATATTAAAAGCGAGAGGAATTAATAGAGATGAAAGTAAGGGTGCTAGGTAGCTGACTGTGAGATCAGGCTGGACTTCCTGGGTGGACCCAATCATCAATCACAAGGTCCTTGTAAGTGGAAAAGAAAAATAGGAGGGCCAGAGAAGAAAACGGAACAACAGAAGGAGAAACTGCAATGACGCAATTGCTGGCTTTAGAGATGGAGCCACAGGCCAAGGAACATGGGCAGCCTCTAAAGTTGGAGCAGGCAGGGGAACAGATTCTCCTCTGAAGACTCCAGAGGAAATGCAGCCCTGCCAACACCTTGATCTACATCCAGCCACACCCATTTCAGACTCCTGATTGGCAAGAAGATAAAATAATACACTGTGTTGTTTTAAGCTACCACATTTGGATAGTTTGTTACAGCAGGCATAGAAAGCTAAAATACCATCCTTTCCTATGTAATTGTGAGTATGGCACTGATCCAAAGAGGTCCTATTGAGAGATGAAACTTGGAGAAGCAATACATGGACAGAAAACTGTTTAGTTTGATTCTATCAATGGGAACAATCGAGTCACTGTGCACAAGTTCCCACTGCTTATCACCCTAGGGTCCATATAGGTCTCCTCTTCCTAAACCCTGGCTTTGAAATGTGTCTTTCTGTTATGAGCATCTCATATGACCAATGATGTTTCTTTTCCCTCTTAAGCAGATGTATATTTTCCTTCACTTGTGCCCAAATAACCCACCTAATGTATGTAATTCAGTCAGGTATAACTTGATTGTAACAATGCTCTTGGTTGATTGGGCTATTAAAAATGTACTCTCTGAGGACAAGACACTGTGCTCAGCAGTGAGATCAAGAAGTCAACAACATGCAGTTTTTACTACCAAATACATATAATTCTGTGGCCAATATTGTAGATCCAACCTACATAAGTAAGTTAAACTCATACCAAGAAAAAATGTCCAGATAAAAAGCAAGAATCATTATCTATTGGTACCAACTCAGGATGGAAATTTATCAAGATGCTACCTGCTATAGAATATGAGTATTCTGATGATCTGTCCTCAAGAAGTGGCTTACTAGGCTCTCATTAGGAGAGCCCTTCCTTCCTTGACTCCTTCGTTCAGCTTACTCACAAGTTGAAGGAGTGTTCACAAGGGTTTTAGCACTGAGCATGAGCAAGCCCAGGACAACTAAGGCAAAGAAGCAAAGTCAGAGGATCTTGCAATAAATACCATGGTCCTGGGTGGGGCAGATGGATAAAGACAGTCACCCCAGTGAGACAAATGTTCATATGGAAGGACTGGGAGGACTAGTCAGGGGCCAGCCTGAGGCACATGCAATGCTGAGCCCAGTTCCCATGAGCAGACATTGGTCAGCTGGAAGCTGGAGGAGAGGGAGTCCCCGCTATGGAAACTGTGAGCCGGGCTCAGGCAGCAACACGTACAGCAAGTTCCCAGGCTGCTATGTGGATCAGAAAAGCAGAGCAAAGACCTGGAGAAAGGAATCTAGAGGTTGGGGTTGAAAAGTCCAGGCCACAGAGGTCTGTGTCCACTTTTGTATGCTTACTCCTTAGAAATCTTGAAGATGCTGGAGAGGAAATAAAAGATTTTACAGATGGGGTAATGACATCAAGATCAAATTTTAATATTTCTGAAAATATTATACTAAATGTAGCTTGAAAATTACTTTGTAAAAGGTACAGAACTCACAGCAGAGCCAAGTTGTGAGCCTCATGCTCATTTGTGCATGCAACCGGTTCAAATTAGGAGAAGGAGAAATGAGGAAAACTGGAGATTATCAAGAGGCAACATATAGAAGCCCATCAGAGGTTGGGAAGTAGCTCAGTGCAGAGCATTTGCTAGCACATTAGAGACTCTGGGTTAAATCCCAGCACTGAAAAAAAAAAAAAAGAAGCCCATTTGATGGACATGTCTTCTCAAAATGACTCAGAATTGCTTAGGGTCACATAACAATTAAAATAATTGCTTAATGAATGAGAAGATGGCCGCGAATAGAGTGCATCACACCCCGTGTACCGCATCACTGCGCAGGTGAATAACAAGTTAGAACAACAAAAAACTATCTTGTTAGGAATTTACAGCAAAATGGGGGTGCACCGAAACCTAGAGGAAGGATTTCCACCATCGAGGTCCGGTAATTGAGTCTCAAACACGAGCCAACTGTGCGACCAGAGATCCAGGCTGACTGATCCGCACGGCCCGCCCCGCGGCTACAGACGGCGGGGCGCCGCTGAGAAGCGACCAGCAAGCAGAGAGAAACTTTGCTACGGATTCTGTGGAATCCTGCCGGCTGTGCCCTCACTGAGCCCCGGGCTGAGTTTGGGATTTCAGACAGGGAAGGAAATGGTCCAGTTCTATCCCCCACAATGGAAACTCCACCAAGGAAGCCAGCGGCCACCATCTTGGAGAGCTGACGTAACCACCGCCAGTCTCCGACAGATTGCAACAATAAAACAGGTGTGTGTTACTCAACCCATCTCCCATACAGCAGGGAATTCCCATAAAATCTCTCCTAGGCTTTCCGGGGGAGGGATTATCAGAACGAACCTGCATAAAGACACAGGGAAAGCTAGAGACACCTGACCTCCACCTCCCCCTCCCATCAGCGGCGAAAAGGAAACCTGTCTTGCCAGCGCTGGGGGAGGGGCAAGCGGAAAAAAATCAAAACAATAGAGTGTCGGGGTTCCCAATAGCCACCCTCCACACCCAGCAAACGGCAGGCCCAGAGTACAGTTTGAACTGCCGAGAGGCATCACTCAGGGGAAGACTGGTCTAGCAGGAGAAGCCAGGGGACTAGAGGCCAGGCCCTTGCGACTGGACGGCTAGAGATCACCCGCCCGCCGGCGACAGCCCACTCGCTGCCTGCGCGACTGGGCGACTGGAGACCGCCTGCCCTCTGGCGACCAGGAGCTGAAACCAACCAGAGACAGTCCAGTCCCATCCCCCCATTCGGACACCCCGGCAAGGAGCCTGGGGCCCGCCATAGCAGAGAGGTGACGTCACTGGAGCTCAGCCATCGGAATTCCTTCCCAGTGGAATCCACTTTAGCTGGCATAGTCTATCAACACAAAGGAGAGACAACAGAGATATACAAAACCAAAACAAATCTATAGGAGAGAGCAGAAACACAGCAATCAAATAGAGCTGGGAAGTAACGTGAACAACATGAAAAAAAACAAGGGAAAAAAGGATTACAAACAATGCAGGACAACTTAAATCTACAGGAGGACCTAGAAGCATCAGAAACATGGACAGGGAAAGAACTCAAGGCATACCTAACTCAGATGGAAAGGAATATTA